>NC_139251.1:42021471-43221471 GCF_977018435.1 Lepisma saccharinum
TTGTTATAAAAGCGTAATTTTAATATAGTTGATTCCAGCCCATCATCGGGAAATGGCTGAACTACAGATTATTTACGTCCCATAGAATAATATATGTTTAAAGGGTAATTTTATTATAGTTGATTCCAGCGCCATCATCGGAAATGGTTGAACTACAGATTATTTACGTTCCATAGAATAAGATTGAAAACTTACATATTTAAAGGGTAATTTTAATGTAGTTGATTCCTGCGCCAACATCGGGAAATGGCTAAACTACAGATTATTTACGTTCCATAGAATAAAATTGGAAACTTACATGTTTAAAGGGTAAATATATTTGTTTCCTGCGCCATCACCGGGAAATTGTTGAACTACCCATTTATGGATAATAAACCTTTTCGATCAAGGTCTCATCTCCAGGAAACTATCAACTCGTGGCAAGCAACGGCACCTATCGACCTGTTGAGTGAGATGAGTCAAGGCAAAATGGATAATAAACCTTTTCCTGCTCCCACAAAAATAGGCAATAATTAGGCTGGAGAGTTCAATGAACTAACCGATCTCTAACTACGCACTGGTAATGATCAGGCTGGAAAGTTCATACGAACTAACTGATCCTGAACTACCCATTTATCTCCCTTTGGGAAAGGATACATACCTCCAAAGAGAGGTAAGTGATTTGTAGTTCTGCTACTGTAATCTGTTGTTCGGCCATTTCTTGATGATGGTGCTGGAATCAAATATATTAAAATCGCGCTTTGAAGGTACAGGCATCCAATCTTAGTCTATGGGACGTAGGGTTGGCATGTTTAAAACAAAAGTGTTTTAAACAACTTGTTTAAAACATAAGGCTTTGTTTTTGCACAAATGTTTAACACGTTTAAAACAAAGTGTTTTAAGAATGTTGTTTTCAGACTTGTTTAAAACACATTTTGCATTTTGACACTTGATGTTTGTTTGTTTGTGGTTATTTGTGAGTTTTGTAAGTTTGCATTTTCATTCAATCCGTGTCCTTTTGTTTATTGTGCATAGAAATCTGTTCAGTGACTGATAATGTACATCGATTAACAAAGAAACATATCGTGATGAATACCCGTGGGCCACGTTTAAAGCCCCTATCACACGGAACTTGATTTCTAGTAGGAATGCCCTAGTTGGCGCTGGACTGGCTACCCATTTGCTAGTTTTCGCCTCACACGGTACTTGTTATACCGTACTTGTGGATAGTCTTTCGTTCCCATAATGGCGGCCGCGCGAGATGTAAACAACGTATCACTTCACACTTTTAAAGTACGATAACTATTCAACCGAGAGGAATATCGCTTCGTATTAAATGGTTTTAGGTAGAAAAGAACGGCGCTGATAAAATACATACTTTGCAACGTTTACTATACACGTATGGAAGAATATTTTAGCTTTTTCAATTGTAAACTAGCCTTTCGTGCTGTATGCACTCGGAAACCACAGACAAAAAAGGCTACTTTGCTAACTCACAGATTATCTTCACATGGCCAAACTTTGCTCTGATTGGCTGTTCCACACAATCTAGTCGAAGAAGTTAGTAGCAATTAGAACATGTCCTATTCCTCAAAACCAGTCAAGCAGTCAGCCAGGCGGCCATGATTTCTACCTAGAAAGTCAGTTCATCGCCAACTAGGGCATTCCAACTAGAAATCCAGTTCCGTGTGATAGGGGCTTTAGTTGTTCGAGAACTCCACAATTGCCAGACCACGTGGTAGCTACTCTGCTTTTTTTTTTATCGTGAATGCAACTAAATATTGACATTGACAAGTGTGCAATATGTTAAGTGAGGAACAAAACTATCACACGGAACATGATATCTAGTTGGAATGCCCTAGTTGGTGATAAACTGACTTTCTAGGTAGAAATCATGGCCGCCTGGCTGACTGCTTGACTGGTTTTGAGGAATAGGACATGTTCTAATTGCTACTAACTTCTTCGACTAGATTGTGTGGAACAGCCAATCAGAGCAAAGTTTGGCCATGTGAAGATAATCTGTGAGTTAGCAAAGTAGCCTTTTTTGTCTGTGGTTTCCGAGTGCATACAGCACGAAAGGCTAGTTTACAATTGAAAAAGCTAAAATATTCTTCCATACGTGTATAGTAAACGTTGCAAAGTATGTATTTTATCAGCGCCGTTCTTTTCTACCTAAAACCATTTAATACGAAGCGATATTCCTCTCGGTTGAATAGTTATCGTACTTTAAAAGTGTGAAGTGATACGTTGTTTACATCTCGCGCGGCCGCCATTATGGGAACGAAAGACTATCCACAAGTACGGTATAACAAGTACCGTGTGAGGCGAAAACTAGCAAATGGGTAGCCAGTCCAGCGCCAACTAGGGCATTCCTACTAGAAATCAAGTTCCGTGTGATAGGGGCTTTAAACGTGGCCCACGGGTATTCATCACGATATGTTTCTTTGTTAATCGATGTACATTATCAGTCACTGAACAGATTTCTATGCACAATAAACAAAAGGACACGGATTGAATGAAAATGCAAACTTACAAAACTCACAAATAACCACAAACAAACAAACATCAAGTGTCAAAATGCAAAATGTGTTTTAAACAAGTCTGAAAACAACATTCTTAAAACACTTTGTTTTAAACGTGTTAAACATTTGTGCAAAAACAAAGCCTTATGTTTTAAACAAGTTGTTTAAAACACTTTTGTTTTAAACATGCCAACCCTACGTCCCATAGACTAAGATTGGATGCCTGTACCTTCAAAGCGCGATTTTAATATATTTGATTCCAGCACCATCATCAAGAAATGGCCGAACAACAGATTACAGTAGCAGAACTACAAATCACTTACCTCTCTTTGGAGGTATGTATCCTTTCCCAAAGGGAGATA
Organism: Lepisma saccharinum; assembly: GCF_977018435.1. NCBI lineage: Eukaryota > Metazoa > Arthropoda > Insecta > Zygentoma > Lepismatidae > Lepisma > Lepisma saccharinum. The sequence goes on from NC_139251.1 coordinate 42,024,335, forward strand.
AATGGGTAGTTCAGGATCAGTTAGTTCGTATGAACTTTCCAGCCTGATCATTACCAGTGCGTAGTTAGAGATCGGTTAGTTCATTGAACTCTCCAGCCTAATTATTGCCTATTTTTGTGGGAGCAGGAAAAGGTTTATTATCCATTTTGCCTTGACTCATCTCACTCAACAGGTCGATAGGTGCCGTTGCTTGCCACGAGTTGATAGTTTCCTGGAGATGAGACCTTGATCGAAAAGGTTTATTATCCATAAATGGGTAGTTCAACAATTTCCCGGTGATGGCGCAGGAAACAAATATATTTACCCTTTAAACATGTAAGTTTCCAATTTTATTCTATGGAACGTAAATAATCTGTAGTTTAGCCATTTCCCGATGTTGGCGCAGGAATCAACTACATTAAAATTACCCTTTAAATATGTAAGTTTTCAATCTTATTCTATGGAACGTAAATAATCTGTAGTTCAACCATTTCCCGATGATGGCGCTGGAATCAACTATAATAAAATTACCCTTTAAACATATATTATTCTATGGGACGTAAATAATCTGTAGTTCAGCCATTTCCCGATGATGGGCTGGAATCAACTATATTAAAATTACGCTTTTAACATTCAGGTGTTCAATCTTATTCTATGGGACGTAAATATTCTGTAGTTCAGCCATTTCCCAATGATGGCGTTGGAATCAACTATATTAAAATTACGCTTTTAACATGGAGGTATCGAATCGTATTCTATGGGACGAAAATAATCTGTAGTTCAGACATTTCCCGACGATGTCGCTTGAATCAACTATATTAAAATTACGCTTTGAAAATGGAGGTATTCAATCTTTATTCTATGGGACGTAAATAATCTGTAGTTCAGCCATTTCCAGATGATAGCGCTGGAATCAAATATATTAAAATTAAGCTTTAAACATGAGGGTATCCAATCTCATTAAATGGGACGTAAATATTCTGTAGTTCAGACATTTCCTGATGAAAGCGCTGGAATCATCTATATTAAAATTACGCTTTTAACATGGAGGTATCGAATCGTATTCTATGGGACGAAAATAATCTGTAGTTCAGACATTTCCCGACGATGTCGCTTGAATCAACTATATTAAAATTACGCTTTGAAAATGGAGATATTCAATCTTTATTCTATGGGACGTAAATAATCTGTAGTTCAGCCATTTCCAGATGATAGCGCTAGAATCAAATATATTAAAATTACGCTTTAAACATGAGGGTATCCAATCTCATTAAATGGGACGTAAATATTCTGTAGTTCAGCCATTTCCCGATGATGGCGCTGGAATCAACTATATTAAAATTGCGCTTGGTATCCAATCTTTTTCTATGGGACGTAATTAATCTGTAGTTCAGCCATTCCCGAAGATGGCGCTGGAATCAGGGTTAGCTCAATTTGTGTTTTTTTTTTTAAAGAAAGAAGTTTTTGTTTTGTTTTAAACATGTTTTTAATGTTTTAAACAAGAACTGAAAAAACATCTTTTAAACAAATAAAACGTTTAAAACATAATGCCAAGAATTATTATTTTCTAAGAATAATGATTAATAAGGAATCTTAATAATCCAAAGAAGGACTATGTTCCTAGTTATAAAGTAAACATAGGACTATGCTAATATATATGTTTAAAGGGTAATTTTATTATAGTTGATTCCAGCGCCATCATCGGGAAATGGCTGAACTACAGATTATTTACGTTCCATAGAATAAGATTAAAAACCTACATGTTTAAAGGGTAATTTTAATGTAGTTGATTCCTGCGCCAACATCGGGAAATGGCTGAACTACAGATTATTTACGTTCCATAGAACAAAATTGGAAACATACATGTTTAAAGGGTAAATATATTTGTTTCCTGCGCCATCACCGGGAAATTGTTGAACTACCCATTTATGGATAATAAACCTTTTCGATCAAGGTCTCATCTCCAGGAAACTATCAACTCGTGGCAAGCAACGGCACCTATCGACCTGTTGAGTGAGATGAGTCAAGGCAAAATGGATAATAAACCTTTTCCTGCTCCCACAAAAATAGGCAATAATTAGGCTGGAGAGTTCAATGAACTAACCGATCTCTAACTACGCACTGGTAATGATCAGGCTGGAAAGTTCATACGAACTAACTGATCCTGAACTACCCATTTATCTCCCTTTGGGAAAGGATACATACCTCCAAAGAGAGGTAAGTGATTTGTAGTTCTGCTACTGTAATCTGTTGTTCGGCCATTTCTTGATGATGGTGCTGGAATCAAATATATTAAAATCGCGCTTTGAAGGTACAGGCATCCAATCTTAGTCTATGGGACGTAGGGTTGGCATGTTTAAAACAAAAGTGTTTTAAACAACTTGTTTAAAACATAAGGCTTTGTTTTTGCACAAATGTTTAACACGTTTAAAACAAAGTGTTTTAAGAATGTTGTTTTCAGACTTGTTTAAAACACATTTTGCATTTTGACACTTGATGTTTGTTTGTTTGTGGTTATTTGTGAGTTTTGTAAGTTTGCATTTTCATTCAATCCGTGTCCTTTTGTTTATTGTGCATAGAAATCTGTTCAGTGACTGATAATGTACATCGATTAACAAAGAAACATATCGTGATGAATACCCGTGGGCCACGTTTAAAACACCTGGCTGTGTTGTTCTTTTAAGTGTTTAAAACAGTTTTAAAATTGAATACTATGTGGATGAAACAGTTTTGTTCCTCACTTAACATATTGCACACTTGTCAATGTCAATATTTAGTTGCATTCACGATAAAAAAAAAAGCAGAGTAGCTACCACGTGGTCTGAGTAGGGCCTGGCAATTGTGGAGTTCTCGAACAACTAACATGCGAGATTTAAGACTAACATAAATACGAGTCAAGCATTTACTTTATAATGAGAACACAGTCCATCCTTGAATGATTTTTTCATCATTATTCTTAGAAAATAAGTCTTCTTGGCATTATGTTTTAAACGTTTTATTTTTTTAAAACATGTTTTTTTTTCGGTTCATGTTTAAAAAACACTGTTTAAAACATTTAATACATGTTTAAAACAAAAAAAAACTGTTTGTTTTGTTTCTTTTATAAAAAACACAAATTTTGCCAACCCTGCCTTCAACACCCCTCGCCCATCCCGCTGTAGGTGGAAGATGGAGGTTCCTCAACAGCAAGCAAGGCTGTCGTTTTTGGCTGTCAGCTGTAGCAGCGAGTGATAGCGAACAGTGGCGAACCTAGTCAAAAGTACGCACATTGCGCTCATAATTTTATAACGCACATTAAACTCCTTAAAAAGTAAAAGATTGGAAATAAGTGTAAATGAACGAGAAATCGCCCCTGCTTAGCCTCCATGACGGTCAGTGCCGGATCTATAAACATCAAAACCCTGCAGTGCAAGGTGACTGGCAGATGAGCATCCCTTTAGGGAACCTTTGCCATATCCTTTACATACTCAAATCTTGAAATCAGTGTCGGTGATTAAGGGGGCCTGGTGGATGACTACTGCCATGGGCCTATCTGCTGCGCCCCCCCCCCCCACTTAATTTCGATTCAAGTCGTCGGTAGTCGATACTGCTTTCAGATAGGATGCAACAATAAAAATGTACAACGTTTTTAGCAGCAAATATTACGAAGAAATTATGCTGAAATCAAGGATGTATTTACGGGGGGGTCCCAGGGGATCTGGACCCCCAGAAAGAATTACTAAGTACAAAAATTAAAAAATTAAAATAGTGAAATTATTTATTTATTTTCCCCAAACTTACTGGAAGGCAAGGATATTGGGATCATACGACTTTGAATGACAGTAAGTACGAAAAGATTTATGCAATATTTATTACTACTTATAATAATATGCATAAAATATTGCCAGGAAGTTTACTTTTCGTCAACTAGATCTAACATCCTTTTCTGATATTCAATAAATATTCAATTCGTTTTCTATTTGACATTAATTTTCTCCAGTTCTTTTTACAAATTTTGCCAGTAAGATAGATAATGAATACGTGCTGTTATATCACTATCCTTATACCCAGAAATATGTTTGGGGGGGGGGACGAGCTAAGTGTCTCAGGAATAATAATAATAATAATAATAATAATCCTTGCCTTCTAAAAAGTTCAGAGACAATTAATAATCATCGATTATGCAACAAATGCTAATATTTTCATTACTTACTTGATAAGGTCCGGACCCCCTGGACCCACCTAAATACGTCCTTGCACCGCCTTATCTATCCATGTAATAAAGATATTATATTTATTAATTTGAATATTTTAATTAATACTATTTAATTAATTTATTATAAATATGATTATTTTAATTGTATTATTATTATCAGACACTTGGTTCGGACCTCCCTCCCGAAATATATTTCGTGCCTGGATGCAATCAATGCTGTTGCTATGTAAATACTAAATTTTTCGAGTTTCTATTGCCAAGCAAATCTTCGTGTAATTGGCTACCATTCTTGTGACACACACACGCACATTCGTTGAGCTGCGGTGTCCGAGTGGTCAGTCTCGCGCCTAGCGCGGAACAGGTAGGTCGTGCTGTACGAGCTCTGCGCTTTGAGGAAAAGTGAAAGTTCAGCGCGAATCGGTACGTACGTGTGGGAGAGGGTGTGCTGTTGAACTGTGCTAGTGAAGAATTGGACAAAAGTAAAGTATAGAATGGATCGCGAAAATACGATACAAATCAGTTTTGAAACGGGAACTTTGAAACCTAGTCCTTTGGAAGTACATGAATTTATTCATGATAAATTCAAACTGAGTGTGGATGAAATTGCAGCCATACAAATTCCCACGACGATTAAATGTGTATTTTTGAAATTAGTGCGTCCGGGAAAAATGAGAAAAATATTAGAAGAAAATACTGGTGAAGTGAATTTTTATTATAGTAGTGGAGCTGTGACACAAGTGAAACTGAGTGATGCGAATCGAATTGTGAAGTCGGTTCGAGTGTTTAATCTTCCTTTGGAAGTGCCAGAACGACAAATTCGTGAAAAACTGAGTGAATATGGGACAATCGATGAATTGAAAGCAGAAACTTGGAGTGACAAATTTAGGTACAAAGTGTATAATGGGGTACGTAAGGTTTTGATGGCAATTAAGAAGCCAATTCCCTCCTTTGTGAAAATAGGCCAATATACGGCACATGTAGTATATAATGGTCAAATCCCAACTTGTGAATGGTGTGGTAGTAGTGATCACATGCGGTTTAATTGTACCTTACGGAAACCAACAGTGTTCAAAGTCATGGGTCGTGCAGTTCGGTCCTATAGCGAAGCAATTGCACCGTCTACATCTACACACGAAGGTATAAATGTGAGTCAAGAATCAGCACAACTGACGGTGATAGAAGGGCTTCAACAGGGAATAAATATACAGGAAGAGAACAATATTCACAAGAATGATCAACAAACTTTGACCGCGGAAGGAACTGAAGAAAATATGCAAGAGCAACCAAAAGAACCTGTGTTAAATGTTCAACTTACGCGACAAAGTGAAGAAAATTCCCTGGATACTATGGAGCAGAAGAAGGGTGGACCACTAAGACGACAAGAAGACATAACTAAAGTGCAAGAGGAATCGAGTGATGAAGTGCTACAGAGCAAGAAGGAGAGGAAGCAGAATCAGATCAAGCAAAAGGACTTCAGACAAGAAGCTGAACAAGAAAAAGATTCGGAAACGGATAGTGAAAGTGGAAGTGTCCAAAGTAGTACGGGTCGTTCGGTTTCCGGCTCACAAAAACGACCAAAGAGTATAAGGAAAGCGTCAGGCAGCAACCGGACGAAAAGACGATCATTGCGACATGTAAAAACAAATGTACAAGACATGGTTATTGATCCGAGTCCGATAGGCCATGAAAGTTTGTGAATACTGGATACAGGTAATCACTTTAAGATTAGAAAATAGTATTATTTGGAATGAATATTTTTATTGGACTGTCAGTAAGTTAATGATAATGAATTGCGTGGTGGTAGTTATTTATGGATTAAGGTATACAAAGGGAAGGGGTATTTCCTCCCCCCCTACTAAAATAATATTGTTAGTGTGTTTGTTAATTTTTGGTGTATAACATTAGGGGCATATAAAAATAGTGTAAGAACTATTACTCTTCGATGGGGCAAAGGTGGAAGTATAAGTATTGGGAATACCCAATCCCAAAAATTTTGTTCATAGTATTTATGATGACGACCCTTCGTTTTGCTACGATAAATATAAACAAAATGAAATCCCTTACAAAACAGGCGGCGTTAGAGGACTTTATTATACAAGCATCATTAGATATTGTATTTCTCCAAGAATGTGGACAAATGAATTTCAATTTTTCCCCAACGATCAGAGTTCATAATAATGCAAATTTCCAATCGACAGGAACAGCTTTGTTAACACGTAATACGGTTCCCCTCACAAATGTGGTATGTCATCCTAATAATAGAATCATATCAGCAAAAGTTGCAAATGTATGGATATATAACATATATGCTCCATCCGGGTCACAGTGTAGAAAACAAAGGGATGAGTTTTTTGCGCAGGAAGTTGCGGTTGAAATGCAGGGTAGGAGAGAACACATAATATGTGGGGGAGATTTCAATTGTGTATTGTATCCGCAGGATCAAAGACCTGGATTTAACACGTCGAATTCATTGCAAAAATTAGTAACTGGCTTTAACTTCACAGATGTCTGGAGTGATAAATGTTTTGGGCAGAGGGGTTTCACGTATATACGTGACAATTGTGCATCCCGATTGGATAGATTTTATGTAACACCCACATTACGTCAGTGCGTAAAGTCTATCAGTATAACACCTACATGTTTTTCAGATCACAGTGCTGTCATTATGATGATAAATGTGGACATTCCAATAGTCCCTAGAGGGTACGGTTGTTGGAAATTAAATGCTTCAATTCTTAATGAGAAAAATTTCCAACAAGCATTTAATGACCAATGGTCGAGATGGATAACACACCGTCTGAGGAGGATAGATATAATCCGCTGGTGGGAGGAGATTCTCAAACCGGGAATAAAAAGATTTTGTATCAGTTACTGTAAGGAACGGTCGAGAGATTGGACAAATAAATATAATTTTTACTACAGGGTGTTGCGTGAACAAATTCAGCAAGCAACAGATGGGAAAAAAGTGCAAACTGAAGTCAAACGTACACAAGCTGTACTGTTACAAATGACTGCAGAAAGGCGTCTAGGGGTCAAAATTCGTAGTAGACTTCCTCATTTTGACAACGATGAGGTCGCCTCTATCAGCCATGTAATTCATGAAAGAAAAATGCTAAAAGACAATGTATTAGTGAAATATTTGATAATGGGGGAACAAATATCAATTCAGCCCCTGAAATGCGTAATTGCATTTATAATTATTTTGAGCAACAATATTCCCAACCAGCGTCACACAATGGAGCTTTAATGGATGCATTGGCATCCGAATCAGAGGTTTTTACAGATGAAGAAAGTGAAAACTTAAACAAAGAATATACAAGTGAGGAAGTGTTTCGAGCGGTTAAGGTAGGGCAATCTTTTTCAGCTCCTGGTTGGGATGGGATACCCAATAAGTTTTATCAAACCTTTTGGAAATTGATGGGTCAAACAATAACGGACTGGATAAATGCAGTGTTTAGCAAGTATCAAATGGGTAAATCTTCCAATACGGGTATTATAATTCTAATCCCAAAATGTCCAAAACCAAGCGAAGCTGGTCATTATAGACCCATCACCCTGCTTTGTACGGATTACAAAATATTGGCGCGATGTATGCTTGGCAGACTTATGCCTTATGTCGACAAATTAGTAGGAGAGGATCAATATGTTTTTGGTTTAAATAAGAAAATCACAAATGTTTTACAAACGATGCGTGAAGTAATTACATGTTATAGACTACAGAACAAAAATTCTGAAAATGCTATATTAGCATTAGACTTTGAACGTGCTTTTGACTCGATAAATCATGAATATCTATTTAACGTTTTGCAGGGCTACGGTATACGTGGACATTTTCTTTCAGTATTTAAAAGTCTTTATAGTCATGCAACAGCAAAAATTCAAATAAATGGTTTTCTGACAAAAGAACTCTATATTTATAAAGGTGTAAGACAAGGAGATCCTTTGTCGATGTTAGCGTTTTGTATTGCACTGAGACCCATTCTTTCTGAAATAGGCCGAAAAGTTCAAGGAATTAACATACACTCTACTACCATTAAGGTGTTAGCTTATGCTGACGATGTTACTGTATTAATAAATGAACAGTCGGATATTGATGAAACATGTCAAGTATTACAGAAATTTGGAAAATGGTCGGGATTAAAAATAAACCAAGCAAAATCGTCAATTTTGAATTTAAATTTGGCTCATTCTCACTTGCAGCGAGGTAATTTTAAGGTTGTACAAACGATACGTATACTAGGTATAATATATACGCACCCTATTCAAAGTATGATCCAATGAAATTATGATAGAGTATTAACTGGGGTTAAAGCGATATTACAAACAAATAAATTTCGCAGCCTTAGTTTACAGTCAAGGGTGACCTTTGTACAGGTGTATGCACTCTCAAAGGTATGGTACATGGCAAAAATCCTCCCACTACGGAAGTTAGATATAAATAAACTTAAGAGTGCAGTAAATTGGTTTATTTGGAATGGTCAGATATTGAGGGTGAAACATGTGTTACTTTGTTTGCCTTTTGCCGAGGGAGGAATGAATCTTGTGAATATAGAATTCAAATGCCAGGCCTTACGTATTCAAGCTGACACGCAGACATTGATTCAGCATCCACTCAGCCTCACAAGTAAAGTTTTGAGAAGCGCTTTGGACTATATTTCACTAGAGGCTCCTATTGATATTACTAGACTGGTAGACACTTTATGGTATTTTAAGGCAACAATAGTGGATATTAGTTATGCCCTATTACAATCTCCGATATTAACAATACCAGTGACATCGGAAATATATCGCAGATTATGTAAATTAGAACAGCCAACATGTAAAATTATTGAGCAAAATCCCAGAATGAAGTGGAGAGAAATATGGAATAATATTCAGGCTCACCATCTTACATCACGAATCCGATCAGCATGGTATATAATTGTCCACCAAAAATTAATCACTGGGGAGAGACTCTATGATCTTAAATTAATAAATACGCCAATGTGTGCTAAATGTAATGTATCTGATAGTTTAGTCCATAGACTGAGTGAATGCCAAATAATAGAAACATCATGGCTTTATGTAAGGAAACTTGTTAGTACTATTTGTCGAACATCAGTGTATAACATCTCTGTAGATATTCTTTTATATCCAGCTTTTGCCTATTACCCAAAAACAAAACGTAAAAGTGTACAATGGCTCCTAGGACACTATGCCTATTTCCTATCGACATATCGGCAACCAGATTTTAATATACAATTTGTAAATTACCTCCATCAAGAATACCACAGGATACCTGACTGTAAAAGAAATATATTGTATGCTAATTTTCTTACTGTAATGTTTACTTGCCCAATGAGTTGAAATGTAAATTGCAAATGTAATGTAATAAATTGCAAAATGTAATAAAAAAAAAAAAAAAAAGTGGTTAAGGAGTTGGACTTGAAATCCAATGGGTTCTACCCGCACAGGTTCGAATCCTGTCCGCAGCGAAAGTTTATTTTTTTGTGTGTGAATATGTTTTCTGTACTTTATCTTTGTTGAAATTCCTATTGTTGACATTGCTGGTTTATTGATTTTCAGCATTTAGAAGTTCCTGTAATTATATAATCTTGATCTGATTTCTAGTTAGGAAACAAAATGGATGTTCTATGTTCCTGATTTTTCAATTGGTTGTTTTAAAACGTCTATTCCTTCCTACTCCACAGTTACTTTCATGTGTGTTCCATAATTCTTACAAAAGAGGTATTTTAATAATTATTACGTTTGAACACTAAGACTACAGTAGTATTTTATGCGCTACACTACAGCATGGTATTGTGTTTTATTTTCTTCTTAATATTGTTTTGTGAATTTACACTTTGTATACTGATACTGTTAGTAACTTTAATAATTCTTCTATAAAACACTAAAAAATTAAAACCTTGGGAGAAAATTACTTTGAAGGCAGCACTACTTACATTGAGTAATGAAGTCTTTAGCTTTCTGAATATTATGTGAAACCAGAAGTTTTTGACCGTAATAAACTCAATTGGAGTAACGACCAATGTACATAATAAGATATAAAGAAACGAAAGTAGAAAGCAGACGGCGCTACGACAAGGGTCCTTGATACGAATACTGTCGTAGGTCGGGGGTGGGATTCGTAAGGTAATATTAATAATTATCCATTCCCCGACCAGGTGGGGGAAATTTGGATGCGAAGTTTCAGAAATTTGCCGATGCGGTGAAAATCTTGAATTGTACACACTATTTCCTCTTCAAGTGATTGTTTTTGCACTTTTGGAATAAAAACTTTTAATTTCAACAAATTTCAGACAATTATAGAGCAGGAAATATCAAGAATTAAACTATTTTAAATAAGATCCTTTGGATTTTCTCAACTGTTAGGGGCTACGAAATGTCGGGAACACCAACCGTATCAGTTCTCACTTCAAACCAAAATCACGTCTGGTTTCCTACACGAAACTAGTTCCACCAACGCTTTGCATATCGTACTGTAGCGTTAAATAAATTATATGGACATGAATATAGTTATATTTATATTTTATAACATTTTTAAACATTACAAAATCAATTGCTGTTTAAAGCATTGTTAATCCCTAATTTTAAACATTTTCGCAAAATATATTAATATTTGAGTGAACTCTTGGCGTCCTTTAAGAGGACCTTTTTTTTCCAATGCATTACTATAAAATTCAGAACATTACTTATTCTCATTCACAAGAACTTGCAATATGCTTTTCACTGTCGTTAAGTCCAGCCGATTTCGTTCTTTGTTCCACTGAACAGTCAATCCCGTATATAGGGGACGTCTGGCAACCCTAGTTGACGTGCTATCACAGAAATTGCGTTGTCAAAGCTTCAAGGATCATTTGAAAGTGAATTGTCTATGATTTCCTCATCGTCCAATGCAAAGTAAAAATCATTCAGGAGACTACAGCCAATTTTTTTTTGTTAAAGTTGACACACACCTTCTGCCTTTTAGGGCTTTATGTTAGTCGGTTACAACCCTTTTTATTTATTTATTTAAACTTCCGATGATATACAAACCCTTTTCAAACAGACAATTCACCCGATACAACTTGTAGGCCTAAACCTATTAGTTGTACCGAAGTTTATAACCCTGGTCTTTTTGATGATGCAGGAGAACGCCTTATTCAGAGTTGGGTTTGTGGAATATCTGCCAAATGAAGCACAAGTACACCAGCCAATCCGAAGATTGACGCAAGATATTACCCAACGTCCCCTGAACCATCAACCTTTCGGCGACCAGGAGAATGTCCCGTAGGCTTACAAAAGTCTAGTTCTTTTATATCATAATTTTGTTTACAATTTACCATGGTTACTAAATAGTTGTTTTATATTTCCATAGTTTCAGCATTTTTTCATATTTAAGTTAAACAATTCATTACCTATTGTAACATTAACAATAACATTCTTAGGGAAAGAAATCTAACAATCTTTAGAGAAAAGATTCAACACTAATTCTTAACAACATAGATTTTTATAACATAGACTGAATAGTTTAGTGCTTAAAAGGCATGTGTTGACAGGGGCGACACAAAGTTCACTTTGTTTTAACAAAGTCCCTAACAAAACTAAGTAAAATTATATCATGAATATTACTATAAGTTTATATTGTACAAAAAGAAGATGATAATGAGAGATGATAGTGATAACGGCCGGTTGTGGATACTTCTTTTAAAATTAAATTTTTGTATTGTTATTTTTGCTAAAATTATGCCTATTTTGGCCATATAATAAAGAGAAATATGCCGTTTTTATCTATTTTGGAACAATAAGTGCGATTACAAGGCGATGACGTTCCTACTATGCTATCGGCAGTATACGAATTAACAGGAAAAGGGGGGGGGGGGGGTTGTCGGGGATTTCTTACCATAAAAATTCCAAAGAAAGTGGAATTGAAAGTATACAGTATGTGAAATGACTTAATGTACTTTGTATTTAATATAATAATGTATAATTTTATGTGTATGGTTGAGTGGAAGAAAAGGCTTTGTACGACCTTAACTCCGCCATTTAAAACAAGGCGTTAATAAATAAAATAAATGAAATTCTATTTTTTAATAGCACACTGCTTACTTGTTCGTATTGGATTGAGTTACTGTTTTAAGTCCACTTTATGCACAGTAAGGCTAATCGGGACTGGACCTACAGTTTAAAGTGGGATCCGAACCACTTGTGCCTCAACCAGGTATCGAACCCGGGACCCCTTGATTACAAGGCAATGACGCTACCACTGCGCCATGGGGGAGGCCCTTTGTTCGTATTGTCGTCGGGTGCAGAGGTTTTAGGAAAGTGTGAAAACCTGAAGCAATGGATAATAGTTATTTTCGCTAGCTTTATTCCGTGCCGAAAGCGGTAAATAACATATCTCGCCGTCATTGAGTTGAACGGACAATATAAATTGGTCAAGTTTTATACACAAATATTTCTAAATTACGTGTAAATGTTATCATAATAAGGCGCCTTCCCCGTGGTAATTTTTCTCTCTCAGCGCAAACGGCTCCCCCACTCCTTCTCTGTTGCTTACTGGCCTTGAGGTGCAGTGTGCAGGCGGGAAGCTCGCACCGAATGGGGCGCTCGTTAGCCTCCACAAAGTACAACCAAGATGCTCAGTAGGATTTGCGCGATAATCTCATACGGGGCACATCCTGCTAAACCCGGTATCCACTTGTTGCAAACCAGCGCATCGTATCCCCGTTCCGTATCAATCATTAATACGGTACGGACCCCGATTTGTCGCGTATCATCACTGCGTTCCGTATCATCCACCCTGTAGCATGATTGATAAGGCAGTTCGATACGGTTCACAGGCTGGTCTCAAATGACGATGAGTACACCTCAGCAAGTGGCCTAGCCGCATATATTTTCATTAATTACGTTTTATCGAAAAAGAAAAAAAACGCAAATCAGCACGTTGGTGGATGACAAACATGTACGCGAACCGTGAACTGTATAGTGTAAGCAGCTTATTGGCTGCCAACAGGTATTCCATGTTCTTCTTGCACTCATCCACCGAGCTTTGCGTTTGTGTTCCAACTTTCTCCCACGCATCTTGTTTACAAATTTTGTTGTAGTACTTCGAATGTTTAGGGTCCCAAAGGATTTCATATTTCTTATACGTGTATATATATATATATATATATATATATATATATATATATATATATATATATCAATAAATGCAATAGTATTTTCCTTATCCCACTCCATAATAAAGATAATAAAGAAACTAAATTGACAATGGGACGTGCTGTCATTTACAGAGCTCACTACACACTGAACACACTGAAGGATGATGCAAGGAGGCAAGGGAACATGCGCATGCCCGTCCACACTGCCCCTCCGACCGTGTATCGTATTCTTCCTTTGATGTGACGGAGGAAAACCGCCAAATGAGCGATCAGGTCCGTTGCGTATCTTTTCTCACATTTTGAAACGGAGCGTTGCAAGTTTTTCGAATAAATTGATACGCAACGGGGATACGTTACGCTGGTTTGCAACAAGTGGATACCGGGTTTAATAGTCACTAAAACTAATTGTTAACTGATCTAAACCTGCCCCTCCTAACCTAACAATTCCTAAAATACAAATTCTCAGTTCTAATAATGCATGGTTAGTTCAGGAGGGCCAGATTTAGAGCATTTACCGATTAGTTTTAGTGACCGTTAGGGGCTGGATGTGCGCCGCGCAAGACCCTGATAGATATACAGTTTGCCCAATTTTCAGCGAAAAATGCAGGCTCGACCAGGGCTCGAACCCGGGGGTCTGGCATACCGTGCCATTGCTCTAACCACTGAGCTACCGAGCCGGCTTGACCTCGCCTGATTTTTCGCTATGGCTGTTTTACCTGCGTGGAATCGTCTCTGCCAGTGCTACCATCTCTACGCTGGGAGGAACCAGGCAACGTCGAAGTCTACTGTGCTTCAAAGGCAACAGATCCCGTTGCGGTAGCACTGGCAGAGACGATTCCACGCAGGTAAAACAGTGATAGCGAAACATTAGGCAAGGCCATGCCGGCTCAGTGGTTAGAGCAATGGCACGGTATGCCAGAGACCCGGATTCGAGTCCTGGTCGAGGCTGCATTTTTTGCTGAAAATTTCTACGTAGTACATCTCCTGTGTGTGCCTAATCTTCAATAGCTTGCCCAATGTAAAGAGAAAAATCGGGACATATTCACATCTAAAAAAAAGTGGCAAGAAAGAGGCTTTTTCCGTTTAAAGAAAAATGTTTCCTAATTTTCCAAAAGTTAAAAAGAAAACATGCTTGAAGAAAAGAAGGAAGCTGCCAAGATAAGCAGGCATTAGACAGTTAAATACACAACACTTACAGCTTCAAAAGAGAAGAACAAAAATTGGAATAGAAGACGTTGAATAAACTTTAACTGGAATGGAAAAGGAACAAATGAAGGTTTGAGATAACGCACACAGGCAAGGACGTAGCAAACAAACAGAAACTCATTCGCAAATACAGCTGGATCGAAACAGACTCATTGTCTCGAAGCCTTCTGTAAAAGAACGGGCAAGGAAAATGAAAATAAACTGTGGAAGCCCGTCTGCTTTCAGCATTGCCAGCAGCACGAAGAGAGCGGGGTATTCAGGGACAAAGAGGGAACAGAAGGGATTGTCTCTGCTTACATCGGAGGAATGATTTTTGCCTAAAGCTCAGACGTCATGTTTTGCGATCGCTCGTGTACAACAAAGCCCTGCGTCTATCTCCCGTTAGTGTTGCTATCTTCATTCTGATTAAAACCAACAACAATGCCGTTTTCTGATTCAGCGTTCTTCGCTGATGAGACAGGGTATTGGTAGTAACACAGTGGGCAAAAGTCCTTGGTTCTTGTGATTTAAATCTGAAAATCTTTTCCGGGCGTGTTGTTCCAATCGAACTCTTTATTTACATACCCCGGCGCTAACAAAAAGCCCTCCGCGTTTGGATCTCTGTGGCTTTGTAACCCCATATTTTTGTACCATCTAAACCTCATTTGCCAAATTTTTGTACTACTCAAAAATACTAAAAATAATGTTTGTACCTGTCAATTTACCACCGAAAAATAATAATATCGGGGTAGAGTAACGTCTGAACCTCATCAACTGTTTCGGCTACGTTATCCGAATCAAAATATTGTACTATTTCTGTGCCATTCTATAGCACTATTTAAAATGTTTGTGCCCATCAGAAAGTCAGACAAAAGGCGGAAAATTTGTAACCCCTTATTTTTGTACTATTCAATAATACAAGAAAATATAGTACTAGTCCAAATACAGCTAAAAAATAAAATAAATGAAACCTAAAATAGGGTATCGGGTAACCTCTGACCTTCGTAACGAACTGTGAAGTTCGTGGGATCTTACCAAGAATGTTAACCAATTAATCAATGGGTGATGTATGGATTGATACGCCTTAATCAATGGTTTCGGCTATGTTATTCACATCAGAGCTCGCATTGGGTGTCTGACTGCCAAGCGGGAGACCTGGGTTCGACTCCCAGTGTAGGTGATCTCAAGTAGGAATTTTTCAGACCATACAGCAACTCCAGGGTACACCCAGCCTCTAATAAATGGGTACCTCATAGATAAAAGTGGCCGGAGCGTGGTGCTGATCACCATGGATATATTTAGAGGGGATCCGGACCCTCCCGAAAGACCAAGTCGTAATTAAATTAAGAAATATACTTATTTACTATTGTATAATATGTAGTTGATTTCGTACTCAAAGGTTGGGATTAGATTGTGAATGATTATACAGTCACCGCCAATAAAAATGTGATATATCCTGAAATACTCGCTTACCTGCAAGACGTTATGTATAGGCTATTCCCTAACTTTAAGGCGATAAGTGGATTTCAGTAGCAACTTCTACCAACGCCGTAGAGTTAGGCAACACACATAACACTTTGCAGGGAAGTGAATATTTCAGGATCTATCACATTTTTATGCCGGTGACTGTTCAGTTTCGTGTTGACAGTGCCTGCAAAAAAATGTACGTGTTCTGTTCAATAACTAATAATAATCTCTGTATATCGAGATGAATATTTACAATTCGAGGCGAGACGAAGAAAGAGATAGGCATTTAAAACTCCAAACGAGACCGAGACTGTGCCAAGCCTAGTCTCGTCTCGTTATCGTAAATATTTTCGACCCCTGTACCGAATTCGGCACTCCTATTCTTTCTTCGGACAAATATTATCACTTTAATTTATGTTCATTATAATAATAGCGCTTAAGTAGAAACTACTCGAGCCCATAAGGAATTCATCCGCAGCAAATATATCAATTTTCTCTCAAGGTCGGTGTAGAATAGAACAAATTATTTTGCTTCTGAACTGTAGCAAAGTTTTTAATGCAAACATGATAAGCCTAAAACCCCCCAATTTTCAGCATTGCACTATTTTGTGCCTGGTAAATTTACTGGGATACCTTGATTTAAGAGTATATTATCTGACAGTTGTTCTCATGTTATAACACTGCCAGCCCTCGTGGCGGAGTGGTTAGCACATCGCGCTACGACGCCAGGGGTCCCGGGTTCGAATCCCGGCCTGGGCATGGATGTTTGTGAGTGTCCATTCATAAATTTCACCACTCATCCCCATCCTCGCAATTAGCCAACAGCGGCACAAAAGCGAAGTTAAAGCAAATCAATCAATCATGTTATAACAAGAAGTCGCTATTTGCTAGTTCTTCAAAATTACCAAATTTCCGTGTCATACAAGACAGATGGCGTTACAAGAATCGCAACATATAACCAGAGATTATGTGAGTTTTTTTCAGTAATAGGTAATATTGTTTGTGAATTCTTTCACGCGTGTGAATTAGTTTTTTTAATAATCGAAGATTCGATGGTGGCCGCCATTTTGGGCAGTTGCCCTTCTGAGATGTCTGTTACTTATTATCTTGTTCCTCACTGATTAATGCTGTTTCAGCTACCCCCCATTTTATACCAAAACATCATTTTTATGTCTAATGGCATAAGAGTTGATAGTTTAAAAAGTATGAAGCCCAAAGTCATTAACAAAAAAAATTATGTAATTTTTGTTACACGTGGGAATTTGTATATAACGTGCAACAAGTGCTGAAATACTAGCTTTTTACCTTGATTGACAAGTAGATATTACACAACATTTCAGAATGCACAGACATCAAGAACAACAAAGAATAAAAGTTCTCCACCTTCGCAACGTAGACAGAAATGATACAAAAAATCGTGAAGTAACTATTCAAGGTTACACATTTTTTGCGCACTGCTTGTAAACGAACTTTACATACAATGTATCCTGCAATAGACTGTGCCAATGTTATTTCAGGTTTATAAGAATTCATTGTCTTTGGTCGCATCTGAATACACACAATCGACAACAGTTTAATTTTAAGACATTTTTAAATCATTGGTCAGTTAAGGTAAACCGGGGTATTAAGGCCCAAGGGGCATTAAGGACCGCGTGCTAGAATGTCGTAAAAGGAGCAAAGAAATCCGAAGCAGCAGGCGCACTAGCCGTGTGCACGGTCTGTGATCCTCTTTTGTTTGTGTAAATAGTACTCTGCACACAAATGGCGTGCAAGCTGCGTAGTTAAGATCGGGAAACGGAACCAGCCAAAAGTCAGACGCACGAAAACGCCATAAAGAACTGCTGAGTGGCTGTATGAAGTTAAAAGCGCATCCTGGAACGTCTACTACATTAACAGCTGCAGAAGAATCACAATTAAAGGAGTGCTTCATTCTATTTGCTCAGTGGGGTTTTGGAATGAACAAACAAGACTTGTGTGACGTAGTTCAAGATTATTGTTTCGAAAGAAGGACGTACCATTCAAAAGTGGACCGGTCCTTGATACCCCATTGGCTGGTCCTTATTACCCAGCAAAGGGGCAATTGGGACTAGGGATGGCCAGATCCGGATCCGGTTGGTTCCGGATCTTTACGATCCGGATCCGGTACTTTCGGATCCGGATCCAGAATTCTCGGATCTGGATCCAAAATTTTCGGATCCGGTACTTTCAGATCCGGATCCGGTACGTTTGGATCGGGATCCGGAATTTTCGGTTCCGGATCCGTCTTGCCATCCCACATGCGCTTCTTTGGAAAGTAAGAATGTGTTTATAACATATTGTTACCTGCTAATATACATATATATATAATATACATACACATATATATATAGTGTGTGTGTGTGCGCGTGCGCGATTTGTAATTAATTAATACACTTACTAGGGAGGGCGTCGAATAACATGGGTACCTGGGGGAAACCCTGGGGGGTAAAGGCGGTCAGGGGCGGGATGCTGATCACATCACCCCCACTCACGACCGGATCAAGAAAGTGTGGGGCGTTACCCCCACACCCCCTATACGCCTTCATGGCGTGGTGCTATGCACAGGGGAGCACTTTACCTTTTACCTTACTAGGGAGGTCTAAGTCTCCCCCTCCGATTTCCATGAAACTTGGCAGGTGCATAGAGCCCCCCCCCCTCAAATGTCAAGATGATGAGAAATTGAAGTGGGGATCTGACCCCGAAACCACGTAAATATGACATAGGAAGAAACAGGGGGCATAGGGCCTCTCTATACACCTGTCAAATTTCATGGAAATCGGAGGGGGACACAGGGGTCAGATGATTCCCACGTCAATTTGTCCTCATCTTGACATTTGAGGCGGGTTTTGCCCCCTAAAACAGTTTTTTAGCCGAAACAAAAAAAAACACGTATTTCTTCCTTTGGGCCCCTCTATACACCTGCCAAGTTTCATGAAAATCGGAGGGGGACACAGGGGTCAGATCCTTACTTCAATTTGTCCTCATCTTGACATTTGAGGCGGGTTTTGCCCCCTAAAACAGTTTTTTAGCCGAAACAAAAAAAACAACACGTATTTCTTCCTTTGGGCCCCTCTATACACCTGCCAAGTTTCATGAAAATCGGAGGGGGACACAGGGGTCAGATCCTTACTTCAATTTGTCCTCATCTTGACATTTGAGGGGATTTTGCCGCCTGAAACAGTTTTTAGCTGAAACAAAAAAACACGTAATTCTTCCTTCGGGCCCCTCTATACACCTGCCACGTTTCATGGAAATTGGAGGGGAACACAGGGGTCAGATCCCCACTTCAATTTGTCCTCATCTTGACATTTGAGAGGAGGTTGCCCCCCCCCCTAGAACAAATTTATTGCCGAAACAAAAAAAACACGTATTTCTTCATTTGGACCCATTTATACACACACCTGCCAAGTTTCATGGAAATCGGAGGGGGACACAGGGGTCAGATCCTCACTTCAATTTGTCCTCATCTTGACAATTCAGTGGGTTTCGCCCTGTAAAACCGTTTTTTAGCTGAAACAAAAAAAACACGTATTTCTTCCTTAGGGCCCCACTATACACCTGCCAAGTTTCATGGAAATCGGAGGGGGACACATAAATCAAATGCCCACTTAAATTTGTCCTCATATTGACATCTGAGGGGGTTTTGCCCCTAAAACAGTTTTTTTAGCTGAAACAAAAAAACACGTATTTCTTCCATTGGTCCCCACTATACACCTGCCAAGTTTCATGGAAATCAGAGGGACACAGGGGTCAGATCCTCACTTCAATTTGTCCTCATCTTGACATTTGAGGGGGTTTTGCCCCCTAAAACAGTTTTTTAGCTGAAACAAAAAAAAACTCTTCCTTTGGGCCCCACTATACTGCCAAGTTTCATGGAAATCAGAGGGGGACACTTAGATAACTTCCCTTGTTAGTCTTACACTTTGTAATTATTTAACAGTGCATATATTATAATGTTTTATTTTAATTTGTAAAACTGTAACTGTAGAACAATTGTATAATTTTTGTATAACATTTCTATCTTGTTATATGTGTTAAAGGTTTCATCCTGGAATGGAATGTCTCACATTTATGTGTGTTTTCACTTCCAATACATTCGAATGAATACATATTCGTTTCAATGGCATTTACAAAATCACCTCGGACATTTGTGCACGAGTGTGTTAGCCAATGCGAAGCAAAGTATTTTAGGAACAACACTTGAAAAAATATTGTAGGACTAACGAAAAATTTCTTTGTAATCGAAGATCATAATACCTTTTAAGGTGTGGTAATATTATAATGGGATTGAGATACGAAACTCTCGGATCCGGATCCGGATCCAGATCCGAAACTTTCGGACCCGGATCCGGATCCGTTTGGCCATCCCTAATTGGGACCATACAACCTACCTTTCAATTCATTGTTGTTTTTGCCTTTGCATTATATTCCTACTCGTTCGTTTTGTCATTAATGTAAACTAGAAAATATACATTCCCGAATGCATCCTGTTAGTGTTTTCTTGAACAGCTCCTGATGAATTTCTTCAATGAAATAGCAATTTGTTTTCCTCGTGTCGCATGGTCTCTAATTAAGAAAATTATCTCCAAATGATTCATCAGATTTCAAACTATCATAAATTTGGAGGGATAACTCGCGAGAAGAACTTTGCATATCAGTGGAATCTCCAGTCTCCTATTCCTACTTATGAGAGAAAGGTTACTGAAGGGTAACAATGATATGCGAAAACGCCGTCACCTTTTTGAATCATAAAACGTTATTAAAATACTGACTCAGCATGTAAAAAAAGTTTGGGCATCCCTAATTCTACACTCGCTTCACTTCGTACTTGTTTCTATATACATGGTATTTACAAAAGATACAACTCAACTTACACGATTCCATTTCGAAAAAAAAAACATCTTTATATCTCCCTGTAATTTAATTTTCTTTCTAATTAATGAATATGAGAAAACTTCTAACACTGTATACAGAATGAAAAATAAGTGTATTAATATACACTGTATAAAACACACCGTATTACTAAATTAATTGACCCTGTACATTATGTGTAGATGTATAGACTTAGGTTATATCTACAGCTGCCTGCTTCGTACACATTCGTGTTATTCTTATAGGGATTTCAAAAGGACAGGGACCATTCAAAGGTTATTGATATCTGGAAAACTTTGGCTAAAAATAATGCAAAACTGCTGACTTGGCAACACTGCATACAGCTAAAGGTTCCCTGTGAGCCTTCTCGCGTAAAAATGTTCGCATCAGTGCCCAGCAAAGATCAAAGGACAGAGCCTGTGTTTTGTTCCGCGCTTGTTGGCCCATTCATCACAGAAGCACACGGATTATATTCTTCCCCTTGCACGGTTTACGTATGTGAAACAGTGGTGATCTTTGAGAATGCTTTCCCTCTCTGTCGGTGTCGTTGGCATGGACTCCGAATTAGACTGAATGTTTCTGAGCCAGGTGAAATCAAACGGGAAGCGTATCGAAGTGATTTGCAGGACGGAAAGAAGGAGGCGAAATTCATTTTCAAGGTGCGGCGGCGCTGCGATCGATCTTAGATTCACGTTCAATGCCAAAGTCGATTCTGTCTGTCTCCTCGTGTTGCGAAGCGGATTTTCAACTTTGGCATTTTGTGTGGTTGTGCTTGAAAGAAGAATTATTTTTAGGTAATTGGAGCTAAAAGTCCCATCACCATCCACGTTCCTTTGGGCATGTAAGATAGGTAGTTGAAAGGGAAGTTCTTCAAAGCGAATTAAGTGTTGAAAAATATTACAACAAACTATCGTTGCTGATAGGGAAAGGATCGCTGCTTCGCATTACATGCAAATTATAGACATGCATATCGTTCGCATAACATGTAGGCAACACACAAAACACCTTGCATGGAAGTGAGCATTTCATGATCTAGGTGTCCCATTTTTATTGCCGGTGACTGTACAATCAAAAATTCTATCTCCAATAATTTTATTTGAACTATTATTCATCGCATAGACAACAAAAATTGGTTTGATTGATTGAGTTGGTGTTTTAAGTCAACTTTATGCACAGTAAGGCTAATTGGGACTGGACCTACAGTGGAATCCGAACCTCTATGTGCCTCCACCGGGTATCGAACCCGGGACACCTTGATTACAAGGCGACGACGCTATACCACTGCGCCATCGGGGATGCCCCAACAAAAATTGGGAACGACCTTTGTTATACTTCGTCACCTGTGCAATATGAACTTTACCACATTATTGTTCAAAAATGAAATTTCATTTAACAAACATCACATCACCTGCAGGTAACCTCATCCACCATCGGGAATAAGGGAGAATTCACACCGAAGCGACACGCGACACAAGGATTTTACCAATCGAACGCAGGCTTGTGCGACTGATGTGAAACATTGCTGTTGATTGGCTCGCTCCCAAGCGACATTTGTCGCGTGTGGCTCCGGTTTAAAAGGAAAACCATGAATCTCCATGTAAATATCTAGATAACATAAGTTTTTATTGAACCTAAAAAAAAGAGGTACAACGTTGTTTACTACTGTCACATGTAATATTGAACACAATACAATACACACACAACAGCAAGATTACAATATTCTTTTAGAAAACCAGAGAAGTTATAAACTAGATAAATACTGTTTAAGAGAAATGAGGCATGAGATAAGATTAAAATAAATGAGATGAAAATATGAATATTATAATATAGATTTACATTCAGTATCATTTGGTGATAGTATTTATACATAGTCCATTTGATAATGTTTTGTTACTAGACGTATTTAGGCGCCGATCCCTTAGGCTTCAAACAATTCAAATTGTAAACTCTTTATTTTGCTTTTGTAGATTATATATCATTTTTTGTAAGTGAGGTTTCGTATAAATTGCAATGTATTTTTATGAAGCATGTACAATTCAAATATCTTTCTACATAATAGATATAATTTTGTCCGCTTAAACTATAAAGAAGTGTCATGGATGGCAAAAGATATTCCTTAAAAATATACCTACGATATTAAACTAGTATAAAAGCTAAACTATTATGCGATCATGTAAGAGTTTAGTACAACTCTTCGATATTAGGAAAATTTTCCGAAGGAAGATTTCAACAATCCCTATTGGTCAAGATGTGAATGGTTTTGTGTGATTCGAGCATGTTTCTATTATCTAGAGTATATGATTGTTATGTCACCAACTATTTGTGTTTCTCCTGGCTCAGTTATCAATGCAAGAAAAATCCGAACATGATAATAACTAGTAAATAAGATTAAAACTGATATGGAACTGTAAACTTAAAATTTCATTGAATTGTTTGGATCCGTAAGAAAGATAATGAGGTTAGTGGATCCGTCTTAGCTAGTTTGGATCAATGGTATTCAACTCTAAATAATATATTGAGGAACCTGGGTAGTGGGCGTGATTTAAAACATACTTGATCTAACCTGTTCGGAACTATAATTACATGTAATTGATATATTAATACACAGTTATTCTATAATAAACACTAAAGGTACAAGAAACATTTGATTTATAAAGCACTAGTAATCAGAATGAACAGCATTCAAGATGTATTTGATTGGACAAGACTTGTATGTTGCAATTTTATGATAGCTGCCTCTACTTAATCGACAATCCCATGTGTAGCTGCAGGATATATATACATTACAAGCCGAATGCAACTTCTTTCCCTTTTAAACTTATGACGTTTATCACAAGAACAAGAAACATGGGAGGGATTGAATTCTTAGCTACAGATCCAGAAGCAATTTGTCAGATTAAATTGTGTTACGAAGAAATTAGATGAATTTCTACTTTTAACGTTTCATTTTATTATGAAGTTTACATTTATGCTACAAGAATCCTTGCTACGTCTTGCTTTTATGGATTACTGTAAAACGTTTGTGTCTCAAACCTTCAACACCTTGTCTACTACATGCGAAAACGAGAATACAAACTGAAATATGAAATATTTTCAGCTAAACACCTTTTGAAGAACTAAAAACCGTGGAATATCTTGTGCAACAGTGAAAACAGAAATATTCTGAAGAAAGCTTGATGAAATCAGCTTCCAGGGAATTGTGAAACTGGTTTCTTGGCTCACGTTATTGGAAATTACTCGAGGACAATTCATGTCGGTGGAGCAATGCATTTAATATTCTCCCCCGTTACCAGGGGGGGATTTGGCTTCACAGAAGGAACCGGCGCCGACACGTGAGACAGTTTACTCCGTCCCGACTGTCTCGTTGTAAGAAGTGACGATGGTGCACTGGGGGACTCCGAACATCACGGTGTGGTCTTTTTTTATGCGATCCACTGCATTTGCCAGCTGCTCATTACATTCTAGCGGGTTTCCTGAAATAAGTGCAAAATAGACTATCACACACATACATAAATTATATTGTAAACATACATGAAACTATGCCTTTAAACGTACCCCCAATTAACTTTTTGGTTGCGTTTGACGTCGTTTATTTGTACCAACTCGGTTAACAGCGACAGCGAATGCAGGAGTGATGGTATTGAGATCGTTTTAAAAGTTGAGACCCTTCGAGATGAAGTTGGCCCCGTGGCGGAGTGGTTAGCACATCGCGCTACGACGCCAGGGATCCCGGTTCGAATCCTGGCCTGGCCATGGATATTTGTGAGTGTGCATTTATCAATTTCATCATATCATCACTCATCCCCATCTTCGCAAATTAGCCAAGAAGTGGCACAAGAAGCGCAATAAAATAAAGGAATCAACCTTCGAGATGAGACAGAACGAAATAATTATTTTCCTTTCTCATCGCCGCATCTCCCGATGACCAAACGCCTTTCCTCTGTAGAAATTGTGGGGAGCTTAAGAATGGATTTGTAGTTCAGTGGAATAGCATTGACATGGAATGCCAAATAGTCAGTAAGTTATTATTCTCAAACTATTTTAAATTTCTCGATAAGTTCGGAGATAGTGTCATTGCGATTTGTTTTATTCGTACACTAGTAAATTCTGCCTGCCTAAAACTATTTTTCAGAGTTACACAGAAACTTCAACGGTCACACAACCACCAAGAGTTTGTTTACGGTAAATGAAAATTAATATATGTTACGCGTAATATATAAGATGGCGACAGACCGTTGAACACTTATTAGAATTTTGTGGATTTGTTTCCACTGGTCTGATTTAGATGTTTCAGAAACCTATCTCAGGTCGGAATTAAGGAACTTACCTTCCAAATGCAGCTTCAGAGTGGAGGGAATTCCAAGGGTGTTGCATCGCGTCTTGCCGGCCAACTCTTCCCCCAAGATGGTGATCAGATTGTGGGAGAGATCTGCGAAGCATAGCTCGGGAAGGCCGTGAAAGTCCTGGTCCAGGTAGGAAAGGGCGTTGTGGGATGCCAGCAGGGACTTCAATGATGGCAGGAACGTCTATAAGAAAACACGCTAATTGAATGCTAGATAAAATAAGATGGCAGGATTGTCTGCAAGAAAGCACAATCGTTGAATACGTACTAGCATAAATAAGATGGCAGATTGCCTGAAAGAAAACATGCTTATTGAATACTATCATAAATAAGATGGTACATTGTCTTAAAGATAGCACACTCATTGAATACTAGCATAAACAAGATGGTAGATTGTCTGAAAGGAAACATGCTTATTGAATACTATCATATACAAGATGGCACGATTGTCTGAAAGATACCACACCTCATTGAATAATGGCATAAATAAGACGGCAGGTTGTCTGAAAAATAGCACATTCGTTGAATACTAGCATAAATAAGATGGCAGGTTGTCTGAAAGATAGCACATTCGTTGAATACTAGCATAAACAATATGGCAGGGTCGCCTTAAAGAAAACAACTCGTTGAATACCGTAGCATAAATAAGATGGCAGGTTGTCTGAAAGAAATCACGTTTATTGAATGCTAATCTAAACAAGATGGTAGGTTGTCTGAAAGATATCACAGTCCTTGAATACTATCATCAATAAGATGGCAGGTTGTCTGAAAGATAGCACACTCATTGAATACTAGCATAAATAAGATGACGGGATAGTCTGAAAGAAAGTACGCTCGTTGAATACTAGCATAAATAAGATGGGAGGTTGTCTGAAAGATAGCACACTTCGTTGAATACTAGCATAAACAAGATGGCAGGGTCGCCATAAAGAAAACAACTGTTGAATACCAGCACAAATAAGATGGCAGAATTGTCTGAAAGGTTTTTATCACCTCTTACAAAGACAGACTGCAGAACGATAACATGCAAACATATCCAAGCATATGCAGTTGTGAGATGTGACAACAGTGGAAATTCTGCCGGACGCCTCATTTTGTCACCGATTGTAAGTTCATAAAGTCACCACAATATTTGCACGTATGTATATGTCAAATGAAATGGGTTACTTACCTTAGATGTTTCCTGCAACGTGGTGAGCTGATTGAAGGAGATGTCCAGGATTCGCAAGTCGTCCAGGCCTATCAGGTCATCTGGGGAGATGTTCTCCAGGTGATTGTGGCTGACGTTCAGCCTCTGGAGGCCATTCAGCCCCATCAGAGCCCCATCTAGCGACTGGAGCTCATTGTAGTC
This sequence comes from Lepisma saccharinum, assembly GCF_977018435.1. NCBI lineage: Eukaryota > Metazoa > Arthropoda > Insecta > Zygentoma > Lepismatidae > Lepisma > Lepisma saccharinum. The sequence goes on from NC_139251.1 coordinate 42,050,887, forward strand.
CAATCGCAGTTCCGACACGCGTGTCTCCAACTCCACCAGGTTCTGGAAGACGAAAAACTCATTTGATCAAGGGCGTCGTTAACGGGGGAACAGTGGGGACATATCTCACAATATTGGGGAAATGTGTTGTTTATATATGAAAGATATTGGTATACTATACACCATGCCCCCATAACTGAAAGGTAACGAAGCTTCTACATGTTATAGTTTCTCTCTCAAACAAGACGATAAGACACTGGACACACATTTTACTACAGAACATTTTCTTTTCAGTACGCTACAATCCTTCAGGAGTGGCTAAGTGGTCATCTTCCCACCAGAGGTCGCAGTTTCGAACCCTAGTCAAGGCAGGTAAGTGCCGTTGTGTTTGTCTTATCATCGAAAACACTTCATCATTCTTATGGTCGCAACTGCCCCAAGAGATAGAAAAGGGACATAAATCAGATCCTTCGGAAAACGTCTTATTAATCCTGTATGTTTTCAACCACGCCGCACCAATTCAGGGTTGCCAGTGACATCTATATTTTCTGTCTAAAAATGCACTAAATATTAGTGCAAGCTAAGCATATAGGTTGGGAAGTAGTGCAGATAAGAGACGTCTCTCTGTGAATAACTCTGTTCAAGAAATACTAATTTTCTCTGTAACACGAAATCATAAAAAAAAAAATGAAAGCAACATATGGCCCGTCTGCCTTAATAGGGACCATCGGCGCAAGTGCGCATGCGCGGACTGGACGAGTCCAGTGCCAGAATAGGATTGTGGGCTGCAACTGAAATCAAGACGGGGAAGCAGGTTCCGTAAAAGTCGTCGGCTGATGAAATAACATTGAAGTTCCACACATAGCAAAGTGGCTGGCAAAACTCGGTAAGAGGCGAGTACAAAGCGAGCAATAATAAACAACCGAACACTCATAAACAAAACCTTACACGCGTCTTTCTACCTACTTTCCCTAGCGTGTAAATGTTGCAGCAACAGAAAGGTGTGTCTAACTTTGTGCGACAGAAACCATTAGTTTTGTTTTCTGTCACCTACTTTTGACACTTTTTTTGCGAATTTATAATATTCTTTCATCATTTGGTATGAGCAGCTCTCCATAAAATAAAAGGAGGAAATATAAAATAAAACATAACAGCAACTAACGAAAAGGTGTCCAAAACATTTTGAAAGGGAACAGAGATGGCAGGAGAATATTTTAAGTGTCTTCTATCCAGTCATGAGTCTGATTACAAATATACAATAAATAAATCAGAATAAATATCCCAATTGAAGTTGTTTCATTTATAAAAAAATGTATAATTACCAAGATAGATTGATGTAGTACGTTTGAAGGTCAAACATCTCACTATGCACATATAAATTGGAATACGTAATGTGTATAATCGGTGGCCGCGGCGGCTCAGTCGGTAACGCGTCTGACTACCATGCTAAAGGTCCCGGGTGGTTCGATCCCCGATCCCGGCTGGTTCGAATCCGGGAACTTTTCTAACGTTGGAAGCGGCCCCGGCGTCCACCCAGCGTCGAATAACATGGGTACCTGGGGGAAACCCTGGGGGAAACCCTGGGGGAAACCCTGGGGGAAACCCTGGGGGGTAAAGGCGGTCAGGGGCGTGATGCTGATCACATCACCCCCACTCACGACCGGATTAAGTAAGTGTGGGGCGTTACCCCCGCACCCCCTATACGCCTTCATGGCGTGGTGCTATGCACAGGGGAACACTTTACCTTTTTTTTTACTTTTTGTAATGTGTATAATCAAACTATGACTCTTATTGTGCCAGGTAGATTACCAATAATTGAAATTTAACAAACCATCAACGAGAGTAAAAGTTAAGGCATTTAATTATAGATAACAACCACTGAAGAACCATTGCAAATTTTGGATCAATAAATGTTTCCTGAATCCCATATTTCTTTTTTATTAGAGGACACTGTCTCTCTAACACCCTATTTTGACTACAAAACTATTCAAGAGGGTGAGAATTAACGATGATGCCAGGAATTTCGCCCCCTCCCCAATAGACTCAACCACCCCTGGCAACAGGCGAACAGAGTTAAATTTTCATTCCCCATAACAATATCGTTATCACATTTGTAACACAAATATTTCCCAAATTTATTTTTGAATGAGTGACTGTAATTATATAAAAAAGGTATTTGAGCGTATTTGAACATTGTGTGTAAAATTTATATTAAAAATGTATCTTATGTACTTAAAATGTATGCTGGACGTAAACAGCCACATGTAAATCTGTAAGTCCAATAACATTTTTGTTGAGTTGAGCTTTACGCGAGAAGAAAATTCGACTTATGCTTCCCCAGATCATCACTGGAGTGCACTCGGGTGCGAAAATATCGCTAAGTAAGCTCTTTTATGTTACAGTTCCACCAGAAATTTACCTCGACACGTCCTCCAAGTTTGCTGATGTGGTTATGGGAGAGGTCGATGATGCTGAGGTGACGCAGGCCTCGAATCTCGTCCAGGGAGAAGCCATCGAGGAGGTTCTTTGTGAGGTTCACCCTCCTCAAGGACCTCATCGGGAGGAGGGAGCTGTTCAGCGAAGTGATCTCGTTGTAGCCCAGATGGAGATCTTCCAGGTTCTCCAGCTCCAGAAAATCGTCTTCCATTAGCTGCGAAGAGACATAGATTTCGGTTAGTGGTGGTTGCGGAACGTGCCAAATTGGGGAAAACTGTATTTGCAAGTTGACAAGGAGGAGGGGACCGAAGAAGTGGTCGTCGCACGGCCAGAACTGATCTTCACGGAAAGATAGGTTAAGGGGAAAGGGAGGGTTCAATACATGTATATTATAGAGCTGAGCTGATTTTGCTTTGAACCAACACCCTCACTCTCCCACTCTCACTAGTTAAAGTAAAAATGATTTTTTTCACTTTCCCAATTTATCACATGAATAACCAAAAGTAAAAATATAGAATAACTAAACATATAAAATTACTCACGCACGCACACGCTGTGTGAAATTTACAAAAATGTTGAAAATGTTTCCAAAAAACATTTCAGGGCAGCGAGAGACTCTTATTCTATTGAATTATGCTACTCAAGGTTAGGGGTGATCCTTTTGGAAGCAACCAAATGCCAATTCCTGGCCTTCTTGCTGACTAACGAGGCTCTGCAGTCTAGACTCACATCCAGTATAATCCTCTGTGGGAGTTCTTGAGATTGTTTCTTGATCATTTTTACCTTATTATCATCATTCATCCTCATCTTCGAAATTAACAAAAAGTCGCAGGAAGGCGAAGTAAAGTAGCCAAAACAATGAAAGCCAATGGATTTTAGAAATTATTTGGGATACTTCAATGGGTAGCCGGACAATTGAGATGAACACAGTTAGAAGTGAAAGGGCGGGTGGACAATTGCGATGACATTTTAAATCTTCTATCAAATTGAAGGGTGACTTAACACCCCGTACAATAGCTCTTACAAGATAATTATGTGAAATATTGATATTTTCGGCTGAGAATTTGGTTCAATCAAGTTTTTGAACATGGGCTAGAGCCAACAGATACCTTTTGAAGTCACCCGTTTCCTCTACTTTCCAACTCTCTCTTCGATTTTAATGTCACGCTTCTTCCTTTTATGACCTTCTAGATTAAGTTCCATCCGCGTATACTTGATGTTGGCGTCTTCTGCCTGGCTCTTGAGGCAGGCCAGAACAACATGAATTTTTGGATGCGGTCTTCCAAGCCACCTATTTATTTTGTTGTTCCAACCTTCTACAGCATTATTAGTTCTGTGGAGCCTTTGGTTAAGTTAGGTTAGGTTACTGTCCTACCATTAACTTGTGAAATGACATTCACCGTCAAAAATCATCGCAATTGTCCGCGATTTTGGCTTCATCCCCATTGTCCTAGATTCACTCCAATGAACAGACAATTTTTACACCTCATTGAGTCTCTTGAGAAAAAACATATATAGCAAATATAAAGAAATGTAACGTCCACCCACCGGGTACCAAATATCTGAAATAGGTCTCAGAGATATCGTTTTTAATTCTACCATTTTTAACCTTGCTAAATACAGGGTGTCCCGAATACTATACACACATTGTGGAGCTTGATTTTTTGTAAACATTTAGTACAACGTTTATATTTTCGTGTGGTGTACTTTTATTTAGAAACAGTTTATTATGGTTAGGGCCTTTCGGATGGCGCAAAGGGTCCCGGTTTCTAGGGCTGGTGTTTGGATCCACTTTAAATTGTAGATCGAGTCCTGATTAGCCTATCTCTGTATAAATGAACTTAGAAACAAACTGAGTATGATTGACACAAATCGTCGCGTATAACCCAATAGGTAGGAAAGCGACGTGAAATGACTGAGATGCATATAAAAGTAATACATTGAAGCGTGTGTTCCTACAGCGTGGAATAGTTGATTAGGACTTTGAATTTGTAGTAAAATCACAGGGCAGTCGTGGGTTCGATCCTTACTACCAGCAAAAAATAAATTTGTTCACCTGAAGACGAGCGAAGAGGTGCTTTCTAGAAACAAGTAAAGGCCTTATACTGATCGCAGGCCCAATTGGTGGCTGACCTACATAGCTCTCTCTCTCCACCAATCGTCTTCGAGGGTGTGTGCCTCGATCAACAACCTCAGTTGCGAAGTGAGAGCTGTAGGGGTAACATCGCACTCCCGTTACAACTTTGCCAAGCGTACGTCTGTTTTCGTCGGTCGTTTTTATTAGCTTGTTTATACAGTCTTGGGGAGTTTTGTGTACTATTTCTCTTTGTTTTGTGTACTATTGTCAGTGATGTGCCGCAGACTATAAGTTTACGTTTACATGCGTTGTCTACACGTAATCTACGCGTAGACTACATTGGGTTGTAGGTACATAGGCTACGTAGACAATCTGAAGTACATAAAAATTAATTTTAAAGGGTTTCAAGAAAGGAAAATGGCATTTTGAAATATATTGGTTCCTAATGAAATGAAAAGAATCCTATTTACAACAAAATTTCTCTTCTCTTCTATCATCAACTATGGAAGAAGATAAATAGTATGCAAAAAAGACAACAGATGGCAGTCGTGAAGCAAGAGTGGTCTTTTCCCAAAAAACACTAGAATATTTCTATTAGGTTTCTTCCTAGGTGAGAAATTGTTCGAATTTGGAAGAAAGAGTATGAAAAGTTCCTTTCACACATCAGCAACTGATATGCAGTATACGAGGGGTAGTCATAAAGTTTTAATTATCACCTCGAAAAAATAAAGTTACGTAATTAATTTTTTGTGTGTGTGCAGGTACATGTCTGCAGTCCAGGTACACATTGAAATCCCCGCGCCACAGTACCGTAGCACGCTGCTAGAGGAGCCAAAACAAAATGGCGCAGCCCATTGATTAAGTGGAGTATCGTGCGGTAATTCGTTTTCTGCATTTGAAGGGGATCAACGCTGCAACAATCCATGCTGAGTTGGTGGAAGTGTACGGCTGCAATGCACCATCATATGACACAGTGGTTAGGTCACGCAGACGCTTCCAGTGTGGTCAAACAAGTCTGAATGACGAAGAACGAAGTGGCAGACGATCTCTCTGTAAATAACCGGGAATCGCAAGAGTAGTGGAGGCCCTGGTGCTCGAAGACCGGCATATCACAATCGATGCGATTGTGGAAAAGGTGAAAATCAGTTATGGATCAGTTTTCAACATCTTGCATGACAAAGGTCGCAGCCCGCTGGGTCCCGCGACTGCTCACACCCATTCAAAAAAAAACCGCCGAACCGAGGCAGCAGCGGAAATGTTGCGGCTGTTTCAGACCAACTAAAGAAGTCATCCGCCTAATCACCATGGACGAGTGCTGGGTGTATCACTATGACCCCGAGACAAAGGAGCAAAGCAAGCAATGGAAACATGTGGATTCACCACCGCCGAAAAAGGCGAAAACCCAATCATCATCGGGCAAGGCGATGCTGAGTGTTTTTTGGGACTGCCATGATGTGGTGCTAACAGATTATGCTCGTAAGGGACAAACCATCACAGGAGCATACTACCGAAATCTCCTGTCGAGGTTACGGGAGGCTGTCAAGACGAAGCGTCGCGGGAAGCTGTCCAAGGGGGTATTTTTGCTCCACGACAACGCCCCAGATCATTCTGCACAGGACACAGTCACACATGCTGCTTCTTTGGGCTATCAAATTTTGCCTCACCCCCTGTATTCTCCTGACATGGCACAAAGTGACTTCTTCCTCTTTCCTCGGATGAAGAAACCATTGCGTGGCAGGCATTTCCAGAATGACGACGAGGTTATTTTCGAGGTGGAACGTTTCTGAACAGCCAAAATGCAGACTTCTACAACCACGGTCTCTGCCAAGTCATCCATCGTTGGGAAAAATGCGTCGCATTGAAGGGTGAATATGTAGAGAAGGACTAACACCATCACCAAGTTCCATGGTCACAGTTTGATTTTTTCGAGGTCATAATTAAAACTTTATGACTACCCCTCGTAATTCTCTTTTAATTCCACGGCGCCCTTCGCTAAGTTATCACCTTTCGCAATGTTGTTTACATAGATTACGTAATCTACGTGTATAAAATAGTCTACGTGTAGAATGTAGACTAACGTTGTTTACGCGTAGAAGCACATCACTGACTATTGTACAACTTTTATCCAGTAACGGCGCTGATGAACTCTCTCCCTACCCCCCCCCCCCCCAGTACGTTTGGCAACATACGGTGTATCCGACGCTCATTTGTTTTGTCCCTCCAGCAAAGTTCGGGTGCCTCGTGACCAGGGACTGCGAACCGAATTTGAACTCGAACTGAAACATGCTCCAGTTCGACTTATAGTTCGCACTCGAACCTGAACTGAAATGTTTCGCTACATTCTGGTGCACCATAACCCTCCGTGTACTTTCAGTTTCAGTTCAGTTCCGGAATGAAACCTCATTGTGAACACTTTTGGTTCGCACCCGAACCTGAACTGAAATGTTTCGCTATATTCCGGTGCACCATAACCCTCCGTGTACTTTCAGTTTCAGTTCAGTTCCGGAATGAAACCTCACTGTGAACACTTTCGGTTCGCACCCGAACCTGAACTGAAATGTTTCGCTACATTCTGGTGCACCATAACTACCGTGTACTTTCAGTTTCAGTTCAGTTCCGGAATGAAACTTCACTGTGAACACTTTTGGTTCGCACCCGAACCTGAACTGAAATGTTTCGCTACATTCTGGTGCACCATAACCTTCCGTGTACTTTCAGTTTCAGTTCAGTTCCGGAATGAAACTTCATTGTGAACACTTTTGGTTCGCACCCGAACCTGAACTGAAATGTTTCGCTACATTCTGGTGCACCATAACCCTCCGTGTACTTTCAGTTTCAGTTCAGTTCCGGAATGAAACTTCACTGTGAACACTTTTGGTTCGCACCCGAACCTGAACTGAAATGTTTCGCTACATTCTGGTGCACCATAACCTTCCGTGTACTTTCAGTTTCAGTTCAGTTCCGGAATGAAACTTCACTGTGAACACTTTTGGTTCGCACCCGAACCTGAACTGAAATGTTTCGCTACATTCTGGTGCACCATAACCTTCCGTGTACTTTCAGTTTCAGTTCAGTTCCGGAATGAAACTTCACTGTGAACACTTTTGGTTCGCACCCGAACCTGAACTGAAATGTTTCGCTACATTCTGGTGCACCATAACCCTCCGTGTACTTTCAGTTTCAGTTCAGTTCCGGAATGAAACCTCATTGTGAACACTTTTGGTTCGCACCCGAACCTGAACTGAAATGTTTCGCTATATTCCGGTGCACCATAACCCTCCGTGTACTTTCAGTTTCAGTTCAGTTCCGGAATGAAACCTCACTGTGAACACTTTCGGTTCGCACCCGAACCTGAACTGAAATGTTTCGCTACATTCTGGTGCACCATAACTACCGTGTACTTTCAGTTTCAGTTCAGTTCCGGAATGAAACTTCACTGTGAACACTTTTGGTTCGCACCCGAACCTGAACTGAAATGTTTCGCTACATTCTGGTGCACCATAACCTTCCGTGTACTTTCAGTTTCAGTTCAGTTCCGGAATGAAACTTCATTGTGAACACTTTTGGTTCGCACCCGAACCTGAACTGAAATGTTTCGCTACATTCTGGTGCACCATAACCCTCCGTGTACTTTCAGTTTCAGTTCAGTTCCGGAATGAAACTTCATTGTGAACACTTTTGGTTCGCACCCGAACCTGAACTGAAATGTTTCGCTACATTCTGGTGCACCATAACCCTCCGTGTACTTTCAGCTTCAGTTCAGTTCCGGAATGAAACCTCGTTGTGAACATTTCCGGTGCACACCTGAACTGAAATGTTTTGCTACATTCTGGTGCACCATAACCCTCCGTGTAGTTTCAGTTTAAGTTTTGTTTCGGAATAAAACTTCGTAGTGAACAATTTGGTATTTTGGGGGCTGCCAGATCCGAATATTTGGAAATAGATAAGATCCGAAATGCCATTAAGGCAGCGTTTCTCAAATTTTTTGTCTGAGAGTTCCCCTTGACATAATTGAATATTTCTGTGTACCCCCTGAATTCTCAATATTTTATATACCTAAAAATTGTATGAAATAAGTGTGAAAAATGACACCAAACACGAACTCATTGCTTCCAATACGCTACATAATAATATGGATACGTAGTTATTACTTCTGAGTGGCAATATGTTTGTAATTAGTATATCTTGGTCGTGTTTGGTGTCATTTTTCATATTTTATAGCCCAGATTTCAATTGTAACAAAATAAATGTAATGTTGTTACAACATAAAAAAATAACATTGTTGATTCAAATAGTCAGTAGGTGACTCACTAGTCACTACGTCCGTCCGGTCCAGTTTCTATTGCGTCACCACCTGTAGGAAGGGAACAGGAAGTATGTATTTTCCAACAGTGCCTTACATCGCATTGCATTCCCGTTCCCAACCAATCACGTGGCCTCCTACCCGACTGCCATGCCATCAAACTGTTTAAATCCAGGTACTATAAAGAACCCTGTTCATACAAGATATTAGTCAAATCCACATTGGAATTGTGTTTTTCACCACAGCTGCAGCGCAATTCAAGAAACAATTCTCATATCGGCGTTGTCCAAGAGTAGTGGTCATTGGTTCTGCGGTCACGAAAGAAGTTTGATCGACACACTGTCGGCTTAAACCACAATACATTTTCTTTCAATGGGTAACTGGGGAAGGCAAGTGCAATGCGCATTTTCCCCACTTTTCATTGTGGTTACTCTTGAGAGGGCGCATTTTCCCCACTTTTATTGCGAGAGCGCACTTTTCCCGGACGCATTTTTCCCGACACCGGTGGTTTTGGCTGCACCAGCCACCCAGGTAAGCGTGGAGCGGTTGTTCCCAAGTGTGAAGTTTGTAATGTCAGATTTGAGGTACAACCTTTCCTCTCCAACACTTGATGATCTCATGGTCTTGCGGACGAATGCTTTATTCCAAAAGCGTTCTGATCAGCACTTGCCAGCCTTAACCCTTTCACCCCCAGGCACATCACGTATGATGTGTTGACAGAATGGTCGTACAGACCAAGCACATCACGTATGATGTGTTCGTAGTGTATTGTTTTCTTTGTAAACGTGGGTATCTGGTTTGAGGCAGGGAAAAGGGAAATTCTTTCTGGGAAGCTCTACCGTGAAGGTTGTCTTGTTGCCTTCCGTAATAACCAACAGGTGTGTGAAACAGTGGCGCCCCTTATGACCATATATGGAAAGAAGCAACGAGCGTTTGTTGTGCCTATTTGTTGAGAGTTGACGAAGAAGGACGGTTGATTTCTTTCATTCCGAAAATGAATTATTTTAGTGATTCTAGTGATTCAGACTATATTCCGGACAATTCTGGAGCCTCTACAAAATCTGACGTATCTTCGGAATCCATTTCGGAAGATGAAGAAGATACACCATTATCATATGATGGGTGGAAAGTTTTGCCAGATGAACCTGTTTCATGCTCTCCGGAACACTTTGCTAAGTAACATAAGGACAAGAAGAAGTAAAAAGTTTCCATTTGGACCTGTTGTACTACTATGTACTTGTTTTATGTATTATATTTATTATGTTATCCATATAACAATGTAAAATTTACAAAATTTGTAGCTACAAGTAGTAAAGACACAATATGTAATACAATGTATTTCTTTTATGTGTAATATATATATATATATATTTTTATTACATATTATTATTACATTATGTACTATTATATAACGCAGTACATAAATATAAAAAATAAATACTAAAAATCATATTATCGTTATCACTGAACATTCCACAAAGTTCAAAAAACAACAAAGAAGTAGAGAATGGACAAGAATAAGTAGGAAGTTTTCATCTGGACTTGCTGTACTACTCAGCACTTCGTTTATGTATACTAATGTATTTGTTTATGTATTATATGTATTATGTTATGCATATCCATATAACAATGAAATATTTACAAAATGTGTAGCTACGAGTGAATAACGACGCAATTTATAATACAATATATATTATATATAATGTTTATTATGTATTGTTATTTCTTTATGTACTATTACATAACTCAGTATATAAAAACAAAAACATATTATGGTTATTACTGAACTTCCTACAAAGTTCAAAGAAATACAATATTAATTGGGATGAAGATTCAGGTAATATTTGTCATGGAATATTAAATGTTTTTATTATTGAAGATTTTACATTAGAACCTGGGATGTAGAGGGTTTTCACGTTTCTCTGTCTGGGGCTGAAAGGGTTAAACCAAGATGAAAATTCTTTCAGTTCCTCTATTAGCTCCAGTAGTGTTTACGAGTTCGTCGAGGAGGAAGATCAATAGTCATTGTTTTTAATGCTCACATGTTTGCTGTCGTTTTTCATAATTCTCGTTTGGAAAGACATTTAAAAGATTAACATTGTAAGATTTATGTATGACCTAATTTCCTTTTTTATTCAAAATTTAAATAATAGCTGTTAAAGTGCAAATACGAGGTTACATACGAGGAGGAGGAACTCGTACTACAAAATTATGACATGTATCATTTACAATCAACCAAAGTTTGTGAAGCATATTTTTAAGTGATTTTTCTTTAATCCATGGTTATTTGTAGGTGTGAAAATATCCATCGAGGATAGATGCTTATTGCGTTTTTCATAAATTAACAGTTCATACACTATTTTATTTTAATTTTCTATTTTCAGGAATTCAGAAAACCAAACAAAATTATGTAATTACATACAAAAGAGTAATACAAAAGAGTAAATGCCATTTTCCATGAATTGGAAAATTTGCTGCCATAGGAAAATCTAATGTGTATTAATCTTATTAATGTAGTTTTGCGCGAAAATGGACACACTTGTGAAGCTAGCCACAGCTCACATAGAATTGTATCTGTTTTATTAACTACAATTTGGTTGCTGTACTGTGATGACATACGTTACTTTCATAAATGTATTAGTTTAACTACAATTTGGTTACTGTACTGTGATGTCATACGCTACTTTCAGAAATTAAAAAAGAACAAGAGTTTCCTTATTCTCTATTGTAAAAAAACAAATAACAACAAAGCTGGAACCTGCCATGGTTGCGAACCCATAAGAACTTGTTTGTTACATCTGCACATGTGTTTATGTGTGAACAAGTATGTTGAAAACTGAAAACTTTCATTCCGGGCCAAACTGGAAGTGAAAGTTCAGACCATCCATTTACAGTTCGGGTAGATATACTCCGGTTTCGTTCCAATTTTAGTTCGAGAACTAAAAATGAACAGAAGGGTTTCATTCCGGGCCGAACTAGAAGTCCAACCTCGGATCATTCTAGTTACGGTTCGGATAGATATGCTCCGGTTTCATTCCAGTTTCAGTTCGAGAACTGAAAGTGAACCGAAAGGTTTCATTCCGGGCCGAACTGAAACTAAAACCCCAGATCATTCCAGTTGTGGTTCGGACATATGTACTCCGGTTTCATTCCAGTTTCAGTTCGAGAACTGAAAGTGAACCGAAAGGTTTCATTCTGGGCCGAACTGAAACTAAAACCCCAGATCATTTCAGTTACGGTTCGGATAGATATATTCTGGTTTCATTCCAGTTTCAGTTCAAGAACTGAAAGTGAACCGAAAGGTTTTATTCCGGGCCGAACTGAAACTATAACCTCAGGTCATTCCAGTTACGGTTCGGACATATATATTCCGGTTCCATTCCAGTTTCAGTTCGAGAACTGAAAATGAACCGAATGGTTTCATTCCGTGCCGAACTGGATGTAAAACATCAGATCATTCCAGTTCTGGTTCGGACATATATACTCCGGTTTCATTCCAGTTTCAGTTCGAGAACTGAAAGTGAACCGCAATGTTTCATTCCGAGCCGAACTGAAACTGAAACTGAAAGTAGGTTTCAACTGCAGTCCCTGCTCGTGACACGAAAATGCCCGATGTTAGTCGAAGAGAATTCAACTGATCGCTGATTCGTTGTTTCCCAGCCGCCAGTTGGAAATGCGAGTAGTATAGACATTGAGTGCTGTCCAGTTAACATTGTATGCAAACTACAGGTGGGGTAGACCGTGGACATGCCGTTCCCCCGAGAAATGATCATCCTACCGTGTCTATCTTGTTGTGGCTGAGGACGAGCTGCTTCAGTCTCCTGGCCCTCGGGAGTCCTCCCTCCAGCGACTGGAGCCTGTTGTGCTGGAGAAACAAGTGCTTCAGGTGCTTCTGCATTCGGAAGTCAGGAGTCAGCTTCTCTATCATGTTCCTCTCGGCATACAGGAAGTGAAGTTTTCCGTCGATCGGAAGCTGACCTTGCAGTGACGTCACATTGTTCTCATTCAGGAACAGCCACTCCAAATTGTTTAGGTCCCTGGAATTGACAAGGAAATGTAGCCGTAAGTGTGAGATACTGACATGTTACAGAGGAAATGAAGCTGAGAGAAAAGAAGACAAAAATATATTGAGTGTGAGCACAAAGAAGAGGATAAAAGAAGCGAGGGATATAGAGAGGAAAGAGAAGGAAAATGAGGAAGTAAGAGAAGGAAAAGAGAAGAGAAATGATGTGAGAGAAAGAGAAGAGAAATGAAGAAGCGAGAGGAAGGAAAAGAAGAGAACAGAAGAAGCGAAAGGAAGAAAAATAAGAGAAATGATGAAGCGAGAGGAAGGAAATGATGAAGAGAAATGAAGAAACGAGGGGAAGGAAATGAAGAAGAGAGAGGGAGGAAAAGAAGAGGAATGAACAAGCGAGAGGAAGGAAATGAACAAGCGAGGGGAAGGAAATGATGAAGTGAGAGGAAGGAAAAAAAGAGAAATGAAGAAGCAAAAGGAAAAAAATACGAAAAATGATGAAGCGAGAGGAAGGAAATGATGAAGAGATATGAAGAAGCGAGATGAAGGAATAGAAGAGAACGAAGAGGAAAACGGAGTGAGGAGAAAATAATACAACAGAAATCAAAAAGGGAGAACAGAAGTTGAGAGAAAGAGGAGAAACGAAAAAGCAAGAGAACGAGATAGAACTATGAGGGAAATCAAGAAACAGGGAGAGGTAAGAAAGAGCATAGAAATAGAAAAAGAAGAGCAACGAAAAAGTGAAAGAGAAAAGAAATATATGACAAATCAAGATGGACAGAAAGAGACAAAAGGAATAGGAGAGATATCGAGAAGTTAGAGAAAGGGAGAAGTGAAAAAAGTCAAGAAAAGACAGAGAAAAGAAGGAAAATGAAGTGAGAGAGAGAAAGGGAAAGGAAGGTAAATTAACTTGTAAAAGAGATAGAGAGATGGTAGAAACGACGAAACAGAAAGCGATTAGCTAATAAAAAATTGCAGGAAAGCGATGTAAAAATACAAACAAAAATGTATACAAATTTCGTAATTGCAATCTCAGAACATTTTTTTCTGGAAATTTGGATACGAGGTCTTTTATGTGGAAAATCGTTAGCCTATAGTAACTTTAGTATTAATGAAAATACTTCTACTTGGATGCAGTGTTCGGAAAACAGTTCAACGAACTGTTTCCCAACACCGCTGCACGTGTCTGTTGCTGTTTTAGAAGGCTGTAAAAGTTGTGGTGCATTAAATGTGGCGAAGAGCCCGCTTTACTGCCAGCTAATTTCAGAATCCAGCATGGCCAAGAACAGATTCTTTTGGATGCTTGAGCACTGGGGTCCGTTCATCAATGTTGCCAGGGCATGTTGGAGACAAACTCACATCATAGCTGAAAATGTCCGTATGGACCGTGGGACACCATTTTTTTAGAGCTTAGTATGCGGGTTTTAGTCCTGTCTTTCTGGCACTGATACATTCTGTAGACCTTTTTGTTGGTTTAATAAATGAACATCTACAGTTTATTCTGAGAAGTTTATTGTGCTTCTCACTCGGACGAACTCAAGTGCTACAAAATAAATATTCGAGAACCACAACAGTTGAACATCGATAGTGCAGCTTTGCACAGACTACAACCTATGTAGTATATTAACTCTTGAATTCCCGTTTATACACTTTATATGTTTATTGACAAAAACACCCTACACTTTTACCTTCTGTACTCAACTTGTCTTGTAAAACCTTGTTCCCGCTCTCTTGTATAGTATGTTTTGAAACTTTGTCGAAATTTAAAAGAAAAACGACTAAGGATATCCTAACTCAAGACACTAGACTAAAATAACGCATTTTTCAAAATGCCTATAAATGCCTATTGTTAGGTTTGTTGCCTCTTTTACGTAATATTGAATTAAATGCCTTCTTTATAATTTTTGTTTACGTTTTCTACTTTAGCTCTCTCTACGGTACGTAATATCTTGTTTTGTGAATGTCCTTGTTCAATTTTTCCTATCGCCGTCCATCATCATCATCGCGATCAAGCAAAAGTGACAAAAAAGTGGCCCAAAAATAAGAAAAATAGAGTAGACGAGGGCAAAGTAAAGCTATCCTGGGCTGGTCGTCCATTTTCGAACAATTCAATAGTCTTTGCAGTGGCGCAGTGGTAACATTCTTGCCTTGTAATCAAGAGATCTCAGGTTCAAACTTCATTGAAAACATATTGCACGGTGTTTAGGATCTCATTTCAAACTGTACAGCATCGAAATTCCAACTCAAAACCGAGCGCAGGGGACGTGGGTGCTGCAATCAGCTGCTTACCACGTAATCCTGCCCCTGCGTTGCCAAAATATTCGGCATTCTGCAACATATCGTTGTCACCTTGATTCAGTGCCCATTGTTGTATAATCATGAATGTTTTGGCAAGACTGCAAGGGAGGGGAGTTATAAATATGGCACGAGCAAAGAGGAAGCGAGAGGAGAAAACAAATGAATACCAACTTTATTTTGCGGGGGTTTTCTCATCTTAGTAGAGCTCGTTGAAGGTCCAGTCCTGATTTGCCTATTTGTGCATAAAATGAACTTAAAGGAAACATTTGACAAACTTTGAACTTTTCAGTCCATTTGTAGACACACCATTGCAGCAAAACACCGTTACCATACGGTGCCGAAAGTCTTCAATGGATTTTGGTCTCTGACACACCTTCAGACCACTGAAAGCTGCTGTTTGGTGCAAACGAAAAGCGTCATTGTTAACGTCACGCCAGTCATAATGGAACTGACAGAGCTAATCAAACCTGTACGTAGTCAGTGTGTAGCTGGTAATGTATGCGAAACAACAACATTGATGCCATTACACACATACACACACACGCGTGTTTGTGTGTGTGTATGTATGCTGTGGCGGCGATTGAGTTCCAAAACCTGGGGGAAAGGTGCCGACACTGGGGGGAGGCAAGGACAGTATATTTCCCTTTGTAGATAAGATTTAGCATAGTGTGGGGGCAAAGTGGCGAGAAGTGGGGGCAACTGCCCCCTCGCTCCCCTAATCGCCGACACTGTATGTATGTATGTGTCCTCACAAAAAGTTTGGAATATTGTTATATTAGGTAATAGGTGATAGGTGATAGGCACGGTGGCTTGTCGGCGAAAAGAAGAGAACGTCCAGCATTGTTGCATTCCAAGGAAGTGCCTATCACCTATTGTGATATTCCAATTCTTTTGTGAGGAGTATATATATATATATATAACTATAACTGCCTTGGAGATAATTATTAAGCCATCCTCTTATAATCAACACAATCTCTAACATTATTAAAACATTGAGAGATACTGTTGGTGTGTTATAACACATTAACTTTTAAATCGATTCATTTTATAATTTATGCTAGTGTCCTCGAAGCTTCACAAGTATAAAATCTCATAATTCCTGATATCTGCGGACCATAGGTTAAGATCCGCTTCACTAGATTATGAAGTCCATCTTGAACAACTTTTATAAGAGTAGTGACTGGACTTGATCTGTTCTGCAAGAAATAATATTTTATTGAATACCAGACAGGGATAGACTGGCTATGACATCATGGCCAACGAACAACGCAATTAGCTCATTGCTTGCATCAGAACTATTGAAGATAAGATAATCGTGTGATTGCAGTTCAATTAGGAAAATTACTGACACAAGGTTATAGTCTGTCGATGGCTCCTAATGCATTAAAGCTTTCGCTGTCTTTTACTCGCATTTTGTTATGGATTTGGCACTTTAATATTGGTGGCTAAAGTAAAGTTAAAAACGTAGTTCCCCATAAATATAGCACCGCGCTATGAAGGTACATTTAGGGAATGTGAGATCAGCACCAGGCTCCGGCCGCCATTACCCCTCAGGGTTTCCACGAAGTACCCATTGATTTGAGGCTGGGTGAGTCCCAGAGCCTCTTTATGCGGGAACAAGGCCGGAAGAATTCCTACCTTAGATCGATCACCCACCCCGAGAATCGAAGCCGGGTCTCACGTGACGTATGTAGTAAATATATTTAGTAGCTCTGCGGAGATGAAAAAAAGAATGCCAAGAATTTGAGGATGGGAGTTTTTCTTATTCCTTTTTTTTATTTTTTGAAATTTACTTACGACGTTACGTTTGCTGCCCTTCCTCCTGAGTTTCTCTTTCGTATTTTCCTGTCTCTTTTCTTATCTCTGTTTTTATCCCTTGTCCCTTCTTTTATCTTTATATTTCCTTCTCCGGTGTCTTTGTTCTTCTCCTGTCTCTTCCTTTGCTTTATCTTTCCTCCTCTGCTTTTTCTTCCCTTATCTCTTTCTTTCCTACTCTGGTTCCCTTTGTTCTTCCCCTGTCTCTTTCTTTATCTTCATCTAACTTTCCTTCTGTTTCTCTTATCTCCTTTTCACTTTATCTTCATCTATCTTTCCTCCTTTTTCTCCTTCCACTTCCCCTTTCTCTTTCCTTATCTTTATCTATTTTTCTCTTCCGTTTCTCCTGTCTCTTTCAGTTGTTTTCTTTATCTGCCTTTCCTCTGCTTTCTCTTTCGTCTGTCTCTTTCCTTTTTTGTCCATATAGGCATGTATTATCGACGATCACTTGTCGGACAGTATCTCACAATCTTCGTGTGGTTCCTGGCGTTCACAGGCCTGTACTGACTTGGGATATCTCCCTAGTCCACGGGTTCCTATCGTAAACATGTATTTTGTCGTTTCTCACGCTCTCCCTCAGTTTGTGCACACCTGTTAATTGCTTTGGAAGTACGAATTGCTTGCAAATTGTGCTGCTTCCTTACCTGATGGTGTTGTTGAGGCTGTGCAGCTGGTTCCTGGCTATCTGCAAGTATCGGATGCTCCTCGGGAAGCTCCCGTTCTCGAGTCGACTGATGTTGTTTCCCGAGATGACAAGAGTCTCCAGATCTCCCAGATTCTGAAACAAACAATTTCATAGAATTGGCAAACATAAAATAACAGCAGTTGTTGTTTAGTTTACACATGTTTGAAGTACATCAAGTTAAGACGCTCACACTGTAGCTGTGTAAATTCAATACGTTTCGTGGCGTACTAATCATAGTCGCCATAGAAACTGCCGCCGGCCTCTGAAGGTCGCATGCTGTGAGACCAAGAAACCCAGGCATGGTCGCTGCCAGCAATTTATGTAGGTGTGGGGTCGGTATGTCCACTTAAAATTGAATATTAAAAACATTTAACGTAAACAACCCCGCGCATATTGCAATATATCGTAAAGACATGTGCGTGTGGTGGTATGGTTCCATACTCGGCCATTTGTGGCCATTTCATCCTTGCCTCCAGGTACCGTTCTATTAGAGGCTGTGTGATCTCCAGAGTCGTTACACGCACAGAGTCCCATCTGAAATCACCCACCCTAGGAATCGAACCCGGGTCTCCCGTGACCATCAGACACCCTTGACTTTCTAATAATTATTATACCTAGTCTGGCCATAAATACTGTTACACACTATTTTGTGAATAAATTTAATATGGTTTCAGATTTTTAAATGTTCTTTTAGTATGTTACACTTACATATATTACACACAAATAGCACCAATCAGTTTTCAAAATGTACACTTTTCGCTCTCACACAGGCTCGTAGTCTTCCAGGCCAGGCATCTATTGATGGGAAAGTCCGCCCCTGCTGCTATCAAGGAGCGCTTTTAACTTTCAGTTATAGGGTCCCTCTTCTTGCAGCTCTTCTCTAGCTCTGGGCACAGTTTGTAGTCCAAGGTACTGAGATCATGGCTATCAGATGGCCAATCAAAAGTGGAGGTGAAATCGAGTACACTAGTCTCCAATCACTGTCGCGTCATCCTTGCCTTATGAGCTGGGGCAGAATATTTCTTGAACATCCAGGATTTATTGTGAAACATTGTTTGGTTCAACAGTGTCACGAGAGTGTCCAGGACACTTTCCACATACACTTTCGCACAGCTTTTAAGCCCTTTTTCTCAAAAATGAAGCCTGGTGGAATTCTCATAGCTCACACCCCACCGAACCATGACTGAGGGGGGCTGGTGGCATCTCTGATTTTTGGGAACTCTCTCACAAACTTCTCGTGAGTTTGAAGCATACACCCTTTCATTTTGGCGGTTAAAACTTTATTCAGTGGTGAACAATTTCTTATCAGTGAAGAGAATGCTGCAATGCCCATTGACAACGTACCGCTGCAGGAGCCGTCTCGATTTCAGTTCCCTCTGCTTCTTTACTTGCGTCGTCAGGACATTTCCAGTACTCCACTGGAAAGCTCCAATTCCAAGGTCTTCATTAAGTACCCTGAACATTGATTGTTGTGAAATGTTCAGCTCCTGTGCCATTATCACTTCCTTCCGGATGGGATTTCGGCGGAAGCAAGCCACCACTGCTTTAACAGCCTCTGCTGTTCATACGGTGTGAAGTCGACAACTCTTGGGCGATCTTTCATGCTACCAGTCTCAGTGAATCTCTGGATTGTCTGATACACAAACCTTTTGCTGATCTTCGGGATTTTTAGGGGCTGGAAAATCTCAGTGAGTGACTTCCCAACCATATGCAGAGCAATTACGGCTACTCTGTTTTCATATTCGCCCCACTCCATGCTAAGCACAAGAAGATACGCGCTTGCTCTTTCACAGCTGAACACACAATGGTCAGGAGTGAACTTCAGCACAAGCGTGGGTCATGAGCCTGACTACAGGATGTACAGTCCAAGCCGAAAGTTTGTAACAGTATTTATGGCCAGACTAGGTACACTAATATTAATGATAAACCAATTTTTGGCCAATATATTACTACTCTATCCACCTCATGAATGATTACCGTACACTACTGTTTCTATTACTTCTTTATACCTTGCATACAGTCAGTGAAAAGTAATATCATTCAAGGTGTTCGTAACTTTACACACCACATCCAAGAAATATCTTGGAATGTTAGGGAGGGAATTTTAGACATCAAGTTTTCGTTCTCGACTATCTACTTTAAAGTACTCTGGGTGTCATTCAGTTCCTCACCGGGGTAGTATATGAGGAGGGAGTAAAGGGATGCTTTCTGCATCTTTGGGACTTGGGGGGGGGGGGTTTGTTACGGGTGGGGTGACTTTCCCGTAAGCAACCAAATGTCAACCTTTCTTGGACGTAGTATATCTTGCATGCTATCGAGGCTCTGTCATTGGACTCGCAGCCAATATAATCCTGTGTCAGGTTTGTGTTGTGTTCTGGACATGTGTGCTTGTAATTGTCCTTTCATCCATTTCATCTTTCTACCATATTTCATCCCCATCTTCGCGTTAAGCCCAAAAAGCAAAGTAAAATAAAACAAATCAAAATTTTCAAAAATAATAAAAAGTTGCTACGTGACCCCCTCCCCCACTGGAACTATTTTAAATACCACACTTGGTCTGAACTATCTCTCTCCCTCCTCTTTGGTTCGGATTTCGGAAAAAGAGAGATATTTATCCATAAACACCCAAATATTTCCCAACATTTCCTAAAACTTTTTACAAAGGGCATTTTAGCTATATATTTACCCTTACACTCAAAACAACTAAGTTATACTCCCGGATCGAAAATTCTGATAAAAATCTGCACAAATACATCAGCTGAAACAAAAAATGCATTAAATCTATAGCTCAGACCAAATTTAAGTGTATCATCGAGAAAGATGCCGGAAGGTGCATCAAAAAACACATCAACTGATGCAGGTCCGTACCCAGGGGAGGGACCACGCCCCCCACCCCCAATATCGAGCTATAAAATATTTAAATGTGAACCTATAAAAATCTACGAAAATAACATGGACGATTTTTCAAATTTGTAAAAAAAATCAGTTTTGTTCTTGCATAAATGAATGTGTTTCTTGTGTAGAAAGGCTCCAGGTTCGAACGCTATCATGGGCATAGGTGTTCTTTGTGTGTTCCTTCATCAACTTCATCATATCATCGCTCATCCTCATCGTCACGATTAGACAAACTTGACAGAAAAGCAACATAAAAAACTTAATACAATAAGCCTCGTAGCATTTCTGATCTTCTCTTTGTTTCACATATTCAGATCTACCCCATCGCCCTTAAATATATCCTGGGTACGGGCCTTATAACAACATACATAAAATAAAGATAAAACACGAATGCAATCTGATATAAGTATGAAATATTATTGATCATTATTAAGCAATAATTAAATAAAATCTAACACTTAAAAAAATTAAACACTTCAATTGTTTTATAACCTAAACCCACCTCTCTCGCTTTATATATACACACTGTATACGTACATAAAACATATTTTCGGAGTTGGCCCCTGCTTCAAAAAAATCCTCAACTGATGCATTAAGTTACAGCTCGGTACAGAAAGAAATGCTCGCTTGCATCACACGATGCACTTGAGCTTTACCTTCACAAACGATACACAGCAAATGCATGAAACTTTAAACCTGATTCTTAGCACAGGCCAAAAAACACACTTTAGTGCATCAAATGATGCCTTTCTCTTCCATCAAATTTGACACATTTAGTTTTCTGTGTGTGGAGAGAGGCTAAAGACGTCAGACATTAGAGAGCATAGTAAATGTGACACTGACAACTAAGCAATACTAGTAGAAGTCGTAACTGGACCTCAGATTTTTATGTAATATCAAAGTACAAAATAAGTTCATAAATATGTAACAATAATTGATAAAATATGTACCTAAATATCATAGGCGCCGACTCCAAGGGGCTTGTGGGGGCTCGAGCCCCCCAAATGTTAACGATGTGGGGGCAGGGCCCCCCCAAATAATTTTGCTTAAGAGGATCTAATGTATTATTTTGCTTCTCTTGTAAAGTTTACTCTGAATTGTGCCACATGAACTTAACTTTAAATACACATTTGAAATGTTATAGACCATCAACTTTGGGGGGCTGAGACCGCTAAACCATCAACTTTGGGGGAGGGGCTATGACCAGAGACAGCAAAACACATGACTTATTACTACATACTAAGTATATAATTATGAGTATTGTTAAGATTTTTACTAAAAAGAGTTTCAGAAGAAGATGTGCATGAACTAGGAGAGTGGATGGGACGTTCGGGCTACAAATGGCTCTCACATGACATTCAGAACGAGATCATTGATATATTAGAGAGATCTGTTTTGCGCTTCGTGGTAGCAGATATTAAAAGTCGGGAATATTTTGCTATTATGGTTGACGAAACTTGTGACATATTCATCCGTGAACAATTGACATTTTGCATTCGAACTGTAAATAATATTTTTGAGGAATTCATGGGCTTTTTCGAGATTCCGAACACTGAACCCAAAACTTAAAAAAGGGAGGGAGTGAAGTCATTCATTAATTTTTTCAGTGATCAGAGCCCCCCCCCCCAATAATTTTGACACGTCGGCGCCCCTGCTAAATATGTATTATCAAATGGATATGTAGCTAAATATGTAGTATCAAAGAATATGGAGTATCCAAGCATGAATTCTGCTAGATATTTATTTTATTTGAACATATTCAACATAACTTTAAGGACATAAGTTGTTCAAATTAAAATTTGTATCAAATTTACAAACATATTTAAGAAACCGATTTTGTCAACAATTAATTACTTTTCACATCGCAAATTATTGTATAATAATGTAAGAGAGATCTTTGTAACTTTCGAAACAAATTGTAAAAAAAAGCATCTGCAGAAAGAACAATCGAATGAAAATACATAGCTACTTTTGTACTTTTTTGTACAAGGGAACATTTTGTGTAACTCGCTTCGTACAGGAAAGTAGCTTTCTTGTCCACCGATGCCAAGTTTCTAGGTGCTTTGCCTAAACCTAAAAGCGAAGCGAAAATATGTAAACAGAAGGGGGAGGGGAGAGAAACTCCAGCATCTTTCGATAAATAACAGTTGCCGTATCTTTTTGGTATTCACTGTCTTTCGACTTGGCACTTAATTATAGGTGACCGTAAGCACTATGCATATCATTGATTAGAAAATGACATTACATGAGCTACAAATTTTCCACATCATGTTTCAGAGATCAAAAATATAGGAAGAAGGATCAAGATAGGAAAAAAATAACGAAATGTGTTGTTTTATGTAAAGTAAATTAGCAAATATAAAAAATATGTAATATCCTGACAAATATGTAAAAATATGTAACATGAAACTTATGCAAAATCATGTCAGTTATATAATTCGTTTACATTTTCCTGTAGTAGTAGTAGTAGGGGCAATTAGAGAGTTCACAAACCTCATTTGGGGCTCGAATCATCATGTGGGGCTCAGTGTTGCCAACTCACCCCACGAAAATTTCACCAACTGATATTTTGAAGCCTTTTATGATGTATTTGAGGGCAGAGTTGGCAACACTGTGGGCCCTTACTGTAGCTTTTCATGTCTGGCAACACTGTCGTAGACAGTTGGTAACACTGTGGGCCCACTGTAGTCTTTTATGAGGGGGGTTTATTGCCCTGTTTACATCTGGCAACACTGCCGTATGACAGTGTTGTTGGGTTCACTGTAAATTTTCATCAAAGGACCTGAGGGGTCCTGCCCTGTTTACATCTGGCAACACTGCCGTATGACAGTTGGCAACACTGTGGGCCCACTGTAGCCTTTTATGAGGGGGGTCTATTGCCCTGTTTATATCTGGCAACACTGCCGTAGATTTTTTGACAGTGTTGTCAACCTACTGGGTTCACTGTAAACTTTCATAAAAGGACCTGAGGGGCCCATGTACTTTTTATGTCTGGCAACACTGTTGGTGGCACAGAGTTGGCGACACTGTGGGCCCACTGTAGCTTTTTATGAGGGGGGTCTATTGCCCTCTGTTTACATTTGCCTACCCACTCTACAAAAATTCCACTATATGATCTTTCACAGGCTAAGCTAACCTACAAATAGGAATTGGCAACACTAACGAGGCTCGAATTATTATTTCAGGCTCGAATTATTATTTGACGCTCGAATTATTATTTGAGGCTCGAAATCGAATCGCTAAATATAAAATAAAATAACAATGCCTATGAACCTGTTTGGCTTCAGGAAGCAGGCTATGGAGGCATCTGCCCAAAGCGCACCATCGCCACCTGCAAGCTGGGACCTGTTATCCTCCCTATTATCTAAACTCAACGGTTTGTTGATTATACACTTGAATAGCATCCTGACCCAGTACGACGAGGATGTGGGCAAGACTTTCTACATATTCAACAACAACTTGAATTATTACCAATTCCCCATCTCCGGCAAACTGCAGTTTGACATGAATCCCGAGAATAAAGGAGAGGCCAAAATTTCCTCCGGCAAGAACATCTATCGCATCAAACACGATAGGATGAACAGTACTACCACGTACGATGTATCTGCTGGCGATCGCCTGTACATAGAGCTCTTGGACGACTACGACAAACTCATCCCTCTTTTCATAGAAATGAAAATTAGCTATCCTATAATAAATAACAATAATGCCTAACGATATTTTTGGCCATACGAAACGCGACGACCATGGCGACGAGCTTCTCATGCTCGACGTCAGGGTCAAGAAGCTGCGAAGCGATCTGCAGGCCCTCCAGTCCACGCTCAACTCCAGCCTCCAGTCCGAGATAGCCAGCTTGCAGTCTCAGTGCTTGGACCCTGTACTCAAGATTGATGCAGAGCTAAAATCGCTGCTGCAAAAATACACCGACCTTGCGTCGATAGACAATCTCGACAAGCTGGCACTGAGTGTGGGCAATCTGCAGAACAAACTTCTGAAGCTGCAACAAACGCAAACCTCAGACGTTGAACAGCTGAAACAACGCTTGCAGGATCAAACAAGCAACATCCAGACCGAACTGCAAACTATCATCCAAAGCATTAAAACACAAGACGACTACGATCGCGTGAACGCTAGTATTGCTAAATTGCGCGAACAGTTTCAATCTTTCGAAATCCCTACGTTGGAAAGCATCAAGGCTGAGCTTCAAACGGATGCTTTGCATGCGGCCATCAACGAAGTAAAAACTAAACTCCAAACGCTGGAGGATTTTATCAACAATCTACCGTCGTCCAGCGAACTGAACGCCATTGCCCGTAGCGTGGCCAACATCAAAGTCCAACTTGAGACCTACGAGGATTTCGGGAAGCTGCAAGGCACCATAACCCATATTGAGGATGCTCTTGCTGTCATTAGAAATGATCTGGCGAACGTTCACGATGAGCTGGAAACCAAACTGCCGGGCATCAGGGATACACTGGCCAACGTCCAACAGCAAATCGCCAAACTGGAAAATCTGAATACAGAATCCGAGTTGTCTCATTTCCATCACTTGATCGACGACATACAGACTAAGTTGGAAACCCTGCAACAATCTACCCCCACCCAGGATGACATAACACAACTGCAAGAAGGCATACGTGCTGCTGCCGATGCCTCCGAGTTGGACGCGGTGAAAAAAGCTTTGGAATCGCTCCAAAACACGGTGGCCACCCTGCCTACCTCTCAGGAACTGAAAAGCGTGAAGAGAACTCTCAACCGAATACTCAAATCCGACGACATCAAAAACATCCAATCCGAAATTGAATCGATACGGGGGTCTGTCGCGACTTTACCTACCAACCAGAACATCACCGAGCTGCATGAATTGTTTGCGGAAATTAGAACCCAGGTCCACGACCTTGTAATACAGAGCTCCAAGTTGACGCTTGTAGAAAGCCTGCAGCAGATTATTGCCAGCGTGAAAGAGCAAATTGGGAGTATCGAGGCAAGTCAGGAATCGACTATAGCTAATTTCAGCACCCAACTACATGACTTAAATGAAAAATTCAAGAGCCTTATTGTCGATGTAAAGATCAAACCAAACTACGACACTGTTGTTCACGCTATCGAGGAACACCTGGAATCGGTGAATGGTAGATTGGAGGATGTGGAGACTGAGGTTCGAACCAACGTAAACACTCTAAATGCCAGCATCGACAATCTCAAGTCTACGATTGTCATCGAACTGTACAGCATACCAAACAGAGAATTCTCCTCCCCTTTCAATCCAGGTTACAAACTCTACATGTTGACTCCTGCAAAAGCCTATCATCAATTTTTCCTCGCTGGCACACTTCAGTTCGTCAAGGTTTCCTACTGGTCTTTGCCTCACGCAACCCACTACCCAATCATGACCGTGACGAACATTGGCGATGAGCCTAAAATAAGAGGAGTTGAGCTGGTCGATTTCACACACCCCGAAAGTCGCGAGACTGCCTATGCCGAAGATGCCACTCAAATTATCGACATAGAAATAGGTGACAAGCTGTATATAGAAAACCCAGCATTGTCTGCAGCCAGAAATCCCATCCAGGCTATATTCTTATTTTCGCGCCATGTCTAGGCAGGGTATCGTGAACGAGCTGCATAAACCTGCACGACGAAACTACAAACGACTGGCGGTGGTGACCAAAGGCGTGGATGACCTTTGGCAGGCTGACCTTGTGGAAATGAGTAGCGGCAACCTAAAAAATTTACATAAAATCAACAAAGGATACAAGTATCTTCTTACTGTTATAGATACATTTTCAAAATTTGCGTGGGCTTTGCCCCTCAAGGCTAAAACAGGTGTGTGCGTAATGGAAGCATTCAAAACTATTTTCAATGAAAGTGGCAGGCGACCTCGATTTCTTCAAACGGATAACGGAAAGGAATTTTACAACTCGATATTTCAACAGTTTGTTCAGAAGCAAAATATTCAACATTACTCGACTTTCAGTCACATCAAAGCCAGCATAGTGGAACGTTTTAACCGTACTCTCAAAACACGCATGTGGAAACGATTCACGCTTCAAGGTAACCACAAGTGGGTCAATGTGCTTCCGGAACTCGTAAACGACTATAATCACAGTTTGCATAGCACGATACGCATGAAGCCTGCCGATGTCAGCAAGTCTGATGAGGCACAATTGATCTCTACTGTTTATTGCCCCAAGTACCGGCCCACTAACAAAAAACCGAAATTCAAAATTGGAGACCAAGTAAGAATTAGTAAATTTAAGCGCATGTTTGAAAAAGGCTTTACCAAAAACTGGAGTACGGAACTTTTCACTGTTGCTCGATTGTTACCAGGTAACCGTCACACGTATATAATAAAAGATAATCGCGACGAAATTTTGAAAGGGCGATTCTACGAGGAGGAACTCTCTAAAACAAAATACCCCAATACGTATCTTATCGAAAAAGTATTACGTAGAAAAGGTGACAAACTGTTGGTGAAATGGTTGGGACTCGAGGAAAAAAGTTGGATCGACGCAAACGAGGTGATTGTGTAACGGGTGCTTGGGATGTGGTGAGGCGACTGCCAGATTTTCCCCCGGAGCGTCAGGCTAGGAAAAACGGCGAACTGTTGCCGGACAACATTCGCTGCCTTATTGTCGGACCTTCAGGGTGTGGGAAAACAACTTTACTTATTGATAATTTTCTTCTTGCTCCCGACTGGTTAGATTGGAAGAACAGGCACTTGTATGTTTTTTCCAAAAGTTTGGAGCAAGCAAAATATCAACAGCTGACAAAATTGTACGAAGGGCTGAGCATAGCTACTTTTGCCTCCGAAGTAATGCCACTAGATTGCTGCCATGAAAATTCGGTGGTGGTCTTCGACGATGTCATCCTGGAGAACCATAACGAAATTCGTAATTTTTTTACACAGGGGCGGCACAGAGGCATGGACTGCTTCTACCTTGCTCAGACTTTTTCTAAAATTCCCAAGCAGCTTCTCCGAGACAACGCTAATTTTATTTGCTTGTTTCGTCAAGACCACACCAATTTAAAACATGCTTACGATGATTATGTAGGCGGGGACATGAACTACAATCAGTTTTCCAAATTTTGCTCTTCATGCTGGAATCAAGATGATTTCGGATTCGCCACGATAGACATGACGAGGAAACCCAATGACGGAAAATACAGAAACAAAATAAACAACTTTCTAAACGTTGCGACGTTACAAGAAACGTCTTGACGTATTATAAATAACAAATAATGAAACGCAAACTCGCAGACGACAACTTGAAGCTGCGCGACTACCTGGCCAAACGCTTCAGGGGTTGGAAATCAGAGAATCGCGGAATTTACGAAGAGAAAAAGCGACAGGACCAACCTATTATTGA
The DNA here is from genome assembly GCF_977018435.1 of Lepisma saccharinum. Classification (NCBI taxonomy): domain Eukaryota; kingdom Metazoa; phylum Arthropoda; class Insecta; order Zygentoma; family Lepismatidae; genus Lepisma; species Lepisma saccharinum. Next base: position 42,078,760 of record NC_139251.1, read on the forward strand.
TGCTATAAGTGGACTAGGTAAAGACATCAAAGATGTTACCGAGCAAAATAAAGATTTAATCAACGAGCTCGTGCCACTTGCTGCTCGAAATTATGCTGTGCCTACACCGATATCCAGTATTCACACTACCCCGTTCGAACTTGGAGCTGCACCTCTGAGACGTCAGGTTCTAGGCAGTACCTCTTCGGACAAGGTAGTTGAATTAGGTCCGTTGGCGAGAGATTACCTGAGCACCGGGAAATTTGAAAAGGATGAGGTGTTTGGATTGTACCCCTTTGTGGAACCTAACGAGGGTGTGGTTTGGAAAATTGGAAAGTCAAAAGTTACGTTCGAAGGTGACGACGTGAAAATTAATTTGGGTGAGAAGAACAGCTGGACTAGGTATCCTGGCACTGTGGGCCTGTGGGAACTTATCACCAAAAAGCAACCTAAAGATTACACAGACGAGGATTACCAAAGTTACACAGAAATTTTAATCATGACGGATGCCCTGTACCAAAACAACGATGCAACACAAAATCGCGTAAAATCAAGCAGTGGAGAAAAATACAGGAACCTCATCAAGCCAATATGGAACCAGCTCAAGACTGGCAGCGGTGTCAAACTCTACAATACCCTACCTAAAGAGTTTGTTTGGGTAGACGACGTAAGGAAGCTTGTAGATCGATTGCTGGTTATCGCAGGCGAAGAAAATGCAGGCAATCGCAACTTCCACAACGAGAAGGTGGGCATCATGGACATGATTAGCACCAAGCTTAGCAACTTTATTGTCAACGACAACAAAGGTATAGGTTACCTTATCAAAATCATCAACACCCTGCCTCCCAAATTCTGGAATGTGGCCGAGGGTCGAGGTCTCGTGAACGACATCATCAACAAGCTACCCTTCGAGATGCACCTACCAGGTTACCAATACTGCGGACCGGGTACTAAACTGGAACGGCGACTGGAGAGAGGAGACAAGGGGGTAAATCTGCTGGATGCTGCATGCAAGGATCACGACATTGCTTACAACACATATACGAATTTAGATGCGCGTCACGATGCTGATAGAAAATTGGAGCATGCCGCGTTCGGGAGACTCGTCAGCAGAGACGCCTCGCTGGGTGAACGGGTTGCAGCATTGGGCACGACCATTGCCATGAATACAAAACGAAAATTGGGGTGGGGGCTGTAATTAAATAACATACAGTAAAAAAAATGTCTACGCATATAACAGACTTACCAACAGAAGTGTTATACAAAATATTTACATTTACTTTCGACGATAGTCACGAGGATGTTAAAAAGCTTATTGATTTAGTTAAAATAACACCACAATTTCGCTTGCCCTGTGAAATGCTACTTCTGGATCATCTGAGAAAAATAAGCGATGTAAAATCTTCTTCTTCTCCCTATGCTTTTTTTTCGGGCTGCTGATGAAAAATTGGCTGATAAGATGGACGAACTTCACGAGTGGAGACAGGGGAGGAGACGATATACAGACGACTGGTATGCTTCAAATGCTGAAACCAGCAGGATCATCGATCACTTGATCGCATTAGGCAATGCCGAAACTTTTTTCTATAAATAACACACTGTAAAAAAATCTACGAGACCAAAAAAAATATTTCTTCGATATGAGTGAAAAAATTAGTGACGTCCAGGCATTAAAACAAATGCTAAATTTGTCAGTCGAATATATAAAAATTCAGGAATTGGAAGTGGACAAACCTTATGCAATAACTTCTGGTTCAATTGTTGCAACCCAGTTTGGTCCTAAAGTACGTCTGTTGCTCAACGGACAATACAGCCTATTTTTACCAGATCGATACGCTAGCATGTTATCCGACGAGAAGCTATCCATTTTAATCGAGAACACAACTCGAATCGTGTACAAGGGGACAAAAGAACTTCTTGGTAAAAAAACAAAGCACATAATCGAATTTGTTTAATAGCTGCAAAGTATATATAAATAACATACCGTAAAAAAAATATACAAGAGGGAAACAAAAAAATCTCGGAATATATATAAAATAACATACCGTAAAAAAAAAATTACATCATGAAGCCCAAGGGCGTCGTGTACCAGATACCATATTCGAATCTGAAAACGCTGGGTGCCCTCGATGGGTTACTCACCAAGAAACAACTCAAGAAGAAACGTTCATGCTTGTCCAAAGGACACGGAATGAAATTGCTGCTCAGCACTCCACAATTGAAAAAGTTGCAGCATTCGCGGAAGCAGCAGAAGATTGGAGGTTTCATATTCAGCATTCCGGCCATCTTGGCAGCTTTGGGTGCAGTGGGCAGCTTGGCTGGAGGCAGTGCTGCCATTGCCAAAACCGTCATCGATGCAAAGAAGAACAAGGCCGAGCTGGAAGAACAGAAACGTCACAACCTGGCTATGGAGAAGAAGGGGAAAGGTGTGACCAAAAAACGAAAAAACAACCTCGATGCTTTGAAGAAATATAAAAAAAAGAAGAAGCCCTGTCCAACTTCGATATTGAATCTCTGATCGAACCGTTGGGAATAAGCAACTTCAGGGGTGTTTTCATGTCCGATTCTCTACCCTCTGCTGTGAAGAAAAAGGAGTATGGCGTGGTCAACCTGGACAGTTACAAAAATCCTGGTACACATTGGATATGCTACCTCAAAATTGACGATGACAAAGCATTTGTTTTCGATTCGTTCGGTGGCACACCGCCTGCCAGGTTGGTGAAGTATCTCAGTGTTGCCAACCTCTACTACAATGACAAACGCATCCAGGGTTTCACCGATGTTAACTGCGGCCACCTATGCCTTTCTGTTCTCGCATACATGTCTAAAATAAATAACCCCTCAGTGGAACATTTTCAGAAAGCATTGTGGTACCTAAAACACCATGGGAGTGTCCCATCTCACCAGCGAGACTTCGGTCTTGAAACTCGTGTTGCATGACGACATCATCTATCCTAAATCTATTGCTCTTCGTGCATTCTACAGCATGTACCTAATACCCAATGTCACGGAGCACAATAACAAAATTACTGTTGGAAATGAAAAAATAGTTATCACGCCAGGACAGTACAATCTGTCTACCTTGCAAGCTCAATTGCCAAGAAATATACTGCTATCTCAAAATTCTGTAACTCACCGAGTTGAAATTGTGTCTGCTACGGAAACAGTAGACCTAGGCACTGTTGGAGAGCTTCTGGGATTCGAGAACAACACAAAGCTCGAACCTGGCATCAAGCACATCGGTGCCAACATTCCTAAATTTCTAGCCATCGAGACTCTGAACATACATTGCAACGTGGCAGAAGGCATGATCACCAAATCCTCGGATGGCATCCCAGGCAGCCACAAGCAGACAGGTATCATCGCTACGTTCAAACCAAACTCTGAATTCATGGAACCGATTATATACACACCCTCACCACCGATATACTTCCCCATATCTCGTAATCGCATAGACAACATAGAATTGGCAGTGACAAACGAAAAAAATGAGGTGGTGAATTTTGCCGGAGCTACTACCACCGCCGTCGTGGAGATTAACGTATAATAAATAACAATCATGGAGCGAATCGAAAGTTACGAGTTGCAATCTTTCCCACCCAATCGCCGCACGTTCGCCAATTTGAACGAGCCGAACAGGGAGATCGAATACGATGTGGACGTTGGGGATGGGTTTATTCACCCTCACAGAGCTGATTTGTATATCAAGTTTGATGTGGTGAAGAGAGACAACGGCGAAGCATTCCACGCCAATGCAAATTTAAGACTTGTGGACAATTTTGTGCCGCATCTGTTCTCGCAAGTGGAAGTTAGAAAGCATGGCACCGTCATCGATAGGGTTGACTACCCTGGGATTACTTCTACAGCTGTGGGAACACTGAAACTCTCCAAGACCGATGCAGCATACTACCAGGCAGGGGGATTCGAAGCAGATACAAAAATCAAAACTCAAAGCCACACAGTACTGTTTCCCATGAGCTTGCTTCCAGGCTTCTTCTCCGACTACACGGAGATTATGTGGAAGGGTGGCTTGCGCGTCACTTTTCGCAGAAGCGCCAACGACAACGATGTGCTGATGCGTTACAGCACCTTGGGTGCAGACGGTGCAGCACTTGCCAACACACTACCCGACGCAGCCAAGTGCGTCATCCAGTTCATGGAGCTGCGCATGCCTGTGGTGGAATACGAATCTAATTACGGTCTCAAGTACAAAGCCGACATTTTGAAGAACCCCCAAGTACCCATCCAATTTTACGGTTACCAGTGTGTGCAGAAACCTGCTTCCGGCAGCCATTTTGAATTTGATGTTACTACGCAGTTCAACAGCATCCGGTACGATATGCCTGAGTTTACGGTCGTGCTCTTCCAGACGGGGAAAGATAATAACCAAGAGAAAGATTCTAGCCAGTTTGATCATTGCAAAATTAAAAATGTTTACCTCAAAAATGGAAGGAATGAAGTTTTTCCACGCGAGAATTATAACTTAAACATTACGAACAACGATTACCTGAAACTTTACGAGGCGTACACAGCTTACAAGAGAGTGACCTCCGGCAATGTGGACGTGTACTACAACCCCAACGAGTTCATAGCTCGCAGACCCATGTTTGTCATCAACACATCTAAAAGAAAACAGGTGGTTGTTAACGATCGTACCAACATCAAGATCGTATGCGAGTTCCACGACGCCTTGCCTGCAGATACTCTGTGCAGTGTCATTCTTATTGCAGAGAAAACATTTGTGTATGACGTCAAGAATGAAAGAGTAACTGAACAGTTTTAGATACAAAAAAAAAAATTAAAAAAATAGCACACAATAAGAAATGTGGAATTTTATATACACAAGTACAAACTACAATAAGCAGTTTCCCAGAAGTTTAATTTTACTGTGCCATGCATGCATGTAATCGAGGAAGTGGAAGTAAATTAAAATTGTTTTTTTTTTTTTTCGCATTGCCTATTACTCTTTGTTACACTCTGGGCAGGCCTTACTAGTTTGGAGGCGATAGTGGCCCCACGGAAGTGTATGGACCCCACATTCAAGAATACACCTCTTGTCGTCGTGTGCATCCAGAGCAACTTTCCTGACAATATTAGTTGTAAGCACATGATCGACGCTTTGGATACGATGCTCTTTTTGTAGAATGGGCGATTTTGTTCTGAGGCACTCGAGGTAATCCTCAAACTTGAGGTGCTCCCGAACCACTTGCCTGCTTACACCCTTTGCCTTTTTTGTTACAGAACCCTCAGCCCGGATCGCATAGGCTTTGGCACGAAGTCCAGCAAAGTCCACAATCACATCCCCGTCTTTCTCGTCCTTGAGTTTGCCGGGTATTTTTTTGTTCCGGGGCAGAATTCCATACCGGTTTAGCTGGGGATAGCCCGATGTGTCGAAGAGCTCTTCAAGAGCTGGAACTTTGGCTATATCACCATACGCATCGGCCGTGCGAACATGGTACACCAAGCTGTCTGTGTCTGTGTAGAGGAGCGAGATATTGTGCTTGTAGTGTGCACGTAGTATGTCGTAATATGTCTCGAACATGCACAACTTGCTCAGATCCAAAACTGCAGCTCCCACATAGATGGGCTTGTTGAGTAGCACCTCGCACCGGTTCATGTGAACCAGAGACATCTGTTCATTGTAAATTGTTCGAGACCTGAACAGCGGGCTTGCAACAAGTCGACGACACTCTGTTTTCTTCGTCACCAACCTCACATCAACGCGATTTCGCACATTCTCCATGGTTTTCCCAAATACCGCATTGTTCATTAATTTGAAAAAATCCTTATCAAGCTCGGACTTGGCATCAGTGCGATGGTTGGTGTTCAGGTCGATGTACGGCTTCAACCATGGAGACTGCCTGAACAAGAGCACGTGGTAAACTGCTTTGACCGAGACCCCTTGCTGTATTAACCACTGGAGGTTCCGGTAGTGTAGCACATAACGCTTTTTGGGCTCCAAGTCCATGACGAGCTTCGGTTGATCCGAGCCAGGTGGACACTTGAATTCCGGAGCAGGCGAAAGGTCACAGAATATATCCTGCAACTCCTCGGGGAAGTCAAGGTCCACCTCGGCAAAAAACCCATGTTCCGAATCGTCAAAACCTTTAACGTCGAAGTTGGAAGGATCAACCCACTCAAACTGTCCTGTTGGGAGTGGCTGCATCATGGAGTGCCCGTAAAGATTATTCACATCAGTGTACATGATGTAGCTTGATGGTTGGGAGGGGTCGTAACCAGTGGCCATGTGGTGATTGTTGGCGTGTGCGAAGCGTTGCGACACTTGGACCATGCCACCCCGGATAGCTCTCTCGATGAAAAGCATAATATCAACATCGAAGATAAGTGAAAGTTTAACTTTAGTCAGCAGAAGCATGGCCGACCATGCCAGTCCAGGAAGGCTGTAAAAATATACAGGGTCCAGGTTGTAAATGTTTATCGCAGTCGCCCGAAACGCCTGGAACACATCAGCAAGAAGCGTCACATCAAGCTTCAGGTATGCATCGTGGTAATCACCGAAAGTTCGGCAACCCAACTTGACCCACATAAACTGAGCATGCTTGTACTCCTCGTCGGTAATACCTGAACCTCTCAGCTGGCTGTAGAACTTATCCTGGGGAGGCAGCAACTCTTCTTCGAACTTGGAACGGTCGGTGACGTATTCGTAGGGGTAGACCCCTTTACGTCTGATGAGTGTGACATCTAAGTTCGGGAAACTTGATGTGGTAATGGTTAGTTGGTCGTCTCTGAGCTTCCCAGCAAGAGCATCGAGGCTTGCCTGGAGGAACCTCAGAGAGTCGAGGAACCGAAGCTCGATGCTGCTGCTTGAGTCGGGGATCGGCACCCACTTGCTGACGCTAATATAACGCTCCTCGTTCTGTGCCAGAACATTGATTCTCGCATCGTCGTACCCTAGATGTGTGACCAAGTGATGGAAATCATATCCCGAGCCATTGTGAAAAAAGACCGGTATGAAGCGCGGGTCCCTGGCTCTCAAGTTACACCTGTTGCACCACGGGCCAATGTAGCTTCCGGTCCCATAATGGTCATGGTGGCGGACCTTTTTGTTATCGTCAGTGAAGACCGAGTTGCAAACAGGACAATTTAGAGCTATTTCGTGCTGATGCTTGTCTTCCGGAGACAGAGGCAGCATGGCCTTGGGGGCCAACAACACCTTCGCTATCTTGATGGCTTCCTGTTGCATTCTCTTCAGGAAGTGTTTGACCGGGTCGCGACCGCGATACACATAGGGCTCGGAGGCAATATGGTCTCGCCACACCACAACATAGGAGTAACTCGAGGCCTCGGGGATTTGGAAAGGAATGGTAGAGGATGTTTCGGGGTTGGGCTCGCAGTTAGACAGAGGTTGAAGAAAAGCCTCGAAGTCTGCTACAATATAGGCAGGATGCTTCACCATAGCACTGTGCATGCGAAAGCACTCTACTGCACCAGGTTCGGGCAGGATAGTTCGTGCAGGCTTGTTGGTACCACAGTAGAGCATGTGGCGAGCTAGCTTCTCAGCAGCAATGTTGGGACCTCGAGAGTGTTTGAATTTATATTGTTTTTGGTTGTCGAAAGTGGACAGGCACCTGCGACACACCTCGATGTGACCATTATGTCTATTTTTCTGATTTGAAACAAGTCTGGAAAAAGAGCGAATAAGCGTATAATGGTGGCAGGTGTTATTCTTGATAAGAAGAAGGTCAATTTGCTGTGCACTATCATCATCTACATCACTTATCCGAATAGGGTAGACGATGTTTGCCTTGGTGAGACCGTAAACATTGATGCTTAATTGCAGGCCCAACAAGTCACGAGCACGAACCTCAAACTTACGAATATGCGAGACTTCTACAGGGTAGGCAATCCCGGCCATTGCATCCTCCAGTTCCGACTCATACTGCGTGTAGTGTGCAACACGGCGTGGACCGTTTTCCCAAGGTACAGGGTGCAATGCTGCCAGCACCGACCAGAGGAAGCATTTGGTGTCTTTGTTCTGAATATTGAGAACAGCTTTCTTTGCTTCAACCTCGGGTGGCAGGGCAATATAGCTAGACCCTGCCAGTGGCAGGAATTTGTTAAGTTTCAGACGAAGTTTGTGGGGGTCGCCACACAGCGAACCGCCCGAGCCTTCAGCCTGATGCTCCTCGTGCTTTGCCACAAGCTCCTCGACAAACTTGTCATAGATGCTGTCGAGGTCAGTGACATCTGCCTGATACAGTGTTTTTGCTTTTGTGGCATGGAAGAATTTATATATTTCATCAGACGGTTTCTTATACTTGCAGCGTAGCACAGCATAGAATTTAGTGGAGTGTGTAGCCAATGCATCGTTGAGGATGGATATTACCTTAGCTCGCTCGCTCTCCAGAAAACTACGCACATCGCAGAAGCTGTCTGATGTTATGTTAAAGTCTTCTAATAAATGCTCAAACGCAAATCGGTCTGCTTTCTTCGCCAGCTTGACGCGTTTGGCAGGTGGCGATGCATCGAGGGAGGTTACTTCTACCTTTCGCTTGGAAGGTTGCGGTAGAGATGTTCCAGTGCTCTTGCAAGTAAGCTGGTGTCGCTTGAAGTTGGCAATAGAAATATTTTTTCCACACTTAGAGCACAGTTTGGTTGCACATATTCGCTTTTCCGGCACACAAGTACGACAGTGTCTTTGAAAATGTTTACTTGACACAGCAGTTTGGCACGTAGGGCAATTTTTTACAGAACGCATAATGCAGAGATTTTTTGGGGGTATGTTATTTAATATCCAATGCTGTGCAATGCAAAATATAATTGTTCACTTTTTTTAACTATTCTCTATGACCTTACTTGGGTTTTTTTTTCGCCAAATTATATGCTTCTAGTCTCCTATACAATACAATATACGTACAATATTGTTAAGAGCGTCATATTTGAGCAAGTCGCTTGTCACCTAAACACTACAGCTGACAGGTTGGTAAAATCTGACATGAAAGCAGATAATACACTTAACTCTTATTTATATATAATTTTCACGGGCGTACAATATTGTTAAGAGCGTCATATTTGAGCAAGTCGCTTGTCACCTAAACACTACAGCTGACAGGTTGGTAAAATCTGACATGAAAGCAGATAATACACTTAACTCTTATTTATATATAATTTTCACGGGCGTACAATATTGTTAAGAGCGTCATATTTGAGCAAGTCGCTTGTCACCTAAACACTACAGCTGACAGGTTGGTAAAATCTGACATGAAAGCAGATAATACACTTAACCCTTATTTATATATAATCTTCCCTCTATACAGTAAAGCTGTAGAAGACACAATTAGCTAATCTAGCATACAACATATTTTCCTAATTAACCCATTCGCTTACCTAGTTGTCAAATCGACAGCTTCCCGATTTTTCATCACGTAGTTCCTTTTTCATTCAATAGATGGCAGAGGTTGTATGATCTTTCAAATCTATGACGCGTATATTTGCGCTGCTAAGTTTTTTATACCATTTCAAGCGTGTTTTGTTCAGTTTGAGGAATAGAAATAGAATGCAAAGGTCTGTGTGTGATCAAATTTATTAGGTGAGTTTCTAATTATCTTTCAAGTAAACTGCATATGTGCAAACTTATTACTGTACTTCCACTTCAATATATAAAATTGCTTGAATAGTTTTCACAATATTTGACATCTTGTCTAGCTGTGCGGGAGATAGCCAAATTTAAATAGTATTTCATGGCAAAAAAAATTGTCATTTAAGGTATGCGAATGGGTTAATATGGATATTGTCACACATTCCTCTTATTTTATACTGTTGTAAATAGAAAGAATTATGTACGGTAAATGTTTTGTACATTATAGGGGGGAAAAAATGCAAAATATCCCCCAATTTTAAATCGATCCACCTCTGAATCGATTTTTTACATATTCTCACGCCGGCATATGTTGTTCTATTTTGCTTCTTTTACTTGCTTTGCTTAATTAACTCTCGCTAATTAGCATTTTTTTGGAAGAAGTCAACTAGAACAACATATGGCGGTATGAGAAATATGCAAATTAAAGAATATTTTAGTAATATAAGGGCCCTAGCAATTAGCTTCGTCGACTAAGAGTACTCTTTTAAACGTCTTCAGCTAGATCGTATTACTACGCGAGGACGTTTAAAATGTTTGGGTGTTGAAAAAGTTTGACCTACTTTTTATTTCTATTGTTTGCTAATAGATGGCTCTCCCCTCTTCTCCTCTGCTGTATGACAAATAGCACAAACATAAAATTAAGATTTTGGAGAGCAAAACATAAAATTTGCATCCATCTGATGTCGAACTAGGAACTTTATCTTTCGGGGAGTCAACATTATTTTTTTACTCAGTCGTCATATAACATGAACACACGCAAACATTCACATGTGCTTTTATTATTTTGTGTTCGGTAAGTACAAGTATATTCTTACATAAATTATTGTTTAATTTAATAAATTGTAAACTCGAAGCCTGCTATACTAACACTCCTGTGTTTCATTATACAGCTCACAGGTTGAATTGAAAGCGAATGTTGCGTGCATACGGAAATAACACAGGAAAAAAAAAGCGGATGGAAGCAATTTAAAATCAGTGGAGCAAGGTTAGTATTACGAGAACGTAAAAACACGTGCTTTCATTGTTGTCCGAATTCGCGGCAAACGTGGAGTTGGAGGGGAGAGCAGAGAGGCGCGACAGATGCACGCTTGAACTCGCCGTGACCCTGCGCTTGGCAGCCATATTCTTACTTTCACTTTGTACAGACAACATTTACTGATTAGACGATGTAAAACTCAATGATACTTTAACAGTTTATCGATAATACTGAATGTAGAAAAATTGTAAATGATGAAGTAGCACGTTACATTTTTAATATAACTAGTAAATAGGTGAAAATCATTGTGACGTTTGTTTGGCGTCTACCTTCTGCTTCCGTGCGGTGCGCCTGCGCCCCAGAGCACTGTGGGTGAAGTTCGGGCTGACACCTGGCGGGAAAAATAACAACCATACTACAAGGGGGCATGTAGATTGGGACGACTTGCACGTGACTTCGACGGCACTCGAGAACAACAGGAGAGAACAGTACGGAGCGCTTGCCAATCCGGACACGGCCTAAGTTGTACAATTAGGTACAAGTATTGTACAATTAGGTACAAATTGTTGTACAATTATTTCCCCCCAGTTGCCCAGTTGGAGTTGGGGGCATAACACTGGTACTATTTGTACTCACAGTGCTTATTCATGTATTTTGTTTAATATTTTATTTCAAATTCACTGTCAGAAACTAGTGTTGCCAGTTCCTGGATGTAGGTTTACCTACTCTGTTGGTTGTCACTGTCAAGCTTCCAGTATTCGTACAGCATAAAAAGCCATAACCCCCCTCTCAAAATATATACATTGTATACGCCAAGATGCTCAATAGCCTAGCAACACATCATGAAAAAACATGCCAAGAGAACCCAGTGGGTTTATAAGTCAGTGCTGCCAATTCCTATTTGTAGGTTAGCTTAGCCTGTGAAAGATCATATAGTGGAATTTTTGTAGAGTGGGTAGGCAAATGTAAACAGAGGGCAATAGACCCCCCTCATAAAAAGCTACAGTGGGCCCACAGTGTCGCCAACTCTGTGCCCCCAACAGTGTTGCCAGACATAAAAAGTACATGGGCCCCTCAGGTCCTTTTATGAAAGTTTACAGTGAACCCAGTAGGTTGACAACACTGTCAAAAAATCTACGGCAGTGTTGCCAGATATAAACAGGGCAATAGACCCCCCTCATAAAAGGCTACAGTGGGCCCACAGTGTTGCCAACTGTCATACGGCAGTGTTGCCAGATGTAAACAGGGCAGGACCCCTCAGGTCCTTTGATGAAAATTTACAGTGAACCCAACAACACTGTCATACGGCAGTGTTGCCAGATGTAAACAGGGCAATAAACCCCCCTCATAAAAGACTACAGTGGGCCCACAGTGTTACCAACTGTCTACGACAGTGTTGCCAGACATGAAAAGCTACAGTAAGGGCCCACAGTTTTGCCAACTCTGCCCTCAAATACATCATAAAAGGCTTCAAAATATCAGTTGGTGAAATTTTCGTGGGGTGAGTTGGCAACACTGAGCCCCACATGATGATTCGAGCCCCAAATGAGGTTTGTGAACTCTCTAATTGCCCCTACTTTGATATGTATCTAGAAAGGAATGGAATATGTAATTACATAGAAATCCGAGTTCTAGCCATAACCCTTCCCTAGGTTCATGCTTACCCTACAACAATCAAGACCACGCCACTACTGGTAGCAAGAAGGAAGATATTAATATTGATTGATTGATTGGGTTGGTGTTTTAAGTCCGCTTTATGCACAGTAAGGCTAATCGGGACTGGAGCTACAGTTTAAAGTGGGATCCGAACCACCATGTATCGAAACCGGGACCCCTTGATTACAAGGCGACAACGCTATACCAATACGCCATCGGGGCGGCCCTGATATTAATATTGAAATGTAATACTCACCGCCAAATCTGCAGAACTGATCTCGTGTATATGGTTCCTCCCCAGATCCAGCGTCCTGACTCTTGGAGTCTGCTGGAGAACGTTAACTGGAATCTCTGTCAGGTAATTGTCCGAGAAGCTGAGGAACCCGGTCTGCTCCAATCCGGAGAACGTGTCCGGGGACAGCAGGCTGGAAGAAAAACAGCGTTTCAAAGTTTAAGATTCCTACAACTTTAAATTCAAACATTTCAACGTGACACTGAAAAATCTACTGTTTAACTCTGAGAGTTGACCCTCATGGTCACCTATTTTGATGATACTTGGTATACAGCTTTGCTTTGCTCCCAAAACCGACACTTTGGGAAGGATTTTGCAAAAAATAGTTACGATCACTCCTTATTATAAGTTTGAATATTATGCACAGATAGGCTAATCGGGACTGGACCTACAGTCTAAAGTGGATCCGAATCATTATGTGTCTCCAGTGCGTATCGAACTCGGGGCTCCTTGATTTGGTTCATTTTACTTTGCTTTTCTGCTACTTTTGGCTAATCGAGAAGATGAGGATGAGTGATCCTTTGACGAAATTGATACACACCCATTCCCGGGCCGGGATTCGAATCCAGGATCCCTGACGTAACGGTAAATATTAATTTCCTTAGTGTTTTACTCTATTCTGGATACATGTCTGGAAAACGAGTATCAAATAATATCAAGCTCTACATTTCCGACTGCCTGCTGCTTCAGATTGTTGTCGTTTGGGTGGTCTGCACCTGTACATTTGCCAAGATTTGCACGTCACTTTCATGCGGAAATAACGAGTTCTGTCAGGCCGAAAACAAGCTGCAAATTGAAGATATTCATAGAGAATAAAGTTAGATAATTCATAAAGTATACTGTGTATATACAATAATTATGCCATTATATACTGATAGACATGTTATTTTTTTCTAAAAACTTGGGAAATGGCTCACCTGACCCACTTTAGCTTCGTCACCAGTGTTTCTTTCAGGCACCTTTCCGGGGGTGTTCGGGGTTCCACCCCAGGAAGGAATCTTCCCCCCAGACAAAATTGTACAACAAAACCAAAGTATAAAACTTTTCTGCTACCGTTGTTTCCCTCGGATCGGACTGCATTACTTTGTGTGGCGAATATTTTTGCCGTGATATTTCCCTCTGTAAATAACAACGCCCACACTTGTCCAATCTTACAGAAGAAGCAGAATAAAACTGGCAACCGCACTAGCCTTATCTCCTCTCTCCCATCTCGAATGTGCAGTAGTGCTTTCCACACCAAAAGCCCCGACTCGTTGTCGTCAAAGTCGACGCGGTATTTTCTTTGTAATTGATACACAACAATATATTTGAAAATGATAAGAAAATCGATTGTTGAGTCTGACAGAAAAGTGTTGAGTTAAAAAAATAATTTATGCGATTGTTAGAACCTAGCCACCGCTTTGCATTTCTGTACTTTCGAGAATGTAAACGTTACAGACAAGTGGTGGTCTACAAAAGACAAGACGCATTTGGGAAACTTTCTGTGCGATGAAGGAATACGCGGAAAGTGTAATTGAAGAAATGGAAAACAGGTTCAAGGATCAATCTATTGATACCATGAGATTCGCAAGTCAATTTAAAACCTTTCAGTCAGTAGTAGACTTGCAAGACACCGAAGTCAAAAAGGTTATGTGCTAATTGCCCCATGCTTAAGGTGCAAGATGTTCTTGCTGACCTCAAGTCCTACAATTTTTTTTGTCAAGTCGATGCTTGATAATGGAATATATACAGAAGCTGACAATCCATTGTTGAAAATCTTAGAAGCTGACGTCGGATATTGCGAGTTGAAAAAAAAACTGTGATGTTCTTCTAACCATTCCCGTAACGACCGCCGGCGTAGAAAGGTCTTTCAGTGCTATGAATAGGATACTAACTAGGACAAGAAGTAGAATGCTACCAGAAACTTAATGAATTGCATGATAATAAGCATTGAGGGACCTAAGATTGCAACTGATGATTTTCTCGAGAAAACAGAAGATTTATATGCCACGGAGAAAGCTCGCAGGATAAGATTGCTGCAAATTCTTCATGCCATCTTAAGCTTTGCATGATGTGTTCTATTGAAATTATTGTAATATTTTTCCTGGTTCACCATTGTGGAATTTGTTCAGGATGATAAAATGTAAAAGTAGGTGATGTTTTGTAATTTACTGCTTACTATTGTAATGCTAATTGCACAAGATAATATTTGTAAATGTTAGACAACAGACTAATAAAAGGAAACAGAGACAAATAGAAAGAAAAGTTTGTCTTTCCACATTGAATTACTAAGTATACCGCATCCTACTTTATTTTTGTTACTGTACGTCATTTCCCATCTGTAACACTCAGCGTCAAGTTCATAAACGAACCACGAACGACAGTGGTGTACCCAAGGGAGGACGGGGGTTTTAACTCCCCCCCCCCCTTTGGCCCAGTATTCCTAAAAAAATAATGCTAAAGACAGGTAAAGATGGCGAAATGATGGCCGACTACCAAAAAAAATGTGTACGTAACCCCTCCCTTTTGAAAATCCTGGGCACGCCACTGACGAACGACCACTGGTAATTCTCAATGTTAAACGCACATATGTTGTATTTCGAAAATGATTTTTAAAACGCCCTCCCGGTTCTCGGGAATGCTCCCTGGAGCAAATTTTCTGAAAGAAACACTGTTCGTCACTGCTCCCACGTCATCTGAATGTAATAATTCTATCATGACACTAAACGTGTAGTTTTTCTTACATAAATACTTTTAATCTTTTAAATTGAATTTAAACTTTTACAATGTAGCCAATAAAACAACATTCTATTTATCAAATTTTCTTTTTCAGTAGAATCTATATGATATGGTTGTGTAGAGAACTTTGAGCATACGCGCTAGCATGGTTTCAGTACGTTCTTTGAATGGTCCACAAAAAAAATATTGTTCATCATCATCGAATTTTCTTAACAGATTGGCCCAAATGTTTGTAATTGCCAAATAATTTAGCAAAAGTTTTCATTTATTTTCACCATTCGCCTATCTTGCTTTGACAGTGTTCGTGAATTAATAGATTATCGTCATTTAATTGAAATAAATATGTAAATAGACCATGATACGCAGAGCACAAAGGATCAACATATTTTGCTTCTTGCAGTGTTTATACCCAACTTTTCATTTGACCTGTGAACTCACTACCATTGTCACGAGATTGAAGCATGTCATTTGTATTTATCAACACATTCAGATTAACAGAAAAAAGAAGCATTATATAACCGTTCAAGATGTCTGTGGAATTGCAATAGTAATGTCCTTCATTTCACGTGATGCGATCAACGCATATAATAGTGGTAGAGTGGCGGAAATGTGGAAATCGATTGTCTTCTGTTGAGACAAATTTGAACGTGATATCTTTCCTTGCCGTTTCTACTATCGGCCAGCGTTGACCAGCGACAGTGACAACATGCAACTGGCAGCTGCGTAAGCTTATCGCGTGTTCCCTTCCCCACCAATAGTTAGTCACGAATTTGCATTCAATGTGCTTCAGCCGGTTAAACGCTTCAGCTACTCTCGATCTTCTACCTCGTTGGATTTGACACGGAATGTGATCTTTAATCTTACTTCAACTTCGCGACCTAGAGGCGCCATAACGAAATCTTTATCTGTGGTTGCACTGGACGTACTCATCGGACAAGGATACGGATGTTAAATAGTATTAAAGAGTAGTATTAAAGAATTACAATTTCTTTTCTTTAGCATTCAGTACAATATTTACCATGTACAGTGCGATGCATAAGTATTATCAAGCAGGGACGGCGCTACAGGGGGGCTAGGGGGCTGAAGACCCCCAAACGAGGCCTCAGCCCCCTGTAGCTCCCCCTAGATTTTTGTAGTACGGTAGACGCATTTCGACAGAAAACATAAAAAATAAAGTTTACATTTTCCATTATAAAACTTCATTAGGGCAAGTACAATGTTCAAGTAGATTTTCTAGATCGCTTAGATCACAAGGTTACTTTATTACAATGTGTTTAAAAATCAAGGGTCCACTGATCATTTTGTACTAAGAAATTGGCCAATCATGAGTCGCCAAACTTGCTACGAAGTCTGCTGCCTGCCTGGTAGGTGGACTTGTTCAGTGGCTGCGAGATTGTTCTTTGATTGTTGTTGACATTACAGCTAAATGTGCTCAATTAGTAGCCTCTGTAAATCGAATCACTATATTTCGAAATAGGTCTAACAGGTGTGACAAATATTTTTAATAAGTAGAAGGACGTTCAAAATCCAGTGGCGTAGCGTTATAGTACGCCCATACGCCCGGCGTTCCCTGATTTAAAATTTCAAAAATACGTAAATGCTGTAAATGTAAAGTAAATCTTGACTAATTTCACATATGTTTGACCTTCATGGCATTATAATAGCTATTTTTCGCGATCCGCTTGCAACGCTCCACTAACAACACTCGTTCCAGTATTTTTTTCAATGCCTTTCCTGCCTGGACGCCGGGCAGGTTCGGCGTAAAGAACTCTATATTCCTTGCTGTCTTTCTGAAGGGAAAGCTTGGACAGGCTTGGATCTCTACAGCACGTGCGCAAATGCTCTCTCGTACGCCAGCGTATGGAGCAGAGGGCTACGTGATTGGTTCACGTGACCCTTCCTGCCTTCTGAAGCAGACGACAGCGGTAGAATTCCTACCCAGTTCTTCGCGCTCGTGCAACTCGTGCTATGTGATGCTACAATACGCAATATTGACTGACGTAACTTTACCGAACTCAAATATACCATTTCTTAATGACCATTGCATTGTATTGTATAATTTAACGCACGAACAGCGATGTGTATTAAAAACTGAAAGATCAACACAGTTTTTGTCAAATAAGTTGGTGAAGTCCTCGTGGTAGAAGTTCAGCCTGTGCCTGCTCTACAACTTAACCCGCAAAACTATTATTTTTTTATTATTATTATTATTTTGTTAGTATCTAACTGCTTAATATTGTGTCAATGGAAATGTTTAGCATTCATTTGAAAACTCTTAACATCGAATGTGTGGACAAAATTATTTTAAAATGTTTATCACCATTCCAAGTTGCAATAAACAGTGGTCTGAATTACTAATCGGCACTGTTACATCAGTAGAGTGTACGATAGTTGGATCATCCACCCACCTCCGTGTCAGAGTGTTTTGCACAGACGACAGAGGTCCCTGGTTCGAATCCCGGCGTTAGCACGGGTGTTGTTTATGAGTGTCCCTTCATCAAGTTCATCAATATCATCACTCATATTCATATTCGCGATTAACCAAAAGTGGTAGAAAAGCGAAGTAAAATAAACCAAATCAATCAGTAGTTGGATCACCCACAACAATGACGTCTACTGTTGTTCAGAGGCGCTTGTGATTCAGGTAGGTTTTATAATGACTTGCGTCATACCGAATAGTATAAAACACCAGAGTTCGAAACATTTGTGGCATAGTGAGGCATCTAATTTTCTAGCTAAAACATGCATGGATGATGTTTTATTGAAAACCCAGCTGACTTCAGGCAAATAAACAACACCTGTGGCGACTAATTCCATAAGTAAATTATTAAGCAAGAAAGGACCGACCCTTCCTTCGGACTTGGCGTTCCCACCCGAAATGCCCATGCTACGCCACTGTCAAAATCTAAAGAACAGTCATGTTTATTTTCTGTTCATTAGTTCCTCATTCGAGTACTGCCAATTGCGATGTTCGCTCATTGGTTTCATCTTTATATCTATCCTGATCGTATTATTTCTACCGTATAATTTTATGATCCCATTACAGAACACATTTCAAAAATATATCAAAAAGTCAGTATCAGTGTTGCCAAATGCTTACAACACGTCATTGCAAAACGGCAAATCAGGAGATTCAATAACGGACAAGCATTTTTTTATTAAAGAATTCGAGCATCTCAATCATCCGTGCGCTTGGAGCAGCAGGTGGTGACCTCATCGGCGGAAAGAAGAACTAGTGGAGGAAAGTGGCCGTGAATCCATCGGAAGAAGTTCCCCATTCAACTCTTTTCAGCGACCTATGATTGGGCACAGCTGCAGAGAAGGGGGAGAAAATAGATGAACGGGCGAAGAGAAGGCAATCCGGTTAGGCGCGTAGGTCGCGGGTGATTGGGGAGGGAGAGATTCCAGACGTAGCGGTGTGCAATTCCCATGGAGCGATTGATTGGTGAAGTGGTTTGGGGGAAAAGATGGAAATTCAAGTGTCCACTTTCAGCTTAAGGGAACGAAAGCCTTTATTCCTTCACTTCCTAACGATCCTTGATTGCGAGCTCCTTTTTTTTTTTTTTTTTTTTTCGAAGCACGCCTGAATTCAACTTCTCACTGCCCTCTCGAATCTGGATCTCAGGCCCGCATCACACGGAACTGGATTTCCAGTAGGTATGCCCTAGTTGGCGCTGGACTGGCTACCAATTTACTAGTTTTCGCCTCACACGATACTTATCAGCGTACTTGTCGACAGACTTTTGTTCTCATACGAGGGAAGTTGTAATGGCGGCCGCGTGAGATGTAAACAATGTATCACTTCACATTTTTAAAAGCCGATAACTATTCAACCGAGAGGAATAACGTTTCGTATAAAACGTTATTAGGTACAAAACAATGGCGCTGCTTAAATACATACTTTACAACGTTTACTGTACACGTATGGAAGAATATTATTTTAATTGTCTCAAATGTAAACACCGTGCACTTAGCATAGATGGTGTAACTCAACGCGCCTTTCATGATGTATACGTTATACATTGCTGGAGTAACACTCGGAAACCACAGACAAAAATGCTCCTTTGCACACTCACAGATTATCTTCAAATGGCGAAACTTTGCTCTGATTGGCTGTTCCACAGAATCCAGTCGAGGAAAGCAAGTAGCAATTAGAACATGTCCTATTCCTCCAAACCAGTCAAGCAGTCAGCCAGGCGGCCATGATTGCTACCTAGAAAGTTAGTTCAGCGCCAACTAGGGCATTCCTACTAGAAATCCAGTTTCGTGATAGGGGCTTTAGTTAGGGGTGTGCTGCGCGTGCCACCGCACTGGGCCTCGCTGTTCCAAAGTCAAGCTGAATCTTTGTTCATTAATTTATTGTACAGTCACGGACAGTTCTTGGTTGTAATGATTCCATTGCAAGTCAACGGGTTTGTTACAGCCCAGAAGTGTCCGTGACTGTACAAGTGCGATCATATTCCAAAGTAAAAGTTCATTCCAGGTTCAATGTATGGTCAGATGGGTTGAACGGGATTGGGCCTACAGTTTAAAGTTGAACCCAAACTGCTGTCTGATGTGCCTCCAGCGGGGATCAATTTGATTGATTGATTTAATTAGGTTATTACATGTCACCTTTCCTCGCTTTGGTTATCGCGACAATGAGGATGAGTGATGGTATAGCCTAATGAAAGAACATCCATGCCCAGGACGGGAATTCGAACCCGGAACTCCTTGCGTCATAGTGCGCTGTGCAAACCACTCTGCCACCCTTGATAACAAGACGACAGCGTTGTCACTACACCATCGAAAAAACAAGAATCTTACGTTGGCGATGGCGTACAGCTTCGGTGGGGGGGATATTGACGCAACCCGTGCCATCAAATTTTAAGGGGGGGAATTCTCTCTTCAAATTATGTAAAATTCAACATGCATATATTTTTTCCTAAAATATACATTAAAAAAATTACACCTTTGCACCATTGTGCAATATGTGCGCTGAGGCGGGGGAGAAGCGGAGGAGAGAATCAGAATATATTTCGTTAGTAATTCATTTACTTTGACTGGTTCCAAGTCACTTTTGCTACTAGGTGCACCATATGTAATCCGTTAGATGAAGAAAAGGAAGAATTTCAGGGGAAATCAAGCAAAGTGTTGAGTAAAGCTAAAAGAAAAAAAAGTGACTTTCAGTAATATGATATTAGTGAAGACTTAAATACTTTATGACACTTACGGGAGACGCACCATTGGCCTTCGGCGGATGGGCACCCCTGCATCAGGCATGTATCTAGAAAGATATTTCGGGTCCGAACCAAGTGTCCCAGAAATAATAATAATGTTTACATTAAAATAATTTAATTAAATGTTAATTAAAATATATAATTTTATTATTGCATTTTTTATTACATGTACCTATACTTAAAAAGATGGTATAAGAATATAAATAAAACAGCATAAATTTATTATCTCGTTTGCGTTACTAGGATCGCCAAATATGTATAAAAACAAGGAAATTAATGTCAAATAGATAAAGAAATGAATATTTATTAAATAATAAGAAAGGATGTTTCGGATTAATATTTTATGCATATTTGCATAAGTAGTAATGTGCATAAATCTTTCTTGACCATCTATTATAGAACAACAAATGTTAAATAGTATATTTTCATTATTTTAGTACTTGGTAAGTCATTATGGGGGGGTCCTTGCTCGGCATGTACTCTTTGTCAGTTGACGATTTATATTCTAGACAGTTTGAGGGATGATCGCTTAAGATTAGATGTCATGGAGGCGTGTCCTCCTGTTAGCGGACAGTTCATGGAGCGAACAGGGCATGGAGCGGACACAACTTGATTGATATGTTATGTAGTGAACTATCAGTTAGAAAATCTAAACCTCCCGCCCCCATGCGCTGCTGACAGGCAGCAAGCAGTTCATGGAGCGGACACGTGTTCATTGACCTCCCCCGCACCCCGAGAAGCTTTATACTTCCTGTCCAGTCTCCTGTGAGTTTATTTCATTTTTATGCGATTAACCTAGCTGTTCGTTCCTGTTAAGTAAGTCCCGAAATTTAAGAATATGGAGATCGTAGAGACCAGGAAAGGGAAACCGTGTGCAATGTTTAACGGATACTCGTACCGGAAATTTCGCGTAAACAAATCTGCTGTTCTAACGTGGCTTTGTGTCAATGAGAAAACGACGAAATGCAAAGGTACAGTCACGGACACTGCTGGGTTGTAACGACCTTATTGAAGAAACACTGAAGCAAGCCATCCAACAGTGAAAGGTTTTTCCATGCTCCAATGGGATTTTATTTATAACTATAAATAAACAAGGGAGAAGGACACAGGTTGGTATGATGAACTAAATTGTAAACTAAAAGTTTTAATTGAAGAAACAAAACACGTTCGCGGTCAAAAATAGGGCATTCAATTTCAGGCACATTACACTAACTGAAAGAGTATTTTCAAAATTAATAGTATCCTCGTTCTTCACCTTTTTCTCAGTTGTCACACATGTCAATTTCTTGTATATTCTCTGTATTCTCATTGGGACAAACACACACATCCATGCCCGAACCGAGTATTGGTAATATCGCACGCTATCCAACAATTCCCGAGGAAAAGTTTGATACGCGGTTTAGGCACTTTAAACTATAGATCCAGTTTTCTTACTGTGCAAAAAGTGGACTTAAAAAGAAGGAAAAAATCGAGGAAAAGCGCTTGAAGGTTTCGATGAGTTTCAAGTGCCTTGATGAGACGAAGCTATTACATGATTTTCAAGTGGTCAAGTGGCCCCGTGGTAGCTGATAAGTTTCACGTAAAGAAGGCTTTGAGTTCGATTCCCTTTCTATTGCCCTATTTTTTTAAATAACTAGAGCAACTAATTATTGCATTTTATTTGATAATTTATTGGAATAAAAGTTAAATACATTTTTACTTTATTTTTGGGTGGAAATCTTTACTTTACCGTTTTAAATGTAATTTGTGAAAATTATTTTTGACAATAGTTTTTTTCCACATTTCTCATCATTTTACCAACATACTCAATAAAATGTTATGCCTGGCGAAAAGTATACACTTCTTTCGAGAAAATGATCCAGAAATACATATAATACTATTCACAAGAAATTATCGTAATCGTTTGAAAAACAAAATTCAATTCAAAATTCAACAATTCGCACAGCAAATAAAATAAGAATGTTCGCAATAAATAAATTGAAATATATAGTCGCTCGAGTTAAGAAAAAATTGGAGGCAATCAAACGGGAATCGAACCCAGTATCGCCTGCGTGTCAAACTAATACGCTACCACCCCACCACCTAATCTTCTGTCAGTCGGACAATATAATCGTCTTGTGAATAACGCTTGCTAAGTTCCTAATCTTTGAAGCGCTTGTAATTGTTGTTGTGTGTCACGGATTTATTTTTACTGCAACATTTGAGCACACAATCCAAACATACGTAAGTTTTATACACAGAAAACATGGGTTTTCTGCACATAATTACGGAGCATGCGCTCTGTCAAGGACTAGAAGGAACATCGCAAAAGTTACCGAAGCTTATCTGCGGTGCCGACAGTTGGTCCCGAAGTCACGTGGTATCTGTTTATCAGTCGACATGACCTTGTGCCTGCAGAACCAGCACACTGAAGTGAACGAAGGTATTTTACGTGATTTGTAAGCTGGAACAAAACATGCCACGCGTTACAACAGACCGAGGTTTGTCTTCAGCTTTGGGACAGACAAACCACACTAGGCATACAGACAGAGTATAATGTAAGATAAAAGGAAATTGTTTCTCCGTCTCCTCACACTGACAATTTTATTGCCTTTTTTTTGGAGTTATTTGACCACAGACATGGATTATATATTTGAAGTCGTATCTCATGTGATGGCTTTGTTCAGTATGCTGATCAGGTTTTCTGACAAAAGCAGGTCGAGCTATCCAAGAACAGTAATTTTCTATCTTTTATATCTGCTTCCTTCCTCATCCTGTATAAGACAGACGAGCACATACCACAAATATGTAAGAGAATTATTGCTAATTTGGTAACTTGTCTTGCAATTGAATTTCTGTCATGAACAGCTGCAAAGAAACAAAGGCTTTCCTTTATAAAGATTACACTGAAGAATTGTTATTTGATTAGGAAACTAAAAATGACTTCAGTATTCCCATGCGGTACACAAGAGATTCTAAACATACTACTGTTCATTTCAACGTATTATTTCAACAATCAAGACACAAAATAAAGGGTATGCTCAAGAAAAATTATGTTTCTGTGATTATCAAGTGCATTACGTGGTTAACATCAAATTTGGATTTGCCGGTTATCCAAATATTATTAATATTGAAAATAGTCTTTCAGTTAGTGTAATGTGCCTGAAATTGAATGCCCTATTTTTAACCGTGAACGTGTTTTGTTTCTTCAATTAAAACTTTTAGTTTACAATTTAGTTCATCATACCAACCTGTGTCCTTCTCCCTTGTTTATTTATATAATAGTTATAAATAAAATCCCATTGGAGCATGGAAAACCTTTCACTGTTCATAAGTCAGTCATTGATCTCTGCAGTTTTCAATGCAACATTCAGGCTCTCTGATCGTGCATCGTACGTTTCACATCAGGTCTCCACATAATTTACAACGGCTGGGGGTCGGTCGGGCTGACCACCTGTCCCCCTAGTCTGGCTGCAGATCTCCACGCCCCCTTGGTGGCTCGCGTGGGAGGGAGGCCAGCAGTCGGTAGGTAAGCATTGGCCCGACATTGAGCTATTGCGCTATTGGATTATTATTATTATTATCCATATAATTTAATATATTTATAAGTTGTTTTAAGCGAAATTCTCCATTTTTATTCTTTCCATATATGATATTAATATCACATTGCAAACAGTTATTAATGGTTTCAATGTCATTTGTTGGGAAGAAAAAAGTTTCGTATTACTTTAGATTCGAACATGCAAACGCAAGTATCAAAGTATTGCTTTAGACAGCACTCATGATTTTTGAAACGTGGAAAGGTAATCATTTTACGGGGAACGTGAAAGTTGGAGTGTGTTGACAGAATGTAGCTACTGCCATATTAGCACTGACAACTAGGAAGCGTTCTTAATGATCACGTGACTGCATGTTTTTCGCTAATAAATAACTGCGTTTTTTCAACACATACACAAATACATCGTCGCTTCGGAACATCAAATTTTCATCTTTGCTGTTTTCAGATTACCAACATATGAAGTGGCATGCAATTCAAAAGGTTTTGCAGAAACCTCAGTTTTATAAATAAGGTTGGATGAAATTAGACAAAAGAAAAAAAACTTTTCTTGCGCTTGGCTCGAACTCAGGTTGCGCACATGCTAGTCCGACACGATAACCAACACTCCAAACTCTTTCGCGAGTAGTCGACTGAAACGCAAGTTAATTTTCAGATTGCTAATTCACGAGGTACGAGGGTCACTATTTATATTTTGAGCCTTGGCAACACTGATTGAAGTTAGGCGCGATTTGACGTTTGCACGGAATCGTCTGGCATTATTGACCATAACGTACTTCAAATGTTTTGTCAATAGCTTCATTTGTGTTGTTTACGCGTATGTTGCCTTGGAGACTGCGCGACAACAATAAAATGGAATTAACTCGTGAACATTTTCGTGCGATGATTGTTTACGATTTTCGACGTGGATTATCAAGACAACAGTACATCGATCAACTTACTTCCACATTTGGCGATGAAGACCCATCATTTGCCACTGTGAAACGCTGGTATAACGAATTTAGTTGTGGCCGCAATTCGCTCACCAACGAGATTCGCGAAGGTCGTCCAAAATCAGTTGTTGTTCAAGAAAACATTGATGCTGTGCAAAACCTAATACTGCAAGATCGTCATGTGACATACTGTGAGATTGAGGCAGCCATAGGCATTAGTTCCACCAGCATATATAAAATATTACATGATCATTTAGCTGTGAGAAAGGTATGTTCTCGTTGGATCCCACACAATTTGACAAAAACTCAAAAAGACGTTCGCGTCAATTGGTGCAAACAAATGCTCAATAAATACAATCGTGGTGCTTCAAAAGACGTATATAAGATTGTAACAGGTGACGAATCATGGATATATGCATATGAGCCGGAACGTAAACAGCAGTCGACTGTATGGGTGTTTCAAGATGAACCCAATCCAACAAAAGTTGTTCGCGCTCGAAGCACATCGAAACAAATGGTCGCCTTTTTTTTCGGGAAAACTGGTCATGAGGCAACTGTGCCTTTAGAGGGACGTAGAACGGTCAACTCTGAATGGCACACAACAATTTGTTTGCCAGAGGTCTTCGGTCAAATACGGAAAACAAACAAACGCCGTCGGATCATTCTTCATCAAGACAATGCCAGCTGTCACACATCTCGTGTAACAACCGACTTTATGAACAGTCAAAAAATGGAATTGATGGGTCATCCGCCGTACAGTCCTGATTTGGCACCCAATGACTTCTTCTTGTTCCCGAATGTCAAGAATAAATTGCGTGGACAACGATTTTCGTCGGCGGAAGACGCCGTTGATGCGTTCAAAAACCATATTATGGAGGTGTCTCAAGAAGATTGGAAAAACTGCTTTGAGAAATGGTTCGAACGAATGCAAAAGTGTATTGACCGTAATGGAGAATACTTCGAAAAACAATAAAGCAGTTTTCAATGCCAAATTCCTGTTTTTTCATTGTTAGGCTCAAAATATAAATAGTGACCCTCGTATAACATGCCTAGGCAGATGTGTCTTGCATTTTCTGTACTTTTGTTATTTCAGTCGCTTCGGTCTCTCCCTAGGTTGATCACGGCAATAATGAGGAATATTTTTTTGACAAAGATGATAAACAGACACACAAGAATAACCCACCCTCGCAAAAAAAAGAAGCCAGAACTCGAGTCTGGAACCTTTGAAGCGAGGTATGTTTCTTGTTCTAACTATATCTGTGTGTTTTCGTTAGATTCATGGTATTTCGTGAGTTTATATGAATGAAGTAAATAAATAAGACAAGTGGGTGGAAGGGACTGGAGAATCGTAGCTACGTAACCATTGAGAAGATATCCATCGCCTAGATAGAGAATCTCTATATCCCCTTTCTATAGAGAACTTATTAGAAGAATGAAAATACAGATTAAACGAACAAATTTGATGTGTATCCTTTCGTCAAAATGCCTAGAAAACAATATGTTTCGCACATCGTGCTTCTCCATTTACTGTTATTTGGACATTCACTTGGAAGTTAAAACTTAGCTTTGTATGTTTGTTTTCACGTGCATGTGTGTGATAAGAATGGTGTGAACGTGTGTTCGATGTTTTTTTGGGCATTATTTTCGTTCAAAGCATTAATATAATTGTAAAATATGGAATTTACTGTAATGCAAGGAGTGACAATATAAACCCAGTCCGTCAGGTTCGTTCCCAAACAACATTAAATAATGGAACGTGACGTGGACCGAGTATTATTCCATGTCGAGAACACGAGACATTACGATCGACAATCTTCATCCCGTATTTCTCTTTGGCATCACTACTCAATTTACAGAGATGTATCCCCGTGACTGGTATACAAGCCGCAGAATTGCAATGCTGGTTGGGTTGTCTAGTCACAAGGCGCTTGGTGGTCAGACATGGATGGCTTGCTTCAGTGTTTCTTCAATAAGGTCGTTACAACCCAGAAGTGTCCGTGACTGTACGATGAAGACCAAGGATGATACAATTATAATTGTGACCGATCACCAATGTGTGCCCGACGAAGCCAGCAGCATCGAAGTTAGGTAAGCGCTCTCAAGAGCGAAAAAACTACCCGCGAAGATACTACCACTCCAATATGTGAGGTATGTATATAATTTAAAATTGATCAATCTTATTAGTTACATTTTAACATGAAAATCGATGTTATAAGGGAATCGCGTTTTTTTTTGTTTTCTTTTTTACCATAAACGTTTTGTCGTTAAATATGTCTATATTGTGGAAGGAATTTGCCATTTTTAGGACAAAAAAGCATTATCAAAGAGGTCACGATTTTCAAAATTTAACAAATGCACTTTCGATTAAGCAGAAATTTCTGTCTCAAAGAAAAGCTACGATGGTAAGTCAAACAGTATATTTTACAAAAAAAGACGATTTTGTTATCTTTTCACAGGTGTTCAAAGAAGAGTTCCAATCCGTACAATGCAGAGGTTACGGATTTGTCACACGTGTTCCAAAATTTTCTTACGTGAAGAGTTCCTTGTACGCAAATATAAATAAGGCTCAAGGAGTTCAGATAGAAGCTAAGTATCCCGAGGAAATTGTTCTTCATGAAGAATTGATGAAGATGTCGGACGAAAGCAGGTTTCTTTTGTCTGATGAAGATCGGCATGACAGAATGTTGATTTTCGCAGCAGCCAAAGAGAAGGAAAGCTTGGAACAGCATAACACCTTTTTCATGTACAAGTTTTGTTTGGCACAAAGTGGGCGTAAATACAAATCCATCCACCCTTTAGTAACACAATTTCCAGCGGGGCGGGGGAGGTCGATGAATATGTGCCCGCTCCATGAACTGGTTCCTGCCTGCCAGCAGCGCGTGGGGGCGGGAGGTTTAGATTTTCTAACTGATTAGTTCACTAGATAATATGTCAATCAAGTTGTGTCCGCTCCATGCCCTGTTCGCTCCATGAACTGTCCGCTAACAGGACAGCTCCCATGGAGGATGGTCGCGTTTCTAGAAATCGCCATCACCCTCTCCACCTCCTCAAAATGTGCAACGTTAAGTAACCTAAGCAACAGTTCGCTTTGATGTAGATTCCAGCGCTGCCTCTTTCTGTCGACTGCCTGACCATTCAAATGGCACAACAGCTGCACGTATCTTCCACACAAGACTGCGGAAGGAAGACGACATCTACGGAATATCAGCCTCCGAAAGGAAGGAAGAGAGATTCAGTATCACAGTTGCGTGCACCGAGCGAGGATAACAAATGAAGGTGTAATGGCAACAAGGTCCTCTGGCGACTTTGACAAATATCGTCAGTTGAATCGCTGCCTTTAGTGTGGAGTACGTTTCACCATAACAGACTATCCTTCTTTCCTCCCGTATCGATTGGTTGGATCGTTTGTTGATTTGGTTTATTTTGTTACGGTTTTCTGCCGCTTTTCGCTAATCGCGAAGATGAGGATGAGTGATGATATGATGAAATTGATGAAGGGACACTCATGAAGAACGCATGCCCAGGCCAGGATTTGAACCCGGGACCTACTCTCCCGTGTCGTTATTTAGTACAAGCGACTTGACCCGTAGGACACCCGCAAAAATGTGTTTACTGGTCTGGTGTCAGCACGGGGTAGGTCCACCATTCGCCACAATAACAGCCTGTACTATTCGAGGAAGGCTTTCCACCAGGTTTCCACAAATGCCGGTCAGTAGTCACTTCCATTCCTCATGCAAAATAGCGAACAACTCAGTGGTGGTGCTTGAGCGGTTTGCCCTGGATCACAAGTCGCGCTCTATAACTCATCCCACAGATGTTTAGTGGGGTTGAGATCAGGGCTCTGAGATGTTCAGTCGAGTTCATTCACTGCCATGTCGTCAAACCACTCGGTTATGGCCCTTGCTTTATGGACAGGCGCATTGTCATGCTGGAAGATTCATTAAGATCATGAATCCAGTATTTGGGATTCCTTTTTGCGTGGTGAATCGTGTAGTCAAGATTCATTCATTCATTGGAGATTAGTTTAGGCGATAAATTAAATTATGTATTCATTCAAGTAGCTGCATGGTAAGATAAATTTCCCCGTTCACAGTGCACCGTGCCATGAAGGAGGCACATAATAGAGGGGCGATAGGGCAGCACACATTCTCGATCTCTGCCAGGTTTGGAGTTGATGTGATCAGCATCACGCTACACCAGAGTTGCTACTACCTATTTGAGGCTAGTGAACCTCAGAGCCGGTTTATGGTGGAACAAGGCCGGGAAAATTCCCATCTTAGACCACAACGTGGCTTCAGGATGAAGGTATTTTGAAAATTTTCTGGTAAAGAATCACATATACAAGATTAATTTAAGTGATGAACCGCGTATTCGACTGGCGAGATTATTTCATGTTGCAAATCTTGACTTCAGGTAGTCGCTAAGTAAACTGATCTCGGGTACGGTTTACTGGTCCCAAAAGTTGAATCTAAATTCATTCAATCGTTTTTACCAATCGTATCAGGGATAACCAGGCCCATACCTAGGGGGGCGGCCTAAAGGGCCATGCCCCCCCGCCTCCTCGAGCCATGAAATATTTTGATGCAAACCTACAAAAATAACATGATGTATAATTTTTAAGATTTTGCAAGAATTTAGATTTTCTTCTTGTATAAATGAATGGGTTGTCTCTGGAGAGAGGCAGACTCCAGAAGTCTGCAGGCTACTTTATTTATTAATTTTAGTATGCAAATCTACGAAATGTTCCAATTTCATCGGGACAGTTCACCATGTTTACTACCTGTTTTGACTTTCTCGAACTGCAGTCTTGATGAGAAAATTTCCTCTTTTTGTGGTTAATTGAGATTCAGACATATTCTTCATTATAAGGATAATTCCATAGCGTTGGTGGTCACATTCAGGGTATGAATTTCCATGACGGACGGGGGATCTCCCACCTTCCCACCAACGATCTTGTTCTATTAATTTTTTTCCCCCATTAAAATTTTACGAGGGTAAGATTTTGATTTGATTTGATTTAGTTTATTTTACTTCGCGTTTTGTGCCTCTTGGCTAATTTGCGAAGATGGGGATGAGTGATGAAATGATGAAATTGATGAATGGACATTCACAAACAACCAAGCCCGACCGGGATTCGAACCCGGGACCCTTGGCGTCGCAGCGCGATGTGGCGAGGGTAAGAGTTTGTGTTATAACAACAAATATAAGCAATTAGTTTGGACTTCAAACATACTTTACTAAGAATAACATCATAAACACATACAAAGAAGGAATAACAAAGGATGATGTCAGCCTGTGTGTTAATGTTGCATACATCTCTTGTTCTCTCTCTCTCTCTTTATGGCTGGTAATAGCATGGGGTAAAAACGTACTTCTACAGTCATAGATAAGATTTTAAAATTATATGAAATTGGATTAGTAAGAAATGGAGCCGTAGCTGCGAAGGTGGTTGTCATTGTCACCCTAGGCCCCTGGAACATAGAAATTAGACCGACCTGTTATTTCTCCTCCATTTCTCACCTCCTTTCGTCGGAATAAAACATAGAATTTACATGTTAATTGAATAGGAAACTAATGTCTTCTTAAAGTTTCTCATTTTTGTCCCTCCACCTAGTTATCTTTAATTTGCAATCGATTTTGCAGATGTGAACAATAACACACACTGCTTCAATGAAGATGGTGTGGGATGCACAACCAACTGTTCTTATATTAGCCAGCTTTCTTGAATGCTAAGTTTTTTTTCATCGTAATCAGCGGAAAAGAGTAAGTACATAAAATTTCTACAATGTCTAAGAATCTACATCTAGGTATGGGGGGTGCAAATTCGAATGCAGGGGGTGCGAAAATCACTCTCGTCCTGGGCGCTGAAATCTCTAGCTACAACTCTGATAAGGAGAGACCATTAATATTTTTACGCCATTATCAAAACATAACACAATAAAAGTATGAAAATGTAATTATCATTTTTAATAAAAGGCAATAATTAAATAATATCTAACACTCATTAAAAACATTTCACCTATCTTCTAATGTCTTGACATTTTGAACCAGTCGTCAAATGAATTAATTTGCTAGTTTATAAATGTAGCAAATTAATTTGTTTATATATGTTTATAAATATATATATATATAAATTAATAATTAATTAATTAATTATTAATTGACATTTATTTCATGGCAATTATATATATATAACCAAGGTTTCGGGCTTGGTCCCCCCTCTTAAAAAATCCTGGGTACGGTACTACTAAACGAGCCATGCGTCTCCTTGGTATTCTGTACAGGTTCCCTGAAATCCAAAACCAATCAGCCATTAGGATATTTTTCAAATCCTTTATCTCTCCCATTTTTGAATACTGCTCCCCCATCTGGACGGACTATGGCTTCTAAAACTAATCTTTCCAGGATTGATTCTGTCCTCAGCTTTTTCCTCGCAATTGCTCGCCATAGAATTCCTTCTCTCAGACACCTCCATAAAACAGATATTATGTCCATTTTGAAGATCCAGTCACCACACACTCGTCACGAACTAGCAGACATGAAATTTTTGCATAAAATCATTAATGGCAAAATTAAAACCGAATTCCTTGTCAACCAATTTCATCTACGAGTACCCGCACGGCCAACCCGCAACGTAAAGCTCTTTCACATTCCCGCTACAAGGCTCTCTCTCCTACAGCGGTCTCTTTGCTATAGGCTCCCACACTTATATAATAACCTGCCTGTAAATACCGATATTTTCTTGTCAGAACACAGTTTCCGATAATCGCTAAGAATGTACGTGTAACAATTTCTTTTTTTTTTGTCTGCCATCTTGTATTGTCTTGTTGTTGTTATTTTTATTTTCTTCTTGTTGCTCCAGTTTCAGTATAAAATGGTATTTCAGTACTGTATCTGAAACTATAGTTAAATAAATAAATAAATAAATAAGTTATCGCAGTGGCAAACATGAAGTCATGCCTACAAAGCTTGGCATTTTCGTTGAAAATTTGTACGTGCAAATCGCGGAAACGAATTCAGCAAGTCAAATTATCGCCACTGCAAGATTTTTCAGGTGGCCGTCGATTGCAGCGCTCATCAAAGCAGACGCCCCGGGGGAACTTCCGCCAAGAGCGCCGCATCGTGCGAACAGCATCCCCTTATCAGGGGAGAGGCCAGATAACCTCGTTCTGCGTCAAAGCTTCCAGTGCGTTGACTTCTCTGCGAGACACGCACGCACGTCCCCCCATCCTCCCAGATGCCTCCTTATCTTCAGAGAGACCGAATTGGGCTTGGAAGGTTCCTCTCTGGGGGCTCTCGATGGTAAAAACTTCGCACGGGGGGAAGGACCTCCCGTGAATGTAATTTGACCCCGTAATCTACGCTCGGCAAGCATAAAAGATGTTTAAATGTCACAATATAGTCGATAAGAATTAATTTTCGCCACATAAGCGCCACTTGCGCGAAATGAAGTCTTCAAACTAAATCCGAGAATTCTCTTATCAAGTTCGCATAGGACCTATTCTGCATCCACTGTGGGAAGAAAGTTAATGCAAATGGAACCACGTGACTCTGAGAAATGATTTCCTGTGTGTTGGCTCCGGTTTTATGTTGCCTATGTATTGTTCCTACTTATCGTATTTCACAGCATAATCGTCGCAGATTTTATGCCAAATTTATTTGCAATAAAGTGCAACCGTTATGTGGACCTTCTTTAAGAAACTATGCCAGTATTACCAGTACTTAAAGATAAATTATTACTAAACCGTCTTTGATGCAAGATTAGGATGCACGGGATACTAGAAAATTAAAATTCATTATAATCCACTGTATACCACCCGAAATTAACAGCTTCTAAAGCCATACTTTGCCGGCTCCTGTGGCGGAGTGGTTTGCACAACGCGCTACGGCGCCAGCGGTCCCGGGTTCGAATCCTGGTCTGGGTATGGATGTTTGTGAGTCCCCATCTTCACAAATTAGCCAAAATTGGCACAAGAAGCGAAGTAACATAAAGCAAATCAATCAATCAATCTGAAGCCATATTTCACCAGGCTAACATTAGTTCAAGAAGGACCCAACAGATGGCAATTAAAATATTCAATAACCTGCCAAACGATATAAAAGCAGAAAATGTGACAAGGTTCAAAAACAATTTGAAGAAACTGTTACTAAATAAGGAATATTATAGTCTTAGTGAATATTTAAATTGTAAATTATGAAAATTTTGTAATTATATTTTTTGTCTGAACTGTACTGACCACTTTAAATGCCAATGGGTTTATATAGAGTAATAAAAAGTTTAAAATTCAAATCGACGTACATTTATTGATCTCATCCTGAATATTTGAAGAAAATGTTTCCGTCTGAAAGAAAATGTTTGTCCATTGTTGTCGAAATATTAAACTTTAGAAAGTTTACTACATGCCTGGCACGCCCGTGAGAAACGTCTACCGTTTCAAAACTCCACCCACACATCTATCGTCCACGTATTAAAACAATGCATTTCTCATTAAATATGAGTTCACAACTACAACATGGTTAATTGAGTGGCATTCTATGACGCTCGCATTTGGATAGAGGAAGGGCATGACGGTGGGAGGAGAAGCAATGTGTGCACTCTTGACATTGTGCAGAGAGAGCTCATGTTACAGTCTTAACACGTGATTACACTCGATCATCATATGGATTCGCGTTTCTTTACGTGCTCTTCCATGCCTGATGTTAGCTGTACGAGATTTAGATGTCCGTTACCATTCCTTGACATCCACTGCGAAGTAAGGATTTCTTACAAGGGGCAATTCCATTGTGAATCAGACAAATTTACATTCACTTTTTTTATAATTTTCTTAGCACCTTCAAGTATGTAACTCTATCAATTCATGTAATTTCATTTTCCTTGATGAAAGTTATTTAATCTCAGAATATTTCTCCCCCATCTCAATTCTCAGCTACAGAAAATACATTTTTTGTACTTGTGACGAGTGTGACACTTCTGAGACTTGACTTTGTAACCTTCCTCAGTCTTTCAGAAAAAAAACTGTGAAATTGGGTTTACTGAAACAATTTTATTTTATTTTCACAAAGCAAACCTTACTGGACATTTCGATGCTTTTACTTTCTAAAAATATTACTACATATTCTTTTTATATAAACATTTTAGGCCTGTGACGAGTGTAACAAATTTTGTGATGGGTGTGACACCAAGCACATTATTTACTTTGTAGGACTATGGAACAATGCAAAGGGTATGAAAATTATCATAAAAGATTCTTCAAACTAAGGTTTGTTTCAGAAATGAAGTAGGATATTTCAGAGCTGAATATGTATAAACAATTAATGAGAAAATTAGAATAAATTTAGTTTTCTTATGGTATATTACTATATAATAATGAAACTAAATTAAGTGGAAATACCACACATAAAATCCCACTTCTACTATAGAAAGTAATAGGTTTTGAAAGAATATGTTATTTAAAAGCCATGAAATTAATGTTTGTATTAATAAATCCAAATTTTGCATAGTTTTTCAATTTAATTTCATTTCGTAAGAAATACTTTGAATAAAAATTTTAAAAATTAACCTTGTTTGTCTACTTTCATATGGAATAGCTTCATGAAGTTTCCTGAATTACCCTTTATGCTCTAGAGAGGCTAAGCAGGACTGGCTGCAGTTTTGAAGTGGAATTGGATTGGAACCAGTGTCCCATGTGCTTCCACAGGGGACCGAACTCTGGTCGCATAGCCGTAGACCGATACACTCGGGTGGGATGGTGCGTCTTTTACAGTCAGGGGCATTACAGGGTTGTAACGGTCCCATTGAGGCAATGTAATTGTTATAACCGACAAGTGTCCATGACTGTACAAACATGTGTTATATGGGGCTGAATATATGTTACATCTACGTACATACTACGTCAGACGTTGGGGCGGGGGAAGGGTAACTTAACGCGCTACGAAACCAGAGGTCCCAAGTATGAACTGTTGTCAAGGGGAAATTAAAGCACATTATGCAACAACTAAGGGAATTCTAGGGTGCAACCATGAGGGAATTTTCAGTCTGAAGCAAGGAGCAACACTTGAAAAATGACTGCCAGAAGTGAAAGTGGAGGGATCGGGGTGGGCTGTGATTCCAAGAATAAATTTTATTTTCCTACAGAACAGGAATTGCAAGAACAGTTGCCATAAATATAGAGCTGACTCAGCAGTCGGCCTGACTGCTGAAAACATTTGATTTGATTTGATTGATTTGCTTTATTTTACTTCGCTTTTCTGGCACTTTTGGCTAATTTGCGAAGATGCGGATGAGAGATGATATGATGAAATTGATGAATGAACACTCACAAACATCCATGCCCAGGCCGGGATTCGAACCCGGGACCCCTGGACTGATGAAAAGAAAAAGCTGTCTAAACCACATTACGAAATTTCTAGACACCCCACTGAGTTGTAACTATTGTATTAGTGCAGTAACATGCTAGACGATTGTTTTAATAGCGATTATCTTCACCCTATGGAATATTTCACAAGCCTCCTGTTAAGTAAGAAAGAAGGAATAGCGAGAGGAAAAGACAGATAGGGGAGAGAGAGAGAGAGAAATAGAGAGAAGTGAAATAAAGAAGAGGAAGAGATATGAAAGACGCCAAAAAGAGATAGAAAAGCAGGAAGAATAAAAAGTGGAGAAAGAAGGAGAAGAGAGAAATTGTAGAGAAAGAAACAAAACAAAGGGATAAGCAAAGAAACAGAGCGAGAGAAAGAGAAGACAGTGAAAAGAGAGGAGGAAGAGAAAGAAGCACAGAAAGAGAGAAAGAAAGAGACAGGAAGAGAGAAAGATCCATACAGCACATAAATAAATAAGATAGGAGAAAGAAAAATAGGAAGATAGAGAGGACAAGAAGGAAGTAAAAATAGAGGAAGAATTAGTCCTTGCAGCCATAACGACCAAACTATTCCGCTTTTGATCTCACCCGGCCGAAACTATGGACGCCGCTAATGTAGAACCAAAGATAAGGATATATATATGGTAGCACCAGAGCATTTCCAACACCTAATTTCATGGCCACTACTGTAGCAAAATCAATGGATGGTCACATTCAGGGGAGCATTTTCCACTAGGCTTTCTTGGGCTATAGCCTAGGGGGCGCAAGTCCAGGGGAGTCACAAAAATGAGACGCTGAAGGAACTGAAGTGACAAAGACCATCGATCGACTATTGTGACAATAGCAAAATAAGACAACTTGCTTATTTCATGAAAGAAGGAAGGAGTGTCTAGCGTTTAAATAACTTCTTACATCATAACCCAGCCAGTGTGGAAAATCATCTATGTAATAATAAAGAAATCTGTCATTTTTAAAGAATTTCATGTAGGTAATTAGGAATTATTCTAAATTTCTGCATTTTGAAAGCAACACAAGAAATATAGTTTCCTTTTTGTAAACCACTGCACCAGGCGGGGATAATACATGACTTGATCCATGATTAGGTTTAATACCCATTAAGTCAAATTATGCATAATACACTTACAAGCCAACATTCAAATATTTTTGATGAACACAAATGTAAAGGTGTTTGATATTAGATTTTCAGTTTTAAATATAGTTCAAGAAAGAATAGTATTGAGTGTACATTCGATAAGCCTGTCGAAAGATGTAGCGATATATATATATATATATATATATATATATATATATATATATATATATATATATATATATATATATATATATATATTTTAGGCTTTGTTTGCATGTTTGTATGTCAAATTAAAATGTTGAAAATTATATTATACTGTTAGATTATACTTACAAAACTACTCCCAGCTGAAGATGAAATATTAATTTGGAGCTAAGTTGTAAAATGTTGTGTTTTGGTTATTTGTTTAGTATATGGTTATATAAGGTTGACTTCCAAAAAAAGGAGGGGGTAAATGTATAACCATATGCAAGGTCTTCGAGTGTAAAAAAAGAGATCTTCACCTCCCACTGATTAGCTGAGGTTAAAGCACTTTAAGTTGAGTTCTTTTAAGTGTTAAAAGGGACATACTCGGAATGGAACAAAGTCCAGGGAGTAGCGGTTTTTGTAGTGGTTTAGTATATTTTGTTGTTTTCTGTAGTGTATTTAGTTGGGATATTTTAGGTAAAGCACAGCACACTTTGGATATTAAAATGAAATTACTATAATCCCCTTTTGGTTAAATAAAGTGTTAGAAAGTCTTAGTTATGTAAAGATTGAATTGTATAATTTAATTGTTTCTTGATTATTTATTGAATTTAGATTGGGGTTTTTATTCTTATTATCATCATTTATGTAGTCTCAAGCCCTTCAGGCATGATGTTTAATAAACCTCTTTACTATTAAGCATTTTATGTATAATTCCTCTAAACCTATAATTTTGCGGCTTAAGTCTTCCACTGCCCTTTTAATGATTATTTCTGCTAGGTTAATGTACCGACTTTAGTTGCAAGCCTTGTGTCCTAATGAAGAACAATATTTCTTAGTGAATAATTTTAAAGTACGTGCACTGGTCATACACCAGAGCATGGTTGGCAAGTAAATTGTAGGTTTTACATACGTAAAATGGCTTTCTTTGACGGTAGGATTCCGCTCCATACTGTGAGTCAAACAGGTCTGCCGGATGCATTTGATAGACCCCCCCCCCCCCCCCCCCCGTTGCCATCATCTACATTACGCGAGAATGTTTTGCCAAATTCTCAGTCAAATCAAAGTAGGGCTGCTATAAGTAACAATGCTTTAAATAGCAAATAAAATCTTATTGATTTCGGTGAAGGACCCTCTGGTAATTATCCTGTGGATTCTAATTGTGTATTTGGAAGAGGGGCCATGCAAAGGGATTCATCGCAAATTGGTGGGGAGACGTTAATGAAATGTGTTGAACGAGTGCCAGTAATGATTGTTTCCTGTATCAATATTTAAATTTCTTCTTAATTTCCAGAAGATTTTGGAACTAAATTTGTTTCCGTTTCGCGACATTTTCGTCGCGGTCCTAAGTAAAGTTCACGTGCATTTGAAAAGCAAATGGCTTGAACTAATAAGCAAAAGTGTAAATTTGTCTAATTTTGTAGCACAAATTTTGGATATTTATATAACATCAGTGGGCCGTAATGAACTTTTACAAACATTTGTTCTATTAAACCAGCAAGAAAACGAGTCCCCTGAATTTGTAATAAACAGGAAGAGAAGCATATCACTACTAAATGTAAGATGGACTGAAATAGAAATGGTTGGTATGTTATGCGAACGTTTAAATCCAACTGTGTCGGAAAAACTAATGTTTCGTCCTAATCCTTGTAACTTTGTGGAACTAGAAATATTTTTGAATGA
The DNA here is from genome assembly GCF_977018435.1 of Lepisma saccharinum. NCBI lineage: Eukaryota > Metazoa > Arthropoda > Insecta > Zygentoma > Lepismatidae > Lepisma > Lepisma saccharinum. Next base: position 42,116,985 of record NC_139251.1, read on the forward strand.
AATTGAGAAGGCTTCTATTATTTCTAGGGATTTTTATAGAAATAGTGAAAGAAAAAGGAAAGATCCTATTGAAACTGGAGTTAAAAACAGTCAAGTTGTTGTGAAATCACAGGTACCGAAACGTTGTTATCAGTGTCAATCTCCCTTGCACTTGATAAAAAACTGTCATTATAATAAGCATAAAACCTTATTTAATGCAGTGAAGAAAGAAGAAAACCCTGTTGCAGTATTCATAAACTGTGTCTCGTCGTCACCCGTGTATCGTGTAGCCTGTGTTGTTCCTTCCTGTTCGGGGTTTGCATATTTTACTTCGTGTGAAATTTAATTTAAACGTCATGTTGGTCACGAAAAATGGATTTTATTCTTCATAAATTAGGTGTTCATCATTAAAAATTGTCAAAAGACTAAACTATATGCAGCACTTCTGGTTAGTCTTCATGCTAACTTGGAGTAGGATCTCAAATTCTGCGTTGATAAACAACTGTGGCAAATCAGAGACAAGTCTGTTTAAAGTAAAGAGATAAACACCGATTATAACTATGTTGTCGTTCCATTGGTACAAACTGTGGTGATGTTTACAGAAAAACTGGTTGTCACGTCATAAAATTGTCAATGGAAAAAGACATGATAAAACGCGAAAGCTTGCTCTCCAAATATGTTCATATTACTACAGTAATTACATTCTATTGGATAATCTCCATATCAACAGTTTTTATAAACAAGACATTACTTGGCAGCCAAGTTGTAAACCTTGATGCTCCTCTATTTGTGACTTGCTATCAATGTATTGTCTCATCTGTGATTTGTTTCTGCTTAAGCAACCTGTCCAAAGTGTTTCCAAGTATTATCAAGTTTCCTGAAGGAAATCCTTTGGATGTAGACACAATGAGAAATATCATTCCATTATCCTTCCTTTTCATTGGAATGATAACGTTTAACAACTTGTGCCTCAAACATGTAGGAGTTGCATTTTATACTGTAGGACGTTCATTGACAACTGTGTTCAATGTTGTTTTAACTTATGTGTTGCTAGGCCAGAATACATCATTCCAGAGTATTGTGTGCTGTGGAATCATTGTTGGTGGTTTCTGGTTAGGTGTAAATGAAGAGAATGTTACAGGTTCCCTGTCTGTCATAGGAGTTATTTTTGGTGTCTTGGGGTCTCTGTGCTTGTCACTTTACTCCATCTTTACGAAACGAGTGCTACCAACTGTTAATAATCAAATATGGCTCCTGTCCTATTCTCTCAATGTCTATTCTTCAGTACTTTTCCTGCCTCTGATACTTATAAACAATGAAGTATTTGCAATCATAAATTACGATGGTTTATTCACAGTCACATTTTGGAGTTTAATGACCATTGGTGGGCTTTGTGGATTGGCCATTGGATATGCGACAGCATTGCAGATTCAGGTAACTTCACCATTGACGCATAATATTTCTGGTACAGCCAAAGCATGTGCACAAACAGTATTAGCAACCTTTATCTACAGTGAGCACAAATCTTGGCTTTGGTGGCTGTCAAATTGGTTGGTGTTAGGAGGAAGTGTTGCATATACGCGTGTGAAACAACTAGAAATGAAAGTAGCATATAAGCAAAGGCTGACAATTAAATGAAAAATTATTTATGTGTTTGTTACTGTCATTTATTTTTTTAATGTGTAAAATTATCAGTTGTTCATGAAATTTTTAACTGTGTTGTGTATTGTACTTAGGGCTAAGCAGATACTACAGAACTTTATACTTATGCAAAATTTTACAGATTTCTGACGTTTGTGTGCGTGTGAATATAAATACATGCAGAGGTAAAGCATTTAGTCCAGTCTAATCAAAATTTTGACCTAAAATTTTGTTAAAGTCATGTATGTAATAATAAAGAAATCTGTTATTTTTAAAGAATTTCTTGTAGGTAATTAGGAATTATTCTAAATTTCTGCATTTTGAAAGCAACACAAGAAATATAGTTTCCTTTTTGTAAACCACTGCACCACTGCACTAGCCGGTGATAATAGCAAGCCTCGTGTGGTAACTTCACCTCCCTCTGATTAGCTGAGGTTAAAGCACTTTAAGTTGGTTTCTTGTAAGTGTTAAAGAGGACATAATCGGAATGGAACAAAGTCCAGGGAGTAGTGGTTTTTGTAGTGGTTTAGTATTTTAAGTTGTTTTATGTAGTGTATTTAGTTGGGATATTTTAGTTAAAGCGCAGCACACTTTCTTCTATTCTGAGAAAGGTCTTCTGCGGGAAAAATGAATATTAAAATTGGATATTAAAATGAAATTACTATAATCCCCTTTTGGTTAAATAAAGTGTTAGGAAGTCTTAGTTTTGTAAAGATTTAATTGTATAATTTATTTGTTTCTTGATTATTTATTGAATTTAGATTGTGGTTTATATTCTTATTATCATCATTTATGTAGTCTCAAGCCCTTCAGGCATGATGTTTAATAAACCTCTTTACTATCAAGCCTTTTATGTATAATTCCTCTAAACCTACAATTTTGCTGATTAAGCCTTCCACTGACTTTTTTAATGAATATTTCTGCTAGGTTAATGTACCGACTTTAGTTCCAAGCCTTGTGTCCTAATGAAGAACAATATTTCTTAGTGAATAATACGTGTTTCAGTTTAACAAAGAGAAATCATGCAAGTTACAAGTCTATGGACTGCGCTCCCAAACTCAATAGTGAAATTTATTTAGATTCAGTCATTGCCCAAAAAGAAAAAAAGGTGACTTACCTACCCGATGGTGCAGTGGTAGCGTTGTCCCTTTGTAATCAAGGGGTCCCAGGTTCGACACCCGGTGGAGGCACATAGTGTTTCGGATCCCACTTTAAACTGTAGGTCCAGTCCCGATTAACCTATATGTGCATAAAGTGGACTTAAAACATCAAATCAATCATTTAGAACAAAGACTGAAGCTATTAATGAACAAAGTTTTTGGGGTCACTGTTCAATGTGTAAACGGAATTTCTTGGTTTGGGGTTTATACGGACGGAATTAATCATGGAATTTACAAGGTGTTTTCCTTTATTATTCAATATTTTTGACTGTAAAGCAGGGGTTTACAGAACAAAGTTATTGAACTAAAAAAAAAAACAAATGAAACTTCTGGAAACATTCCAAGTTATGTTAATAATTGTCGAATATTTTTTGGCTATTCCAGGTCATAATGCAAGTGTTGAGATAGTACTTTCATTAATATCAAGACAACGGACTCATGATATAGTCTGTACTGGTACTGGTTCAGTATAAATTCAAAGAGTTTGACTGTGCATAGTTTTGCAAGCATGTTTTGATTAACGTGAAATTTTGAGAAAAATTAGCTCCTCTGAGAAGTACGAGTTAAAACATGTGTGCAAGTCATTGTTTTGTATTGATTACAAGTTTGGAAACTTTACATTTAGGAAATCACTAAGAATCCATATTTTTTTAACTGAAAATGTGTCAATTTTACATTACTTTCTAACGTGTATTATTTACTCCGATTTTTTGAGTCCTACATTTTGACTTAAGGTCCTACATTTTGGGACCCTACTTTTTCTGGTAACCCTAAGCCTGGGGGCCCAAATTTTATAAATTCCCCTCAGTCACATTGAAGAACCTTGCAAGGAAACCAAAATCTTCGCTCCATGTATTAATTTCAGAAGGTCCACGAAGAGGCACATTCGTAATGAATTACGTAACGCCATGTATTTGGTCCGAGGGATTGGTTTCGCATGCTGGCGGAAGAGTGACGCAACTTCAAATCAAGTACCTGGGACCCCAAGGGGGATCCTTCTTATGTTACCCCCACGGTCGGGTTTGAAAGCCCCCTCTTGATACGAGAGCGGCATGTGGTGCCTCCTCAAGTGGACTCATAAAGGCAGGCCGTTGATGTGAAAGCCAAAATGCCCGATGAGATGGCCAAGTGGTTTGGACATTTTACTCGGCCAGTTGAAAGGGGGGGAAAAAAACTGTGGAATGCGAGGTCGGGCCTCTCCGGGGTCGAGTGGAAATCGAAAACCGTGAGCAGCGGGCGAGCGAATTGAAAATTTTCCATTCTGATCTTTCCCCGTTGCTCGTGGCCTGGAGAGTGATGCGTCCGGCATGAGTAAGAATTGAATTGCGGTTCTTTCAGAGGAAATTTCACGGTTCGAACTCTGTCTTTGTCGTCTCTATCCCAACCATCCTTGTGGCTCACTGTTATCACTTTATCAGTACCCGCCGCCACTAGAACATCCTTTCGAAGGATGATTTTAAATCTCTATAAATCTATTACATGAATAGATAAAGATACGGTATAAGAACAGAGATACAACAGAACGTGTTCATTATCTAGCTTAAATGGAGTTAAGATCGATAAAATTTGTTTGATTTATTGATTCGTTTTTGGCACTTTTGGTTAATCGCGAGGCAGGCCCGTACCCAGGGGAGAGCCCCCTCGAGCCATGAAATTTTTAAATGTGAATCTATAAAAAGCTACGAAAATGGCATGGACGATTTGTCAAACTTGTAAAAATTTAAATTTTGTCCTTGCATAAATGAATGTGCTTGTTGTGTGGAGAGGCAGTCTCGAGAAGTCTGTGTACTTTTTTTTAGTTTTGTAACCATTAATGCAAGACTACCAGCAGTGTCGGCAATTGGAGGAGCATGGGGGGACAGTTACCCCCACCACTATCTCCACTTTTGCTCCTGCACTATGACCTCTTAATGCTAAGCCTTGTCTACCCAGATCCGGTGGAGGCACATAGTGGTTCGGATACCACTTTAAACTGTAGTCCCAGTCCCGATTAGTCTATCTGTGCATAAAAGTGCACCTAAAACAAAAACGCAAACTTCTCTACTAAGATAAATTAAATTGCCTTCCCCCTTCCCTCCCAGGGGTGCCAATCGCCGCTACTGGCTACCAGGTGAAAATGTCTCTGTGTCTCTCTCCATTTTTTGTTTTTAACCGATGGTAGCGGGCTATGGGTTAACTCACATTTAGAATTCTGTATTGTAATAATAATTGCTAATGCGTACTAATGTAATTCACAAATATATTATTTTCTAATCATAGAATTATCGTGGCTGTTCAATGGTTCTGGTATAAGAAAATAAAGTACATTTGAAAACATTTTTAATTTGCGAAACTCTGAACTCTCCGAATACATCTGACCAGTATGGGCGATTGGGTGCCAAAACTGGGGAAGGGGAGGGGGCAAGGACAGTTATTTCTCTTGGTAGACGATCACACGAGACGGGGTCCTCAAAAGTGGCAAAAAAAAAGCCTGGGGCAACTGCCCTCAGGTCCCCCCACATAGCCGCCTCTCCCTCAAAAAAAATCCTGGGTACAGGTCTGTGACGAGGGATGAATGCTGATAAGATAAGATGGATGAGGAAACAACCACAAACATATGTGGACGAGACACACCAAAACCCCACAGGCTACAGAGGGTACTTGGAAGGGATGTCTTGGGAAAGGGCCATCCCTTACACCCCAAAAACTTGTTTCAGAACGACTGTTCTGGGAAGGAAAATAATGTAAAAAAATTAAAAATTCAATATTTATTGAATAACAAAGAAAATGTGTTACGTCCAGTTGAAAAGTAAAGTTCATGATTAATATTTCTTAATATTATTATGAACAATAATGTGCATAAATATTCTTAGGTACTGTCAATTCAATGGCAAAAGTCACAATCTAATCAATATCTTGGAGTAAGTTTGGTGGATATAAATAGCCCTCGATTATACAGGAAAGGCTAAACAAATAGTAAGGTGAGAAGTAAAGTTCCCCATGCCATGAAGGCACATATTTAATTTTAGTACTTGGTGTTTTTCAGGGGAGTACAGGCCCCCACTCTAAATATGTCCTTGCACAAGAACACAAGCAACTAACTCGTATTTAATACTGCACCGACCGAGAGAGAGAGAGAGAGAGAGAGAGAGAGAGAGAGAGAGAGAGAGAGAGAGAGAGAGAGAAGCAAAGAACAGAGAGATAGGAAGAGAAACAAGGAAGAGAAATAAAGAGAAGTGAGAATGGAAAATAAACAAAAGTGAGAAAAAGGAAGAGAAATAAAGAAGAGGGATAAAAAAGAGAAATAAAGAAAAGTGAGAAAGAAAGATAATTAAAGAAAAGGGAGAAAGGAAGAGAAATAAAGAATAATGAGAAAGAAAGGAGAAAAGAGAAATAAAGGAAAAATAAAAAGAAGGAAATAAAGAAAAGAGAGAAAGGAGGGGAAATAAAGAAAAGTGAGGAAGAAATATAAATAAAGAAGAGGTAGAAAGATTTGGTTTGATTTGATGTTTTAAGTCCACTTTATGCACAGTAAGGCTAATTGGGACTGGACCTACAGTTTAAAGTGGGATCCGAGCCACTATGTGCCTCCACCGAGTATCGAACCCGGGACCCCTTGATTACAAGGCGATGTCGCTACCACTGGGCCATCGGGGAGGCCATAAGAGGTAGAAAGAGAGATAAAGAATAAAGAAAAGTGAGAAAGGGAAATATCCAAAGAAGTGAGAGAAAGAAAGGGAAATAAAGAAGAGGAAGAAAGAAAGCGAAATAAAGAAGAGGGAGAAAGGAAGAGAAATAAAGAAAAGAGAGAAAATATAAAAAGAAAGAAGAGATAGAAAGGAAGAGAAATTAAAGAAGCGAGACGGAGAGAGAGGGACAATAAACAAAATGAGATGGGAGAGAGGGAAACAAAGAAGGAAGTAATAAAAAAATAGGAAGTAAACACGAACGAAGAGGTATTAGAACTGAGAAAACGGAGATATCGAAAATTAGAAACTAGATACAAGATAAGGTAAGATAAACGTAAAAGGAGACTGAGATTAATTAATTATAGTCGCTATTCCTTACTCCAAAGAGGGTCCTGCCGTTCTGACCCTCCTGACCCTCCCTGAGAGCCTCCCATGTCTCGAAACTCTTCGACCTATCGCCTTCCTTTCAAGGTATCTTAGGAACAACCAATTTGCATAGTGCTTCGTTTGCATGTAAAGAACCTTTTCGGGAAGAAGCCAATTTCAGAGATTCACACTTTGTTCGTCCCAGGGGTTGCCAGGAAAGCAAGCTCAACACACTGACTCTATTTATTGCAATGAAATTTGCATTTAATAATAGGCTGTGTATTTTATGCGATTTCATGTCTGCGGATAAACATTTCACTAAATGGAGGGTGAATACTATTGGTGAATTTATCGCTATTTTGAAAATTAGTAACAACGTTAATTTGTTCAAAATCACCTCTAACTTGGCGACAATGCAAAATTAATTACAGGATGTTTCAATAAAAAGGTAACTGAACTGAAAGTATCCACAACACATCATGTTCAGTTACCTTTTTATTGAAACACCCTGTACAAGTATAATTTCCGCTCTTTCAAGAGTTGGTGAACACATTTCAAGGTCGTGCAGTTTTTTCTCCTTTAAGTGTTGCCAATCTTTTTTTCGTCTCTGCGACATTCCAAGCTTTAAAACATTATGTGCTTTGCTATTGGATATTTACCAATAGCATCACTAACAGGCTCTGTGCAAGGATCCCCTGAACCTTCAATTGTGCTCCCCTACTCATTAAACGAAACTTTCCGTTTTAACAAATTAATTCTCACCAACATTTATCATTCTTTCTATTTAATATATAAAAATGGATGTATGTGTGTGTGTTTGTTCCGGCATAACTCTCAAACGTCTGGAGCAATTTCAACCAAACTTGGAACACGTATCACTTGCAATCTCGAAAGAAATACTGTGGGGGTAAGACACCCCTGGCATCCCTGGGGTGGGGGTGGGAGGGGGTGACATGCAAAAATAATCGAAAGCGACCGATATTAGTGTGGAATCCATAGTTTTCGGGGTCGCTAAGATAAATAGTGACACTCCTAATGCCGTTCAGCTCCAAGTTCATCACCTATCGGGATGGGGGTTGAGAGGGGGTGAAAATTAAAATGTCAAAAATGACCAAGGTTAGTGTGGAATCCATAGTTTTTGGAATCTCTAAGCTAATTGGTGACATTCACGATGACCAAACTTGGTACACATATGACTTACACTCTGGAAAGAAATACTGTGGGGGTAAGACACCCATGGCACCAGTGGCGGCTCGTGGTCTGACTTTATGGGTGTGCACTTCAGACTTGTGTCCAGAGGAAGTGTTATTTAACCCCTCTCAAATACTCGCACCCGTTTTTGCGTACATTATGATGCTAAATGTATTGGCAACACAAGTTATGACCACCTTTTACTGAAAATGAGGCTATGGGAGAGTTTTATTTCATGAAAAATATCAAAAATATTATTATAGATAAGTTGAAAATACTTCGGTGAATTTTCCGTCCATCACGAGAAGAGCGATGTTATTGTCTATAGATAATTCAACATTCAATAACCTGACAAAATCACTATAAACATAGAAATACCGATCTGTAGGTATTAAATAAACATACCTGCAATAAACGTGTTCTTGGACAGTATTAAAGTATTTTTAAAATAATGCTATTATTTTTCGTCATTAAAACCGTAAATATATAACATGGTTATGATTTATATTGGATGAAGGTGGAAAAAAGTAGGGGGCGCCAAATTACACCTCACTTGGGTGAAAATTTTATCTCGAGCCACTCCTGCAAACAAGGTAGCAGACAACCACCACATGCACAAAATCAGTTGTAATCTCTCTAGCCGTTGTTTATTTCTAATGACCGACAGAAGCAAGCGAATTCAAGATAATAATAAATATTAAGGAAAATAACAGTACTCACTCAGTCCACTCCACACTGCCCTCTTCGCAGTTCAAACTTTTCCTTTCTCTTACACCATCCCGTATTATTACGACAGTCGCTACACGCCTTGTAGCTAACTTCCCTCCAAAAATTCAACGTTAAATATTACGTCTCTGCTTTTGCTATGTACAGTTTTTCCTTTAATTATAAAAGCAAACACTTTCCACTGAAACTGGAACGAGCTTTTGACAGTGCAACAATTTTGTAACGCACGAGCAGGCACAGCTGACTGATCCACAGCTCCCCTGCGCGGGTTGATATGATAATTCGACTACAGCGCCAAAGGGCAGTTTATTTTGAAGAAACTGCACTATCTTTAAGCAAAGACAATGCAAGACAAAGCACACCTTTCGCTTTCAGATGCCCCCCTCCCATTCCGTCTTCCCTTCTTTCTTTCCCTTTCATGCTCGGAACAGTGTTGGCGAAGATACCATAGAAATTCCCTTTCCCAAAAAAAATCCCTCGGTTTACGACGATGTATGGGTTGCCTCTACTCCGCTACACGATCTCAAATCGAACGGGGTTGCAACACTGCTGTATCGTGAACACAACGCAAGCAGTGTGCGTGAAGCCCATAATACCGCGATCTAGAAGAGTGAACCTCTTCTCTTTTCTTGCGTGCTGCAAACAGCGGCAAACGAGCACAGGGCGACTTGTGTTCCGAGCGAACGTATCTCAGCGGCAGGCGCTGGTAATGCCAACCCGATGGGGCGATTGGGCTTCGGAACGTTTGATATTTTGAAGGAGATAGTGTCCAGTGAATAAGTATATAAAAAAAAATTGCATTGCAGATTTATTTGGGTGTGCACGTGCGAATGTGAGAATAGGCAGAAGCCGCTACTGCCTGGCACCCCTAGGGTCGGAAGTGGGAAGGGGGTGACATGTAAAAATAATCGAAAACGACCAATATTAGTGTGGAATCCATAGTTCTCGGGGTCGATAAGATGAATAGGGACACTACCAATGCCATTCAACTCCAAGACACCCCTGGCATTCCTAGGGGTGGGGGTACGAAGCGGGTGACATGTAAAAGGACCGATATTAGTGTGGAATCCATAGTTTTCGGGGTCGCTAAGATGAATAGTGACACTCCAATGCCGTTCAACTCCAAGACACTCCTGGCACCCCTAGGGGTGGGGTGGGAAGGGGGTGGCATGTAAAAATAATAAAAAACGACCGATATTAGTGTAGAAAGAAGAGTGTCATTTGTTTTTTATCACCCATACTTCCTCATTGAAAATTACGTTTTTCATTGCTCTGGTGGGCTTATGCCATAAGTGAATAAGGATATGGAATACAGAATAGTTTTTTTGCTGTTTTCCTTATGTTAATGTCCTTTGCACCAGCATCGTTTATAGTTTTCTGGGTTTAGATTTTAGATTTGTGATTGCGAGACCTTTTGCCCTACCATGCATGTTATTTTCCCTATCTGCCTCGCCAGAGAATGCGTACAGACACGTTCAGCGTATGAGCGTAGCGGGCGGCGCACAGTCAGACATTTCTCGCCGTGAAGTTATTATTATTATTATATTAACTTATCTGTGGTATTACCGTACCTTCAAGTTTCGCGATTATCGTGCAAGAATAAGCAATGAAATATTTGTAATTCAGAAGATGTGAAAAATATATATACATGTGTATCTAATTTTTGTTCACTTGTAGTTGCATACTACAGTGCAACACACTTGCACGCTGTGCTTTCTGTGAGGAAAAAATGTTCCGACACTTCAACTTGGTTCGTTGCCCTGTGTTCATCATAATAACTACTCAAAATATTGAGGTATGTTCATAAATGATCGTGCATCCACGTAGTTAGACACACACACACACACACACACACACACACACACACACACACACACACACACACACACACACTCACACACATTTCTTGTGTCTGTCTGTCTATCTGTATGTGTATATATACACATATGCTTGTGTGTGTGTGTGTGTGTGTGTGTGTGTGTGTGTGTGTGTGTGTGTGATGGGGTGTGATTGTGTGTGTGTGTGTGTGTGTGTGTGTGTGTGTGTGTGTGTGTACGGTATAATATGTCGAGTTCAAGTTGTGGACTGTATTATTATGGATTGTATTACCATACTGCAGTATTCGAATTGACAAAAATTCCAACAGGTTGTAAACTTCTGAAGCACCATCTTACTGGAAAGAAAATTTTTGTGCACAATTTTAAATGTTTTATATTTTCACTATCTTAGTCTCTAGCCTTCGAGCTTCGCAGGTACTCCAGCTAGAATATACGCTCTGTTGTGTGTGTGTATATAATATATATATGTGTGTTTAAAATATATATGTATATCGGCTTCTCTAACCATGGGGTCCCTATCTCCAACTGTTCAGTGGTGCATCACCTATTTCCTGTTTCATTTTTGCCAGCTTTTACTGAATCACCCTGTATATGAATAATGATTACCCCTTAAACAAGTCAGATACGTACACACATACACTTCACATAAGATCCCTATGTGATCTACTGGAAATTTTTCAAATAGCTCATATTGGGCAAGCCTTCTAACTAGTTCACTGCTTTAATGTTCAACATAGTACATTCCTGGAAGAAAATCAGACCATATTGTCATTTGTCATAGTTTTGGAATTTAAACTGGGTGTGTACTCGGGTGTTTGGGATCTCTGTCGTGACTCAGGGGAACGGAAAAACCCGGCAAGAATGAAGATATCTTCTTCCGTTGCATCGAAGCATCTTTGTCCTTCCGCAACATTCTAGCTGTCTTATTCAACGGTGCTACTATTTCCTGTTTTATGGTGACGTCAGTTGACCCCAAAATTCTCATTGCCCTCCTGTTCGAACCAGCAGGTATTTTCTCTGAGGTGCCAAACCTGTGCTGAATTCTGTATTAGGCCCACATTTTACTTGGCGATTATATTTCAAATTCCTGCTACGATCGTATTCTACCGTGTAAAGTGAAAAAAATCGCATAGCATGTTGACACCCTGGCATATTCCGTGGCACATTTCACAGATAGAACCGGCCCTAATCTTCGTAGCCCCAGCCCAAAGACCGCACGGGGTGCGGGACACATATACAGGGTTATTACAAACGATCTTCCCGATTTCAGACACGTGTAAATCACGTTTAATGAAACTCGGATATAAAAAGGTTATATCAATGTAAAGAGTAACTAATAAGGTTTAATTTCATTACCTTACATATGGTCTCTCCCATGGCGCACTGGTAGCGTCGTCGCCTTGTAATCAAGGGGTCCCGGGTTCGATACCTGGTGGAGGCATACACGAGTGGTTCGGATCTCACTTTAAACTGTAGGTCCAGTTCAAATTAGCTTTACTGTGCATAAAGTGGACTTAAAACACCAACTCAATCAATCAATCAATCCATTACCTCACAAGTGTTGGTAACTCGACACACATCTAGCCTGTTTGCTCGTTTACTGGCGGGCGGCCAGCTGACTTTGTCTTACAGATGCACCCCCTTTATTTAAAATCAGAGTACCATTTACAAGTTGAATGCCCACTGTGTGAATCTGCACCAAACTTTGTACGGAAATGTTGCTGCACAGCAATAACAGACTGGTGTACGTGGAAATCTAACACACAAAACACTTCCCTGTCTTCGCAGGCAGCCATTTTATCTCGTAGTTATTATGCAGCAGCAGTGTTGCCAACCGTACCATAAATTATGTTGTTTTTTTAAAAAAATATTTACTCTTTACATTGATATAACCTTTTTATATCTGAGTTTCATTAAACGTGACTTACATATGCTTGAATTGGGAATTTCATTTGTAATAACCCTGTATAATATATTAAGTGTTAATGTGGTCAAAGTATTCAATAATACCAACGGATGCCGTGGTGAGACACGTGAAAGCAACGCACTTGCCGCTCTGGCCAAATACGATAACGGTCACTGCTCTCTGCTAGCCATTAGTCTGTAACTTGCCGTTAAGCAACTAGGAAGTTAATTACACTCTGAGCTGTAATGCTGTGTATCCTGTGTTAAAATTACCAAACTTTATTATCATGTATTTCTATTTGACATGTCCTATACTACAGATGTACCAACTTGTACAAAATTGTAGTCCTTGGGTGCAAATAAATCATATCATATCAATATCTTCATCCACGGTACATCAATATATGAACACAAAATTGTGCAATTGAAGACTTCAGAGAAATGAATTTCGTGGTAAGACTATAAAGTATTTATGAAACTGACTGTACTGAAGCATTGTACAATATTTTGGTGATTCTAAAGCTCTGCAGTTCTTAGTCTTCATTGGAACAATCTAGCGCATGCGTATGAAACAGTTCACAGGCACGTTACTCGATAGCCTCGAGTCAAGAGCGCCCGCAGAGGGGGCCAGGGGGCATTTGTTCCTCATGAGATATCTGGAAAGACTTACATAATTCAAATTTTGAAATTGTAGCGTGAAAACATAAGACGAGAGGTGCCATGAAAGACAGCAGATTAAGTGACTATGCAAATTACCCTAAGGCTGCTTTATGAGAAATCTTGGGGGGTGTAAGGGGTACCTTCCACGTAGGCACCCAAAAGTCAACCTCACTTCCACATAGTGCACCCTGGACTAAAGACTAACGAGGCTCTGGCGACTGGTAGTATGGCCAGTATAATTTTGTGTGTGTTGTCCTGTTTTTTGTCCTTGTGTGTGCTGAGTGCCCGTTTACAGCCTCAGCTTTTAACAGAAGTCAGAAGATTTTAAGATTTTTAGTTATGTAACGTTAGAGTTGTCATTTGTAATGGTAAGGGGCTGGCCCTCGTATAATGTGACGGGAGCAAAATAGCCTAAGTGCTGACGCTCCCACAATTTTAAATTCAAATTCAAATTCAAATGAGAAATCTTGGGGGAAACCATCACTCCACGTTTCCACCACTATCGACACTGTTGCCCCCCCCCCCACCCCTGAGAAAATCCTGCGGACAGATAGAAATGAGTGACCAGATTCTAATTTCACTGACAAATGAACATTGCGATATCTCCTGAATTTAAGTCACGTGAATTCCATTCAGCAGTGCGATATCTCCTGAATTTAAGTCACGTGAATTCCATTCAGCAGAGATCAACCAGTCTCCCCCGTTCAGAAAGGAAGACAGTCAAATGAACCCCTCGGGGAGTGATCACGTGACCTTTGTAGAAAAAAAATGACGAAATTATTGTTTGTTGCCTTCTCCCTCACACTTCAGGGTCGCGTAGCTATCTGCTATGCAACTCACGATCCAATGCTAATTTTATAATGTTACCAACCGCCGTTTCTTTGTCCCTTAGCAATATTCGTCACTCTCTCGTCTCTTCTTGCTACTATCAATGAGCGTCGGGAAGAAAGGGGGGGGGGGTCGAACGGGTCGATGGACCCCCTGGAAATTGACATCGTTCCTTTAAAGATACACGAAAGCCGAAAGTTTGTTCCTCTTATTGTTAAGAACAGAAATAAAGTTAATTTAGTTATTATTTGAACAGAATAATTCTCGGGGAGGGAGGGAGGGGGTCCTAGTCTTTTTAGACTTCTGGAGGTGGGAGGTACGATCGACAACCTCCTTCAGCCGCACCCTTATTTCATTCATGTGACACGTTTTGGCTTTTTTTCTTTTCTTTAATGTTCCGACACGGCTATCAATTGAAAGTTTTAACCAATCTTCCAAAACATGCCATTTTGATATTTTTAGGGGAGAGTACAAGTGATGAAACAAACGGAGAAGTGGATAAGGCTAATTTAGTCAGCCGCAATTTCTTTATTGCGGTACGGCACAATTTTTAATGTCAATAATTCAGCTAAATCATATTTGCCACAATTTTAAAAATATTTCTTTCTTGTGTTTTACAGGATTATTTTTCGTGCGAATGCTATTTACAGCAAGTGACAGGCACGCTTGCGTCCGGGATAATTTGAGTAATTTCTAACCACTTTGCTTCTATTAACGGTTTCCAATTAGGAGAGAACTTGTAATTGGTTGCTGTTTAGCACTTAGCCCGAACGATACTTCTCTTATGCGTCAGGTTTTAAGCAAGTTACAAAATTCCCATCGTTGATTTTTCTACCATTTTGCCATTTTTGCTTCGAATGATTCTGCCGGAAACTAGGAGAATGAAAATTGTTTATTTGTTGATCGATTTAATTAATTTTCAATTCGGGTTTTTAGCTGAATCAATCAAGTCGCTATTTTTTGTGACTAATCACTTCTCACCCTTATAAACAGTTTATTTTTTAATATTTTCTTTAAATGCACGAACTTAGGATATTTAAAAAATTCCAGTTACATAGACTGCATTCTTTCAGACAAACGACGCTCTGGCGTCGGGACTCACAGGTAGTATAATCCTCATCTTATCACCATACATCCCCATCTTCGCGATTAGCCAAAAGTGGAAGAAAAGCGACCTAACCAAATTATACTAATTAATATATCTAGAAATACATTTCAGGAGATGACCGTTACGCTAACCAAGTGATGATGAAAAATACATTTTATTATCAAGATTTATAAGTATTAATAATAAATGTATAAAAATTGGTAAATTGATAACAACAACAATGAATATAACAAAGTATGTAAAGTAAAAGATCATGTAAAGATAGAGATATGACAGCATGCATTCTATAATTAGTTGATTTCTTGTTAAGATCAATATATTTATAATAAACTGCTTCCCTACCAAGGAAATCAATATGCAAATCATAATTGATTTAAAAATAGTCTATTTTTGATAATGATAATAATGTATTATTTTGCATTAATTTTTCGTAGACGCAGTCGAGTTGTTATCGTCATGAAAGTTCAGTATCAATCAACTTTAAAATATAATTATAGAACAAGGCAATATTTTTGGCGGGTCCGCCCCCTTGGACCCCTCCCTGTAAGTACATTCTTGGTAACTGTTGCCAAGTGCAACAGATGGCACTGATCTCAACGTTATCTTCTTTCATCGTAGTTTCTATGCTTCAAAACCACAGAGTCATTTATTGTGGCCAGCGAGATCAAAAGGTTACGTGGATAGACTGTACTTAGTTTGTTTGTTTTTTAATTGTGGCGGAAAACTCGTTTATATCTGATAATTCGCTTCTTAACCGATATATTCAGTATGCACAACGTATTCGTTTAATAGTCTCTCCTGCAGACTCTTGGCTAGAAGTAACCAGGTGACTGAAATGCAATTAAGCATGCACAACAAACCTTTCATTCCTTGATTGATTTGCTTTATTTTACTTCGCTTTTTGTGCCACTTTTGGCAAGTTTGCGAAGATGGGGATGAGTGATGATAAGATGAAATTGATGAATAGACACTCACAAACATCCATGCCCAGGCCGGAATTCGAACCCGGGAGCCCTGGCATCGTAGGAAGATGTGCTAACCACTCCGCTACGGTGTCCGCAAATTCTCAGATAATGAAGAAGTTAGTGTACAAAGTTTATCCTCTCCTCCTCCTCCCACATCTCTCCTTCTCGATCTATTTTTCTACCTCCGTATATTTTCTTATCTTCTTTTTCTTCCTGCCTCCTGCATTATGTTTTTCTCTCTATCTATCTTGCTCTTGCTATCTCTCTTTCCCTATCTATCTATTTAAATTTCACTTTAATCTATCTTTCACTCTCCCCTATTGTCTCCTGCTTATTGTTTTATCTCTTTCTCTCACACACTCTCTATTCTTTCTAGTCTCTAGCTTTCTTCACCTATCTGCATCTCTTTCTGTATTTCTGTCTCTTTCTCTCTCTCCCTCCCTTTATTCTTGCCTCTTGTTTTCTGTTTTCTGTATATATATATATATCTCCCCCTCTTTTGATCTTCTTCCGTCTCCTTTTTCTGTTTCTTTTATACATTAATGCGCATATATTTCCGTCATATTCTCTCCCTGCTTCTTTTCCTGTAACCTCCTTTCCCTCTTCTTCTCCTATTCTTGTGTTTTATTCATTTCTTTCTGTCTCTTCTCTTTCCCCTCTATTTCCTACATCTCCATCCCACTTTTTCTCTTCTCTGTCTTTTTATCTCTCCGTCTCTTTTCTTTTTCTCTTCTGTCTCCTCATATCTGGTTTCCCTGTATCTCCTTCTCTCTCTCTAACTCCAGCCCCCCGCTGTCTTCAATAGACATATCATCTCTCTCTCCACAGCCGCGAGATGGAAAGGCCAAAACGAACACCGCTGCTCCATTGTGACGAATGCAACTTCCGTGTACTCGAAGGCAGAGACGCACTGGCAGCAACTTAAGCCTGTTCTACCAGCATTTGCTTTTAATATTTTGTTCTCTGGAGCTAAATCGTTCGCGGGGATATGACGAGAGCGCTGTTTCCGTGACGTGGAAAGCGCCTCCGTTATGGGGAAAGAGAGGCACAGGCAACACGGAATTTAATATCTGACAAAAAAAATGCAGATTCTCTGAATGTTAAGGTTAAAGGGAATGAAATGTTGTTTTACATTACTGTTACATAAAATTATTATAAAACTATTTAAGCAATATTTCTGAAAGGTTAGAGAGGGAGAGATATAGGGAAAGAGACAAGAAAAGAAAAAGGGGCAGACAATATTTTTTTACTCTCTCTGTTTAAAGTTATTTCAAAGAAAAATAAAATATATCGTAGTAAGGATGCATTGCACAGAATACATTACAAGACTAACTTATTTCAGAGCTTACAATTAGAGATGCCATCGAAACGAGACGAGAATTGGCAGAGTGTCAGTCTCTTTTCGATTCATAAACATCGTGTCTCCCATTGAGGCAAACAACCTTCCTTAATAAAGTTTTTCTTTGTTCGACGCATCGTTCCAATGCTACAAGCCCTCGAAAAAGACATTTTATCCTGCATATACATGCAGACACGTAGCACAGGCTCACAATTGCCACTAATGTATTGAATTTGTACAGTCACGAACAGTTCTGGGTTGTAACAAACTCATTGACTTACAGACAATGATTAGAACCAAGAAGTATTCGTGACTGTATTTACTATAAACGAAACATATGACTTATCAGATATCCACTTGGTATGTTTTAAAAAATTGAACACTGAAGCAAATTTGAGAAGGTAAATTTTTCAATATCCGACCAAATCTCGCACACTAAATCTCAATCACGTTTCGCAAGTATCGAAGAAGCTGGAATAGATATAGTCTCGACTTTACAAGACTGTCTCGGTTCGGCTGAATTTCGAAACAGGACTGGGATTTGTCTCGGAACCATCCTCAATTACGTACAATAAATACAGGTAATGATAATAACTGTAATTAGGGTGGTACCGAAGCCGACAAGGAAAAAAAGAAAAGGATTTACAGTAAACACGGAGTTGGAAATTTGTCGGTGTTTTACGACGACACCCTGTATATACAAAAATATATTGATCGATTGATTTGTTGTTTTAAGTCTACAGGACCTACAGGTAAAAGTGAAATCAGAACCACTGTGTCATGTGCCTCCAACGGGTATCGCACCCGGGACCCCTTGATTCAAAGCAATGACGTTACCACAACTCCATCGGGGAGGCCCACCCTGTACATACGTTGCTTATGACACACTTACATTAAAGAAACAGTACCTGAGAGTTTTTTTCATAAACGTAAGTGCATTTACGCTACAGTGAGCAGGTTTGTCCTTGGTTCCTTATACAGTCTGTGTGTAGCACACAAAATAGTTTACCGACAGAAAAGAAAAGGATTATCAGATACAACCGTGAAGCTGTACTAGGTGGTTGCATACCTGCTGTCCCACTTGGTTGCATACATGTTGGATTAAATATAAAATTCTTCAAAGCAGCACAAAGCGTTAATGAGCAACCCGTTACTGAGAACAGTTATGTCACCAGAAGCCAGCTGATACGGAGGTGATGTAAAGGTGATGTAATCATCACCACGCTCTGACCGCATTTACCCTTCAGAATTGTCCACAGCATAGCAATATAAGAATAGTTTAAAATTCCCTATCAAAATAAACGGGTACTTTAGAAACACCCTGCATCATACACCAGAGTGTGGAGCGTTTGAAGCCCTAACCCTCGGTTTCTTTTGAAGTCGCTTCATTAACAGAGAAGCGGAGAGTCAGGCATTGATTAATTATCGATCGAGTCCTAAGGATAGAACCTCATTGAGGGGCTGAGGTCGTCTTCGGTCAGTTTCCATGGAAGGGCTTTTCCTCTCCATTTGCGGGAATACCAATTTTTTTGTGTGAACAAAATACTTCGTTATTCTTTTTATGTGGTACGCTCATGTTTCAAAACGTTTGTTTTTGCCTCAATAAATTACAATATAGTTGAAATGGTTTTACTATATAGAGGTAAAATATAGTTTTTGCTCTCTATTAACATATATCAATTATATTTCCTTATATTTTTCTTGAATTCTTCTTTTTCTCTTATTGTACAAATAGTGTTGTTGGTGGTTTTGATCGGTTAATGGTCTCTTGCAAGTGAGAAAGCATGGAACACTAAGGAACACATTACTACTTTGTATGTATTTCGATATAGTAAAGTCTATTTGAAGTCAAAACTAATTGCTTATCTTTGTCGTTATAACAAGACGTCCCCCCACCCACCCCGGAAAATATCGGTGTGTGGGGGGAATTCCCTCTCCCCCAGGATTTCGCACCCTTCTAAGAGCAACGAGAGAGAGAGAAAGAGAAGGTGATGATGGAATATTATGAAGAAAGAGACAGAAACGAGAGACGGGTTAATAACGAGATGGAAAGAGAATGACAGAGAAAGCAAAAAGTAGAGACAAGATAAAGACAGTGAGAGAGAGAGAGAGAGATGAAGAAAGAATGAAGATGAATAAACGGAAATGGCAGATGAACGAGTAATGTATTGAGCGAAACATCGAGGAACATAAAAAGAAGAAGTGAGTAATAAAGTGGCAAGCGGAAGTCTACAAAACAATGTGCACGTACATTCTTTAATCCGAGAGGAACCTTTTCATGAGACAAGTTTGGCCACGTGCTTTCAAATGTCATCACTACAGTCACAGACAACCCACGTGACTATTGTGAAATTGGTAGTATACACTAACAAAGTTCTTAAAGAATATTTGCCAATGTTTTACATTTCCGTCATTGTTGACTAAACAAAAGTTAAGTATTATTAATTTAATGCAAGAGTTTCATAGGTGAAAACATTCGCGACGTTTCAAACATTACTCAGCTAAATTTCTATGTATGTTTTCAAAAATGGAATGGCAATCATGCAAAATGAAAACGCACGAGAGCTACCGGTGCGAAAGATATTTGAGTGAGGAAAGATACACCAAAGCGAAAGTCAAGCATTGCGGGCCCCCGTTGCGGAGTAGTTACCACATCGCGCTACAACGCCATGGGTCCCGGGTTCAATTCTCGGCCTGAGCATGGATGTTCTTTGTGTGTGTTCCTTCCATTCACCAATTAAAGTAATTACCTTTCATCCCCATCGTCGTGATTAATCCAAAGTGGCAGAAAAGCGACGCTAAAGAAGAAGAATACATACACAAGATACAAATTTAGTTATAAAAATATTATTATTGTTTCAAATAATGTAAAGGGTTTTCCAATAAGAATGATATGATTTTGAAATGAACTGGCAACTATGCTTCAAATGTTATAACTGTCACTAGTTGTCATTTATGTTTAGTATACTGTGACAATTCATCATGGCTAAATACACGCTTCAAGAACATGTGGTTATTATCCAAAAAAATATGAAAATAGACGTTCTATTGAACTTGAAACGGATCATAATTTTGGGCAAAAAATTATCTTCTCAGATGAAGCTCATTTCTGGTTAAGTGGATATGTTAACAAACAAAATTGTCGTTTTTCGTGTGAAAACAATCCACAAGAGATTCACGAGAAGCCCTTGCATCCTCAAAAGGTCACTGTATGGTGCGGTTCATGGCATGGTGGCATCATCGGACCCTTTTTTCCCCCAAAAAAACGAGGTAGAAGATGCAGTTACAGCGACTTTTGAGCGGTACCGATTGATGTTAACAGATTTTTTGTGGCCAAATTTAGATGAAATTGATTTGGAGGACATGTTGTTCCAACAAGACGGTGCCACATGTCACACTGCTAATGCCACTATCGACGTATTGCAAGAAGAGTTTGTGGAAATGATGATTTCAAGAAATGCAAATGTTAGTTGGCCTCCAAGATGTTGTGATTTAACTCCTTTAGAATGCTTTTTGTGGGGTTATTTGAAATCTATAGTCGATGCAAACAGACCACGAACCCTTGATGCATTAAGATTGAACATCGAACGCTGCATTCGTTACATTAGTTCCGAGTTATTGCACAAAGTCATCGAAAATTGGGTTCATCGAATCGAGGTGGACACTTAAATGATGTGTTATTCAAAACATAATGTAATAAACTATACTTCAAAATAATATAAAAAGTTTGGTTGTATCTGAAATAGTTTTTATTTTGTTTCATTGTAAAATCATATCGTTCTTATTGGAAAACCCTATATTAAATGGAATTGCTAAATCGACTTCATAAAAGTTAATATATAGCGGTCTTAGTGCCTATGCACGTAGTCTCACAATCTCATTACTGAACGTTCTTAGTTCGTATCTTGGTTTTCGCATATTGCGTCTTCATCACTTATTTGCATCATCATTCATCTTCATTGTCATGACGTGGCTGAAAGCAACGCAAGATGAAAAGAAAAGACAAAAATTTTTCGAGACGAGATTGTTTACAAACCAGGACAAATTGCAATGTAGTAACTGAATTAGAATGTATTCGTCGGTTTGTCATCCTGAGAAAAGATCCGGGTCTTTCCTCAGGGAGGGTAATTGAAACGGAAGCTGCAGTTTGACTTTGGATGTGACTCACTGCATAATTTGTCTTCTACGGGGAATCCAACACGGAACCCTTCCATTTTAAAGAATAGTGTTAATCCTCTGCAGCAGTTCCTACCTTCTATTTCCTTCTCTACTAAACCAAAAACACGTTTTTGTTTCTTAAAATTTTGTCATATCGTATCGCTTTTCTAGCTGTTTAGGGCTTGCCGATGGCGTAATGGTAACATCGTCACATTCCAATCGAGGAGTCCCGTGTTCGAAACCCAGTGGAGGTAAATAGGGGTCGGATTTCTCTTTAAACTGTAGGTTCAGTCCCGATTATACTAACTGTGCATGAACTGGTCTTGAAAACAAACTCTACCTCATCAGACCGGATGAGTGTTCTTTGTGAGTTTCCCTTCGTCATTTTCATGAAGTCATCGTCGCGATTAGCCACAAGTGGCAAAAAAGCGGCGCAAAAATACACATACCCCTTTAGGTAAATTGTGACGATGAGAATGTGAATGATTGTCGCAGAAATTAATGGAAGAACAGAGTGGAACACATTGAGGTAGTCGAATTTGAATTTGTAAGTTCACTTTATACACAGATAGGCTAATCGGGACTGGACCTACAGTTCAATGTGGGATCCGAACCACTGTGTGACTCCACCGGGTATCGAACCTGGTACCCCTTGATTACAAGGAGACGACGTTACCACTACGCCATCAGGGAGGCTCGGTGGCGAGATAAGATGAGGTTGTGATATGATTCGTCTTGTCTCTTCACCATACCAAAAATCAACCAACCCGGATAAGAAAGATGTGTCTGACACTTACCTGAGGTTATCGTAGTTCAGTTTCAGGTGGGAAATTCCAAAATGCAACTCCTGGAAGTTCCTATCCCCCAGGTCCGGCAGCTGAGAGTAGCTTATCTTCAAAGCGATCTCCGAATCTGGTGGAAACTTGTCCTGCAGAGCGTTGACAACTTCCGAAAAAGATGTCATCTTCTCGCAAATGACACGGAGAGTAGACCCGTGTATGTTGCAAGTGCAAGGGGAGATCTCCTGACGCATTGAACAGTGCAAGTCTCCCAGAGACAGGCCCAGCAAAGTGTAGAGAAATGTTGACATTATTACCAATACACTGCCTTGCATCGCACTAAAATATTTTGGAAGTTTTCAATTCGAAGATGAAGCGTCCAACACGCTTGACACGACACGTTATTTTCTAAGAAAAATAACACGGGCTTGTATCTGCCACCATATACAAGTACTCGCTCCGTAGAGAATATTCGCGAAACTTTTTCCTAGAACTCGACGCGCACAGCACGGACAAAACATCCACCGGGGACCGGGCGCTAAATGATCTGGTAGTGAATTCTATTCGGCAGCACCTGCGTGCGCTACTCGATTCGCATTTGTTCTCGGATTTATCTTGCATAGGGGGCGGGACGACAGAGTACGTGCGCACTGACGATTGCGAACTTGTGCCTCTCCTAGAGAAAAATGAGAGGCACCTAGTGGTCGGAGCGAAACTGCTGATCGATGAAGCATCAACAGAGAGGCGTCTTCCAAACGAGCCAGTTTTCTGTAAACTTAACAAACTTTGCTTTTCTTCAAGTTTCCTTTTTTTATAGGCCTATCGGCAGTAAAGAAAGCATAAAAATGATAATTGACGAAGGCAGGTCAAAACATTAGACAGACTCTCTGGCGCCAGTGATGATAGG
This sequence comes from Lepisma saccharinum, assembly GCF_977018435.1. Classification (NCBI taxonomy): domain Eukaryota; kingdom Metazoa; phylum Arthropoda; class Insecta; order Zygentoma; family Lepismatidae; genus Lepisma; species Lepisma saccharinum. The sequence goes on from NC_139251.1 coordinate 42,140,203, forward strand.
TCGAAGGGATTTTCCCTCAATGAATATAAAGGAGAAAGGGATATTTTAAGAAATTATGCAACAGTGGCTGTAATATAGCAATATTTTATGCAAAGGGGTTTAATTCAGGATGTGAATATTTGTAAATGTAGATGTTATAATTTCTGCTATTTTACATATCTAAATAAAACTGGCAATAAATAAGTTAGAAGTATAGTTTCATGGAGATGTGGAATACAAAAATGCTAAGAAGCTAAGTGTATGTGCTGAGACAAAAGGTATTTTTTCTTGTATTTTGCTAATTATCTAAGTTTCATCGTGATTCTGATGAGGATGACTGATGAATTTATTAATCCTTGTCTTATGTAGGATTCGAAACTAAAGCATTTAACTTCACAGACTAATATGAAAGGCATAGATGTGTAATTGATGCCCCCAAAACAATGGAATTGCATGTATCATTGTCAACTTGATATGTCTTGTAAGTATAAATGTGTCTAGCCATATGTGTAATACGCCAGGGTGCGAAATCCTTGGGGGGGGGGGGGGATGGGGGATCTTGGCTTCAAAAATCCCCCCACTAAAAATTTCCGGGGGGAGAGTTTTTGTTACAACAAACAAAAAATCAGGAATTACTTTTAATTTCAAATATACGAGTACTTTACTAAGAATAGTATCGAAAACACACAAATTACTAGTAGTGTAGTTGTGAGTGTTCAATGCTTCTCTCTCTCAAGAGATCATTAACAAATCTATATCAATATGCACAATAAAAGTAAAACAAGAATGCAAGACAATAATAACTATGAAATCTAATTGATTTACATTAGGATAAAGCAAAAACTAAATAAAAACTTACATATAATAAAACCACTTCAACTATTTCATAATTTATTAACATCTTTAACCAGTTAGTAAAGGAATTAGTTTGCCAGTTTATAATATCTGATATAGCCTACTGTATATAAAAGTAACAAATTAATTTATTTATTTGTAATTAATAATAATAACAACAATATATTTTAATTTACTATTTTTTTACTTTTAATAACATTATAAATATGTATATCGTATAATTTATACATATTTGTGTGGAGGGTGTTTGTAGATTAAGATCTTTTCCCCTCACCAGTCTTCAATGATTTCGCACCCTGGTAATACCTATATATTATTTGTGTTTAATGTATAATTATATGTACATGGTTAAGTGGAAGAAAAGGTTCTACACGGTCTTTACTGCGCCATTTAAAATAAGGCATTAATAACAAATAATAATATATTGTTTCAACAACACCGATAGAATGAAATTATCCAATGTGTTAGAAAACGAGGAAAAATGTATTTATTGTTTCGAAGATAAAATTAGTTCAGAATGAATGTGTTGACTATTTCAACATATTTAATTTGCTATATCTGTCTCTCTCTCTCTCTCCGTTTCTTCTTTCTCTATAATCTGGGTGGGGTGTTATACAGGTACATATCTACATATGTTATCATATACTTCCGTCATCTGAATACATCTAAAGGCCGACATTCGTGGCGGAGTGTTTAGCACAGCGCGCTATGACGCCAGGAATTCCGGGTTCGAATCCAGGTCTGAGGAGCATGAATGGTCTTTATGAGTGTCCCTTCATCAATTTCATTTTACTATCACTCATCCTCATACTCGCTATTAGCCAAAAGTGGCAGAAAGGATAAGTAAAATTAACCAAATCAATCAAGCAATCAATTCATCCACAAAATTTTAAATATGAAGGAGGGGCGATGCGACCCTGTTCATTTTTCGATAGAACTTAGCAACATCAAATGAATAAAGTGAAGGCTAATGAAATTATTGGAAAATTCTATATAAATGTGAGTGGTTCCACGATATACCATTATCTTTGCACTAGCTCTAAAAACACCCCTTGATCATGTCAGTGAGGTGGAATCCTATTTACAATGAATCATATTTATTGTTAAGTTTAACCGTTTGACGCCCAGCCGGTATAGATCTGTACCATCAAGCAGGGGTGTCCACAAGGAGGGGGGATAATGTCGCGGACCGTACTATCAAAATTTTAACCCTCTTCCCAATGAAAAGAAAATGTTCATGTATATTACGCGATGTGGAACTAATCAAATAAAAAATATCTTCATTGGTCGATACCTTCCTTAGTTGCATGTAACCTTTCTTAAAGCAGATTAATAGGAAGTTTAGAAAGTAGGCAAGTTCTTGAAGGACTAGTTCATTAATACTACTTGAGGGAGAACCAGTGTAAAATAGAAATAACGAGTTGTGAATAGCGGTGTAACTAGTGTATTTTCGAAACAAGCGACTGCAGCTCAGGTACTTTTTCAAGTAACGATATTAGATTACATTTACAGAACTTTTGTAATCTTCAAAAGTAAAGAGTAAAATTATGGTTTGCTAAAAGAGACAGTAATGAAATGTTAATGTTTAAGAACAGCCATCTTACGTTACATTTGTTACATACGGTCTATTTTAAATTTTCTTAACTTTATAACTCTTCCATATCTAAACATACTAGGCTTGGTATAATATAATGAGAAATGGTGAAATAACAGTTCTTTTTCAGTTGATGCATGCTACCAAGGTTGACATGCTTAAAACAAACACTTATAATTGAATAGTATAAATAAAATAATTTTGTTCCGCACTTAACGTACAATGTTGTTAATATCAATGTATTGTGTTACGTTCACAATAGAACGTGATATTTCGGAAAACAGACTAACTACTACGGGGATAAAGTCGGGCCTGGAAAACGTGTATTTGTTGAACATTCTCGAACAACCTACATACGAGAGTTACAAGTAACGTAAATAGATATTTTAAGAAGTTAGTAAAGTGTTTATAACCAGAAACATAGCCCTTACTTGGATGATTAACGATTACTTATCGACCATTCTTCTTAAAAATAAGCCTTCTTGGCAGTGGCGTGCCCAAGGGAGGGTTGGTGGGAGGGTCAAAACCTTCCTCTTAGTCCCAGTATTCAAAAAGTAATACTAATAATAACGTCATTGGTAGGAAGAGAAGATAAAATGAAGGCTGACTACTAAAAAGATCTGTACGTACCCCTCTCTCCCTTTCGAAAATCCTGGGTAAGCTACTTCTTCTTGCTATTAAGTTTTAACCATGTTTTATTGTTCTTGATTAAAACACTGTTTAAAACATAAAAAATGATTTATTTGTTTCTTTTAAAACAACACATTCTATGTTCCTGTCTAGAATAAAGTAAATGTAAACTGTTACTTTTTAAGCTCTGAGTAACTTTTAAAAAAGTAACTTTCCGAATACAGACTAGAACCATAGAACTCTGGTAAGTATAACTTTACAGCTTTGAGGGAAATTTTCTAGCCAAAGGGAATTTTTGACCAGCTCTGAGTGGATTTCTAAGAATGGAACCTGCCACCACTGTCACCATCCACAGACCGTAAACTTTTATAAAGAGAGGAAGCAAATAAGGGCAGATGGTGGTTAAAAATGATCCTGCTGACAGATTATAGTAAGCACCTACGAACCTAATGAATGGGGAGCGCCTGCCAGCCTCATTTCCACCTTTTGTGGCAAACAAAGGACCTCCCCCAGTCTTCCTTGAATGCACTCAATGGACAGCTTGTCATTTCTTGAGGTGCAGACGAGGGTTGGATTCCTGTCACAACCAAAGAGGACGCTGTTTACAATAGTGTAGAGCGAGAGGCGCCGATTCAACACGCCATGTTGGTGCCATTGCTGTCACTGGCGAGGAAACCCAGTCGTCAGAATACAACAGACATCACCAGGATATCTTCCTATGTTTTTGACAAGGTTGGGGAACGCGGTGTAACGCTTTACAATATCAGTAATATATCATAAAAATATCGTCGTGGCAGTGGTGATATGGACATGGTACAAAATCACTGCAGATTGGTAGGGGGAGGGGCGAAGGGGCAGACGCACCTACACCCACGCACACTAAATATAAAATATATTATATCGACTGTCCTTCATTTAAAATGCAATTGCAAATTGAAGATTTTAATATATTTCTAATGCTATAAACAATGATTGGCGTGACTAAGAGGGAGGGGCAAAGGCAAAGATTACGAGACATTAAGAAGATATTCGTTTCCTACATAAAATTCATACCTAAATGCTATTACGTGTTTTATTAATATATTTATATACTTTGCGGTAGCTGACGAAAGGCGATGAGAAATTAAGAACAAATAACAAATCGAACTCATTTCTGTGTTCTGGGGATTGCTGGGTTCAGTGTCCTTAGAGATGAGGGTCTTTGTTGTCCTTCTTTGTGTATGTTTTCGATATTATTCCTGTAAAGTATATTCGACTCCAAAACTAATTGTTTATGTTTATTGTTAAAACAAAAACTCTCCTCGCAAGGAAATTTTGTTGGCAGGGGGGATTTCTGGACAAGATCGTTGGTGGGGAATTTCCTCTGTCCCCCCTTGATTTCGCACCCTGGATATGGATCATGGGAGTCGGACCGATCCACCCCCCTCCCCTCTCGGAAATCGATTTAAGTTACAAAACAACAGAATGCTCGTTGTTTTTGTACTTAATGACATAAACAAAGTTCAGTAAGTACTCGAACAGATTTCTAAAAAAAATCAAATGTGCTATGTAGATCGCAACATTTGAGTGGGCTGAAACTAGGTCATGTGCTCAGGCACATCTAGACATATATTTCGGGGGGGGGGGGGGGGAGGTCCGAGCCAAGTCTCTCAGATATAATAATAATATCAATGTTTTAATTGAAATAAATTAAATATTAATTAAAATATGTAACTTTATTAAAATTGCATTTTTACCATTACATGAAAAATATGGTATAAGAATATAGAATAGATATAACAGCACATTTATTATCTCGTGTACTTAAGATCACAAAAATGTGTGTAAAAACAATTAAATTAATGTCAAATAAATAGATAATTGAATACTTAATGAATAATAAAAAGGTATCTTAGATCCAATTGACGAAAAGTAAAGTTGCTGATTAATATTTGATGCGTATCATAAGTCATAGTGTCCATAAATCTTCAATGGTGCTGTCCTTCAAAGCAGTATGATCCAATATATTAAATTCCAAGTTCAGAGGAAACAAATAACCATGGATTATAGGCAATCAAATGCTAAACAAGTACATTTTTATTATTTTATTTTAGTACTTAGTAAGTCTTTTGGAGGGGGGGGGGGTCCGGATGACCTGGACATCTACCTCCCTAAATACGTCTTTGCATGTAATTGAAGACTAAAATTGGTAAACTCTGTAAGTGCCACAATAATTCAAACACCGTTTTCCACGTGGAACTGTGAAATGTGCCATGCATTATAATGTGGTAAAATTGAAATGTGGCTGGTAGACCTCTAAGTAGTTCAAAGGACGTGTAAAGAGGTCAGTAGTGTGCACGTTCTTACGGTCTGATATGCGGAACGATGCGATTTCCCAACACTTTCGCTTTTGACACTTACAACGTTTACTACTTTTAGTCCTCAATTTATTACGTCTCTTATTAACGAAGTGTGCAACAATAATATTAATTCGAATTATTATAGACACTACAAGCATTAGTATTTATGTTCCTGTCATAGCGTGCCACCACAGGGAAACAAATTATAAACAAAATCGTAAAAGGAAGTGAAGCTTTCCAAAGATGCAGCACATGATTGTCTTGGGTTTTTTTTTCCCCTTCCGGGGACGTATTCATATGGTAATTATTTGCCCAAACTCGGGAAGGGAATGTTGACATCAGGTCTCGAAATCGGCGCCATCCTTTCTGAGCTTTATCCGGTCCATATCTCTCAGCGGAAGAAGGCCTCTGGCCTTGCCGAGAACAGGAGCATGTAAAGGGTTGTGGAGGCAGCAGATAACATTGTTGTGATGTGCACTGTGAGACTGTTCACTTGGGTCAACCTCAACAAGCTAGAATAAGTATCATAAAAGGGTTCAGAGAGGAGAACGAGATTTCGGTACGATAACCTATTGATTTATAAAGACATCTGCAATGCTCCAGTCAGTTGGATGTGACTGTCAAGCGGGAAATCCGGGTTTGATTCCCGTTGTGGGTGATTCCAGGAGGAAATTTTCCCAGCATATCCCTGCATGGAGCGGTCTCTGTGGTTTCCCAGCCTATAATAATATGGGTTCCTGGGAGCTACCATTGTAGTAACGTGGTGCTGAAGTATTAAGATGTATATGTACACGCTTACACTCAAACGCATACTTACGTTTTCAACTTCAAGCAGTATTATTGTACATTCGAAATAAACCATTCTTCAAAATCTGTATTCCTAAACTACAGGATGTTTCACTGGCTGTTGAGTCCCTGATTTTCGCTTATAACAATCAAACTATTGGTCATAATGTAATGAAATTTGCTACGGATCTACTTTTAAGTACGAGAAACATGATGACGTCATTGGAGATGGCGCCACAGTCTCTCTATTCAATACGTGGGAATGCGCGTGCGTCTGGGCTATTCTGCTGTTAAATGCCAAAACCGAGTCTATAAAGTCGTTCCAGCGACAATTTATTGCACAGTTTGGGGTCCGGAAACCGCCTGGAAACAACTGGAATATTATTGGATGTGCATGAAGGAGAACGTCCAAAACTGCCAGAAGCAACGATGCAGGAAGTGAAAAACAGATTACTGGCCTCACTAAAGAAGTCGTTGCCATGGGTGTCCGCAAGATTTTTTCCAGGGGGTGGAGGGGGTGGGGGTGGCCCAAACGAGAAACATTTTCTCCCATGATACTGTTGTCCCCTCATAAAACATTGCTTCAATTTGAATTTATCATGTTCTTGCAATAATTAACATATATTATTGTGGCTGAAATTAAATTATATGTGTGAAATATATAATTTTTGGTTGACTTTCATCTTCGAGGGGGCCTCCTTGCCCCCCTTCCGGACGTCCATGGTCGTTGCGTAGATTATCACAGGAAATGGGAGTTTCCACAAGCACATGTCAACGAGCTGCCAAAAAACCAAAGCCATATGCATATCTTGTTACTGCTGTGCAACAATTGCAAAGTAAAAGAGTCAATTCAGAGACCACTTTCGTGACGTCACCATGCTTTTCATACACCAAAGTATGTCCGTAGCAAATTTCATTACATTATGACCAATAGTTTGATATTTAAAAGCAAAAATCAAGGGCCGAGAGCGAGTGAAACACCCTGTATATTCTATTTTCTAAGAATGCACTACCAATAATTTATGCTGGTAGAATCATATTATTTTCGGAACATCTCCAGTGGACTGCACGAGTCTGGCTATCGAGCCTACAAAGACCCTAGATCGTGAGCAAGAGAGCTAGCGATTGGTGCAGGGTTGAGATGACGTCAGACGCTCACTTGTTAATTTAAGCTTCAAGTGCAGAACAGCCAGAGTTGTTACGAAAATAAGTTCACTTTAACACAAAAGAGTGCACTTAGTTTGCTTTTAGATATATGGTTAGTTGTTTAGTAAGGTGAGTGATTATTAAGTTTTCCCCTCTGATTACAGTGAGGTGATATCATCGTTAACTAAAGGTCGTCATTGTCTGCATTATCATTGTTGACATCATTGTGCATTTGAAATTGAATCAAAATAATAAGATAGGTGGCCGTTGCACTCGCAATCTGCAAAGGAAGATTCACATAATATAATAATGTATTTTAGTGTTATTATATATTATAGCTAAGTATATTTTGTTTACTACTTTGGTTATTTTTAAATCAGTCCCATATGGGAGAAAATTTACTGCACATCTAGTGAAATCAACTAATATATGTATACAAACAAAAGTTGTTTTAAAAAAGTCGATCATAGTACTGAAAACATGCTCCACCCAAAGTATTGCAGATATGTTGTATTCTAAGTACTTCCTTATTAAAAAGAAACAGTGCATATGCGTATGATTCAGCGATTTTTATACAGGATGTCCCATAAGCCTGGAACTGTTGGTTTCGTCAATTTATGCTCCTGCGCATTGTTCCGTGGCAGCGCGACATTTGCCAGGGAACCGTGCGTCGATTGACCTTAGGAACTCACATATTACTTTCCTCGACTTTTATTTGTACTACCTGAAAGTCATTATACATGAGGTGAAAATTTTGAACTCTGCATCTAAAACAAGCATCTTGGAATCATGTTATACAATTCGGCAGACGTGAACAAGAGAATACTTTAAGTAGGTTACCAAACAAGCAATATACTTGATGAAATCAAGACAACAATAGTCGCAGGAAATATTGTTCAATTGCATTCAAGAATGGTTTCTCTTCCAAAGAGATAAGCAGAAAAAACAAGACTATACAAAACAATTGTGCGCCCAGTTGTAACATATGGGTCAGAAACCTGGACCTTAGTGAAAAGTGATGAAGAGCTGTTAAGAAGATGGGAAAGGAAGAGCTTGAGAAGAATTTTTGAAGCAGTGAGAGAGAACAAAACCTGGAGGATAAGAACAAACATATAAACACAAGAACTGTATAATAATCCGGATATTGTAACAGAGATTAAGTGTGGACGAATTAGATGGTTAGGAAGTGACCAAGAAGGTATTATGCGGGAGACCAGGTGGAAGAAGAAGGAAAGGAAGGCCAAGGAAACGATGGCTCGACGACGTGCAGGAAGACCTGAGAAGATTGGGAGTCCGGAGATGGAGGAAGAAGGCAACTGGTAGAGACGACTGGAGGCTGGTTGTGAAGGAGGCCAAGGCCCTGCATGAGCTGTAGCGCCAAGGTGTAAGTAAGGCCGTGTCCGAAAGGTGCAAGACCGTACTTGAAGGGTGCATCCTCCGAGTATGGTCTTGGAGTGAGGTCTTCAAGTCGTGGACTGGAAGTGGCTGTCTTTAAAATTGCACTTCGACTACAGCGCCAAATACGATCAGTAGATACAACTGAGTACTCGTTGTTTTTCCCGCGTTTTAAACACTTGTTTATCACCATAGAAATCACATAGCATTTTCAAATGTTCTTACACATACATTTCCACACATTAGAAGAACTTTAACCAACAACTTGCTGGCCCATAACGTATATTTTACCTGTGTTGCTGGCTTTCTATCTCCGTGATTTTAAACAAATGAACAACGAGTGCGAAAATCACGTGACCTAGTCAGCAACTATCTGTACTGCGAGCTGTGCACTTGCGTACTTCTGTTCTTGGCGCTTTCGAACTGGTGACGTCACTTCCGTCAAGACCATACTTCAAGTCTGTACCTTGTATCTTTCGGACAGAGCCTTAGTAAGCATTTACCGTCGCTCGCTTTTCTGCCACTTCTGGCTAATCTCGACGATGGAGATGAGATGATGAAATTGAAGAAAGGGATGCTCATAAAGAACGCCCATTTCCGGGGCCGGGACTCGATTCCGGACCCCTGGGGTCGTAGCGGGGAACTGACTAAGAAGGAACTGCATGCTAAAAGACGCACTGGTTAACGGGGGAAAGAAAATATATCAGTTGATAGATTATATCAACGCTGACGGTGCAAGATAGCAAAGCCCGGAGATGGTAGTAAAAACCTGCCCATTAGTCAAAGAACGACAAATAAAGGAACATTTCCCTTCATTTTTATTCAAGGAGATGTTTGCTATTTCCCAGTGGCCCAGTACTTAGTATTTTACGTATAGTACGTATATGTTGAAGGATTTTTACTTCTATAATACATTCTAAATTTTCTCGAAAATTATGAACTCAGGCTGGCAAATTTGAGTCCAATGTCTATATTCTTTACCCATACCCTTTCATGGGATTTGACCCGAGAAAAGAGAAACTCGCCATTATCCAAATTGATCGGGAGTCCATTATCCCCTCCATGGAAGCATAACCCCAGGGGTTGAAATTCAAAACTCGTAATAACCTTTGACTTTTTCAATGGGTCTGCCAGCAGGGAAAATTTTCCGGAGAGCAATGGCTTGTGGTTTGAACTCTAGGGAGGGGGGTGCGCAATGATAGGATGTTAGAGAATTCTCCACAAGACTATAAAAAATGTACCCGACAACAATGGGGATGATTCTATTGTTGCAATGAATTTACGCTTCTTTCCGCTATTTTAATGGTTAGCCAGTCAACAGTTTGCTGTGGATGATGACGAGCTTAAAGTTACAGCCTTTAAAAAAAACGTTTCGTGAAATGCCAATTTTCACCCCCTCCTCCTCCTCCATACACACAAAATCAAAATTTTCAACAACTGTAAGTCTCTTTTCATAAATGATTACTCAGCTTACCATGGTGTGCAATATATAATAATGCAAATCTGTTCAAATAACATGTAGAAAATACAAAATGAGCAATAATAACCTCATATTTTTTTTTATCTAGTCCAGACAGAACACTAAGGAAGGTAAGGCTTTACCAAAAAATATTAAATTAAATCTATTGCAGTCTCAAGAGTATTGCTAGAGCATCGTTTCTCATCATATGGGGCTCGGCCCACTGCTGGGTCGCGAGGGCGTTTGGTGTAAGGGGCCCAATGTATACATTTTAACATTTTGGAACAACATATTATTTATGTGATGAAAATTTCATAAATTAAGTGAGGATTCTGCGTGAAAACCTTTTAGGTCCTTTTTTCCTCAGATTTCTAATTCAAATTACTTCTTCTATATGGTTATAAAACTTTTGCATCCAGGAACTTTGCATGCAAAGAAGCAGAAAATTACGCAAGATTCTCTTTTGAAATGGCAACATAAAAAATGTGGAATCTATCACCCAGCCGAGTCTCAATACATATAATGTTCAGAAAGCCTGTGCGAACACCCCACTTCAGTATTTCTTCTTTCGAGCACACACAATGAATTTAGAAACAAACGTATGATATAGGTATATGTAATCAAAATATACTTAATTTCATGTCCAGATAATAAAGTTTGATGTACCCTGGTTGGTATATATGTTTGTGTTTTCAGAGTTAGTTAATTGCAATTACAATTTTTGAAATGTTTTTCTCAAACGTGTCCCTACTGAAAAAAACTTGCCCCCCTCCCGCAAACGGAAAAAGTCTGTATTTATGCTTAGTCCCCCCCCCCTCCCCAAATATCGGAAGAAATCGACGCCTATGCCCGGCGCCCATTCTTATGGATCCCATGAAGTATAATATCCTTCAAGATGGGTCTCGGACTGACAAAGGTTGAGAACCACTGTGTTAGGGTATACTTACAGAGCCCAATAAAGTTAAATCCAGTGGAAACATCCCGCATGCAGTAAACTCTATCTTCCTGTTAGCCACTTGGGATGAAAAATACTGAAGCTGGAAAAAAAAAGGGTTCACAGTTGTTAACATTGTACTGTAGTACATACCAGAAAGTGAATTCCTCGTGTAACTCTGTTATTTTTAGTGATTCGTTTTAATTTCTCAGCGCTAAGTTAGTGAATAACAGCATGAACAGTGAGATGCCTAAGTATTACCAAGTAATTTGTCTATCACCATGTTTATTGTATTTGTTTAACGCAACGAGAGCTTCAAGAATTGAAACAAGGCCTCAAACAAGCTGTTGAGAACTTCTGCACCAGCATAAGCAATAATCAATTCCTTACAAACACGCAGGTTGCAAGATAAAAATTGTTGGAATTACCACAACACTTCTTCTTCTTCTTCTTCTATCTAACTTAACCTATCCTAACCTCACATTGTCTGTGCTTTTATTAATTACGTCACGTCACGTCAGCCAATCGGATTGCTTAAAACTGTTGTGGCAGCAATCACTACAGAGAAAAATTAATTAAAATAGTCGTGGACAATTTGCCGAGCAATACTTGTGCATCCCACTGTACAGTGGGATTCATGTGTATTACCGTGCAAATTGCCCATAACCATGTTCGTGCACCTTATTTGATCCAATAAGAGCTTCAATAATTAAAATAAACTCAAAACAAGCTGTTGACAACTTCTGAACCAGCATACATCACCATGTTCGTGCACCTTATTTGATCCAATAAGAGCTTCAATAATTAAAATAAACTCAAAACAAGCTGTTGACAACTTCTGAACCAGCATACACAAAAATCCATCGGTTAAAAACACATAGATTTAAGAGAAAAATTAATGAAAGTAGTCATGGACAATTTGCAGGGTAATACTCATGGATTCCACTACATACAATCGGCGGCAAAAATAACATCAGGCAAATTGTCCAATGCTATTTTCGTTCTTTGTTCTATATTCCTTTTAAGGAATGTAATTGTACTTATGCTTGAGCAGAGATTGCCAGCTTCAATTCTTGAACGCTACTTTGGGGAAAACAGAAAGTGAACGTGGTGCTATTATTTCCGCACTTACAAACTATATCCAAATATTATGTTTATGTGATCATCTTCGATACATGAAAGATGTATCTTAGATATTTCTATTCATAAAATCAATTCTATAATATTCATTATTAGTTTGCTGTATGAAACCATTATAAATGTACAGTTTGATAACACAAATAATCATCATCCACCCAATTCTAAATCGATAGAAAACCAGGGGAGGTTATTTCCAAACTTAATACTTACTTCATCTTTCATATTTTTCTCCAGATTTTTTCCCAGTAACTTGTAGATGGCAGCAACAATATTCTTTGCCTGAAATTAGAATTGGATAATTATTTCACAGTTGCCGTCGGTGTTCCTGCACTTGCGTTATCGAAAGTGCAAAAGTAATTGTAACATTACTTCGTTACTTTACCCGCAATACCTTGATAAATTCAGAACTGGAAGATTTACTTGCGGAACAAACATGCTTTGTTGTGTTGTTTTAAAATTGTTCATGCCTCCCTGATGGCGTAGTGGTAACGACGTCGTATTGTAATCAAAGTACCGGGTTCGATACCTGGTTGAGACACAAAGTTGTTCAGATCCCATTTTAAACTGAAGGTCTAGTCTGGATTAGCCTTTCTGTGCATAAAAGGGACTTAAAACAACAACAGTGTTACACTGTGAAAACACGCACTGTAGAGAACAAATGTAATACAAAATTATTGTATGGGTAGGAAACCCAAAGATTTTTCTACGTCTATCAGAGCAGAACTATCATCCATTCCCCTCAATGAAATGGACTGTCGTGACCTTGAGACGCTACTATGAGTAGAGTGATTGATGATAAACTATGCGAGCTCCAGATCCTACGTTACATCAACCAGCCCGGGTATCGAAACCAGGTTTCCCACGTAGCCAGGCACGTATTTAGAAGAATATTTCGGGGGTGTCCTATCCCAAGGTCTCAAAATAATAATATTAATAATGTTAAATTAACATAAGTATAATATTATTAAATTAATTAAAATATTCAAATTAATTAATATATTTTATTGCATGAATAGGTAAAAAGTCTGTATAACGATAGTGATATAACATCACGTATTCATTATCTAGCTTGCGTGTAGTTAAGGTCAGCAAAATTTGTAAAAAGAGCAACTGCCCTGGCAAGGAAACTAATGTCAAATAGATAAGGAATTGAATATTTATTGAATATCAGAAAAAGGATGTTAGATACAGTTGAGGAAAAGTAAAATTCCTGGTAATATTTTAGACATGTTATTATAAGTAGTAATAAATATTGCATAAATCTTATTTGGCACTGTCATTCAAAGTTGTATGATCCCAATATAATCCTTGCCTTCCAATAAGTGTGCGGAAGTAAATAATCGTCGATTAAACAACAACCATATTTTCATTATTTAATTTTAGTTATTTTATTATCTCATTATTTTCATTACTTAATTTTTGTACTTAGTAAGTCTTTCGGGGGTCCGGACCCCCTAGACCCCTCCCCCTACTACGTCCTTGCACGAAGCAACCAGGAACCCTATGGACTTGACCACTACGGTACACAATCCAATACGTTCTTAATCATTTTGTATTCTTTGAAGTGAATAAGTGAATATGTTTGCCTTTTCCAAATCAAGCAGACGTTTTTCCTTCATGGCATTTTGCATGATTGTCTGGACAATTACAAGTTCTACTAGTCTGTTCGTTCCTTTTTAGTCATAGCAAATAGCACTACACCTATTGTCCTGAAAGATAAGGCACAATGAACTAGGTCATATATGAGTATAATCTAATTTTTCTATAGCACACTCACCTCAGTGCAAACTGATGAACACAGTTTAGTAATCGGACAAATTCTGAACATGCATGTTACGAAGAGAAGGCTGCCATTGTAAAGCATCATGTCAAAGTTCTTCACCAAAATTTTCTTGTAAATAAGTGCAGTAATGATGTAATAGATGCTACTTATAATGAGCACAAAAATCACCAACACGCTGATAAGAATTGGACATCCGTAAGCCCTGTTCATGGAATTAGCAATATCACACAATTTGTTGTGAATATTGCGTATTATATGAATTGGAAAACAGGCATTCAGTGGCTCTGGAGTAACTGTGCTAATCTTGCGTAGAGATCTCTGAACAATACTTTTTGTTTCGGGCACTGCTTTTATCTCTTCGCTAAGGCGTAGTAGTAATTGTCGAATTGAAGAACAGTACTGATTCAACACAAATAATAAAGTTACGAATTGCATCTCAAGGATTACGTTTTGGAACAGGAGGAAACTAATCGTGAAGGAAAACATAACTGAATGATCAAGTGATATGTAGAGAAGAACTAAATGGAGGACAAAAAATGTAAACAGGCAGAAAACCTGAATCACCACAAACAACCTCAACTTCTTATAATCTATTCGTACATGCCAGTAAGAGTAACGTTCAAGGTTTGAAACTGCCTCGAAGATTTCCTCGAAGCTCTTGCTTTGCATTGTGCACAGGATTGAATTGAAAGCTGATATTGCAATGGCGCTAAAGCCTAGACAATTTATTACTAATGCTTCCATCTCCATAGAGATAGTGTCTGCGGTGTCCATTGAAGTTAACAAATAGGCATACTCGCCCAAAATAAGAAACGTGATTAGAACGAAAACAACTTTACCCAGCAAAGCTAGTACCCCTGATGATAAGGGAAACAAACCCACTGCTGTGGATATAAGCAGCACTATTTTGAGGGATGAATGTACACGTGTTCCCATAGTTTGTGATAGCTATAACTGCAGTATCTTCTTGGTCCTCCGTAAGATGACTCAAGATATTGGAGAGAAATTTCACATCTGAAACTTTAATAATTAAATAATAGGAACAGGTGTTAAGAATGATAAGGTCTTAAAGAACATCGCAATAGTATTGACGCGTGTAATTTAACAATTATTGGGACTTATTGTTATAACGTTATTGTAATAATGTTCAATGACTTCTTCTAGAGTAGTAATAGACATTGTAGTCTGTAGATAATTAAGAGACTTATGTACTTCAATTAGAGAACACGTCAACAAGTCTCATGCTTTTGCGTTTAATAATTAAGAAGTAGTAATTAATTTAAAAACAAAAGCAGGCATTGTTAACAAATGACATTGTCATCAGCGTTAGTAATTGGATGCGAGATGAATTGAAATAATTATCCCTGCGGCTAATACAAAGGTGACTGAAGTCATTAATGAATTTCGAAAAATCGAGAAACCCACTCAATTCAAGGCATAACATTTCTCTTGAAGCAATAATCACATACAAAGTATGAGACTTATCTGTCAATAATCAGGTAGATATCTGCTTTATATGTTTCAACAACTTGGATAGTTATGTAAATTCGAGGCGAAACCGAGAATCCGAAACTTGTATCGGCACGGCACCACAGGCCCGTAGCTAGAATTGATCTCCAGGGGGGAGGGGGGGTGGCTCGCAAGTTATCAGTGTGGGCTTTGTAAACCAAGTCCATTTTTCCAAAGTTTAACAGGATTAAATGAGGGCAAATTGTGTGTGTGGGGGGGGGGGGGGTCATTAAGTTATATAAAGTTTAGAAATATACAAATACTACATTTTTTCTATATCTTTCAAAATATCACTTGAAGTGCTGTTAATTGAATGCTACTGAAATCGTCCCTTACTACACACTCCATACTACTTATGATGATACAGATACGTATTTATATCACACAAGAAATAATGGACACTATTCAATTATAGTGCCTAGCGTACATTCCAAACCATGTTGAAGCAATGAAATTCCCCTTCGTTCCCAAAAACTTTGGATCTGTTGACCTTTGACGCAAATATGAGGGAAGTTTCATGATGACGTCAAAGTCACAGATTTCAGTCTAAACGGGAGGTCGCAATAGAGGCAGCGAAGGTACAGAAAAAGCAGCTCCCATACGAAGGATCTTTCTAAAGTCTAAAAAAGAGAATCTTCTAAATACTTGTCGCTTCTCTTCATGCTGTTTGAATTTATCCTTCACCAAAGTTGTGAGCAAAATAATATCTGCTGTCTACATTTTCACACTGCACTGCAAACAAATTATAGAAAATAGTTTTACCTAATGTCAGGAGACTGACGGTAGTTCCAGGGTTGGGGGCTGAGCTCCCCCTGGCCCCTGCCTGGCTACGGGCCTGCAGCACCATATTTATTTTCAACATAATCTCTATAGATAGGCTTAACTACACTTTTCCGAACATCCCCTGAGAAAGTTAAGAAGAAAAAGAAAGGTGATCTCTCTCTCTCTCAAAGAATCTGGAGAAATTAGCTTCTGACTACTAAATATGACATATGCCGACGGGAGTATTTCAGTCTGTCGTTTCATTCTATTGCATTTCATATAGGATCATAGAAATATCTCCAAATTATTTATTTTTTAAAATTGCATGGTATTGTCAGTGCCTTATTCATGCACAAAATGAGGAAAATATGAACTATGCTTGTAATGACGGAATATGAAAAGCTTTAATTTATCTCTTTCTGAAGTAGTAAAAATCCGGAATTACATCTTTTGTGAAAATCGCATAAAAGGGATAAAAAAAGGAAGGAAAATTTGACAGAGAGTGTGAAAAGTGAACTTTTGTTATTAAATAGTTATTTGTTATGATTTTATGGAAGTTAGAAAACAAAAGTTCATGGTCTCTCTACCGGCCTTGATGTCTGTGATGCTTTATTTGACTTCGCTTTTTGTGCAACTTTTGGCTAATTTGCAAAGATGGGGATGAGTGAAATTGATGAATGGACACTCCCACTCCCACTCCCAGACCGGGATTCGAACCCGGTACCTGCATTTGATTTTGTAAATTATTGGTTGGCGCAGAAAATCGGGAAAGCCATTGCATTAAAATGCAAGAACAGTAACTTATTTCTCCAATATTTCACCGTAATTGTGTAGAACGTCGAATGACCATATCCCTAAATTGTCAGAATTAGGCACAGGTATATTTAGTGGTTCAGTTTTGAACGTTGAATAAATAACACGACTTGATTTGCCCTGATTTTCTACTCCTTTTTTTTTGTTGTTAAAATTGAGCTCAGAACAAGATTTCTCATTTACTTATTCCGATGTAAAATTTATTTCCTGAAACGTATTATACAAAAATTTCATTTTGAAACTTTACAGTATAGTTTCGATACAGGACGTATCTAGAAGCTATGTTTCGGTGGGGGTTCCGAACCAAGTGTCTCAGGAATAATAATAATAATAATAATAATAATAATAATGTTTAAATTAAAATAATTTTATTAAATAAAATTAATACTAATTACAATACATAAATTAACATTATATTATTATTACACGAATAGGTAAAAAGACTGTATAAGAATAGAGATATAACAGCGCATATTCATTACGTAGTTAGATCGGAATAATTTACATAAAAACAAGGGCCCTGGCAATGAAATTAATGTCAAATAGATGAATAATTGAATATTTATCGAATAACAAAAATGATGTTACATGTAGTTGGAGAAAAGTAAGTTTCTGATTAATATTTTATGCATATTGAGTAGTAGTGTACATAAATTTTCTTTGTAATGTCATTCAAAGCCGTATGATCCCAATATAATCCTTGCCTTCTAAAAAGTCCAAAGGAAATTAATAACCAACGATTACGCAACAAATGCTAATATTTTCATTACTTAATTTTAGTACTTCGTAAGTCTTGGAGGGGGGGGGGGGTCCGCACCCTGGACTCCCCCCTAAGTACGTCATTCCTGTCCTTCAAACCTTCAAAGCCGTATGATCCCAATATAATCCTTGTCTTCCAATAAGTTCAGAGGAAATTATAGTACAACAAATCGTAAACGAGTATATTTTCATGCAAGTTTCCTTCTTGGTTCGACTCTGAACTCTTACTTGCCCTGGAAAACCGAAAAAAGGCATGGGATCTCTGGAAACAATTTTCTAACGAGAACACTCGAAAAACCTTCACCGATTTAAGACGTCACTGTAAAAAACTGCAGAAAATTAAATACAGTGAATACATCGGCGCTATCACAAACAACATCAAATCAAATCCCAAACGTTTTTGGTCACTCATCAACTCAAGGACACAAAATTCCCGAATACCTTTCGAAGTAAAGCATGACTCAGCACACGCAGAGGGCCCTGACAGAGCTGATCTCTTTAATTCCTTTTTCTCTAAAAATATAGTGTCAAATACACCAGCTTCTTCTCTTCCTAATCTCACTCCAGTTTGCTGTCACTCTCTGACATCTCTCTCCACGTCTCCAGGAGAAGTTCAAAGCATCCTATCTTCGTTGCCTAAAAATCGCGCAAATGATCCTGACGAAATCCCTTCTATTTTCCTCAAAAACACAGCTTCTTCTCTCGCTATTCCCTTCTCTATTTTATTAAACAGGTGCTTCAATGAGGCAATATTCCCGGATTCATGGAAAAAGGCAAATGTGGTACCGTTATATAAATCTCGCGACAAGGATGCTGTTGCTTCTTATAGACCCATTTCCCTGTTATCACCACTTTCTATCGCCTGTGAAAAAATAATGAAGGACCGACTTTACAAATTCACCTCTCCATACATAAATACAGTACAGCTACAATACAATACTTCTTACCAGGCAAATCCTGCTTAACTAACTTGAGCATCGTGTTATCTGACGCTATCAACTGTATATCTGAAAATTCTCAACTGGATGTAATATATATCTGGATTTTTCGAAAGCCTTCGACTCTATAAACCACAACTACCTCCTACATAAATTAACTCATCGTTTTAATATTCATGGGAAATTTCTATCTCTGCTCAAACACTATATTATATTAAAATATTCCGGAGGTAAAATAGTCCCCCGTTCGGATCTCCGGGGGACTTCTTTGGGAGGTCCCTGGACTAAGGATAAGATCTACATTAGGAATAAGGATATTAAATTAGGCACCTGGAATGTTCTGGGCCTTTACCGGCCTGGGGCATTTCAGTGTACAGTTAATGAGATAGTTAAGTATAAATTAGATGTAGTAGCTGTCCAGGAAGTTAGGTGGCCAGGAGAAGGGAATTGTAAAACTAAAAATTATACTTTTTCTATGGTTGTACTGAAAATCATAATTTTGGAACAGGCTTTTTCATAAATAATAGAATTATCTCGACTCTTAAAACAGTAGAATTTATTAATGATAGGATATCATATGCAGTTTTACAGGGTAGGTGGTGTAAAATTATTTTAATAAACATACATGCACCAACGGAAGATAAAGATGATAATACTAAAAATGATTTTTATACAGAGTTAGAACAGGTCTTTGATAAATTTTCTCAGTATGATATGAAAATTCTGTTAGGTGACTGTAATGCACAGATTGGCAAAGAAGAGACATTTAAACCCACGATTGGTAAAAAAAGTCTTCATGAATTAAGTAATGATAATGGTATAAGATTGATTACTTTTGCAACCTCAAAGAATTTAATTGTGAAAAGTACCACTTTTAAACATAAAGATATCCATAAATATACCTGGTCTTCTCCAGATGGTAAAACTCATAATCAGATAGATCATATTCTCATTGATAAGAGAAGGCATACTAGTATAATTGACGTTCGTACACATAGAGGTGCTGACTGTGCCAGTGACCATTATTTAGTAATTGCTAAATTAAGACAAAGACTCTCAGTGATAAATCATAAGCAGCAAAATCTAAAAGTTCCAAAATTTGATACAGGAAAGTTTACTGATGAAAGAATTAAGAAAGATTACCAAATTAAACTGTCAAATAGATTTGATATTTTGCAGGATTTAAATGATGATGAAAATATACATGAAACAGACGTAAATAAGAATTGGTAGCACATACGTAATGCAATAGAATCAGCAGCTAAAGAAAGTATAGGATACCATAAACCGAGAAAAAGTAAGCCATGGTTTGATAATGAATGTCATAATCTAATAGAAATAAGAAATCAGGCTAGACTTAGGTGGTTAAATAACTCTGATGATACAAATCTAAACAATTATAATAGAATAAAGCGAGAAGTTAACCGCACGTTTAGAAGTAAAAAAAGAGATTACTTGAAAAGCAAAATTAACGAAATTGAAACAAACAGCAAAAATAAAAAAAATCAGAGATTTACATAAAGGTGTACATGAGTTTAGAAAGGGGTGGCAACCTAAAGTAAACTTGATAAAAGATAAAGACGGTGATTTTCTAGCTGACCCAAGCGATATTCTAAATAGATGGAAGAACTACTTTAATGACCTTTTAAATGTCCATGTAGGAGATAAATCAGAAGTAAATGAAGTCCACACAGCAGAACCTTTAGTTCCAGAACCTAACTTGACTGAAGTTAAAGATGCTATTAAAAGGCTAAAGAATAACAAAGCACCTGGCATTGATTTAATACCAGCTGAGTTAATTAAATATGGTGGAAATTCATTAATATGTCAAATTCATAAATTAATTTGTTTAATATGGAATAAAGAAGAAATCCCTCAACAGTGGAAAGAATCCATAATTGTTCCTGTGTTTAAAAAAGGTGATAAAATGAACTGCAATAATTACCGTGGAATTTATCTACTCTCAACAACATACAAAATATTGTCTAACATTCTTTTAACAAGACTAACACCATATGCTAATGAAATTATAGGTGATTATCAATGTGGATTTAAACGTAACAGATCAACTACAGATCAAATTTTTCACATCAGACAGACACTTGAAAAAAAGTGGGAATATAATCAAAATGTCCATCAGCTATTCATTGATTTCAAAAAAGCATATGATTCGGTCAAAAGAGATAAATTATATTATATATTAGTAGAGTTTGGAATACCTAAGAAGCTTGTTAGTATGATAAAAGTATGCACCAGTGAAACAGAAAGTAAAATTCGTGTGGGTATTAATATGTCTGACAAATTTACAATTCATGATGGGTTAAAACAAGGAGATGCATTATCTCCATTGCTCTTTAATTTTGCCTTAGAATATGCTGTTAGGAAGGTAAAAGAAACTAAAGAAGGACTAAAATTAAATGGTGTGACTAAGTTGTTAGCATATGCAGATGATGTAGACTTATTAGGGGATGATGTGAATATAAACTAACTAACTCCCTAGCCTTCTTAAACCCGAAGGTTCATGGCTGCAGCAACACAGGCCTTCCATCTTTCCCTATCTTGAGCAAGTTTTGTATACTCTTTTCCATCCCTACTGATTTCCCTTAGGTCCATCTCAACGTTGTCCCTCCATCTTCGTCTTGGCCTTCCTACAGGTCTCTTACCATCAGGTTTTCCAACAAGAATCCTGTAAACTCCTCTTTCCTCTCCCATTCGTGCCACATGGCCTGCCCACCTAAGTCTTCTTGATTTAATTATTCTAATAATATTTGGACATGAATATAAATTATGTAGTTCTAAATTATGTAACCTTCTCCACTCACCTGTCTCCTCATCCCTTTTAGGTCCAAAGATTTTCCTAAGGATCTTATTTTCAAATACGCTCAATTTATGTTCCTCTTTCAATGTAAGGGACCAAGTTTCACATCCATATAATACTACAGGCAAAATTACGGTTTTGTATATTTTAACTTTTAGTTTCTTAGATATTAAACGAGAAGACAAAAGTTTATGAAGAGAGAAGTAACATGCATTTCCTGAATTAAGCCTACTTTTTATTTCCTCTTTAATATAATTTTCATTTGTTAATATTACTCCTAAGTATTTGAATTTGGAAACTGGCTCAAACGAGTTGTTATCAATAATTAGATTTTGATTATTACCTAACACTTGGTTTCGGCCTGTAAGCATATATTTAGTTTTCTCTTTGTTAACTTCCAAACCTATCTCTTTAGCAGCTTTGAAAAATATTTTAGCATTATTCTTAATTGTATTCACATCATCCCCCAGTAAGTCTATATCATCTGCATATGCTAACAACTGAGTCACACCATTTAATTTTAGTCCTTCTTTAGTTTCTTTTACCTTCCTTACAGCATATTCTAAGGCAAAATTAAAGAGTAATGGAGATAATGCATCTCCTTGTTTTAACCCATCATGAATTGTACATTTGTCAGACATATTAATACCCACACGAATTTTACTTTCTGTTTCACTGGTGCATATTTTTATCATACTAACAAGCTTCTTAGGTATTCCAAACTGTACTAATATATTATATAATTTATCTCTTTTGACCGAATCATATGCTTTTTTGAAATCAATGAATAGCTGATGGACATTTTGATCTGTAAATGATCTGTTACGTTTAAATCCACATTGATAATCACCTATAATTTCATTAGCATATGGGGTTAGTCTTGTTAAAATAATGTTAGATAATATTTTATATGTTGTTGATAGTAGAGAAATTCCACGGTAATTATTGCAGTTCATTTTATCACCTTTTTTAAACACAGGAACAATTATGGATTCTTTCCACTGTTGAGGGATTTCTTCTTTATTCCATATTAAACAAATTAATTTATGAATTTGACATATTAATGAATTTCCACCATATTTAATTAACTCAGCTGGTATTAAATCAATGCCAGGTGCTTTGTTATTCTTTAGTCTTTTAATAGCATCTTTAACTTCAGTCAAGTTAGGTTCTGGAACTAAAGGTTCTGCTGTGTGGACTTCATTTACTTCTGATTTATCTCCTACATGAACATTTAAAAGGTCATTAAAGTAGTTCTTCCATCCATTTAGAATATCGCTTGGGTCAGCTAGAAAATCACCGTCTTTATCTTTTATCAAGTTTACTTTAGGTTGCCACCCCTTTCTGAACTCATTTACACCTTTATATAAATCTCTGATATTTTTATTTTTGCTGTTTGTTTCAATTTCAATAATTTTGCTTTTCAAGTAATCTCTTTTTTTACTTCTGAACGTGCGGTTAACTTCTCGCTTTATTCTATTATAATTGTAACATGATGTGAATATAATTAAGAATAATGCTAAAATATTTTTCAAAACTGCTAAAGAGATAGGTTTGGAAGTTAACAAAGAGAAAAATAAATATATGCTTACAGGCCGAAACCAAGTGTTAGGTAATAATCAAAATCTAATTATTGATAACAACTCGTTTGAACCAGTTTCCAAATTCAAATACTTAGGAGTAATATTAAGAAATGAAAATATATTAAAGAGGAAATAAAAAGTAGGCTTAATTCAGGAAATGCATGTTACTTCTCTCTTCATAAACTTTTGTCTTCTCGTTTAATATCTAAGAAACTAAAAGTTAAAATATACAAAACAGTAATTTTGCCTGTAGTATTATATGGATGTGAAACTTGGTCCCTTACATTAAAAGAGGAACATAAATTGAGAGTATTTGAAAATAAGATCCTTAGGAAAATCTTTGGACCTAAAAGGTATGAGGAGACAGGTGAGTGGAGAAGGTTACATAATTTAGAACTACATAATTTGTATTCATGTCCAGATATTTTTAGAATAATTAAATCAAGAAGACTTAGGTGGGCAGGCCATGTGGCACGAATGGGAGAGGAAAGAGAAGTTCACAGGATTCTTGTTGGGAAACCTGATGGTAAAAGACCTGTAGGAAGGCCAAGACGAAGATGGAGGGACAACGTTGAGATGGACCTAAGGGAAATCGGTAGGGATGGAAAAGAGTATATAGATTTTGCTCAAGATAGGGAAAGATGGATGGCCTGTGTTGCTGCAGCCATGAACCTTCGGTTTAAGAAGGATAGAGAGTTAGTTAGTTAGTTTTGCTTAAACACTACCTCCGAAACAGACAACAATAGGTTGTACTATTTTCCAAAACCTCTTCTTCTTATCGAGGTGTATCTTCTGGTGTACCCCAAGGCAATGTACTTGGACCTCTTCTCTTCATCCTCTACCTTGATGATCTTGCAGAATATCTTTCTGATTCATGTAAAAACCTGCTTTTGTTCGCCGATGATTGCAAAATACTATACAGTAAAATATCAAATTTAAATGACATGGCACTGTTGCAAAAGAACTTAGATTCCCTAATAAAGTGGTGTGAAATATGGAACCTGAAACTTAATCCTCAGAAATGTACCACCATGACCTTCTCCTTAAAGAAAAATGCATTTAATACGCTATATTTCATAGAAAATAATTGCGTTCAAAGGGTTGCCGCAAAGAAGGACTTAGGCGTCAAACTTGATAAGAAACTCTCCTTTTCTGACCACATCTCTGCAGTCACTAAGGGTCAGTGGCGGATCAAGAAGTTACAGTTGGGAGGGGCGAATTTCAGTCGGGTACCTCGCCTCCCCGAGAATCAATTCTAACCTACATTTTCACTGATTTAGATAAATAATATATTGTTCTGTTAGTAAGAACCAACCACGTCCTAGGGCCTCCCCGATGGCGCAGTGGTAGCGTCGTCGCCTTGTAAGCAAGGGGTCCCGGGTTCGATACCCGGTGGAGGCACAAGTGGTTCGGATCCCACTTTAAACTGTAGGTCCAGTCCCGATTAGCCTAACTGTGCATAAAGTGGACTTAAAACAACATATCAATCAATCAACCAACCACGTCCTAAAGATTAGAGGTTTTTTTATCTTTTGCAACAAGGGTCCAGGGCTGGAAATTAATGGTTATTATTGTATGTTGTTATTATCATAATTCCATAGTCACGGTAAACTGAACTATCAGATATTAGGAATGAAATGAATAAACAAAGAAACAAAATCTGCTACCTCCATTTGGTGCACGGTGCATGAATCTTAATCATAAACCTCAGCTAGCTTATCTACAGGGTAGGGTTCTTTGTAGACAACGAAACCAGACAGGATGCCTTCCAATGAAGACGTTTAAACGAATATATTATATAGACAAGGATACATGGAAATAGAATATTTACATGATGAGCTACATTTCTCTATAATTCTCATCTACAGTCAAGTTTTATCTCAATATGTTTTTTATTATTTATTATCTTCAATTTGTATATTCTTCTATCTGGACTTCCTTCTTAATGGACAATCTGGATCTGGACTTCCTTCTTAATGAACAGATCTAGATCTGGACTTCCTTCTTAATGGACAGGTCTGGACTTCCTTCTTAATGGACAAGTCTGGACTTCCTTCTTAATGGATGGTCTGGATCTGAACTTCCTTCTGGATTTCCTTCTATTTCAGCTTTTTGACGATTTATGAATTCATATATCCTTTTTCCAACTTTTTCCCTTAAGCTTTGGGAAATATACCAATCTCCTCCCTTGCGGCTGCGATTGGAACGCGCAAACACTAACTGGGTACAACAGAGTGTAAACTTTGTGCCAAACGACTGACACGCTCATCCAAGTAGATGCTACGGTTGAAACGCGCAACCAAAGTGTTGTGGGGCGTAGATTGGAACGCTCCGCCACTGATGTAAACAAAATTCCCGCTATGGGAATGGTAAATCAATCACACAGATGCAATGTCTGTTCAAATACGCAAATTTGTATCAGTGCTTTGACTTCTTTAGTTTTCTGATAAATTTACATATGATCACTGGTTTAATTTATTGCGTATATACATTAATTGTTTTCTTTTATATTTATTCTTTATCTTCTTATAGTATATTCTATTGTTTTCCATCTTTTCAATTGGATTTGTTCTTAATTATAAGGTTATTCACATATATTATGATAATTCTTAGTCTTGCACGCCTGGTGCTGACATCTCTATTCCTACTTGCAGACCATATATTCTTCCGTAAAATAACCAATGGGAATATAAGAAGTGATCGCCTTCTTCAAGAAATGCACTTTCGAGTACCGTCCCACACCACAAGGAACACTCAGCTTTTCACATATCAGAAACCCAGATTAAGCCTAATACATCGCTCTCTTTTCCACAGACTACTTTTCAATACAACATTCTACCAAACCAAGTTGATATTTTTGAAAACCAGTCACGTTTTAAAAAGCTACTGTTTAACAACATGTAATCCACTTTATCTCATATGTATGTATTTTAGTCTATGTTATTATTCTTTATTGTTACTTCCATTGTTATTTTTTGTTATTTCCAATGTAAAATGGCCAAAGCTGTATTTGGAATTCTCTGGTAAATAAATAAAAAATAAATTTCGTACTTAATAAGTATTTCGGGTGGGGGGGAGGGGTCCGGAACCCTAAATACGTCCTTCCTGTCCTTTAAAGCAGTATGATCCCAATATAATCCTTGTCTTCTAATACGTTCAGAGGAAATTATACAACAAAGGCTAAAATAATATACTCGTATTTTTCATTATTTAATTTTAGTACTTGATAAAACTTTCAGGGGGGGTCCGGACCCCCTGGACCCATCCCCTAAATACGTCCTTGTTTCGATAAAATGTAACAAATATTTTATAGTAGAAGTATATAGTTTCTGAAAATTCCATTTGAAAAATTCGAAAGTGAAGCTCAGTGTTACTCCTCTCCATTACTTCTTTAGAATTGTGTACCCCCTACACAGAGAAGCTGAAGATAAATTTCCTAAAACCAAACTTTATCATAATCAACCATTTTACAATCACTTTCATGCCCTTAGAAAAGTTTTCCCAGCGTGCAGATCAAGTGAACTAACTGGTACCACAATGTATAGTATGTACATACAGTCAGGCCCGTACCCAGGGGAGGATCCATGGCCCCCCTCGAACTATGAAATATTTAAATGTGAAGCTATAAAGAGCTATGAAAATAACATCGACGATTTTTCAAATTTGTAAAAAATTCGATTTTGTCCTTCCATAAATTAATGTAAATGTGTAGAGTGCATGGTTTCGGAGCGGAGCGGATCAACGCTCCGGAGCGAGGAGTGACTTTCTAAGAAATAGTTCGGTCTGCTCCGGAGCTCCACTCTGCGCCTCCCCTCCACGTGTGAGTACGATGCACAGGAGCGCAGGTTCTTGTGCATGTGGTTCCACTATAACCACTCCGTCGCGGAAGCCGGCTTTAATGTGGTGTAACTTAGAGTGAATCGGATCAAAAAATCAAACAATGTAAATATTTCCTATATACCCCGCGACAGGTTAAGTCTGCAGCAGATTTTATGTATTAAACCGCGCGAGAACTGCGCTCAGCATCTCCCGTGCGAGTCTTGCCTCGACCGCCGAGCTGTTCATATCACAGACATTGAGAAAATCGGCAGTATTGCAGCGGAACTATATTCTGTGCGCACGTTTGTGTCTACATGGACGAAAAGTTGCTGCAAACTTAACTTGTCGCGGGGCTTAGTTTCATTCAAATTTAAAATGATCGGGAATATGGTAATAAAGCAATCCTTTAACTATAATTTCCAGTAATAATTTTTAACATATCTTATTATTTTGCCTGTAACATTTAAACTTCAACTCTGCATGACCCTATTAGCCCTTAAGAGTTCGAGTGGATCGGGTCACATGTAAGGGTGAATCGGGTCAGTTACCTAACGTTGAAATATGTATTATTAGTCTATAATTTACATTACAAACCTCATGTTCAGAGTGTAGGACCTTATCTTTTGCTCGCACGTCTTCCACAAATAAACTTTATTCTCCCTTGTGCAGTCACACATTTCTTGTGATAACCGTCTGTAGATTTTCTTGTCACTGTACCCAATCAATCAATTTCACAGGAACAGGGTTGTTGTATTAGTACTTCACATAACATGACCCGCAAACAGTATTGTTTCCTTCATCACTGACGTTTTTCGACTCTGAACATGATGATGAGAGCGTGCGAGCAACTTGACAAATTCGAACGCAACATTTCTCACATCAACATAATTTGAGTAACTACGATATCAGCTCATCCTTCTGTTCCACGTTCAAAGTAGCTTACCCCCTTTCTCAGGAATTTGTCCTGTCAACTCTGTATTCTTCTTTGGAGATAGAAATAAGGAACATCAAAGAGTTCTGCGGAATGTCCTTGGTTCCAAACTTCCCTAAATGCCTTAATCGCTTTCTGCATGTTGTCCTGATTCCATGAAGTTGACGGCTCCATTGTATATTTCCCCATCTGTAGGAGACAAATTAATTTAGAAGCCTCTTTCAGGACAAATGGGCAAATCATGTGTTGACACTATTCACCCGATTTTCCTTACCCTATTTGCCCAAAAGTGCAACATTTTTCTGTTCATTAGTTGCATACACTGTATCAACGACAAAGGTGGCGGTAAATCTTATAATCTCTTCTACGACAATTAAATACTGTTTCGCGGAATACCCCACAGACAAATATCTCACCTAAGCAAAATTTTCGGCGAAATGGAAATTCCCGTTTTGCCGAATCTCCTTTCGCCGAATATTCTTAAGAGATGGAATTTTCCTTCTGTCGGGAAATTTCAGGAACTGAAGGGGAAAAAATATTACTAGGTTTAGATAATCGGATATCAGAAACTCGTTGTACATGCAAAGAATGTTTTATTTTATTGTTTTGAAAGGGTAGTGATGCCAGATTTCTTGTGGTGATTTAAATTATAAATATAACATTTTTTATTTCCAACTCTTATTCTTTTCTGAGAAGAATGTCAGCAGAGAATCTGCTAATTTGATTAATTAGGGGTGTAGGCCGCGACCTAGGAAATTTTACCAGCTTCCTTGGAACTTATGTATAAAAATGTTTAAATTTAAATTAAATCAAATTTCATTTTAATGGTTGTATTTCAACTGAACAAAGATGACGTCCTAATTAAATTAATTCCAATATAAAATGGTAAATTTTAGTTTACTGAAATTTTATGAAGGCAATCGAGCACAAAATAAATGCTTACCATTAATCGTATACCACATTAATTTGCAATAAATGATGGATTAAAGCAGTAAAATGCATTTCATCCGTAGCATTATAATTTCTCCTTACAATTTGTTCTTTGGGAGGAAGGACAAACTAGTGACTGATTAAAATTTAAATATAGAAATCCAGCAGATGATATTAACTGTGAGTAAAAACAAATCTAACGTTTTACATTCTACATTACGCCATTATCATTTGTGATAATTAGGTAACCCGAGGTTCGCCTTGAACTCTAGATTTCTTAACCCAGGTTTTTCTATGTAAAATATAATAATAACACTAAAATGTTTTTAAACAGTCAATTGGATAAATATGAAGATTATGAAAAGCTAAGTACGCTATTCCTGATACGCTGAAGCAAAGGGTTAATTAATAACCAGAACTTAATTGTAAATAATATCCTATTTGAATATATTTACAAATCAACTAAGTTAGGAGTAATATTAACAAATTAAATTAATGTTACATGTGAAATTAATTGATAATCCCACCTTCCCATTACTTTCAATTGTTTATCCCACCTCCCCATTACTTTCAATTGATAATCTCCACCTCCCCAATACTTTCAATTGATAATCTCCACCTCCCCAATACTTTCAATTGATAATCCCCACCTCCGCATTACTTTCAATTGATAATCCCCACCTCTGCATTACTTTCAATTGTTTATCCCACCTCCCCATTACTTTCAATTGATAATCTCCACCTCCCCAATACTTTCAATTGATAATCTCCACCTCCCCAATACTTTTAATTGATAATCTCCACCTCCCCAATACTTTTAATTGATAATCCCCACCTCCGCATTACTTTCAATTGATAATCCCCACCTCTGCATTACTTTCAATTGTTTATCCCACCTCCCCATTACTTTCAATTGATAATCTCCACCTCCCCAATACTTTCAATTGATAATCCCCACCTCTGCATTACTTTCAATTGATAATCCCCACCTCTGCATTACTTTCAATTGTTTATCCCACCTCCCCATTACTTTCCATTGATAATCTCCACCTCTGCATTACTTTCAATTGTTTATCCCACCTCCCCATTACTTTCCATTGATAATCTCCACCTCCCCAATACTTTCAATTGATAATCTCCACCTCCCCAATACTTTCAATTGATAATCCCCACCTCCGCATTACTTTCAATTGATAATCCCCACCTCTGCATTACTTTCAATTGTTTATCCCACCTCGCCATTACTTTCAATTGATAATCCCCACCTCCCCAATACTTTCAATTGATAATTTCCACCTCCCCAATACTTTCAATTGATAATCCCCACCTCCGCATTACTTTCAATTGATAATCTCCACCTCCCCAATACTTTCCATTGATAATCTCCACCTCCCCAATACTTTCAATTGATAATCCCCACCTCCCCATTACTTTCAATTGATAATCCCCACCTCCCCAATACTTTCAATTGATAATCTCCACCTCCCCAATACTTTCAATTGATAATCCCCACCTCCGCATTACTTTCAATTGATAATCTCCACCTCCCCAATACTTTCCATTGATAATCTCCACCTCCCCAATACTTTCAATTGATAATCCCCACCTCCCCATTACTTTCAATTGATAATCTCCACCTCCCCAATACTTTCCATTGATAATCTCCACCTCCCCAATACTTTCAATTGATAATCCCCACCTCCGCATTACTTTCAATTGATAATCTCCACCTCCCCAATACTTTCAATTGATAATCCCCACCTCCGCATTACTTTCAATTGATAATCCCCACCTCTGCATTACTTTCAATTGTTTATCCCACCTCCCCATTACTTTCAATTGATAATCTCCACCTCCCCAATACTTTCAATTGATAATCCCCACCTCTGCATTACTTTCAATTGATAATCCCCACCTCTGCATTACTTTCAATTGTTTATCCCACCTCCCCATTACTTTCCATTGATAATCTCCACCTCTGCATTACTTTCAATTGTTTATCCCACCTCCCCATTACTTTCCATTGATAATCTCCACCTCCCCAATACTTTCAATTGATAATCTCCACCTCCCCAATACTTTCAATTGATAATCCCCACCTCCGCATTACTTTCAATTGATAATCCCCACCTCTGCATTACTTTCAATTGTTTATCCCACCTCCCCATTACTTTCAATTGATAATCTCCACCTCCCCAATACTTTCAATTGATAATCCCCACCTCGCCATTACTTTCAA
Source organism: Lepisma saccharinum (assembly GCF_977018435.1). Taxonomy (NCBI): domain Eukaryota; kingdom Metazoa; phylum Arthropoda; class Insecta; order Zygentoma; family Lepismatidae; genus Lepisma; species Lepisma saccharinum. Next base: position 42,171,344 of record NC_139251.1, read on the forward strand.
TTGATAATCCCCACCTCCCCAATACTTTCAATTGATAATTTCCACCTCCCCAATACTTTCAATTGATAATCCCCACCTCCGCATTACTTTCAATTGATAATCTCCACCTCCCCAATACTTTCCATTGATAATCTCCACCTCCCCAATACTTTCAATTGATAATCCCCACCTCCCCATTACTTTCAATTGATAATACCCACCTCCCCAATACTTTCAATTGATAATCTCCACCTCCCCAATACTTTCAATTGATAATCCCCACCTCCGCATTACTTTCAATTGATAATCTCCACCTCCCCAATACTTTCCATTGATAATCTCCACCTCCCCAATACTTTCAATTGATAATCCCCACCTCCCCATTACTTTCAATTGATAATCTCCACCTCCCCAATACTTTCAATTGATAATCTCCACCTCCCCAATACTTTCAATTGATAATCCCCACCTCCGCATTACTTTCAATTGATAATCTCCACCTCCCCAATACTTTCAATTGATAATCCCCACCTCCGCATTACTTTCCATTGATAATCTCCACCTCCCCATTACTTTCAATTGATAATCTCCACCTCCCCAATACTTTCCATTGATAATCTCCACCTCCCCAATACTTTCAATTGATAATCCCCACCTCCGCATTACTTTCAATTGATAATCTCCACCTCCCATTACTTTCAATTGATAATCTCCACCTCCCCATTACTTTCAATTGATAATCTCCACCTCCCCAATACTTTCAATTGATAATCTCCACCTCCCCAATACTTTCAATTGATAATCTCCACCTCCCCATTACTTTCAATTGATAATCCCCACCTCCCCATTACTTTCAATTGATAATCTCCACCTCCCCAATACTTTCAATTGATAATCTCCACCTCCCCAATACTTTCAATTGATAATCTCCACCTCCCCATTACTTTCAATTGATAATCTCCACCTCCCCATTACTTTCAATTGATAATCCCCACCTCCGCATTACTTTCAATTGATAATCTCCACCTCCCCAATACTTTCAATTGATAATCCCCACCTCCGCATTACTTTCCATTGATAATCTCCACCTCCCCAATACTTTCAATTGATAATCTCCACCTCCCCAATACTTTCAATTGATAATCCCCACCTCCGCATTACTTTCCATTGATAATCTCCACCTCCCCATTACTTTCAATTGATAATCTCCACCTCCCCAATACTTTCAATTGATAATCTCCACCTCCCCAATACTTTCAATTGATAATCCCCACCTCCGCATTACTTTCAATTGTTTATCCCACCTCCCCATTACTTTCCATTGATAATCTCCACCTCCCCAATACTTTCAATTCAATCTCTCTCTCTCTCTCTCTCTCTCTCTCTCTCTCTCTCTTTTACACTCTCACACTCTAACGTTATGTCCAGGCTGATGCCACGGCTGGAACGTGGAACGTTCCATGGTCAGACCATCGGTCAACTGTTGAGCGCGCTCTGCCACAGTTTCCTTTCTTATAATCTTCAAGTCCCTTTGTGCAGTTCTCATCGTTGAGGTCAAAGCAGATATAATGGACCAATGTTGATCTATTTTACTTCGCCTTTCTGCCACTTCTTACTATTCGCGAAGATGGGAGGGAATAAGTGATGATTTGAAATTGATGAAAGGACACCCCATTACCAGGCCAGGATTCGATTGATTTGTTTCAAACTAAAATTTCAGTCCAACTAACGATAGTATGATCTTCGAGATGAGCACTATACAAGTTACAAAGTACTCTTAAAAAATTCCCAGTGAATTGGTCAAAATAAATTGACAGAATTTCGAGGAGAGGTCGAGCCGCTGTGGACCCACACCTTACGCCAATATACGTAAGTAAACCAGTGGCGCAACAGCCCGTGAAGGCAAGGGCCTACTCACTCACTCACAAGGGCCGGCTTCACTCACATTCCAACCAGTTACAGGGTGACGTGTGGTCAGCACGACGAACCCCCCAGTCGTTGTTGAAGGTTTCCGTGACCGGGTTACTCATTCGTAGCTCCCCAATCTCCTCAGCAGGTCCTATAGACCAGCCATGTCAAACTCAATTCGTGAGTAGGGCCGCATAGCGATAATGTCAAAACTATCCGGGCCATACATCTAGATCCCCAATACCTTGAAGTCCAGAACTAAGTGGTTCGACCCAACTTTGCCGGGGGGTGGGGAGGTTCCAGTTATTATTATTGCAGCATCGATATGTAAATTATATATAGACCTCCCCCCATATTTTTCATGGTTATAGTATTTTACGTGTTGGTTTCGAGTATAAATTGGTTACAATTGTGCAAACATTTTTGCAAGAAACTGTTTGTGAGAATTTATAGTTTCGTTTCGCACAGATTTGACACTTTTTTTAACAAGCTTCTCAAAAGTCTGCAATAAGTTTTTTTTTTAGCATGAGATTAGGCACACACAGGAGTTGTACTACGTAGAAAATAAATGTTTTGTCAGTCATTCTTGATCATTCGGCTGTTTCATTAATCTTCATTATGGAAAACAACTTTCACTAAGGCAAGTGCAACCAAATTAATAAAATTTATACAACAAAATACCTTATTCGAGGATACTGCTATGGGAGATATGAGAAAAATCAAGGATAGCCCACCTCGCGATATTTATTTTTCAATACGAGTTGCACTCCTATTCAATAAGTTCCATTCGAAGGCAGGACTTGCACACGCATCATCAAAAGAAAAGGGAGGAGAGCAGAACAAGAATATTGCCCTTCGCACCCTCTGAAGTCTTGAAACCTGTTTCCAAATTCATCATTTAATATTTTTACTGTGGACAAATATTCCTGCCATTCCTGGTATTCCTGAGAGGTTGGGAAGGACAAATGATAACTTTATTAAAAAGTTTTAATATAACGGAAGGCTGTAACTTTTCAAAATGGCCTCCACTTCCTTCAAAATATCAGCTCTTGTGTCACGGGGAGGAATCATTCAAGTAGTTTTACTGTCATATCGAGATGAGAATCGCATCCACGAATGAAGGGAGCTAACCGAGCTAGCTCACAGACGTCCGTAATTTGACATATTGTGAGCGAAAAGGCAACAACACGAACAATTTTCGCTTGCAATTGTTCGTTGACTAAGTCATCAATCCTCTCCTCACCTGTATTTCTGATTTGTTTTAAATATTTTTTTTATTAGCGTTGCTTTTCTGCCACGTTTGGCTAATGGCGACTATGAGGATGAGTAATGATATGATGAAATTGACGAAGGAACACATACAAAGAACACCAATGCTCAGGCCAGGATTCGAACCCGCAACCTCTGGTGTCGCAACGGGCTGTGCTAACCACTCCGCCACAGAAGTTAGCAAATTTATTTCGTGATAAAGAAATAGTTCTGAATGAATTAACTTTATCAGGGTACAAAATTTCTACGCTTTTCACTATTCACTTCACAACAAAAGTAAGCATTTCCCTTGAAAAATTCCAATTCCTCTTCTACAGTCCTTATGATTCTCTGAAACTTTTACAGAAGCTGACCTTTCTTCCAGGTAAAATCCTTCAAAATCAAGAAACAGACTCATAGGCGACAGAAAGTATGCACGCTGCCCTCCCCCAGCTGGCAAGAAAAGTTCGTACTTCAGAAGCAACCTGTCCATCAGCTTGCTTAGTTGACACAACACCTACTCTATAATGGAATGTATACCTGTGTAGAGAAAATTGGCCAATGTGGTGAAGTTTGGATGAGTCTGGTCTTGTATCACGAGAAAACGGGATAACTACAAATGTATAGATAATTTCAAGCATGAAAGTGTTAAGTGGGGCCAAGGCGGGCCGCATTAATGGGTTTTGGGGGCCACATGCGGCCCACGGGCCGCGAGTTTGACTGGCCGAAATATCAGGAGAAAAGTTGTTATGCTTCTCCCAGGAGACTCGAATCTGCGCGCGTCCCGTAGCTGGAGTCCAAAGCATGACGCCTTAGACCGTAAGGTCACGATGCAGAACAGCATCTAAGGGCGAAAAAGTGGGGAACATCTGAAGATGAGTTTTTGTTTCCTAATTTTGATTTGGCAAAGGGGGCTCTCTCACTGCACCGAGTGCCGTCAACCCTATGCCGGTCGTTTGAGTATCTTGAGTTTGAGTTTCTGTAAGTCTACTTTATGTATAGATAGGCTAATCGGGACTGGACTTACATTTATAGTGGGATTGAACTATTGGGCGTCCACCAGGTACCAAACTCGGGATCTTTTGTCATTACGAGGATCGCCTTTAACATTACGTTATATGGGAGGCAAAACATATCTGAAAGTAAGAAGACATTTTGAATGGATATGTAGAATGAAGGATGCAGAGTTCGCGCTGAAGAGGAAGAAGACAGAGAATTCTCCCTCCCCTTTCCTAACCTGTATATCTCTAATGTAATTCTCAACCAAGCCAAGAATCTTTTCCCACTTTTGTTATTGTTAATGAAGAATTCGAATTAATAATTTGTCTTTATATCTCAAGTTAGCAAGTTAGCCAAAATTATGTTTTTATACTAAATTTTACATTAATTCAACATTTGCAAAGAAACAGTAGACCTTTTCATAATCCTTCCACTGCAAAAACAAATGTTTTGTAAGAGTGACATCACGTTTATGCTTGGAAGTAGTGAAGTTCTAGGAACCACACACACACACACACACACACACACACACACATATATATATATATATATATATATATATATATGTAAGCAACAACAATAGTATTGTAATTTGGAAAAAATGTGATTTGCGAGCGGAACAAACATGGGAATTTAACGAAGTTCCTTTGCGAATCATCAATTATGTATGCATGTGTGTACACGTATCTCCTATTCGCGCCGTTGACTCACAAAGTACTACATGTGAGGTAAAACTATCGAAATGTAAAAAGAGGAAGCGCTACCACCCTCCCCGCCTTTTCTACATTTTATTCAAATTGAACACGAGGCACGTATCTAGATATACAGGGAGGTTATTTCAGTCGTTTACCGTCAGAGCGTTGGCCGCTACGCGGCCCCTTCATGCAACAGGTCCCGGCAAATTGCGTTACAAGAAGTCCGTAACAGAAACAACTTGTTTTGTAATGTTTCCACTTTTCACAATTACAGTTACAATTACAATTGAAATAAGCACGTACCTTGTCGCAAGGATGCTGGAAAAATTGTCCTCCCAAATACAAATATTTCTGGCACCTTATTTCCGACATCTAATCTTAGATTAGACATCGCTACTTTATCCACAGTTGACAGAAAGGGAAGACAGCATCCCGGCGCATAAAGCAAACCGAAAGCGTAAAATAATATTTAAAAGTAATAACAATGATTATCACTAACCTCGTGTGTTATAAGAGATGTTGAAAATGACCTCCTTCAACAGCAATACACCACGTTTCTTAGGTTCAAAATATCCTGTCTCTCGTAATTGCCTGACCACTTTTCTGCAAGAATTGGTTTTCACGTAATTATAGTACATAAAAACTCTTTGTTCAAGACTATATTTCTTTAGCGGAATACCTAATGAATGAATAACAATTAACACACAATAAAGCACTAGCACTGAATAGCACACGAACTCAATAATACAGTATAAACAACACGCACACTGATAAACGCAAAAAGAAGTGAACATGAGCATACACTCACGTCTGGTAGCCGACAGTGTTGCTAACCAATTTTCGGCAATGTCCCTACCAGGGTTGGCATGTTTAAAACAAAAGTGTTTAAAACACACGGCTTTGTTTTTTACAAATGTTTTAAACGTTTAAAACAATGTGTTTTAAACATGTTTTTTACAAGAGTTTAAAACATATTTTGGTGGTTGATATTTTATAGTCTGTGATAATTGTTTTGTTTGGCAAACCTATTCTTTCATTGGATCTGTGTCAATTAATCCGTGCTTTACGGGTTTTACTTATCGCACAACACTTGAGCAACCGTATGTTCTGACGTCACGGGAAAAAGTTTTTTAATTTTAGGCTAAATGCCTACATTGTTAGGTTAGGCAGGCTAGCTATGTAGCCTATGCACAAGGTAGCAAAATTGTTGTGCGACAAGAAAGACCCGTGCTTTACTGTAGAAATGGAAACTTCTCAGTTCCTTGTTTCGTACCGTCCTGTAAGTTTGAGACTGGTGGAAGCTGGAAGTGGAAACTAATATCTGAATGCACAATGCGTGATTTTGATCATGACGTATTTTTTTTTTCTTTTGCGATACGATTCATTGGTTTGTATAACTGAATGAAGCGCAGATGCTTACTTTTGGTAACATAATTTTGTACTTGGAAAGATAAATTGATCTGGAGAATCTATTATGACACTGCAGGTTGTTTTCTGCTATATAAACTGTTCAGGCAGCAGGATAAATTTCAACCTGATTTTTCCAGGACGAGGATAGTAATTCTATAATATTTAGTTCCTTGAAATTTAGATGAATATGAATCCTAACCTACTTCAGTAGTGACGGAAAAAGGGGGCTATTACCCCCAACTTTTGTCCCTGCAGTAGAGGTGTGCGGGATCCCGAAAAGTCGGGACCGGGATCGGGAAAGAAAATTTCCGTCCCGATCCCGACTTCCGCGAATGACTTCCCGACTTTTCGGGATCCCAAGCAGGCGGGGAACACCGGATGGTCATTTTAAAACGTCGTCAATTCTCCACGTTCTCTGCATTGTAAATGTCTGTAACGTATCGGAAATTGTTAGTTTTTGTACCAGAAGTGCAAAAACAAGCACTTAACGTCCCCAATGTCGGTATTTGAAGAATTTCCCGACCCGACCCAAGAAATTCTGTCCCGCACACCCCTACCCTGCAGTATGGTAAACCTTATGTCCAAAGGGAAATAAACTGTCCTTGTCGCCACTGTACTCATATAAATGAGTATTTTTTTCTTTAACGACTATAACTATAATTTACTGGGAAAAGGTTAACTTTACTTTGTTTAAAACCTGTTTAAAACATGTTTTAACTCATGTTTAAAACTATGTTTAAAACAAAACAAAAAAAACAGTTGTTTTTTTTTAAAAAAAACACAAATTTTGCCAACCCTGGTCCCTACAGACGTAGTCAAAATATCCCTACAACTGACCAAATGTCCCTACGGCAAGTAAAGTGATTAAGAAAAACACCACCTCATGAGCATGCAAAACAGAAGATAAAATATACACATTTACTTACCAAATCTTTCTGCTCGGTGCTTCCACAATTAATGAAGGAGCGAATTTACAATACAGGACCCCTCCCCGATTTTTGTAATATTTCGCATACTCACTAATTGAGGCCTCCTAATCACGAATTTGAAGTTAAAAATTGGAGGTCACTTGTAGAAATTGCAAAATAAGTGAAATTGAGTGGTCCGCGATCGGCACGATTGCTCATTATTTACCGGAAGATTTTGTGTTTCCAATACTTGAAAAACGAAATATACATTCCTGATATTACTACGACCCCAAATTTTAACTATGTTTGTCTATCCTAACCTAACCTAACCTTACCTGAATGGTTCGTGGGGCTATCCGTCAATGGTTTGTGGGGCTAGCCGTCCATGGTTTTTCGACCCCAAATTTTAACTATGTTTGCCTTGCCTAACCTAACTTAACCTAACCTTACCGAGAATGGTCGGTCAGTGGGGTTATCCGTGAATGGTTTTGCGCTAATTGTGATTAAGAAACCGATAAAAAATCTTATTTTCGTAGCACTTTAATGGCAAACGTTCATCATCGAAGACGCCATTTTCGTATCCTGCAATTTTACGATAGATGCACTGTTGAAAAACTTGCCTGTAATCAAATCAGTCCACATTCCACATGTTATTCTACATTGTGATTGTCACTGGCACATGTAAGCACCTTCTTTGGGAAATATACTGAAATCCATAAGTTTATTAATTAGCCCACATCCATCCTTCTGCACATTCCAACTAACAATCTGTACAACATTAACAACTTTTTTACTGTTCTCTTCCGCCATTCTTACACGATCCATGCTCTCCAATTATGAAATCAACAGTGTGACAACGCTGTAGACAACGTAACTAATTGCGAACGTCAATTTTTCATATCAACAAATATGGCTACCATACTTGTGGCCGTGTCCGAAAGGTGCAAGACCGTACTTGAAGGGAGCATCCTCCGAGTATGGTCTTGGAGTGCGGTCTTTAAGTCGTGGACTGGAAGTGTTGTCTTTCGAATTGCACTTCGACTGCAGCGCCAAATACGATCAGTAGATAAAACTGAGTACTCGTTGTTTTCCTCGCGTTTTAAACACTTATGTTTCACCATAGAAATCACATAGCATTTTCAAATGTTCGTACACATACATTTTTACACATTAGAAGAACTATAACCAACAACATGCTGGCCATAACGTATATCTATCTACCTGTGTCGCTGGCTTTCTACCTCCGCGATTTTAAACAAATGAACAACGAGTGCGGAAACCACGTGATCTAGTCACCAACCATCTGTACTGCAAGCTGTGCACTTGCGTACTTCTGTTCTTGGCGCTTTCGAACTGTACTAGGTGGCGTCACTTCCGCCAAGACCATACTTCAAGTCTGTACTTTGTACCTTTCGGACAGAGCCTGTATACGGAGAATCATTGTGAGAATTGAAAAGCTTCTTCTACAACTTCTACACGTTAATGAACATATTTTTCACCTCACCCCAACATGTTAACTTGAGATAAATCATCACGACTAATTATTTCGTGAGTATAAGACGTAGCATAGAAATTACAGAAGGGTCCGGTATAAATTCTTGTCTTAATGAATCATAGGGGTGTGCGGGACAACATTTTTTTGGATCGGGACGGGATCGGGACAGGAATTTTTTTTAAATCCCGACAGTCGGGACGGAAAAATTTGCAATTTCCCGACTAAGTTGGGAAATTTTCGGGACGGGAAATGTTCGAAATTTCCCGAAGCTCTGGAAATCTCGAATTCTAGACGTCATTTTCAGTTTAAGTGATTGTTTTTGCATTTCTAGAATAAAAAACTTACAATTTCCGGATAAGTTCCAGAAACTTACAATGCAGAAAACGTCGAGAATGAACGACTTTTTAAAGTGACCATTCGGTATTTCCCGACTACTCGGGATCCCGAAAAGTCGAGAAGTCATTTCCCGAAGTCGGGATCGGGACGGGAAATTTTTTTCCCGATCCCGGTCCTGACTTTTCGGGATCCAGAACACCCCTAATGAATAACGTTGAGTCGTTTACTGTTGATTATGTTATTTGAAGTCATACATGCTGCTGCTGTGAAGAGATAGATGTTGGTTGGTGATGCTGTATTTCCTGCAGTCTTTAACAATTCTGGTCCCATTTTATTTCTCTTTTTTGTTGTTGTATCACTTAACATTGAAAATATTATTTCCGTTTCCACGTTAGAATGTGACAATGTTAGCACTATTTCCGCGAGAGTGGAAATGTTTTCAAAAAAGAACTTGCCTTGAAAGTTCTTGGTAACCGATAACATGTTTCAAAATTCTGATGGAGATTTGTTGGTTAGTTCTTTTTTCTCCTCCTCGCTAAAGTATCCAGATAAACTAATCCATTCATTCCAAACCGAGCACGAAGAAAGTGCAACTGACTGGCAAGTAAGCTTCAGAGACCTGCATAGTCTGGCTCTTGCCTACCCACTGCCCGCTTGACCGCGAGAACAGGCATACCTGCTCTCCGGCCCACGGCAACGAGTCGACTTGCGTCTTTACCCGGGTTCCTCGTCTTCAAGGCGCTCTGCGCTTTATATATGCATTCAACAAGAACCAGGCACCTGCAAAACCTGCTGGAAGGAAACAGACCTCCGGCAGCGTGTCGCTCCAGGCGTTTCTTCATCACGTGGACAGCTGCAGCCAGTGTTGCCTACTTACGTAGCTCCTAAATCCTACGAAGTCCTAGGAGGAGCTCTCTGCTCCAAGGAGAATTTATATACTTGGCGATTTCAGTTCAGCGTAAGCAGTTTTTATCTTATTGCCAGGAAATGCACGCAATATTACAGCTTCATTTATCTAAATGAATGATCGAGTAAACAAAAATCTCCTCACTGAAAACTAATTGTTTTTCATTGCATGGTGCCTTAACCAGGCACGCAGTGGCGCAACCAGAGGGAGGCAGGGGGCATTGCTCACAAACCTTGGACTGAAATTAAGTCTAGCGGAGGGGCCAAGGTGGGGGTCAAACATTAAAGTACAAGAAAAAACAGGCTGGCAGAATTTAAGAGTAGCAGGGCTAAAGGATTCTCAAGATGGAATTAATTTTCATATTTTTCTTGCATTTTCCTTCCAGACGGCCAAGGGCATCTGCAGAGGGGGAATGGAGGAGTAATTGCAACCCCCTTGATTTCAAATTTTATGAAAGTAGAAATATATTATAATATATTATACAGTCTCATCAAGTTCAAAGCCGTAGCTAGGGGGTAACGGGAGTCGGCCCTGAGCGCCGAACGATCTAAGTGAGAAAAGTTTTAAAGCAGAGAATGCCATAGCGGCCCCTGATATTATTTGCTATTAATGTTGGTTTGTTACGAGTTGTATGAATTGATTATATAATGTATTTAAATAATATATATGCTTTAATGAAACTTTGAATATGTACACAATTTAGTGTTAGCATATGTATTTCTTATTTTACGATGCTCCATGTGGAGAGAAAATATTGTAGATGGAAATTGTACATGACATATGTATGTACATTCGGAATGCATTTATCATGCACTTTCTTTCTTTCAAAAACAGTTTCTGTGCTTGTTTTCCATTATTAGCTAATGTGAAATTGACGTGTTGAAAAAAATATTTCTAATCCTCTGTTTCAACACAAATGCGTGAGAACCGACTTCTACCCCCTTTTTGCATGATTTATGAGGATAATAATGCCTTTCATGCTACTTTATTACTATTATTGTTATTGTTGTTGTTGGCACGTTTATCCAGGTACTTGTCCCCCCCACCCCCAACGAGGCAATTTTCCTGGCTGGCTACGGCCCTGGTGTTCGCAGTAGATCAATGTGTTGTTCAACTCGCGACCTCAGCGTCGAACGTGACATCTTTCAGTCCTACCCTATATCCCTATATACAGGGCTCGAAAAATCCCGGTCGCCAGGTCGCCACTTACGACTGCGGGTACCCGGCGGGTTTTCAATACCTGCCAAGAACGATCTGGGCAGATGGTCAGGCAATGTGCTCAAGCGAGGGTGTTGCGCAGGTTGCATGGCATTTCAGGAGCGATGTCTCGCGAACGGGTCTGCTCCAGGTCTTGTACAGGTATTGGCAAGCTTTACACAATAAAATGTTGTTTTCCAAGATTGAAAAAAAGTCCCTACGTTTTCCCTTATTTGGCAAAATCTGTCCCTACGTCCCTACGCGGGCAAAATATATAGAAAAGTCCCTATGCGTAGGGACATGTCCCTACGGTTGGCATCACTGCCGACAGGTGTTGCATTCGTGCAGTATGAAGCGCCCTCTCGCGGCTGACAACTCATCCGATAAGCTGCCGGCGCTCTCGCGACAACTGAGGATAAAGTAGCGATGTCTAATCTAAGATTGGATGTCAGAAATAAGGTGCCAGAAATATTTGTATTTGGGAGGACACCTTTTCCAGCATCCTTCCGACAAGATACATGCTTATTTCAATTGTAATTGTAACTGTAACTGTAATTGTGAAAAGTGGAAACATTACAAAACAAGCAGTTTCTGTTACGGACTTCCTGTAACCCAATTTGCCGGAACCTGTTGCATGAAGGGGCCGCCGAGCGGCCGACGCTCTCGCGGTAAACGACTGAAATAACCTCCCTGTATATTTCGGAGAGGCGCCCTAACGTAATGTCTCAAAATAACAATATTAATAATGTTAAATTAAAATTAGTATAATTATATTAAAATAATTAATATATTCTTATTACATGAATAGGTAAGAAGGCGGTATAACAACATTGATATAACATCACGTATTCATTATCTAGCTTACGTGTAGTTAAGGTCAGCAAAATTTGTAAAAAAAATAGAAACTGCCCTGGCAAGGAAATTAATGTCAAATAGATAAAGAATATAATATTTATTGAGTATCAAAAAATGATGTTAGTTCCAGTTGACGAAAGTAAAATTCCTGGTAATATTTTGCATGTTGTTATAAGTAGTAATAATTCTTGAATAAATTTTCGTTGGTACTGTCATTCAAAGTCGTATTGCTTTCCAATAAGTTTTCGGAAATAAACAATTTGCGATTAAACAACAACCACATTTTCATTACTTAATTGAAGTTATTTTATGATCTCATTATTTAATTTTTGTACTTGGTAAGTCTTTCGGGGGGAGGTTGGGACTCCTGGACCCTCCCTAAATACGTCCTTGGCGGTAGGGGTCGAGATAAAGTTACTGTGTCACTGGTTCCAATTCACGGTAAATATGCTCTGCTTCTCTACACTCAAACATACACAAACTCATGGTCTTCCTTGGTTTCTTGAATTTGAAAGAGGCAATAATTCAAGCTGTGACAGCTACGGGACTTTCTGACGTGGGGACGGAACCCAGCTGTGCAGAGGATTCAAACACCCGCGCGAACTAGCCCTCCCCGTCAGCCTGAGGCAATTTTCGAACAGAGACATCTAATGGCCAAGTGGCGAACTATGATGGATGAAATTCGGCTGAAGCGGCCGTATCTTTCGCCGTCAATAATACATGACATTTTTAAACAATCATTTTGGGCTGTGCAAGTGACTTTTGAGAGAAAAGCCCTCCCTAGCTTAGTCATAAAAGGATTGAGCATTACGTTAGTATGCATCATAATGGCCATTTTTGTTGGTGCTACCCCCCAAACCGTATAACGATTCTGTGCTTATTTACGTATTTCCTTATGGGAAATTGAAAAAAAAATGATGCAATTTGTGCACATTTATCGAACTGAAATTGCATAAATGTGTCATGTACTCAAAGTTTCATGAAGTAAGTTCACATCTACTTCGTGTTTTCCGGCAAATTTTTGACACGCGCATGGCAGCAGACAGCCTAATTTTAATATATATTTGACTCCAATGCCATCATCGGGAAAAGACTGAAATACAGATTATTTACGTCCCAAAGAATAAGATTCTAAATCTACATGTTTAAAGGGTATTTTTAATATAGTTGATTCCAGCGCCATCATCGGGAAATTGTTGAACTACACGTTTATCTCTCTTTGAGAAAGGAAACATACCCCAATGGGAGGTACATGATTTATAGTTCTGCTTCTTCCCGATAACGGCGCTGAAATCAACTATTACCCTTTAAACATGTAGTTATCCAAACTTATTCTATGGAACGTAAATAATCTGTAGTTTAGCCATTTCCCGATGATGGCGCTGGAATCAACTATGGGGGTTATTCCTGAGTGAACAAAAATTAATCAATCAGACAATTCGATTATAGATGGCGGGGAAAGAACTTCCGTTTTGGGCAATTTTTATTTTCCAATGTAAACAAGTGGAATACAGATCGTCACCGAGGTTATTTTCTTATAAAAGATCGGTTACAAAATGAATCACTTGGAATTTTTGAGTGATATAGAGAAACAAAGGTACCTAGAAAATATTGGCAATTTCCCGGATCCTTTGGATGAATATTTACGGAAAAATAGTACTATTTTCCAAGACAATGTTGATCTTTTACCAACAGTTCCGTGTTAAGACTTGCGCAGGTTGAAATAAAGCTTGCATAAATTATAAACATTGAAATACTTCAATTTTACAACAGTAAAATGTATAATTTTCGACATTGTGTAGTCAAATTTTATCATATGGCTTAGAGAGAGCGTCGTCAGAAATTTTTGTAGGGGGTAAAGGCCAGTAATAAAAGTAGAATAGTAGAAATAATAATAATTGCAACTGTTATAAATGTTATACAATAAATAATTACTAAACTAATGAAATAAACAGATTTTATTCTAAATTTATTATTATTATTTATTTATTAATGTTATTCGAGTGCATATCCAACACAACGTATTTTATTATTAACTTTTGCAAGTGTCGATCAAGTGAAGACTTAGAAGTTAGTAAAAAAATTACTAATAAAGTTTACATAGATTACATTAAATTATAAAATTATAATTTTTGGAATTCTGGATGATTATAAACAGTTTCAATTTTTTTATATATAGTCAACACATGTGCGACACTTAAAATATTTTCAGGCCTCCCCCATGGCGCAGTGGTAGCGTCATCGCCTTGTAATGAAGTTGAAGGGGTCCCAGGTTTGATACCCGGTGGAGGCACATTGGTTAGGATCCCACTTTAAACTCTAAGTCCAGTCCCAATTAGCCTTACTGTGCATAAAGTGGACTTAAAACACCAAACCAATCAACATAAAATATTTTCATTTGAATTACTACAGTGATGTAATGTCGACTATAGAGCCTATTCCCTCGTGTTTGTGTCCAGTCTTTTCGCTTTACTGCCTGAATTCACTGATTTCTCCGTATCGGATCTGTCTGAAAACTATGCATAGATACCCGAGAAAATAATAGTTGTTCCCAATCTCGTTTTGTAACAAAATGCCACACAATGATTGTCGCCTCTTCTTAAGAGCCGCCCTTACACCTTTGAACTCCATGTTATTCCATTCAAACCGGAAGTAAAGTTCCCGCCCATGCCAAGAAAGCACAGAAATGTAAACATCCGGTGAATAGCCCCCATATTAAAATTAATCTTTAAACATCTAGTTAACCAAACTTATTCTGTGGAACTCAAATAATCTGTAGTTCAGCCATTTCCCGATGATGGCGCTGGAATCAAATATATTAAAATTACGTTTTTAACAAGGAGATATCCAATCTTATTCTATGGGACGTAAATAATATGTAGTTCAGCCATTTACCGATGATGGCGCTGGAATCAAATATGTTATAATATTACGCTTTTAACATTGATTTAAGCAATATTTTTCCAAGGGAGGTAAGTAATGTGTAGTTCAGCCATTTCCCGATGATTGTGCTGGAACCAAATATATTAAAATTAGGCTTTTTAAGATGGAGATATGGATATCCAATCTCCTCGAAAGGGAGGTAAATTTGACTGAAATATTTTTAATGCCACCCATTTGACAGAAAAAGAAAAAGTAACGTTTACCACAAGGAGAACTGAACTTAGGATTTCAGCTTAGGAAGCAGACTTTTAACCGACATGGACACAAGCTGCAGTGAGGAAATCAAGCTATTCGGGTAATTTCTCCATAAGATTTCGTACTTGCCTGTCCAACTCAAAAATTTCGATGTCGCTTCTCGCTAATTACATTCATTTGAAAGTAGAACTGAGCTGATACCACAATTTGCTGATACCGATACTTGTATAATTCCAGTACGAACTACCAACTCATCAATCACTAGGCACGTGTCTAGAAATATAATTTGGGTGTCACTTCAATCCCAGTGTCTCAGAAATATAATAATAAAAGTGTTTATTTAATACATTAATATAATTATAGGTTGATTTGTAATATGTAAATTAATTAGTTAGTAACCTACTTATTTCTCCACTGCATATGGAGTATTGTTGTATGCAACCACAGACTAAGAAACAGAGGAAAGACAACGTTAATACTTATTTTGTTCTGTTTCTCGACTAAAAAATATAAATAGTAAAAAGATGCAATAAAATCAGAGATAAAACAGCAAATATTCATCATTTAGCTTATGCGTAGTTAAGACCGATAAAATTTGCGAAAATAACTGTGATGGAAAAGAAATTAATGTAAAAAAAGTAAAAAAATTGAATATTTATTGAATAGCAAAAACGACGGTATGTCCATTTGATGAAAAGTAAAGTTCCTGATAAATATTTTGTGTACATTATTGTAAGTAGTGGTGTACATAAATCTTTAGAGGGGCCTTGTAATCAAGATCCCGGGTTTGATACTCAGTGGAGGCACATAGTGGTTTGGGTTCCACTTTAAAATGTAGGTCCAGTCCCGATTAACCTATCTGTGCATAAAATGGACTTGAAACAAAAACTTAATCTTCCTTAGTAGTGATCATTCAAAGCCGTATGTTCCCAATCTATTACACAATGTAACAAAGAATTATTTTTTTTTCTGTTCCTGGGTAATAATTGTTATTTCCTAATTCCTTGTGTTCCAAAAGTATAGAAAATGGCTATTATTCCTCATAAACTTTGTTTTTGTAGCCAGGACAATGATGTTTTGAGATTTACCCTTTTCCAGTACACGTTTTTTCTCATTACGACAGTGGCGTGGCGTGGATTTTTAAAAGTGTTACCGGTTATCAGTAGGACATTTAAGGGAGACTTGGGCGCCTCCCAACCTCATGCTCCCCCCCCCCCCAATGTCTTCCAAGTAGTTCATATAATATTAATCTGGTACGTACGCAATTCAATACTAGATTTTGGTAAAGTTATTAATCAGGAAAAAAAATGTTGACATAAGGACTAAAGTGAAATCGCAAACATTGGTTGTTGACACAATAATACGTAATTTGATACTTACAGAAACATCGAAGGCTACTTATAGAGCAGATCAATCAGACTTTGAAAATAGTTATATGATGCTGGGATCCCGGGTTCGAAACCTAGCTTGGGCATGGGCGTTTGTGATGTCTATTCATCAATTTAATCATATCATCACTCATCCCCATCTTCGCAAATTAGCCAAAAGTGGCACAAGCGAAGCAAAATCAATCAAATCAAATCAAAAAACTTCTATGATGCTGTCATAAAGAGAAGTTTTTCATTTGAATTTGAATTTTTGGGTGCGTCATGGTCATGGTCCATGTTATCCACATCTGAATTCGACACGTTTTTTTTTTTTCACCCGAAAATAGAGTACATGGCCAACAAAAGAGTTTCGACAACTGCACACATCCACATAACCACGGATAGTCGTTATACCACGAAACATTGAAATGTCGGTCATATCCAGCAGACGACTTGGTTTTTAAATCGTTCAAAATAGGCTTTGGCCTCCCTTTCGCCACAATTTCGCTTTTTTCCGCAAAAGAACGAACCAAAAGATTGCTTCAAAATATCTTCTATCGCACAATTACACACACTGTTCAGATAGGATGAACCCGCCACCTCGGAACTCGGAGCAAGCTCCATTCCGCTTGTTAATTAAGTGACAATGCCCGAAAACAACATAAAGACGAAAGACACCACTCACAAAACTCGCACTGCACAGTCCCTCCCACAAACCGTTGTTTACTTTTGTAACACGTGAAGCACCCTCCTTGCCCCCTCCCCTCTCAGCATCGGCCCTTCCCCAATATTTCCTTCGGAACCTGCAAGAAATCCAGTTGTACTAATGTTGCCATCTTAGTTCTTTTGAAACCATATTTGCCCAAATCGCGAAACTTTTCGTTTCAAATAAGACGTATGTAGAGTAGATGTAGTCTTCATCTGTTTCCTAACTACTCCCACTCCCATGTTTCGCTAAATCCACTGAAATCTCATTTCTGACACCACTACTATTTCGTATATTTTACGTCCTTTGCTACCTTTAAGGCTTTCGCTTTATAGGATAATAGTGACGATGAGGATGCATGGTGAATTATTGAAATAAAATTATTATTTCTTTGTGTATGTAATTATTAATTTTTATAATTATGTAAGTAATATAATAACAACGAACATTGAAATAATCATTTCTTGCTGAGGATTCGAACCTGCGACACCTGACACTTCAGAGCGTGCTAAGGTAACAACCGGGAAATTATGCTTGTAAGTAATGTTTTCATCCAAAAACAGTTCTACCATTTAAAAAACATTGCTTCAATCCCAAATTATCGCATTACTGCGACAACGTATGTCAATTTCAAGCGGCCCTTTCAACAATTATTACAAATTCCTGTAACCGAAATAATATTATATGTGTGAAATAGAGAATTTTAGGCTGACATTTTAGAAGGACAGCAGACCACTTGATCATGCCCATCCCTCTCTTCTCCTTCTCGCCCATGATGTCGAAGAAGGACAAAGAGGACTTTCATAATCGCTGATATTTAGTGTAAATACAAAATATCACTTGGTAGTTTGCTTTTGCCCCAGTGTGATTTGATTTTTTTAAATTTTGATTTGGCGATTTAAGTCCACTTCATGAACAGTAATGCTAATCGGGACAGTTTAAAGTTGGATCCGAACCACTTGTGCCTTCACCGGGTATCGAACCCGGAATCCCTTGATTATAAGGCGGCGACGCTACCACTGCGCCATCGTTCCCCAGTGTGACTGGACACCTTCAGAGTAAGATAGACCCGATTAGGCGACTTAGCTCTTTTCTGTCAATTGAATATGGCAACACTGGTATGTTTCCGGTAAGTATCACCGGCAACTGCGGCGGCTAAAGAGTCATGCCATTAACCCGCCTCCTCCTCCCGCCGAAACAGGCTTTGCTGCGACGGAAAGTCTTCCTTGGGTGGGCTCAGGGCGTGCTCAGGGCCCTTTCCTCATGTTGCCTGTGGAGGGTACCGGATCAGTCCTCCTCTTCGCTTTTGCCGGTGTCAGAAAAAATGCCAGTCTGCAATGTTTACTTTACGACAATATTACCAGTTTATGTACGTAATAATATTTTAAGACAGGTTCTTCAATTCTTTATATTTTCGTGTTACCTGCGGTAACAGCGGCTACATGCACGCCACGCCTCTGCATTACGAATAAAGAAGATAAATAACGTGTCATATTGTGCGCTGTAGCAATATACTGGTCTCCCCTATAACTGAAATGGACAGGTCTTGGCATTCTGTCAGCAACAATAGTGCAAATGGTGCAGTTTGAAGCGGTTCATTGTCGTCCTAGCTGCCTAATTACACTAGTGTCCAAAATTAAAGCAACAAACAAATCCTTTCCTCCTGTGATTTTTTGTTGATAAATTTGCCAATTTTAACCTGTTGCTACCGTGATTTTTTGTTGATAAATCCTGGCAAGGGTGCCCACAGGGGGGTTTTATGGCACACGTTGCGCCATCGAGATTTTTTGGGGAGATTTTTCCCTTCAAACAATATAAAATTCAACATTTATATATTTTCCAAAATATATGTAAAAATTTTACACCTTAAATGCACCATATTTAATCCATTAGATGAAGAAATGAAAGTGTTTAGGGCATTATCCAAGGGGGAGGGGGGTATCGAACTCCTATATATTGGGCCTTAATTGACACATGGGTTCTGAGGGGGAATCTGAATTAAACTTTGGGGGGGGGGGGGGGCAGTGTCCAACTCTAGATCTTAGATTATGGCGAGTTCTTTAGTTAGAGGGGGATTGAGCATTAAATTGAGGGGGTATCGAATTCTTGTGTATTACTATTGTCTTAGACTGTTGCGGAAATTCTGGTGTGGAGACTGAGAATTTATTTTTTGGAGGAGGCAATAGCCACTCTTCAATATTAACAGTAAGTCTAAAATTGGCATGGAAAATTTGGTGGTAGGATTGAGTATGAAATTTAAAGGGGGAGATAGAAAGCTCTTGATAAAGTGTTAAATCTTAGATTGTCAAGGGATTTCTGTAGTGGAGAGAGAGAGTTCGAACATTACATTTTGGAGACTCCTTTTAGCGATAAGCCACCCACATTCGACCCCGAATGTGTCAAAGGAAAAGAATAAATATCTCTGGATCTTAAGAAAGTTTTGACACCCCATTAAATTAATATTCTTCAAAGCCTGCAAAGAAATGGATGTAAAAAGTTTCTTGCTCGCTTCGCTCGCAATGATTTGTTGCTGCTATCTGTGTTTGGCGCTTTAATGAGATGAATATGAAGTTTTTATACTACAGCTGCATTACAAGACAAGCAATATTCTCGATTGATTGATTTATTTTTTTAAGTCCACTTTATGCACTCTAAGGCTAATCGGGACTGAACCTACAGTTTAAAGTGGGATCCTCGCGATATTCTCGATCATGATAAAATATTTTAGGGCTGGTCTTGAGTGATGGCACCCCTGTTTAAGAAGGATAGGCAGATCCATTATAATGTTCAGTGAAGCTAAGAAAAAAGTTACTTTCAGTAGACACGCTGTCATAATTAATTATGGATTACGATATGGTTTAAGGGCGTGAATGATATGATTTGGGGGAAGCACCATTGGCCTTGGGGGGGGGATGGGCACCCCTGAATCCTGGGACATTAAGGTTAGTTTATTTTCTATCTTAAACCAGTTGTCTACGACATCATAAATA
Organism: Lepisma saccharinum; assembly: GCF_977018435.1. Taxonomy (NCBI): domain Eukaryota; kingdom Metazoa; phylum Arthropoda; class Insecta; order Zygentoma; family Lepismatidae; genus Lepisma; species Lepisma saccharinum. The sequence goes on from NC_139251.1 coordinate 42,191,482, forward strand.
TTACTATCACCTGATCGTATTATGTGGTCAAATGGACACACGGGAAAGAATGTCCGTTTGTTGCTTTAATTTTGGACATTAGTATAGATACGCGTTTACAATGGCAAGTATATGGCAGACGAATTTTGTTATGTCTGTGGCCATTTCATCAAGAAAAGAGGAAATAAGTACTCTGTGAAAGCATCTGCTAAAATGTGTGAAGCATACAGAGCATATTTCGGCATGTCTGTAGGGGAACAAGACAAAACCTGGGCACCTCATTTCACCTGTGAGAACTGCAAAAAAACTCTAGAAGGTAAGACGGAAAATTAAAATGTAAAATTTTAATAATTTCAATTATATATTAAATATTTAGGGTTTTCTTGAAGAGGCCTAGAATTTTTTGTTTATTTCAAATGTATTTTGAAAAATTACTTTTACTAACACCTTACATGTTTAACATTTAATAAACTGCTATATACTTTATTTTTACCCACATTAATGTTGAATTGTACATCCTGTTTTGTAAATTGCTTGTGCACCTAATCAATAGTAGTGCACCTAAGTCACAAGGTTTGGGTGCAGTTGTGCACCTGATTGACAAAGTTCATAAAAGTATATAATTTTGTTCATATTAAATATATATCTACATATCTCATATGTGAAATATGTTGTGAAAATACACATTAGTTTATTTTTGTCTTGTCTTTTGCAGGATGGTACAGAGGAGAAAAGAGAGCCATGAAGTTCGCTATCCCAGGAATTTGGCGGGAACCCACTGACCACTCAAGTAATTGCTACTTTTGCATGGTGGATCCTTCCAAACGTCGGGCTGGAAAGAATGCGCAGGCTATGATATATCCGGATATACCTTCGTTCATCGCCCATGCCACATTGCCCTGAGTTTCCTGTGCCCACTCCTCCGGAGAAAAAGCTGCACTCTTCAGACAAGAGTAGTAAGTCAGAGAGCGAGGAAGACATTGATCTTGATACTTACAATTTGCGAACCGAAGAGAGAAACCCGTACTACCCCAATCAAAAAGATCTTAACGACTTAATAAGAGATCTTGGTCTCACTAAGTCCAATGCAGAACTCTTGACGTGCAGGCTTAAGCAGTGGAATTTATTAGATGAAAGTGTGCAAATAACAGATCAGAGGATGCGTCATTGAAGTTTTCCCAGCTTTTTCATAAGTCATAAGTCAAGATGGACTCAGCTTCTGCCACAATGTCACCTGTCTGTTTGAAGCAATTGGAATTGACTTCAGTCCAAATGAGTGGCGCCTCTTTATTGACAGTTCGTCCAGAAGTCTTAAAGCCATGCTTCTTCATAATGGAAATACATACCCGTCTCTTCCACTAGCTCACTCAGTCCACTTCAAAGAGGATTACAACAGCATAAAGCGATTGCTAGATACCTTGAAATATGAGGAGTATGGATGGGAAGTCATCGGAGACTTCAAAATCATAGGATTTCTAATGGGTCTCCAAGGCAGTTTTACCAAGTTTCCTTATCATCTTTGCCTATGGGACAGCAGACACACCAAAGCGCACTACAACACGAGGTATTGGCCACAGAGGACCGAGTTCTCTGTGGGGAAAAAACAACGTCAAGTGGGAGCCACTGGTAGACCCCCACAAGGTGCTAATGCCTCCACTCCATATTAAATTGGGCCTGATCAAACAATTTGTCAAAGCTTTAGATAAGGAGTCAGCAGCCTTCAAGACTTCTTTTCTAAGCTGTCTGATGCAAAGATCAAAGCCGGTGTCTTCGTCGGCCCACAGATAAAGAAGCTTTTGGCGTGCGAAGAATTTCCCAAGAAGGTCAGTGAGAATGAAAAAGCAGCTTGGAACAGCTTTGTCTTAGTGGTTAAGGGCTTTTTGGGCAATCGTAAGTCCGAGAGCTATGTGGAACTGGTTGAGACTCTGGTGAAGAACTACGGCAAAATGGGCTGCAGGATGTCCCTGAAAGTTCATGTCCTCGATGCTCACCTTCATATATTTAAGGATAACATGGGAGCGTACTCGGAGGAGCAAGGCGAGCGTTTCCATCAAGATATATTGGACTTCGAACTTAGTTACCAAGGCCAGTATAACGAGAACATGATGGGAGACTATATTTGGGGGCTGATTCGTGAAAGTAATGTACAGTATAATCGTAAATCCCGGAAAACTACTCATTTTTAAATATTTTGCAATAATTTTGTTCACAACTAGAGTGCAAATATATGTCACTTTTGATGTATATGTGTTTGTTTTTTTCTTTATGTAAATGAAAAACACGAATTCGTATATTTTCTCATTGAAAACAGGTAAAATTCAAAAATAACACTGTCCTGGTCACAAAAACAAAGTTCGAGGGGAATAATAGGCATTTTTTATGGTTTCCAGTCAGAAGCCTTTAGGAAATAAAACTCACTATACAGGAACAAAAATCGTGTTTCAGGGTGTTATCGGCAGAAATAAATAACCCTCATTGGCCGATACCAGCAGTCACATAAAAGACTGACAGAAGAAATTGCTAAATCCCCTTCCTGCTTGAACGTGGATAAAACAAAGCTAATTTCAGTGACCTTCATCCCTCTTTTCCAAGAACTCCGCAACCACCCGACCTGGAATTAGCGTGGCAGGTGGTTTAAAAACATACCTATCTTACCACCACGAGGTTCAAGCAAGAATTGGCAATGAATGGTTTATTTTATTTCCACAGTGTTAACTCAGTTACTGCCTTTGTGGTCACATTATGCCTTTGTGGTCACATTTAGGTTTAGTTTTCATTTACCCATACCTTTCATCTTGCCATCTGCTTCCCAGGAGGATGGAGGTTTCCTTTTATCCAGTGTTTCTAGGAAAATTTATGGAACTTCCGGTGCTGGGTTCCCAAACTGTCACAAGGAAGGGTGCAAGAACTTTTAAAAAGGACAAATGTTGAGACGAGCTGTTCCCCTTGCCTGCTTTTTTAGCCACTGAAAATATTTGGTACCGGTAAAAGAAAATCAATCAATACTCACCGATGCTGCTGGTATTGGCCAATACAGATACCGTCAGCTGTATTTGAAAGCAATACGCTTCATCAGACAGTGTTCTGCTCACAGAACACAAGTAAAGGCTGTGCATGTAAATTACTGAAAGCACGACCATATATGGGATAGCATAACAACTTTTCTCCCGAGATTTCAGCCTGTGTATGGGACCGGTGAGGAAATTGGGGAGCTACGAATGAGTAGTGTAACCTGGTCACGGAAACCTACGACGAATACTAGGGGTTCATACTGTTGACCACATGTCACCCTGTAACTCGTTGGATTATTGATACTGGTTATTATTGATATTGGAAAATAATTCGATATAAAAAGATTCTCTCGGGCTATCGAGCAGGTGAGTTGTGGAAAGATTCCAAGCTTTCGAGAGCTAATGTTATTCTCATCTTCAGGGTAGAAGTGCAGTCTTGAGCGTCAACCCAATGTATATACATTCGTGAAGGGGGATCCTGGTGAAGATGTCGGACTAATTGGGTGCCACGTCTGCTGCGTTTGCGCTTCTGGTTAACTATCGCTAGCCAGGCTGAGTCCAGTTCTGAGTCCCATATCGCGATTAAGATTCTCTTTTTGTTCATGAATGGCTGTTGCTTCCTTGATGATGTGGTCCCAGTACTTTAAATTTTGGCTATGATTTCTGTGTTGCTGAAATCCGGTCTATGTCCCTTATTGATTGAATGTTCTTCGGGACTAGCAGGAAATCTTCAAGACTTACTTCATAATTCATATTAGTTCATCCCTACAGTCTAATAACATTACAAAATGACACACATTTTCTCGTATTGGAATTTATTCTTATTAAAAGACTTGTCATGAATGAACAAAAATTTACACTTCTACAACTTCCAGATTCCTCACAAAATATTTCCTGTTAACATGAAATACCTATTTTGGTGTGTACATACTTATTAACTAATGTTTATACACAGTCATTCCTTCAAATTTCCCACTCATTCCGATACAAAATGTTAGGCATGTAACAAGTTATTTTGTGTCAAACAGTTTCATCAATATGGAAAGGAACATCGCTTGAATAAATTATAATATAACCCATAAACACCCAGCTACATCAAGTATCTATTACCATAGATGTAGCACTCTCAAAAAGCCAGACTGCATTATACAGTACTTAGGCTTGAATAAACAAATGCACAAAACACACATACTCTCACTCTCTCGCACTTGTGTACATATTCATATACACCATACATTACCAGTAATATACTAATCATTTTTACGATCATATGAACAGAAGTGTGTAAAACTATTTAAAACAAAATACTTTTCCAACACAACCTGTTTTGCACCAAACAGAATGCAGTTAGCAAGGTGGTAGTAAAACTCTATTGGAATAAAGCTCGTGACACCAACTTTCAAACTCAAATTGTGAGAAACTTTTTCTGTTTCCAATGTGCTCGAACTTATAAAGGAGAGTAAAGGAACTAATGGAATAATTATAATAAAAAACTTTGCAACTTTCTAGAATTAAAAAAAATCGACTGTATTTCAATGGGAACAATGTAAATTGACAAACAGGCAAGTGCTACACCATTCAAGTTCATGCTTTTGTGTCAAGTATGCAAATTTAATGTAAAAATTCTTAAATTTCTCAACACATTCCTCAGTTCCATTCTTTTCATCCTAACAAAAAATTTAAGCACTGTCTATCTGCTTACATGTAACAGCACTACATGAAACCTATCAAAATTTCACAGCTTCTTTTACACAGGAAACAGTCTCAAGGTATTTTTCAGCACTTGTGATTCTTAAACCACAACTTTTAAATATTGTATACTTTCTTCAGTTGAGTTTCAATTTTACATAAATTTTCATCGATAATGTTCAAAGCTATGTACATTCTAACTGCCTGCATGCATAACAGCAGTAATGACATTTATTATATGTTCTTAACACAGGTACATGCAAAAATAACAAACAAAATATTTGCTTGAAGTTTGAAATATCCTGTAAATACGAAGCTTAAAAACAGTGAATCTATGAACACAAAAAAAATTTAACACAATAAGCATTTTTTTCTTGCTAAGTGGAGAATATGTTTGCTTTTATTTTCTGTACATGAAATGATACTCATATAATAAGACAAAAGGAATCCAAGAAGGTTTTACTTCTTGAAATACATTTCAGTGTTTGGAAATCTCTCTGGAATATAATCTGGGTTGTTTTTCAGATGGTCCTGCACCGAAGCCCTCACCTGCTCACGATATGCATCCTGAATTTCAGGATCATTGCCTGCAGCCTGGCTCATCTGGTCAACTGCAGGGACTACAGGAACTCCGGCTGCATCTACAGCACGTCGCATGGTTTCTGGAAATCAAGCATACAATCATTCCAAATTTTCTTTCAACATAATATACCTTAACCTCCAACCATGAGTAGTGAATTCATAAACAATTCATAGTTTATATGAATTTTAAAGCAGGGGCTTTTCAAATGCATGGTAATGGTCTTTTCATAAATCTTAGAATGAGAACTATTCATAATTTGAAGTTTGTTTTATTTTGGATGGACTGGCTGTACCTATCACAGAAAGTACAGTCAAGAGCAAAGATAATTGTAGGCAAATTGTCTGTCGCTATTTTCATTCTTTTGTATTCCATAACCTGTGTTGTTTTAAAGAATGGAATTCTGTCGATGCGAGGCACATGTTGTTCTATGCTTACTGACTATATTATTTCAAGTCATGATCATTATATTGTAGAAAATGAACGAATCTAAAGTAACTGGCCAAGGTTAAGTTTGCAGTCACAGCAGCAGCAAGAAATGGGGTGGTAGGCAGTAGCTATGGTAGTCATAGGATACCCGCCCACTCAATTTTAGTTTGGCCCAATGCCAAAACCCTCTTTGCTGCGATGCACCACACATATATGTATCGATGCAAGCATAGCATGATGGCATATGAGCACCTTACTTCGAGAGCTTGCTTGCAAATCTGTAATTACTAGGGCTCGGAAGTTGAGGAAAAATCCCTTTTTTTCCTAGTGTGTGAACAGAGTACTGCAAAGTCTAGCTTTTGCCTACCCGTGCTTCTTGCCCCGCGAGAACAGGTTTACCTGCTCGCCTGCCCATGGCAACGAGTCGACTTGCATCTTTACCCGGGTTCCTCGTCTTCAAGGTGCTCTGCGCTTACAAGGTACCTGGGCATTCAACAACACCCGGGCACCTGCAAAACCTGCTGGAAGGAAACAGCCCTCCGGCAGCGTGTCGCTCCAGGCGTTTCTTCACCACGTGGACAACTGCAGCCAGTGTTGCCTACTTACGTAGCTCCAAAATCCTACGAAGTCCTAGGAGGAGCTCTCTGCTCCAAGGAGAATTTATATACTTAGCGATTTCAGTTCATTGTAAGCAGTTTTTATCTTATTGCCAGAAAATGCACGCAATATTATAGCTTCATTTATTTAAATGAATGATCGGGCAAACAAAAAGCTCATCGAAAACTAATTGTTTTTCATTACATGGTGTCTTAACCAGGCACGCAACCACAGGGTGCAGGGGGCATTGCTCATTAACTTTCGACGAAAATTAAGTCTAGCGGGGTTGGGCAAACGGGGGCAAACATTAAAGTACAAGAAAAACTAGGCTAAAGGATACTCAAGATGGAATTAGTTTTCATATTTTTCTTGTATTATTCCTTCCAGACGGCAAAGGGTGCCTGCAGAGGGGAACGGAGGGGCAATTGCAACCCCTTGATTTCAAATTTTATGAAAGTAGAAATATATTAAAGTATATTATACAGTCTCATCAAGTTCAATGCCATAGCTAGGGGGTAGCTGAGGTCGGTCCTGGGAGCCGAACGATCTAAATGAAAAACGTTTTAAAACAGAGAATGCCATAGCAGCCCAATGCCAACATTGCTATCAATGTTGGTTTGTTATGAGATTGATTAATTGATTATGTAATGTATTTAAATATGCATTAAAGAAACTTTGAATACGTACACGATTTAGTGTTAATATGTTGCATATGTATTTTCTTATTTTGCGTCGCTCCATTTTTCATTATGTCTTCCACATAGTACACCCTGGACTGCAGACTAACGAGGCACTGGCGACTGGCCCCATGACCAGTATACTTTTGTTTGTGTTGTCCTGTGTTTTGTCCTTATTTGTGCTGAGTGCTCCTTTACAGCCTCAGCTTTTAACGAAAGTCAGAAGATTTTAATATTTTATGATTTTAGTTCTGCAACGTTAGAGTTGTTATGTGTAACGATAAAGGACTGGACCCCGTGTAATGTGACGGGTGCCAAATACCCTTAGTGCTGACGCACCCAAAATTTTAAATTCAAATTCATGTTTCATATGTGAAAAGAAAATATTTTACATGAAAATTTTACATGCCATATGAACATTCGGAATGCACTTTCTTTCTTTCAAAAACAGTTTGTGTGCTTGTTTTCCATTATTAGCTAATGTGAAATTAAGGTGTTGAAGAAAAAAATTCAAATTCTTTGTTTCAACAGAAATGCGTTAGAACCGATTTCTACCCACCCCCGTTTTGCATGATTTATGAGAATAATAATGCCTTTGATGTTACTTTATTACTATTATTGTTGTTGTTGTTGTTGTTGGCATGTTTATCCAGGTACTTGCCCCTCCAAAAGAAAATTCGTGGTTGTGCCTCTGCAGGCCCGTAGCCAGAATTGACTTAGGGGGTGGGGGGTGGCTCAAGGTTTATCAGGGAGGGCTTCATAAACCAAGTCCATTTTCAAAGGTTTAATAGTATTATATGAAAGTAAATTATATGTGTGTGTTGTGTGTGTGGCCTAATCATTAAGTTAATATAGGACACAGAAAATCTAGGAATATTGTTCAAATACTTACAATATATTTACAATATCTTCCCATTCATAGCTGAAGCCGAGAGAAAATATTCTAATTACTACCTGCTACTTTGACTTCGGCTCGTAAATCAAATGAAAATCATTTTACGCCTATCTGTTCTTTGTATTCTGTGAATTTAACCTTTATCAAGTTTTGAGTAAAATAATATCTGGTCTACATTTTCACTCGTCACTGCAAACAAATTTTACAAGGTAGTTTACCAAACTTCAGAAGGGGGGGGGGGGAGAATAATGGCAATGCCCCTGGACCCTGCCTGACTACGGCTCTGGTGTTCGCAGTGAACAGTGTGTTGCTCTACTCGCGACCTCGGCGTCGAACTTGACATGTTCCAGTAGTGCCCTGGATTATTGGTTGTTTACAACATATTCTTATGGAGCCTATACCACGGAAAACCTATTTCAATGTGTGTGGGGGCAAAAGTAGCAACATTCTTAAATCTCATTTCATTAGCGATGTGGCTTTGAGTTCCCTTTCTAAGTAGTGGAAATCTATTGCAGTTGGCAACACTTGCAGACAGATGTGCGACCGGTGGAGTTCCTACTCGAAGCAACTACGTCATGCAGAGGGAAGGACCTGCAGTTGATGGAAAGAACAAACTGAGACCTACTAGGTATCGTAAGACTGCGGGTACCCGGAGGGTCTACAATGCCTGCCAGGAACGATCTGGGCAGGTGGGCATACAAGCTGCTCAAGCGAGGGTGTTGCGCAGGTTGCATGGCATTTTAGGAACGATGTTTCGCGAACGGGTCTGCTCCAGGTCTTGTGCAGGTCTCTGTGTGCGAAGACGAGGTCCAACATAATATATGTTCATTTTAGGTCATTGTAGGTAAGAAAAAGGTGGGTTTTATTTGGCCTTTTTTTGTCCTTTTTTTACCCTTTTTTAGGTCTTAACGGATTATTTTTTTTGCAACTTCACCTTCTTTTGACTACGTTTTTACTGCCATTCTCAATTCGAATAATCATCAGTTCATCACCTCTTAAACATCCTTTCTGTAGTAAAGAAATAAATATATTTGAACCATCCCTGAAACTAGAGAAAAACATTTTTGGACGACTGAAGTAGGTATGGTACAAGGTCCTTTAACCGTAAATTGTCTGGAAGGTCGTGCTGTAAGTGGCAACTTTCTCTTGTTTTGAAGCTTTCAGCATGGTGCATACCACCAGACAGCACACGCCTGGAAAGATCTCAAGTCAGATAAGTAGGTGCCACGCATATTCATTAAATATTTAATTAAAACTGAAGTTATTAATTAATTTGGATCACATTTATACATCCTTTTTCAGTTTTTAAGTTCTTTGAAATTTTTAGGTCTTTTTTTGGTAATATATAGGTCTTCAACTTCCGAGCCCTAGTAATTGTATATGAATTTCTTCAAGATAGAGTTTAATTTCTTGTAAATTTTTAAATTTTTATATCCACATTTCATTTAGCAGATATTAGTGGAGTTTTAGCACTAATCATATTAAAGTTGTTGGTAACACTGGTTGCTGACATTCTGTCTGCCGTGCTAGAGTGGCATCGAGAAGTGATGCCAGTAACCGAACCATCCAGTGAGAGGTGTTGGGGCTGGCATTCCATGAGAGAGCTGCAGCACATAATGCAATGATTACTACCCAGTACAATCTTTGTCAGAAGGGAACAGGCATTTGATGAAATAGGGCATTGTTCTACTACCCAAAACCAGCTCTCGAATTGCCTTGATCTCTTGCTTCCTCTGTTTTAAGTGTGTGGAACTGTTTCCGTCAGTGATAAGTTGACTGTGCCCAAGTAATGCAGGGTGGTGCATATTGTATCTACCAATTTGAGTTGGCAACCCTGCCAGGATGCACATGTCTACGTGTGGCATACGTACATCCACGGAGAGTTGGAAGTCAGGTAAATTACTGTACCATGGAGCTTTGGCCAGTACAGAGACAGGTTGCGGCGGTGGAAGCCTTCATCCAAAGATGCACCAGGCACTGCAGCAAAACAATGAAAATAGCCATGAACCTGTTGCGCACACACACACACAGCATTCTGAGGTGGGGTAGACAGTGGTGAGCCACAGGTAATGTTGTGAACCAGGCATCGTGAAAAGTATGCTATTCCACAGGACATGTTGACATGAAAGCCTTCCAGTATCACCTCGAACTGTGCATCCAAGCAGAAGGACATTTAGAGGATGCTATTTTCAAGGTACACAGATATCCGTATTGTCCATATTATACACAGTATTAAATGCCTATGTGTATATCTTGATTTCATAACCATATAAACTTACAAGCACTCACCACATTTCCGTTGTCATTTGAAGCTGGAAGATACAATATTCGCCACCCTGTACTTAATATAGATTTTTGTGGATTTTGGTGACTCACCATGTGTCAAAGGAAGTCAAAATTATCAATTCCACCTACCTGATATAACTTGGCTGACTGTTCCCTGTGGCTTTGAAGATGTCACCACTTTGCGTCTCTTTGGTGGCATTCCTGAGAGGTAAGCATCACTAAATGGTGGTTGGACTCCTTGTCTTCTTTGTCGCTGGGAGTCTCTTGCAATAATTGGCACCCAATCCTGGAAGGAAAAAAAATGCATCATCACTGCCCACAATCCAATTCAACACTTCTTGCATATTTACAGACTGTAAAAAAAAGCCTTTTTGTGGTAGTACTTTTCTACACCATATAAAAAATGGAAAACAATCAGGATTGAAACAATAGATTAAAGAAATCTCATCATCTTTGACTCTGTCTGAAATGTACAAAGTACAGATTTGAAGTACGGTCTTGGTGGAAGTGGCATCACCTAGTACAATTTGAAAGCGACAAGAACAATGGTTTGTGACTAGGTCACGTGGTTTCTGCACTCGTTAATTTGTTTAAAATCATGGAGGCAGAAAGCCAGCGACACAGGTAGATATACGTTATGGGCCAGCAAGTTGTTGGTTGTAGTTCTTCTAATGTGTGGAAATGTATGTGTACAAACATTTGAAAATGCTATGTGATTTCTATGTTGGAAAATAAGTGTTTAAAACGTCAGGAAACAATGAGTACTCAGTTCTATCTACTGATCGTATTTGGTGCTGCAGTCGAAGTGAAATTCGAAAAGACTTTCACTTCCAGTCCACGACTTGAAGACCGCACTCCAAGACTATATTCGGAGGATGCTCGCTTCAAGTATGGTCTTGCACCTTTTGGACACTGCCTTTATTTCTGACAAAGAGACATGTCCGAAGGTTGAACAAATAATAAGGTATAAGCACAATGTGTACATTTTTTCTACAATAGTGTTTATTAATGCGACATTAGCTTGATATTTAAATCAAGTGCATAACATGCTCATTATTAGATGATTCTCTTAAACTTATAATTTAGACACTGCAGGCCAGAAGGTTAAATGATGGCAGTGAAATAAAGATTTGATTTTATTTGGAATAAATAAGCTGACTCGCACTGATAAAAACTGTGACCCTAAAATTCTGTTGTAGGATGGCCCTATGGACACAAATGAGCTTCAATTTGCACGTAATCACCATCCAAGACAAACTATTTGTACCCATAGGACCAATGTTACAACCAAATTTCAAGAGACTTATCTCTCTTTATGAGACAAGCTAATTTCTTCTGATTGGAATTGCTTTTTTCCTCTGCCTGCTCTTTATTATTAGAGAGATGTGCGCGAAACTTCTGTAGAAACTTTGTTACATGTTCATACTATGAGCCAGAATCTTTATCTTTTTTTTATTATTGCCTGGTGGTCAGGTGGGATGTACCAGATAATCCAAGTGGAAAGAGAGGAAAAAAAGACGATTACGCTTAAGATCCACAGATGGCAATGAGGAGGATGCGCACACTTCATGTGGAAGTTTGAGAATGGCAGCCCAGAATTGAGACTGATGGTGACCAGGGGTGCCCTTCCCCCCCCCCCCCCAAAGCCCATGATGCACTCCCCCTCAAAAAGGTTGAGCATCCCCCCATTTAAGCCGAATTAATTACTCAAATTATTTTTGTCACAAAATTTGTGAAGAAATATAATACCAGAGGTGCAACAAAAAAAAAATTGTCCGGGGGGGGGGGGGAAGTTCCAGGATAAACATACCAATAATAATCATAACAACATTAATAATGGCTTGATTATTATTACTACTACTACTACTACTACTACGTTATTATCCTCTTAAATTATGCAAAAAGGGGGTAGAAGTCTGTGCTAAAGCATTTGTTAGGAACAAACGATTTTGAAATATTTTTTCAATACCTTCAATTTCACATTAGCTAATAATGGAAATCAAGCACACAAACTGTATTTTTGAATGGAAGAAAATGAATGATAAATGTATTCCAAAGATACGTGTGTAACTTTCATGTACAACATATGTTTTACACATATGTCACATAGAGCGACATAAAATAGAAAATATATATGCAACAAGCTAACACTAAATTGTGTACGTATTCAAAGCTTATTCAATACAAATATACAACACATATTGTTTAAATACATTACATTAGAGAAAAGAAGTAGAATGCGAGTGGAGCGAGCAAGAAAATTTTTAGATCCAATTTTTGCAATTGAAAACAATATTGATTTAATTGGGCGCAAATAATTTTACTGGATGCAATGGCATTCTCTCTTTTACAACTTTTTTTTTAGATCATTCGGTGCCCATGGTCGACTTCCGCCGCCCCTAGCTACAGCTCTGAACTTGATGAAAACTAGAAAAGCAGATAATGGGAGCGAAGGAAGCAAGAAAATTTTACACAATGGATTTCTATTTGTATAAAATTTGAAATCGAAGGGGTAATTGATCCTCTGTGGCCCCTGCAGGTAACCTTGGCTGTCAATATTTGTCCCTCCTTGCTACCCTAGAATTGACTTCTGCCGAAGGTTGTGGGGGGGGGGGGGGAATGACCACCTGTGGTTGCGTCACTGTATAATACAGACATAATTAAGCAATATATGTTTACTTCACATACTTTAGGCTCACTGCGATTGTTAGTCAACCTTATTCCGTACAGTTTATCTGCTCTACTAACCTTGTATTAATGCGAATACCATCACCCCCCAATACAAACCAATTCTAAAGACATAAGAGGTGGTGTTTCATTTCAACCCTATCGCTGCAGTTAAGTAGAAAAACTGTACATAATAATCAAAACTAAAAGTCAATAACACGCCAATCAAACTATACGATCCCCCCCATATTTGTGTGAAGATATATATATACAATTGGCATAAAATTTTGTCCCCCCAAAAATTCGCATGACACAGACACGTCATGAAACCCCCACCCTTCCCCCTATGGGCACCCCTGATGGTGACAGATCACATTATTGGCCAATATTCAGCAATGGACTGTAGTGCAATGATGATATTCCTTTCTAATTGGACTAAAAGCGCATGATATACTTTCTGGTTGAGTTGAGTTGTGTTTTAAGTCCACTTTATGTACAGATAGGGACTGAACCTGCGGTTTAAAGTGAAATCCAAACCACTATGGGCCTCCACAGACTATCGAACCAAAGACTCTTTCATTGCAAGGCAACAATGTTGTCACTGCGGAGTTCCATGATATACTTTCTCTTTCACTGCTCTTTACAATATCTTAGTGTCAATGTAATCTACACTGAATTCCATAATGAAAACAAAGAATTCTCTGTACCAAAACAAACATGAAATAAATAGCTTATGCCACAAGGAGGATATATGTAAACTTACGGGAAAAGTAAGGTTCAACCAGGGTTCGAATCTGGATCTTCCGCACTCTGTGTCAATGCTATACCACTCAGTAACCCAGCCAACCTATGGCCTCCCAATAATTTCCACAACTTAGATCTCTGTGAAAGAAACATTATCAACTTGGACAGAGATCTAAAATGTAGAAATTTATGAGGACATCACAGGTTCAGATGGTAGCTTCGTCGAGAATTGGCACAGAAGTAAATAGACTTAGTTTCAGACCCTGCTTAAGAAACAATCTCTCATAACTTTCTACCATGTTGCAAATAACACATTCAGAGACAGTACTTACAGCAGGCAATGCACTGTGCCAGCCCTCTGAGCCTAGAAGAACATCAGGCAAGTTGTCAGTCTCCATGGCTGCTAAACCAGAGGCAGCTTCTTGTGAATCATTATTCTTCTTTGTTTCAGGGAAGCAAGCATCAACATGGTTCTCCACTGCTAAAGGAAGCTCTGGTGAACTGCTATCAGTTTCCATCGGCTACAAAGAGGAGGAAAACTACACTGTCTACAATGCATGAACTAACAAGTTGTCAACCTGTCATTGACAATGAACAGAAGATAAATTAAAAATTAGAAATGGACCAATCAAAAAAATTGAAGAGCATGGTTCTTTAACTTCCTTAATTAATGTTTGTGGTCAGGTGATTGCCTTTGCAAAAGAACTGCATATTTAGACATTTAGTTTACAAAATAATGGAATACATACCTAGTCTTACCATAAATACTGTCCCAAAGTTGTAAGTAAATAGACACAAAATGGTGAGAGATATTGTAATATCAGAATAACATGAGGTGCATGGATGCATTATGAACCAAAATCACAAATAATTATTCGAAATGGCCACCTTTCGCACTGACAAACTTCTGAAGTCTTCATGGCCGCGCATCAATGGAATTACGCAACACATCAAGTGGAAACTCTGCAGCTGCCTTCTGAAGAGACCGCTTTAAACTGTCAATATTGGGATGTCTCTTCTTGCAAGCCATCTCCTGAAGCTTGGACCACAATTTGTAGTCCAAAGGGTTTAAGTCTGGACTGGCAGAGGGCCAATCTGACGTGGATATGAAGTCAGGAACATTTGCCTCCAACCACTGCTGGGTGGTGCGTGCTTTGTGTGCTGGGGCTGAGTCCTGCTGGAAGCTCCAGTTCTCTCCATGGAAGATGGTGTCGGTAAGATTCTTGCATCGTTTCTCAAGCACTGCCTGCTGGTACACTTTGGCTGATGTTTTTACCCCTTTTTCACAGAAATGGAGCGTTCCCTCATAGCAAATGTTCCAGACTTCATTTCCACTTCAGATTGGCCTTCTGCAAGTCCGGACCTATACCCTTTGGACTACAAATTGTGGTCCAAGCTTCAGGAGATGGCTTGGAAGAAGAGACATCCCAATATTGAAAGTTTAAAGAGGTCGATCTCTTCTGAAGGCAGTTGCTCATTTTCCAGTCGATGTGTTGCGTAATTCAATTGATGCGCGGCCACGAAGACTTCAGAAGTGTGTCAGTGCTAAAGGTGGCCATTTCAAATAATTATTTGTGATTTTGGTTCATAATGCATCCATGCACCTCATGTTATTCTGATATTACAATATCTCTCACCATTTTGTGTCTATTTACTTACAACTTTGGGACAGTATTTATGGTAAGACTAGGTATATACACACAGGGTGTCCATATGAAATCTCCCCAGTTTCAAATTACAATTGTGAGGAAACTATTCAACATAGAGCCTTGCGGTTTGCGGCATCATGTAAAGCAATACATTTTTTTAAAAAAATTGTATTTATTTACTTAGATGCTGAGTAACTACCAACATTGATGACAGCACAAGAGAGCACAGTGGTGTGGCATGCGGGAAAAAAAATCGCCAATTTCAGTCCAAAGACATTTCAGATGTGCGTTTGAATGGGAACCACCAGATGTAAAGGCAATAAGGCCTGTTGCACTATTGTTTGGCACATTTCTGTTGTTTTTTGTTTCTTGATTGCTGCTAGGTGTGCTGCTGTCATCTGTCCGTCTGTGCTAGTGTTGTCTGCTGACAGGCGACAGCAGTGCACCTACTTGCAATCAAGGAACAAAAAAACAACAGACATGTGCCAAATAATAGTGCAAGAAGTCCCAACAAGAATGGTGGAAGTGGGCACAGAAATTAACAAAACAAAAAAAGAGCTTTGCGAAAAATGTGAGTACTATCTCTGTAAATATTTACTACTGCTTCTCTCATTTTACAAAATATGAAAACTCTGGTAGATTGAAATGACTTATTTATCTTGTAGTCTACGGTCATTACAAGCACATTTTTCATTGTGACATTTCAGGAGAACACACACTCCCTTCATCAGGCATTTATATTTAGTTTGATTAAAGATACAGTTATAACAATGGTTAAATCTTTTTAACAAAAAAGAATCAGTTATACAATAGATGTTGTCAATGTTATATTGTTGTAATATAGCAACTTAACTGTTTTATTTTTATTTCAGATAAAAAAATCTTTGATCACATTTTTTAATTTTTTTTTTTAAATTATGAATCCCAAATATCATCATTTAAAATCATCATTAATTTCACAGAGGTTCTTGATGTTTTCTGTTACATTAAATTTTAAACATTAAAAAAAAAGAAAGTAAATTGAAATGATTGAAATGACATACTTTGAATGGAAAATTTATGGATTAAAATTTGCAAATATTTGTAACTACCTTGAACTGCTACAATTTTCAAGGACAGTATCAGTAAGAGTATCAGAATTGGTGTTCGTTCAGTCCACTTATCGGAATCGGCAAAAATTGAACATACCTCTGGAGAAATAGCATTCTCTGTCTGCTGTGGTGCGGCTGCTTGTTCTGCCACCTGTTCACTGCTGGGAATACGATAGACTAGATACGGAAGGATCTCTGCGTTGTCCACGTTCAGGTTGGAAATGTAAGACCTCAGGTGGCCGAGTGAAGTTGTGATCGCCCATTGCTGGACTGCTGGATGGACATCGCTTGTCAACTGCCGCTGAAAACAAACAATGAGAACCGATTAATTGTCACATACAACTGAGCTTAATATTAAAGGCTCAGCTGAGAACTATATTTTGATACCAGGCATTATCTCAGTGAGTCTTGGTTCAAATTTAATAATGGCAGATAGTAAAGAGCTCAGGTTCAAAACTAGATCAGATCAGTTCTAGCATACCATAATGAGTAACACAGTATTTATGGTGTATTCAGAAAGCAAATTTATTAGGAATGGGGTGATATGAAATTTTAGCCAATACCGAAAAAACCTTTTCCAATATCGATAACAATAACCGATATTCTACCGATCCGATATAAAATTCCAAATAGGCCTTGAAAAACATGAATGGATCATTGACCTCCTTACTAAATGTTTGTTTCTAGTTGACTCCAGTGCAAAAAGAGTTGCATATTTAGACATTCACTCTACATCTACAAAAGTAGAGCATTTGATTGATTGATTGATTGATTTGGTGTTTTAAGTCCACTTTATGCACAGTAAGGCTAATCGAGACTGACCTACAGTTTAAAGTAGAATCCAAACCACTGTGTGCCTCCACCGGGCATTGAACCTGGGACCTCTTCATTACAAGGCAACAACAAAGTAGAGCATGAAGATTATCCATAAAAAATATAACAAAATGGCATAATTTTGCACTAAATTTGAACATATTTATAGATATATCGGATTGGTAAAAAAATCTGTAACTTTACTGATATGCTTATAACGGTCGATACCAATACAGTACCGATTACTCTGTTTCATCCCTAAAATGTTTTTCTTTTTCTGTAACGTATTTTAAAGACTACTCATCATGACGCCTGCCTTTACCCTTTCCAATAGAAGTAACAAAACTAAATACAACATGCTTCCCAAATGCATTCTCTCTCATTGGTATATTAACATAATTATAGCCAGTCGGTAGGGTGTCAAACTGCCACACTGGAGACTCAGGTTTATTTCCCTGGGGTGGGTGGATCTCATGTGGGAATCTTTCTAACAGTGACCCTTCATAAAGTGGTTCTGGGGCTCACCCAGCCTAAGACTAGACTGCACAATACTTTCATAGTCTCTCAAATTGCAAAATTATTGAAAAATACTATTCTACTTAAGTTCATTGTAATCAACTTGCAGTTCATTTTTCAAGGCAGTCTTTTTGTTCACGATAGATTTTGCCATCTGTCTAGTAACTTCATCAGACATGTATTTGATGACCGCCTGCGCACACCAATGAAAGGAAACACTTCCCCGCGGATGTAGACAACGAGATCGGGAAACCACAGTGACAAAATCCCATTGTGTGACCAAAGAAAGAACTACCACACCCCCCACACTAAAGGAACAGGACCCACGTCAGCTGGCGCAACAAACTGAAGAAGCCAAAGAGGTGGAGAAATTGATTGTGAACAAAAAAACTGCAAGTTGATTATAATGTGCTGCATTTAAAACCTAACAAAATGTTCAATTAATTCATAAGAATCAACTATTATATTTATACTTATATTTCTTGCTTAATTCATAAATTTTAATGGAAGCCATCTATGAATTGGCATTTGAGAAGTAGAGAATGCACTTTGTATACTCCAATTTCTAAACTGACTGCAAGTTAAGGATCCACTCATTCTCTATTTTTCAGAGGAACAGTAGCAGTGTTGGTTATTAAACTTACTGACAACCAGTGCTTATTTTCTGGGAACTCTTCAATTTGGTTTGTTCTTGTTTTCAGCACAAGAACTACTCAAAGATTGTTGTATGTTCATAAATAAGCACCTATAAAAAGGTGCCGGTACGGCTTACGGTTGCGTACCGGCAGAAAAAAAAAGCAGTACAATATAAACATCATATGGAAAGAACTACAATTCTATATTGAATATAATGTAATATCTTACTTGAAATAGTTAAAAGTATTGGCTTTTACTTACTATGCAGCTTTGGAATATGGCTTCTACTCCTTGTACACGATCTAGACAGCAGTGAATAACAATGGCACTAAGCAGTTTAAAATATGAACGATACATTCTCATCAGGTCAGGACCAAAAGTATTATTGTTATCTGGAAACAGAGAATCCCTTATTAAGCATTACTGATAGATACATATTATCACAACAAAGCACCATGATCAAATCCACTAACAAGCAAATAAACTATAACTTACGGCCAATACAACTATATGCATAGATACAAACAGCATGGATGCAAAAGGGATATATGATAGATGTTAAGGGATTTCAACACATCCATTGATGACTTTGGGAACAACAATGTAGCAAAATAAACCTCTATTAACATTGTAAAAAGATTTCTCCTAACCTGCCCAATTTACATACATGCTATTGCAAGCACAGACTTTTCTATTACTTGCCTGAATGTTGGTGAAAATAGTTCTATGCTAGCATGTAATGTAAGTTGCAATATGTGAAACCCAGCCCAATATGTGTGCCAATTAGGGGCCTGCCAGAACAGCTGCAAATTCCAAAATTTCCAGAAAATTTGATATTTAAAAAAAAAAAATGATTTTTTCAGAATTTTCTCAAAATATTTGGATGAGTGCTATACTCTGTCCCAGGAGACTGTGTAGCAAGCAAAGGAAAACAAATCCTCTGCATAAGTAGAGACTCGAGAGGGGCTTGACAATGAACGTGTGAGAGTAAAAGGGATTATATGGAGGGGAAAATGCAACTGCATCCGCCAGATGTTTGCAGCAGTGCACACTGCTTTGCTGTGCCCATTCACTTTCTTTCCTTCTCTACCATTATGCATGTAATTCACCCACAGACTCGTGGGACAGACTGAACATGATGTCAAAGGTGGGTCTTTCGGTGTGATTCTCTGTAAATTTCATGCGATTAGTGTCTTCGTATTTCAAGCGATTAAAATCCATAGGACCGATGCAACAACTGATTTTCAGGAACAAAGTTACTCAGCCCATTTTATAAAACTGCCTACAGAATACTTTATATGTTTTTGATATTCAAGTATGTCATACCTTCGTATGTATACTAATAAAAAAACTGTATTATACAGCATATTATACAGCTCAATCACAATAAATGGAAAAATGATGGTTAGTTTTGGAGAAATAACGTATGTTAAATGATGTCACCTGTCACTGAGCAACTGCTATCCCAGCTGTCTTCAAGGAAATAGAGGCACTGGGATACCAGTTGCCCCAGCCAAACTCTACATATTAATAAAAATGCATTACAGTTTCCAAGTTGAAACCCTATTCCAATGAAGTTTCTGAAAATTGGATCGGAAAGTAAGTTTCTTCATGAATTTTGCGATTTCATTTACACATACAGGGAATGGTAAAAAATTTACAGAATCAAAAATATGACTTCCAAGGATTAGATAATGTATATAGTCAGTCAGTCGATCAACATCAAAGCATGTTGTCAGGGTACCAAATTTTATTCAACTGATAGTAAGTAGGGTACTGTATTGCAATAATGTAAAGCTTATTTCCAAAACGTTTATCTTGAAAGATAAAGCATGTTGGGGGGGGATCCATTCTCATTGAGGCCATCATCCCAGTGTACAGTTTTAATGGTACATTCTATGTAGCACATTAGTTTGGCATAAGTCAACTATTTTTTTTCGTCACGAGAATGCAGGACCAGAACGAAAATTAGAAATACAGAACTGGAAGGGGGCAATGTATGGTACTGTGAAATGTATGAACAATGCATACATGCGAAACAGGTGTAGAATAAATCAAGCAAACATCTTTAAAAGTATCATCGTACCACATGTGTTTACAAGTTAGAGAGCATACAAGCTTTAAAGGAAGAAAAGAGGCACATGCTGTACTATACAGTTCCCACCAGATCCCTGTGGCCTTTTGACATTTCTCCCCCAAAAGAATGGCTGCTTTGATACACAAACACTGTTCATGGCGTGCGACAGTGGTAGACTCAAAAATGAATTACCACTTCCCTCTGTACGATAACCGTTCATCATACTCCCATCTAGTGATGTGTTCTCATACTAGGTGGCATGTTCTCCGGGACGTACAATCATATTGCGGTACCACCATTTAACTTTAAGAGAAAATAATAGTTACCGTGACTTATGCCCCAGCCCTCCTATTTAAATATAAAAAGGTAATAATTTTAAGAAAAATGTAGTTATTAAAATATATAAATATGACAGTTATAGTAATATTCACCTTCCGACATTATAAGCTTGATCATCTCTGGCAACTGGGCTTGGTTGTACAGGATGACGGATGCCACAATGTCTATATCTTCTCGAAGTTGAGCTTCTTCCTGTAGAAAGAACTATTTATTAGTAGGGAATGATTTCCTTGCGGTTATAAAACTACCAAAATTGCTGCAAAACATAAATTTGCAGGTAGAGTGGGTTTACTATTGATACAGATTTATCAATATTGGCAAATATCTGTGGTATTGGTATCATAAAGTATCAATTTAAACTTAATTACTAATACCTAAGAGCCACATATTTATGGCGAATAAAATATCAAGATTTCGGTACAAAAACTGGCCATATTTTGGTATCAAAAGCAGTTATAACTCCATTAAGCCTTGTTTCCATGATTATGAAAAACTAAATATGCTGACCAAGGCAGTAATTTATTTTATTAAAAACATAAACTAACGTAACGTTTCAACCTTCTAGCAAGGTCTTCTTCAGACTCTGTATCAAGTACAAAAGTAACCAGATACAACAAAAAGGGTAATATATATACACAAACATTACTCCATCCAGACTATTTAGAAAGTTGTTTGGAACTTTCTAGCAGATGACTTTCACTTTCCAACTTTACTTTCACCTAAAAGGCTAAACACAATTACTTCCATATAGAATGTGGTTGGACTTTTTAATCTCACACTCTTTTCCCTTCATTTTTCTTCCTTCTCCTCTCCTCTTTTTCTCTTGTCCTTTCCACTCTTTCCAACATCTTCTTCCATTCTTTGTTTAACTTCAGTCCCCCATTCCAGTTCATTGTGTCTTCTTCGCCTTTCTTCTCTATTTCCTTGGCTTCCTTCCATTTTCTCACTAGCATTCTCTTCTCCCTTCCTATCTGCTTAGCCTCATCCCACTCTATGTCATGTCCTGTTTCTCTCGTGTGTTTAAATATTGCATTTCTCTCTCTTTTAAGTCGTACATCATCCCTATGTTGTTTCAATCTGTCTTTCAGCCTTTTTTTCGTTTCTCCTATGTACACACTCTGACATTCTTTACATTTTACTTCGTAGATAATCCCTTCTTCTTCCTCTTCTCTGTTTTCCTTTTTCTTGTTAGCATTCCTCGCTATTCCTAAGATGCTTCTCCCTCCCTTCCTGTAAGTTTTAATTCCTGCTTTCCTAAGCACAGAAAAGATATGCAAAGTGCTTAGGAAAGCAGGAATTAAAACTTACAGGAAGGGAGGGAGAAGCATCTTAGGAATAGCGAGGAATGCTAACAAGAAAAAGGAAAACAGAGAAGAGGAAGAAGAAGGGATTATCTACGAAGTAAAATGTAAAGAATGTCAGAGTGTGTACATAGGAGAAACGAAAAAAAGGCTGAAAGACAGATTGAAACAACATAGGGATGATGTACGACTTAAAAGAGAGAGAAATGCAATATTTAAACACACGAGAGAAACAGGACATGACATAGAGTGGGATGAGGCTAAGCAGATAGGAAGGGAGAAGAGAATGCTAGTGAGAAAATGGAAGGAAGCCAAGGAAATAGAGAAGAAAGGCGAAGAAGACACAATGAACTGGAATGGGGGACTGAAGTTAAACAAAGAATGGAAGAAGATGTTGGAAAGAGTGGAAAGGACAAGAGAAAAAGAGGAGAGGAGAAGGAAGAAAAATGAAGGGAAAAGAGTGTGAGATTAAAAAGTCCAACCACATTCTATATGGAAGTAATTGTGTTTAGCCTTTTAGGTGAAAGTAAAGTTGGAAAGTGAAAGTCATCTGCTAGAAAGTTCCAAACAACTTTCTAAATAGTCTGGATGGAGTAATGTTTGTGTATATATATTACCCTTTTTGTTGTATCTGGTTACTTTTGTACTTGATACAGAGTCTGAAGAAGACCTTGCTAGAAGGTTGAAACGTTACGTTAGTTTATGTTTTTAATAAAATAAATTACTGCCTTGGTCAGCATATTTAGTTTTTCAAAAGCAGTATATAAAATGGCATAATAAAAATCTAAATTTGATGTAAAAATTATAGTTATTACACAAAATTAATATTTCACTTCTAATAGCACAATTATATAATTATCAGAGTATTAAGTTCATTCCTGTGCAAAGGAGTCCATTTTTGCTTCTCAATTTTTTGTAGCAGAATTAATCAATTTTCCATGATTTGCATAACTCACGGATAATCCACACCTCAGAAGGTGTCGTGTAGATAAATAAATGCTAAATTTCGTGTTTAAGAGTTTATTTCACATTTTGCAATTCATTTTGCATTATTTTGTTACAAAACATGGTAGCGAAATGGACCTCACGACTCTCAAAAACATGAAAAATTTTACATTACAATGTGTTTAGTCAAAAACAAAATATACATGCTGTCAATACTTTTCTGGTGTTCAATTATTTTCAGAATTATTATTTAATTCTACACCAATTACCTGTGCTAATGGTAAATTTTGTGATTAAAAACTATTTTAATATCATTATTTCAAATGTGTACATACTTTGAAGCCCCTCAAAAAAAGAGGAAATTGATATGTAGCGGGATCATCTTTTATTTATTAATTTATTTTTTAACCATCCTGCCGTTTGTAATTGGAGGTTTATCTCTGTTGAGGGCAGTAAATAAATACATAAATAAATAAAAAATAAAAAAAAATTAACACATGATAATACACCAAATAAAAAATTATAACGAAGATAAGTTGTCTCAGCCAATTGTATCACTATTTTGCAATAACAGACAATAACACAACATATATAGTATTTAACGTCCAAATGGAAATAGCACTTGATACAGAATAAACCTCTCTCTTATGCCAGCCACCTGGATACGATCCACATCATTTTAGTGTCATCTTGTAGTGTACATTTTAATCACTTAACTCACGGCTATATGTGCAGTGAATACAAGTAATAGCATTACGACACTTGTGTTTAAATGCAAGAATTTCTTGTAAAAAGGTTGAATTTTTCAGCAAATTCAATAGCCATGGGAAAACAGAACAACTTAGTTGTAGTCAAAGTATTTTACAGAGATCATAAGTAATGTATCACTTTGCTTTTACACAGTAGGAAATCTAAGCACAATTTATATTCTTCAAAATAAATTGTATGTCTAATTCCTAGGGGCATGCATATTTCGTTTTTCGCGAAAACGCAAAATGTGAAGTAACAAATTGTAATGTTAATTTTTAATGTTTCTGAAAGGTGTGAGGTGCATTTTCCCACACTGTTTTGTCACGAAATAATGTGAAATGAGCTGCAAAATGCAAAATAGACTCTCAAACATGAAATTTAGAGTTTTATTTACCAACGCGACACTTTCTGAAGTGTGAATTATCCTGAGTGTTATACAATTCACGGAAAAATGATTAATTCTGCTGTAAATATTTTGAGAAGCAAGAAAGGACCCCTTTATACAAGAATAAACTTAATATTGTCAACTACATAAATGTGTTATTAGAAGGGTTTTGTTTATTTTGTAATAAGTGCAGTTTTTAAATAAAATTTTAGATTATGTTCACAATTTCTAAAACAAAATATTATTTTATATACTGCTTTTGATCCATTTTTCCACCGCTATAACACCAAAATTTTATTTCATTTACAGCTTTTGAACCCGAAATTGAATGTTTTTGTACCGAAATTTTGCTTTTTTATTTACCAAAAAATATGTGCCTATACTAATTTCAAGTTTCAGATTTAATGTATATTTGAATGTTGTTTGTGAGGCAGAAGGAATTTTCAGAAATTATGGGAGCTGTAAGCAAGCAATGACAGAGGCAACTTTTCAATGCTATTGCTTTTAAAATTTTCCATTTTTTCCACTACACCCTTATGTAGTCTTAAACTAAAGTGGGCAGAGTAAAAAAAAAAAAAAAAAAAAAAAAAAAAATGGTACTACTGTACTAGAACATACTTGGCTGACTAAACTACTGAACTAAAACAAATTACAAATACTTACCAATATTGAAACATAGGAATGAACTTCTTCCAGAATTCTGTCTACTGCCTGAGACATATTCTCTTCTGTGGGAGGATCACCTTTCAATACTTTTTGGGCAACAAATTCTCTCAGTTGTGGATGGACACGGTTTAGTGGACTTGGCTGCCCAATACTCAAGTCAAGCATATCCCTGAATGTAAAATTTCTCACCTGAAATAAATATGTATTGTATGCCTTAGTTTTCAGTAATACACTCTTTACACTGCAAAAAATCTATATAAGAGTTTTTAAATATCTTAATTTAACACACACAAAGCCTTACATAACTGATGTCAACTGAAACAGTCTCTTGAAGAATATTACACGATTGATTGAGTTTGTGTTTTCAGTCCACTTTATGCACAGTAAGGCTAATCGGGACTGGACCTACAGTTTAAAGTATGATCCGAACCACTAGGTGCCTCCACCGGGTAACCTGGGACCTTTTGATTACAAGGTGACGGCGCTACCGCTGTGCCATCAGGGAGGCCTGAAGAGTATTACATGCTGGCAAAATTATACTTTTCTTTGGCGTGCCCTCTTCAGTAGATAAAATACATGAAAATACAATAGAGAATGGAAAGCATGCCACACCTCACGTTGGTCAATGCTGTAGATGCTTTAACATTAGAATGTTATTTGCAGGGTATCCACATTGGAACTCCATAATTTCAATGTGCTACTGCTACGTAACTGGACCATGGAGTCAAAATTGTGCAAATGAAAAAGTTTATTTTAGAAGAATCAGTAGACTTTTACGTGTGCTGCTTTAAGTGCATGCACAATATCAAACTGATAGTCTCTCTGGTCAGGATTTCACCAGAGGTGACGGAGGACACGGCAACAGGAATGCAATCTCTTTGTTGTGTAAAATTTTCCAGTTTTTACAGGGAAGCTACATTCAACCGGTAAGTAAGTTTCGGAGTTTATGTCCACTCATGAACCACACGGAAGCTGGTGTTTAAAATAGTCCAGGGTGTACACAAATGAATATCAAAGTTTTAAGCATGTGTATTTTCTCTACAATAATGAATCATAGATGAGATTGAAGAGTAAATTTGAGTTTACGTAATCCATTAATATCTCATGACTAAAAAAGTAATCATCTTCCTGATCGAGCATTTGTTCGCAAAAGTTGGTATGGGCCACATGATCTGCAGGTTTAGGGCCTGTAACAGCTGCAGGTGGTAAGGTGTCAGCCAGAGTCATTTTGTTAACACTTTCCACACTATCATGGTCGGCACTCAACTCCCTTGCAGTGCAGATTTCCTAGGACTCTCATAAAAGCTGCTCTGAGCGGTCCACGTTCTCATCTGACCCACATGCTTGCCTGGTGCTCTTCCCCTTACACAGGCATTGTGTGGAATTGGTTATAACACCTATGAATGTTGTTGTCAGATGGGGTGTCACATCCAAATCTTCACCCATAGGCCCGTTGGACTGTAATTACTGGAAACACCTTGCGAATTCAAAGTCACAAAAAGGCTTACGTTTTGGAATCACTGTCATCTTTACAACTGGCGCTCTCATGTGGCAGAGTTAGGAAACAATTTGGGCATGTACCTACTTGTGCCATAAGTTTTGATACAAAGTGATCGCCTGCCTGCTGGCACTGCAAACCCAGCACGATCTTGTGGCAAGATGGTAAAACACATGTGGAAACATAGGTGTTGCCTATTCAATCTTGGTGTAGTCAGTAAGAGCTACAAAAGTGTGTAAAATGTACATCAAACAGAAGCGTCCAGCAATGGTTGCCTTAAGGCAAAGAAGATGCCCGCTGAGATTTTCAAGGACCTAAAATATCTGGGCATTAACAGATTATTTGTTTATCGCATGATCAAAAGGTTTGCTGAGACCAATGGAATTGCTGGCCATGTTAGAAGTGGTCGTCCACGGTCAGTTCGAACACCAGCTCTCCGCAAAATGGTCAGGGAGCGAATTCGATGGAATCCCTGTCCCAAGAAGTCTCTCCTTGCAAAGCAGATGAATGTGTCGACAAGAACAATGTGCCGCATGAAGAACATTGTACCGCATCATTAACGAAGACCTTAGACTCAAAGGTTAACGACGAACAACTGGGTATTTCCTCACAGCAGACCTAAAGCTTAAGCGACAGCTGAAAGCAAAGGCACTCTTGCCACAGAAGAATTATTTTTCCGGACGAGAAAATTTTTGACGTAGAGGAATCCTATAACTGCTAGAATGATCATGTGTATGCTCGGAGTGCTCAAAAAGCTAAGCAGAAGAAGAAATGTGTGCAGCGTTCCAATTATCCTGTATCCATCATTGTGTGGTGACGCGTTAGCTTTGAAGGCGTCACACAGCTGCACTTTCGTGAGAAAGGGGTTAAAACCACTGCAGAAGTGTATCAAGATACCATCTTAGAGCCTGTGGTGAAGCCCCTCAACGAAACCTTGTTCCATGGAGAGGATTGGACGTTTCAACAAGACTCGGCCCCGGCACACAAAACGAAGACCACTTGGCGGAGGCTCAGGAACAATGTGCCCACTTCATAGCAGCTGACGGTTGGCCCTCAAGCAGTCCTGATTTGAACCCACTGGACTACAAACTCTGGTCTGTGTTGGAAGGCAAGGTCTGTCAAAGTGTCACCCTAATTTGGAAAGTCTGAAACGGACCTTGACGAAAGCAGCCGCTGAAATTCCGATGGAGGTGATCCGTGCCGCAATAGATGCATGGCCAGACCGACTTCGGGCTTGCATGCAGGCAAAATGTGGCCATTTCAAGTGAATGGTGTATCTGAGAGGCACAATAAAGGTCCTTGACCTTTCAGTTGTCAACCTACGTGTACTGTGTTTTATTTCTACTCCCTGGCATGTGTATCACAACTTATGGCACAACTAGGTAGAATCGAAACATTCACAGTTGCTCATTCATCACATGTAGGAGACAACCGGCTGGGGTTACTTACATAACCATACAAAACACTTACAACTCCAGTATTCATTTGTGTACACCCTGTATATATTGGACAAGACGTCAAGGTGGTTCTCACAATACAAATTTTAAAATTATTAAACACTTACCAACACCATGAAAAGATCAGAAAAGAAAGATTCCCCTTCCACATATGAGTAATCTGGAAGCGACTGCAGGAAATCAGCCACTGTTGAAGGTGGTGTTTGCTGTCCAACTACTGCTGCTGTAACAGGTCCTCTGGCACCCTGCAAAAGCTTAAAGCGGTGAAAACTGCACATTACAAACTAATAGATAATGACATGGTTCATTCCTCTAGTCTATTTTTTTGCAAGCATCTCATATTACTTCTATTCTGACAGATCATCATAAGTTGAGTTGTAGTAAAATGTTGTATAAAAAATTAATTTTGCAAGAACTCAATCATGATTATATCTTTTTGGCCATGTTTAGAAAAAGCTAAATTGACAATTACATTGTACAAAAGAGAGAGAAAAGGTAGCTGGGAGTATTCTGTGTGGACTTTAGGAAGGCATTTTTTTTTTTAAATTGTTTGATGCATGTCGAACTAATAAAAGCATGAAATCATTAACACTAGACTTTCTTTTACAAACTTTGTTGAATTGCATAGTACGATAAAAGCCTGAAAGATAAAAATCCAAATCAGAAAGTTGATCCCGACTTTTCTCCATCTGCAAGCAGTACAGTGAGATTAGAAAGCGGTCATCAGCAGATCACTACAGGCAAAAAAAGAGGACATTTGTCTCCAAATGTAATAAATATAAAATGTGAGGCAACAGCCCTTTACGGCCAGTGCCTACCTACCAACTGCCAGCCTCACTCCCAATGCCTCAGCAGAGGTGGAAGATCATCCAACCAGTTTCGGGGTGACACGTGGTCAGCGCAAGTATAGCTCTTTCCAGTATTACAGCGGCCGATCCTCATGCTGGCAAGGGAAGTGGGGAGCGGGGAAGCAACCAATCCAAAGTGATAAGAAACAGCAGCCTGTGGGCAGAACTCCCTGAACTCGACGATGTAACTCTCGGCGCCACCGCTGTTGTCTGGTTGGTCTGCTGCGTATTCCCCAAAGTAGTTGTATTGATGATATAACCAGCACAACAAATGATGAGGCCCCTCAGATTGATTTGCACACACTTAAAACAAAGGCAAATCGGGCATATGCCCCAATCGGCCAAGTGTGGAACCCTGTCTAATCCAAGATTTTTTGTAAAAATGCCCTGACACTATAGTGTACAAATGATGAGCTTCTCAGATTGATGTGCCCATACTTACAAAAGTTGCATCAGCCAGATTTTTGTCCATAAACTTGTCAAAAAATTGTTAATTTTTTGGCCACACCTGAAATTATGCTAAACCCATACCTACCCATACATATTTACTTCAGGTTTAAGTTCAATTGGATACCAGGTTCAAATTGTTTATCTAATATTAAAACAATGCAATTCTTCTAGAATTGCTCCGTGACTCTCTTATTTTTTATATTATATGTTTGCATGTTTCTCCTCTGTGTCAGTGTGTACAATTCCCGAGATGGTAGTATTGATTTTTGCCTTGCATGTTTCTCCTCAGCGCCAGTACTTACAGAAATTCCCGAGTATTGCATCATCCAGTATTGTGAGAGTGGCAGAGGAGAACAGATGTGTTTTTACAGTGCTTCTCATACTTACAGGCCTGTTTGGTTTAAATATATATAATTATTCATATTGAACAATATAAAATCTGATATTTGTTGTAATCCACTCTTATTTAGAGTCAGGATTATATTTGTCCCAGCTTGTTATACAAAAATCAATACATAATACTCAGTGCTGGGTCATTGCCATTCAAGATATGCATGTTCGTGCAGGTATTTGCGGAAGGTCAGTGTGAATGAATATTTATTCCTTTTTCCACTTGTGGGCTATTGGCCTTACAACCTGTCATAAGATAAGCATAGAGATTAGATTTAAAACCCAGGAAATTTTATATAAATACCAAAGCCAAAAATATTAACACACACACACACATACACACATACACACACACACAAAGCACAGTGCTGAACCCAACTGATATTTTTATCCAGCATAGAGTTTTGAATTGAAGCCCAGGAAATTGTATATAATAAACAACAACAAAAATGCCGAATCAAAAATATTGTAATCAATGCAATAAGAATATATCCAGCCCCAATTGGGCCAGACACCAAAGGAATTGTAACCCAGACAAATGCAGAACTCCCATTAAAATATGCCCCAAATGCAATAAAATATTTAGCAAGGCATATTTCAATAGACATGTGGGCACTTGTTCTGCACAGTCATCAATATTGCCCCCACAAGCATCTACATCTGGTCTGAAAAGGAAGCATGAAGCACCTGTTAATGCTGGACCGGCAAAGCAGCTATGTTTTGCACCTATCCATAGCAGTTTTAATGCCCAACTTAGGGATTATCGGTTTGTATCAGAGCCAAGATGTGGTATTGAGAATTTTTTGAGCAGTATAAATTCTGATCTGCAGGCAATTCTAAATGCACAAAATGGCTCTTATAAGCTGTCCCTCAAATTGTATACTCAATATAAGAAACCAAATGGCACAAAATTTACACAGCCCCACAAAACAGAAACTGTACCGGTATATTCAAATGCAAATTCAGACACAATAATAAGCAGTTTGATGGATCAATTGAATATTAAACACTCTGAATTTGCAGCAAAAGAGTCTGGATGGAGCCTATGCGGATCTCCACACAAGTTATATGTTAATATTTCTGAATTCAGCCCATTACAAGGATCTACATATCTGCCATTACCTGCCAATATTAAAAACAAAACAGCCGTGGTTAATATTGAAAATACCGACCAGAAATGCTTTTTGTGGTGTATATTAGCTGCTTTGTTTCCAGTTTCAAGGAATCCTCAGAGAATAAGTTATTACAAACAACATGAACATTTTTTATATCATTTGGAATATCCAATGTCTGTTCAGAATATTGATAAATTTGAGAAAAGAGCCAGGCATATCAATGGCAAACAATTATCTATTAATGTATTTATTTGTTCCACTGGCAATTGCTCGATAGAACCTCTCAGAATCAGTACAATTGATGATGAATCTGCTATTCCGATTGATTTGCTCTTAATTGAAGGGGATGGCAAATATCATTATACTCTGATACATAATCTTGAAGCTTTAGTGAGAACACAACTAGACAAATCTAATAGAATATTTAAGTTGTGCAGAAGATGTTTATGTGTATTTGATGGTCAAAAAATGGTAAATAGGGTTCGGGAAGAAAATGCAGAAATTGCCAAAAACAAGTTAATTGAGCATCTGAAATACTGTGGCAACTATAAACCTGTTCATATGGTGATGCCCAATCCAAGTGAAAATTGCAAATTCAAAAAGTTTGAAGCCTTGTTGGAACACCCAGTATATATTGTCTGTGATTTTGAATCAATTCTCAAATCTCTTGCATCCTGCAATCCAGATCCTGAAGAATCTTCAATTACACCATACCAGCTACATGAACCTTCCAGCTTTTGTTATGTGGTTGTACAGGATGGTGTTGTTAGTAAAGAATATTCATACATGGGACCAGATGCCATCAAAATATTTGCACATAGAATAGAAAATGAGTGCCGTGACATAGCATCTAACATTTTATTAAAATCAAAACCCATGTTGCCTTTAACAGAGAAACAGATTGAAGATTTCAACAATGCAGAAAAATGCCCGGTATGTGATTGTGAATTTTCAGATACAAATATCAAGGTGAAACACCATTCCCATACAGATGGTAAATTCTTAATGACCCTGTGTAATAGCTGTAATATTAAGATCAAGAGACCAAGATTTGTCCCCATATTTTGCCATGGAGCATCCAATTATGATTTCCATCATTTGATCAGATATGAGGGGTTTGACAAGCAGAATTTAAATATTTTAGCTGAAAATGATGAGAAATATATATCTATTAGCAAAATAATTAAAGTTAATGGTGTTCCTATTCACATAAGATTTCTTGATTCTTACAGAATTTTATCTGCTAGCCTGGCTACACTGGCCACTCAATTATCTGATGATCAATTCAAAATTACATGTGCATTGTTTCCAAATCAGGACCTGAAATTAATTAGGCGGAAGGGTGTATATCCATATGATTATGTTACAGATTTTTCTAAATTTGATGAATGTTCTTTGCCACCACAAGAAGAGTTTTACAGCAAAATCAGAGGATCTGGAATCACTGATGAAGATTATCACCATGCCCAATTGATGTGGAACAATTTAAAATGCCAGACATTTGGTGATTATCACATGGCATATTTGAAACTTGATGTGACCCTCTTAGCTGATATATTGCAGGCATTCAGAAACCACACCACTACCCCACCTTATCAATAACAAATGCTGATAACAAAGTGAAAATCACCAGTGTGGAATTGGAGGATTTTACAGATCCCAATACATTAGAAACAGCCTATACTGAAGATGATGGCTCTCTGGAATTTAAAATACAAATTGGAGACAAATTATATTTAGAAAATCCTGCAGTCTCAGCTGCTGAACACCCCATAGTTGCAATATTCTTGTTTACATATTATGTCTAGACAAATTATTGTTGATGAATTACACAGACAAGCCCGACATAATTTTAAGAGACTCCCAGTAGTCACAAAAAGCATAGATGATTTATGGCAGAGCGACTTGATTGAAATGGCAAGTGGACAGTTGAAAAACTTAGACAAAATCAACAAGGGCTACAAGTATCTACTCACTGTAATAGACACATTTTCAAAATTTGCCTGGGCTGTGCCACTCAAATCCAAGACTGGAACATGTGTTACAGAAGCCATCAGGACAATCATCAATCAGAGTGGAAGATCCCCACAATATTTGCAAACAGATAATGGCAAGGAATTTTATAATTCAGTGTTTCAACAATTTATTAAAAGCCAGGCAATACAACATTATTCGAGTTACAGTGACCTCAAGGCCTCAATTGTAGAGAGATTCAACAGAACTTTAAAAAATCTTATGTATAAACAATTTACACTTCAAGGTAATTATAAATGGATTAATATTCTTCCAGAACTTCTACAAAAATATAACAACTCGGTCCATTCCACAATCAACATGAAACCCTCTGAAGTAACTTCATCTGATGAGCAAAAATTAATCAGTACTGTTTATTATCCTAGATACCAGCCAACAAAAAGAAGGGCCAAATACAAGGTGGGGGATCAAGTAAGAATCAGTAAATATAAGCACTTATTCAAGAGAGGCTTTACAAGAAACTGGAGCACAGAATTATTTACAGTGGTTCAGGTTAAACCTGGGACCCTTAACACATATATAATAAAGGATCACCGAGGAGAAATTCTCAAAGGCAGGTTCTATGAACAAGAGCTCAGCAAAACTAAACAGCCTGACACATATCTCATAGAAAAAATTATCCGCAGAAAAGGCAACAAGTTACTTGTCAAATGGCTAGGACTCCCAGAACACAGCTGGATCGATGCAAACAAAATAATAATATGAGCACCTGGGATGTTATAAAAAGGCTGCCAGAACCTGAACAACAAAATAAGAGAAATGGCAAATTGCTGCCTGAAAATATTAGGTGTCTTATTGTTGGGCCATCTGCTTGTGGTAAAACTACACTAATGGTTGATAATTTTTTATTGGCACCCAACTGGTTAGACTGGAAAAACAGGCACTTGTATATCTTCTCTAAGAGCTTGGAACAATTAAAATATCAGCAGCTGATGAAGCTATATGATGGATTGGATATTGCCACTTTTGAACCAGATGTTAAGCCACTTCATGAATGTCTCGATAATTCTGTTGTTGTGTTTGATGACATTATATTGGATAATCAAAACAAGGTTAGAAATTTCTTTACACAGGGCCGGCACAAAAACATTGATTGCTTCTACCTGGCACAGACTTTTTCAAAAATACCCAAGCAACTGATCCGGGACAACAGCAATTTTATATGTGTGTTTCATCAAGACCATACCAACCTCAAACACATACATGATGAATATGTAGGTGGGGACCTGAGCTACAATAATTTTTCCAAGATTTGCAGCAAGTGCTGGAACCAGGACAGTTATGGGTTTGTCACAATTGATATGACAAGAACACCCAATAGTGGCAAATACAGAAATAAAATCAACAATTTTTTAGACATTGAAACATATATAAATAAACATGAAAAGGCCAATTATTGATGATCTTAAGTTAAGAGATTATCTTGTAAAAAGATTTAAGGGATGGAAATCAGAGAACCGTGGAATTTATGAAAAACACAAACAAACAGAACAGCCTGTAATTGATGCTATTAATAATTTAGGTAAAAATATCAAAACTGTTACAGAGCAAAATCAAAATTTGCTCACAGAGCTTGTACCTGTAGCTGCAAGGAACATATTAGATTATCCATTCACCCCACTTTCCAGTATTCATACACCTAGTCCTATTGCTCCTAGAAGAATTGAGGCTAGTCAGGATCCTATTGAATTGGGTCTTCTTGCTCAAAAATATTTAACCACACCTAAAGACAATAAAGATGAGGTTTTTGGCTTATATGCTGACACAGAGCTTGATGGCAGCATCATTCATAGAATTGGCAATTTCAGAGTAACATTTATGGGAGATGATATAATTGTATATTCAGAATCTCGACTTGGAGAAAAAGGTGCTTTTGTTAAATATGCCGGAACACCTGGATTATGGGAACTGATGACTAGGAAAAGGCCTGGCAGCTATACAGATCAAGATTATGAGGATTACAAAGAAATATTAATAAAATCAGATGCTCTATACCAGAACAATGATCCCACACAAAAAAGAGTCAAGTCGAGCAGTGGGGCAAAATACAATAATTTAATCAAGCCCATATGGTCACAAATCAAGACTGGCAGTGGAATAAAACAATACAACACCCTGCCTAAAGAATTTGTGTGGGTTGATGATGTCAGGAAACTTGTAGATAGGTTATTGGTGATAGCTGGGGAGGAAAATGCTGGGAACCACAATTTTTACAATGAAAAGGTTGGAATTATGGACATGATAAGCACCAAATTGTCTAATTTTATAGTGAATGACACTAAGGGGATTGGATATCTCATAAAAATTATTAATACTTTACCCCCCAAATTTTGGAATATTTCTGAGGGTCGGGGCCTTGTTAATGACATTATAAACAAGCTGCCATTTGAATTACATATTCCAGTTTATCAGTATTGTGGTCCCGGTACAAAATTGGATCATAGATTAAACAGAGGGGATCCTGGTGTTAATCCTTTAGATGCTGCTTGTAGAGACCATGATATTGCATACAACACACATTCTGATCTTGATAAGAGACATGTTGCAGACAAGAAATTAGAAGAGGCTGCATTTGGTAGATTTGTAAGCAAAGATGCTTCTTTGAGTGAAAAAATTGCAGCATTGGGAACCACCATAGCTATGAATACCAAACAAAAATTGGGGTGGGGGTTGTGAATATGTATATAATAAACCTACAATGAAGGCCAAGGGTGTTATGTATCAAATACCTTATGCAGGTCTCAAATCTCTTAAAACTATTGACAGTCTTTTGACCAAAAAGCAGCGCAAGAAAAAAAATTCTTGTATTGCAAAGGGCCATGGTATGAAATTGTTGCTTAGTACCCCCCAATTAAAAAAATTACAGCAATCAAGAAAAAAATCACATGTAGGGGGATTCATATTTACCATCCCTGCCATCTTAGCTGCTCTCGGGGCTGTGGGGAGCTTGGCTGGGGGTTCAGCTGCAATAGCAAAAACAGTAATAGATGCCAAGAAAAATAGGGCAGAATTAGATGAGCAGAAGCGCCATAACCTGGCCATTGAGAAACAGGGCAAAGGTGTTAAGAGAGCCATGAATAAGTTTAAAAAAAACAAGAGCCGCTTACAAACCAAGATATTGAAGCTTTAATCAAGCCACTGGGCATCAAACATTTTAGAGGTGTGTACATGTCTGATTCTTTACCGGAACAACCACTCAACAAAGAGTGTGGCATTGTTAATTTGGATAAGTACAAAAATCAGGGCACTCACTGGATCTGTTATCTTAAATATTTAAAAGATGAGGCATTTGTGTTTGATTCATTTGGGGGTGTTCCACCTGAAAATTTAATAAAATATCTAAATTCATCTAATCTTTATTATAATAATGCCCGTGTTCAAAATTTCAAAGATGTTAATTGCGGACATTTGTGTTTATCTGTTCTTAGATATATGTCTCAAATAAATAAACCATCAATTGAAGATTTTCAAAAAGCCTTGTGGTATCTGAAACATCATGGGGGTATTTCATCTCACCAGCCAAAATTCAATATTGAAACTCAAATTGCATGATGACATAGTGTATCCCAAAACAATAGCTCTCAGAGCATTTTACGGCATGTACCTGATCCCTAATATTACACACCACAACAACACAATTGCAGTAGGGGATCAAAAAATTGTCATCACTCCAGGGCAATATAATCTGTCCACTCTAAATGCTCAATTACCCAGAGGTGTAGTGTTAAGTCAAAATTCTGTCACTCACAGAGTAGAGATTGTATCTGCTACAGAAACAGTGGATCTGGGTACTATAGGAGAGCTGTTAGGATTTGAGAACAACACAAAACTTGAACCAGGCATCAAACACACTGCTATGAATATACCTAAATTCTTGGCCATAGAGACTCTGAATATTCACTGTAATGTGGCTGAGGGTATGATCACCAAATCAAATGGCATAGGCACTCACAAACAGGCATCATTGCAACATTCAAGCCTAATTCTGAATTTATGGAGCCAATCATCTACAATCCATCCCCAACATTATATTTTCCTGTGTGTCATAATAGAATAGATTATATTGAATTGATGGTCACTAATGAAAAAGAAGAATTAGTTGATTTTGCTGGAGCCACAACAACTGCAATCATAGAGATTAATATTTAAATAAAAATACATACAAGAAAAAAATGGAAAATATTGAGAGTTATGAGCTACAATCATTCCCCCCAAACAGGAGGACATTTGCAAATTTAAATCAACCCAACACAGAGATTGAGGTTGATCTTGATGTAGGGGATGGCTTTATGCACCCCCACAGAGCAGATCTATACATCAAATTTGATGTTGTAAAGCTCGATGGTACAGATTATCCGGCAAATTCAAATATAAGATTGGTAGATAATTTTGTGCCGCATCTATTCTCTGAAATTGAGATCAGAAAGCATGGCGTTGTTATAAACAGAGTGGATTATCCCGGCATTACCTCCACAGCTTTGGCCACATTAAAATTATCCAAAACCGAGGCTTCATACTACAAAATAGGTGGATTTGAGGCTGGTGATAAGATATTATCTAAGAACCACACTGTACTGTTCCCCATGCGCCTATTGCCAGGATTCTTCTCAGATTACAAAGATATTATGTGGAAGGGTGGTTTAAGAATCACATTTAGAAGAGCTGCAAATGATAATAATGCTTTGATGAGGTACAGTGCAATAAACTCTACAGGGGAAGCTCTGCCTAATACCCTACCAGATGCAGGCAAATGCATTATTCAGACTATGGAGTTAAGAATCCCTGTTGTTGAGTATGAGGCCAGTTATGCTCTTAAATACAAAGCTGATATAATAAAAAATCCACAGATTCCTCTGCAATTTTATACATATCAATGTGTACAGAAGCCCGCAACTGGTTCTTATTATGAGTTTGATGCTACAAATTCATTCTCCAGTATTCAATATGACATGCCTGATTTTGTAGTGGTACTGTTTCAGACTGGAAGAAACAATAATCAGGAAAAAAATTCAAGTAAATTTGATAACTGCAACATCAAAAACATTTATCTTAAAAATGGCAGAAATGAGGTCTTTCCTAGAGAAAATTACAATTTAGACATGTCCAAGAATGATTTCCTCAAATTATATGAGGCCTTTTCGGCTTTCAAGAGGGTCACTACTGGCAATACTGACATGTATTACACACCAGATGAATTCAAAGCACAGAGACCCATGTTTGTAATCAACACTTCAAAAAGGAAACAAGTTGTGGTGAATGACAGAACAAATATTAAAATTATCTGTGAATTCCATGAGGCTTTACCTGATGACACCATATGTAGTGTTATTCTCATAGGAGAAAAATCATATGTTTATGATGTAAGAAATGAGAGAGTCACGGAGCAATTCTAGAGGGTCTCTGCATATTGCATTGTTTTAATATTAGATAAACAATTGAACCTGGTTTCCAATTAAACTTAAACTGGAAGTAAATATGTGTGTGTATGTATGGGTTTTTACTTAATTTCAGGTGTAGCCAAAAAAATATCAATTTTTGACAAGTTTATGGACAAAAATCTCGCTGATGCAACTTTTGTAAGTATGGGCAAATCAATCTGAGAAGCTCATCATTTGTACACTATAGTGTCAGGGCATTTTTACAAAAAATCTTGGATTAGACAGGGTTCCACACTTGGCCGATTGGGGCATATGCCCGATTTGCCATTGTTTTAAGTGTGGACAAATTCAATCTGAGGAGCTCATCATTTGTTGTCCTGGTTATATCATCAATACAACTACTCCCCAATCCTCACTTCCCTTGCCAGCATGTAGGGCACCCGCAGTAACAGTAGAAAATACCTTTAACTCCCAGTCATTGTTGTAGCCTTCCATGAGCAGGTTACGCTACACATTTGTAGCTCCTCCATTTCGTCATGATGGCACGTGGCCACCCATCCCATACACTGGTCGAAATCTCAGGAGAAAAGTTCTTAGACTCAAACCTGTCTACACTACAAAACGCAACACTAAGGAATTTTCACAGAAGCCACAATGAGCCTAGAACCTGTTGTTTTATTATAGTACACTGAGATGTCATATTGCAGGAACCTGCTCGCAGCAGATATGGTGGGACTGGGTTGTGAGGGTACGTACATGCAAACACAAACAATTAATGACAGATGCAGTAAAGGTGGTTTTAGTATTGCATGCATAAATTTAGTGTTTCCACATTGCGAATTCGATGTTTATTTTCGATTAATGTTGAAGGCCCAGATGGTGGTAGGATGCACTACCATTTCCATCCCAGATGACTCATTCCCAGTTAATGAAGGCAAAGGGCCTTCAACATTAATAATAATAAAAAAAAACATCCAATTCGCAATGTGGAAACTTTATGTATCTAATTCAACAATTATTTTTTGTTATTGTAGCAATTGAAATTAACAAACAAGAATTTTGTGCATTAAAATTTTTTAATACTTACTGCAATAGAATACTATCACAAGAGCCAATTTGCTCCAGCATTGTAGAAATTCCATGCAAATATAAATGGAAAGTTCAACTTGCCAGCAAAAAATAAACTGGTTAACAGGCTAATAAATCCTTCTAATTCACCATGCTGCTACAATTACAAGCACTGGCACAAAAGATGAACATGTAAACTTCATACCACAAAGCACAACATATCTTACCTCTATCAACTGAGCAAACATCTGCAGGTTCAAAGGATTGTTTGTATTCTCAGCAGCCTGCAACAGAAGAAATGTAAAACCACTAATTATACTAATTTCTCATGCTACATACATAATGTAAAGGAGTTTGAACTATACTGATCTTACATTTCATAAATATCATATCAATATGTCTCATATATACCACAGTTGTGACAGACATGTTGGTACCGATCGTTATTGCCCAATAAAGCTGTATTCGTATACCAGTAAATTGCTACAAAGTTCTGTGAAAAACTCGCAATTATTGCAAAAATTCTGCCACATGGCTATTGTCTGAAAGAATATATAGTATGAATGAGACATATTCATTGGTACTATATCAGATCCGCATATATAGGCATATTGTTACACTTCTGGGTTGTACAGTGTGTTCGGAAAGTTCCCACACTCATACTTGAAGGGGAGGAGATACAATCTATGTTGATTATTACGCTAGACACGATGTTTGAAAAATATGATGAATAAGAATGTTCGGAATCCCATGTATTCCTTATGGGGAATCAACTTCAACATCAAGTTACAGCTAATCAAATGGAAGTTTTGACTTTTCCGCTGGTGAAATGCATCTTCAAACAGCCCTCTTCCCGTTGATATATTTTTCTATTCCATCGGAAGTTTAATATCCCCAAGAGAACAAATCAAATGGTACTCCCATACGATCAATGCTTTTCTCCTTGCCTCCTTTCAGTATTGCCAAACCTGATGCACATAAAAGAACTAAATTTCACCTTAAATGGAGTTAAGACTGACTTCAAGGAGCTAGATTATCGTTAACTCTAAATTGATGACAATTTATTCTTAGTTTTCAACATCTAGATCCAGCGGCATCGCACATCTCAATAATCCACCGATGATCGTATGAAATCGAAAATAAAGAATTCCCTGATAACAATATTATGTCAATTTCATGTCAAACACGGCACTATAAGGAAGTAGCTGGGGAGATAAGAGGGAGTGGGGCGCCGCAACCAGTATAACAATATCACGTCACGTGCAAAATGTATAATTATGACAAAAGTTGGTCTATGTGGGCCGAAACCAGTGACGGCATCATAGTGGGGCACGGGGGTGGGCATCCCGATTCACAGCCGAACGAGTGCACGAAAGAGCCAGATCAGACTCCAAGAGAGCTAAGTTGGCACACTGCCATGAACGGAAGAGCTTGGGATGAGTCCTGTGGCAACTGTATCGCATGCCCTAAAAAAAAAATAAAAAAGAAAAATAAAAAAAAAAAAAAAAAAAAGAAAAAAAGCAAGCAAGCTATAAATGCCTTTATCTGCGTGAGTTGGCAAGCCAGCCATTACATTCCTCAGGGTGAGATGTACAATCACAGCTTGTCAAAAATATGTGTACACAGTCTTGTTGGAAGCATATTTTGAGTTTATCACATGAAAGATGTGTGGAGATATGGAGAAGTCTAAT
Source organism: Lepisma saccharinum (assembly GCF_977018435.1). NCBI lineage: Eukaryota > Metazoa > Arthropoda > Insecta > Zygentoma > Lepismatidae > Lepisma > Lepisma saccharinum. The sequence goes on from NC_139251.1 coordinate 42,232,133, forward strand.
TCCCAATGATCCTGCACCAGGTAAAAGCAAAGTATGAAGTACAAAGTACTCGTATGATTTTATACATCAATTCCGTGATATGGGCTCCGTGCGTGAAAGTGTGGAAAGTGGTTTGCCATCCTGTCAGTGTGTTATTAACCTCAGAGATTGCAGTATTAACTAACTAACTCTCTAGCCTTCTTAAACCCGAAGGTTCATGGCTGCAGCAACACAGGCCTTCCATCTCTCCCTATCTTGAGCAAGATCTATATACTCTTTTCCATCTCTACACATTTCCTTTAGTTCCATCTCAATGTTGTCCCTCCACCTTCGTCTTGGCCTTCCTATAGGTCTCTTACCATCAGGTTTCCCAACAAGAATCCTGTGAACTCCTCTTTCCTTTCCCATTCGTGCCACATGGCCTGCCCACCTAAGTCTTCTTGATTTAATTATTCTAATAATATCTGGACATGAATACAAATTATGTACTTCTAAATTATGTAACCTTCTCCACTCACCTGTCTCCTCATCCCTTTTAGGTCCAAAGATTTTCCTAACGATCTTATTTTCAAATACTCTCAATTTGTGTTCCTCTTTCAATGTAAGGGACCAAGTTTCACTCCCATATAATACTACAGGCAAAATTACTGTTTTGTATATTTTAACTTTTAGTTTCTTAGATATTAAACAAGAAGACAAAAGTTTATGAAGAGAGAAGTAACATGCATTTCCTGAATTAAGCCTACTTTTTATTTCCTCTTTAATATAATTTTTATTTGCTAATATTACTCCTAAGTATTTGAATTTGGAAACTGGTTCAAACGGGTTCTTATCAATAATTAGATTTTGATTATTACCTAACACTTGGTTTCGGCCTGTAAGCATATACAGTCAACTCTCGATTCTACGACCCCGGGTATAACGACCCTCTCGAAGTAACGACCCTTTTCCCGGGAACCGTGAAAAATTTAGAAAAAAAAGTTGAAAAATTTGGGAAAAAAGTTTAAAAAAATTGAAGGAAATCGGCCGAAAGATGCGTTGTTTTTTCACTCATTCCCTTCACGAGCACTCTACCGCTCACAATTGGGTCTGAACTAAAAATAGACACCACTACACCATTTTGAGTGATATCCAATAGCACTTGACTTCTACCCTTCCCTCCCTCAAGTGCACCAATTTTACTCTGCACCCAACGGCCGCTACCCAAGCCAGGCTTGTTTTGCCACTCTTGCTCTTGGATACGCGAGAAGAGAAGATCGAATGTGTTTCGATGTTATTTTAAATCGACCTTGACTTGTTTCCTTGTCCTAAGAGCTGCTGAAAACTTGGGGGGGGGGGGGGGGGGGGAGGGGTGAGCAGACCGAAATGACCGCTGGATTTGCAGTCTTTGCCATGTGTATGGCAGATCTCATCGATAAATACACCAGCTTGAGAGATAAGGTCGCAGGAAGGTTCCAAAATAAAGACGCGTGGCACCTGGAAGTCTGTCCAGCTCTGACCTAGAGTTCAGAAGGTTCCGACAACTTCCGGTAACTGCTTTCATTCAAAACGTGTTCTTTTTTCCCTGTAACACGTCATAAAAAAGCGAAACTGTTAGAGATAATCAAAACCACATAGGAAGGTGTGAGCACACGGGTGGATTACAGGCGAGGGTGAAAGACGACCCACCCCTATTCCTTTCCTTTGACATCTGAAATGGGGCAACCAGTTCTGGATATATTCTTGAAAACGGACAAAAACCATAGAACAAGTAAAAAAAAAAAGTGCCTCCATTTCCCCAGCTCATTCTCCGCCACTGGTGTGCACGCAATGTTGATAATTGCAGAATTCAGGTCCTATTTTTTTAATGCTGTTGTCTGCATAGGAAATATTGCCGGTATTATTGTCTGTTGCATGGTAAAACGTAAAGCAAGGGTCATTTCTTTTTTCTTTACACTGCTGTTAAAAGTTCCGTCTTATTTTTCTCTTCCGCCACCTGTTGCTCGAACGTCCAGCCAGTCTCCTTGTTTTTACGCTGCACCTGGCGCCAGTGTTTTGTCTAGCGTCTGCAAAGCTCTTTCTTGCTGATAACAGCAATGACTCATGCAGCGCGGAGGAAAAGGTTATTGTTTTGAATCTCGCAAAGCTGTTTTGATTTGACGATAACGAAATTCGATCTCCAGAAAGGAAAACAAGTGTTAAAACAACTTAATGTTCTGCACCTTCTGTTCTGATAAGGAAACTGTAAATTTAATTCGCATCAGCCTTTTCTTCAGAACCATTCAGGAAAAAAAAAATGTTAAATGTAGGAATGTTCGCTGAGACCGATTAAAAAGACATTATTCAAGGGGAAAACTTTTGAAGGACTGGGTGTTTGACATCGAGAATACTCCTAAATCCAACATTAAATCGTCGATTAACGTGAGAGTAAATAACGATCTACCATTTTGATACGTGAAAATGCACAGTTTCATAAAGCTTGTTTTATGTTCATTTTATGCTGATGGGCTAATCGGGCTTAAATATACAGTTTAAAGTGAAATCCAATTCCAAACCCGAATGATTATCGACTGCGACGCTGTTTAATGACGTGTCCTAGAATACGCACTGAGTGAAAACAGATCGCAAGTTGCGCGTTTTCTTTTTCACGCTGGATTGCAATGCAAGTCAAGGAAGGAGTTTGGACTGATCCCTTGAATGGGGGGGGGGGGGGGGTGAATGAAGTTGGTTGAAGCAAAGAAAACGTGACCTTTTTTTACGGTGTATTTTACACTGCAGAACCAGAACGCAATTTTCAGCCTCGCCTTTTTTTTTTCCGCCTAGAAAGGTTGTGTTGTTTCTCCCGAGAGATCTAATCTTACCAGTTAATCTTGTAACAGACAATACTCCAGTAGACCCGTATAAAATCCAACCTTCATTTTGCCAGATATCTTCCGACTTTTGCTGGCACCAGTCTGACTGGTGTCAAGATTCTTTGAGTTTCGCTTGCAATAAGCGAGAGATTGTTTTCCTTTCCATAGGTCTCACTGCAAACGGGTTTCTCATGAACTAAAATGGTAAGAATTTCCTGGAAGAGCAACGACTGTACGCAATTGAAAGAAAGTAACATTATTTTAAATCCTTTTTTATGAAAACGTTTTCATGTTCTATTTTCCTTTTCACAACACGCGTCATGTGCATAACAGGTTGTATAACTACCAGGATACATGGTGTTACCATCTCCTAGGCATCTTTATGTCCGTTTGAGCTCCGTTTAAGCTGAAAATTGGTGCAAATTCCAATAACGACCCCTTCGAAACAACGACCCTTTTCCCAGGAATTGTGAAAGGTCGTTGTATCGAGAGTTGACTGTATTTATTTTTCTCTTTGTTAACTTCCAAACCTATCTCTTTAGCAGTTTTGAAAAATATTTAAACATTATTCTTAATTGTATTTATATCATCCCCTAACAAGTCTACATCATCTGCATATGCTAACAACTGAGTCATACCATTTAATTTTAGTCCTTCGTTAGTTTCTTTTACCTTCCTAACAGCATATTCTAAGGCAAAATTAAAGAGCAATGGATTGCAGTATTACTCACATTTAGTTTACAAATTATTTTTGTGTATTTCAAGATATACTGTACTTAACAAATGTATGTATTCATTACGTTGACAAATTCAATACACTATAAGCATATAATTCTCAAACTTTGATTGCAGGGACTTTTTGAATGCTCTGTAGAAACACTATTATTGCCTGTGCCCATGACTGTACATCAAAAAACATCCAACAATTCTGTGAAACAGGTGTAATTGGGGCATCATTGTCATTTTCTTATTGTTTCTGTGAATTTAAAAGTAATTCATGGACAGTTACTTTACTTTTTTACTTATGTGGTTATCTTAAAGTAAGCCAACTTTCATCATGCATTTTGCTGCAGAATGAGAAAAGTCGGGCTTTTTGAATACCTAATGGTATTACTTTGAATACTCCAGAAATGGTATAAATATGAGCCTAACTAAAATAAGTATCTGCCTTTCCTAAACCCTAAAGGTATACAACTGTAATAACAAAAACTTTCCATCTGTACCTCTCCCAGACAAGATCAATTCAAGATTAACCAACTTTGCTAATTTCTTTCAGGTCCATTTCAACTTTGTCATTCCATATTCACCTTGACCTTTGTGTATTTCTTTTACAATCAGGCTTGCCAACAAGAAAGTTATACAACACTCTTTCCACTCATGCATATGCCATATGTTCTGTTTGACTTACATATGCCCAACAGCATCTTGTTCTAGCTAGCAAAAAGCATCAATTTTGTCAGTCACATTTTAACACAAAATTAATTATATTGTCATCCTTGCAGAGTGAAAATTGCAGCCTTTGATAAGCACTGCCACAGTTCCCTTCCATATGTCAAAACAAAATTATTTTGTCACCTCCTTTTTCGACCACTTTCTTTTCCCATTCATTCATAACCAATTCAGCCAATGTTGGGCTTACGCTAGAGCCTATATTCAGTCCTTCACTTATTAACATTATTTTAGGGAAGGCCACCTCCTGGAATGTTCCAAAAAAAACAACTTTCTAATAATCTTGTGTCTGGAGGGAAGTGACTTTTGTGTATAATATATCTTCCTGTTTTGTATTTTGTTTAATTTGTACTTGGTGCAGAGTCTGAAGAAGACCTTGCTAGAAGGTTGAAACGTTACGTTTAGTTTATGTTTTTATAATGAAATAAATTTCTGCTTTGGTCAGCATATTGAATTTTTTCATATCATGAAAACAAGGCTTAATGGTGTTATGACATGCCAGTCATGCATGACCAAGTTCTGCATTTGGTCAATCACCTTGTCATCTAACAGAATGTGGTTCGCTTTCCACCCGATGTGGAAATCTTTGAAGCATTTGTACCATTCCTAAATTTTCTGTGATGTCCATGGTATCCTATTCCTGCTGAACTTCGAAATGGTTTTCACTCTGGGAATCAGCAATTTTTTAGCAAAACTGGATGCAATACCACTTATGAAGTTGTTCCATCATTTTGCAGCAAACTAAAATTGGACCAGCATTCATTACACTTACTCACTTGCAAGCTCAAATCCACATTACAGGACACCTTCTGTATTTCAGGTGTTTTCATGGCAAAAAATAAGATTGGATACTTGTTCAACAGACCTTGTATTTTTAGAACAGCTCTCATGGATACGTAAAGTGTAGTTCCCATTTTCAACGACAATAAATTCAATGGGACCAGTAAATGTTGGGCATTTAAAATTTAACCCTAAATTATATAAATTAACATGGCCAAAAATAATGTATCAAGTAGAAAAAGGTAAGCATTTTGGAAATCAAATAAAATATGCTCAAGGCCACAATAAGTTGCCAAAATGGATGCCCAACACACCTAATTTGACATGGCTGACAAATATGGCGACACGGTGCAATGTGCTCGGGCAAGTTTACCCTTGTTTTTCAATATGTCTGTCAATGTTAGCATCCAAATCACCTGTCATGGTTTAAATAGGAAATTTAATGTCAAATCTTATACTTTTTACATCATTAGTATAAAGTATACACTATCGATAAGGAAACACACACCTTAACCTGAGTCACATAAAGTACTAGCCAATATGGCTTCCCCAAGCACAAGGAATAATCACATACAGGACAACAAAAAGTCCAGTGTTCCAGTTTTCTTTCTTTAAAGGGGAGCATGACAGCTTTTACATTAAATTAACATTATGATGTATAATCTCTAATTTAGTGTTTCTGAAGCCATCATCTAATTCATAAGTAAACTAAATAGAAAAAATAGTACAGTGTTTCACTTGCTCTCAGCCCCTGATGTTCTCTCACAACTTTCAAATGAATGAACATAATTCAGTGAAATTTGATATGGACATGCCTTGCTGTTCAAGAAGCACAATGACCTTGTAGAAAGTGTTGAAGTGGTTGCCGTCAGCATCAAGACATGCCTGGACATGCCTCTCCCTGTTACGAAAGGTATTCAAAATCAACCATCAATTTGCGCAGGGGCAGGTGCCACACAAGTAGCACCACCACACTTGTATCCTTCCGTAACCATGCTTCTCGCACACCAATGCATGTCCGTACCAAATTTCACTGAACTGCGTCCATTAGTTTGAAATTTATAAGAGAAATTGAGGGGCCGAGAGCAAGTGAAAAACCTGGTAATGAAACGAGAACCGTACAGTCATGGATACTTGTCAATTGTAATTGACTTCCAATAGGACCATTACAATGCAGAATTGTCTGACTGTACAAGTAAGGTCTTAGAATTTACATGTCTTGTCTCAACTCACATTGCTTGCTTCCCCATGTCCTTGCCGTAGTTGGCTGATGAGATGTGCTAGTGAAGCCTCCAGTGGAAGGCCCTGGTGTTGCTGGAAAAAGTGTTCCTCTCCTCCTCCTGCAGTCGAGGTGCTTCTAGTGGCAGCTGGAGATGGGGTTGGGGTTGGTGGTGGACCTGTAAATAAAAAAAGAAGCAAGTGTGACTTCAAGAGAACGTGAACCTGCATCCACACACCATCTTATAGTAATGTACCCTTCAGGCTTCTATTTATACTGCAGCTGGAGCATGGTGCTGATCACTCACATCCAAAATGGCCGAAATCGAGAATATGTGAGGCCCTACCCCCACATCCCCTAAATGTGCCTTCATGGTATGGTGCTGTATACGCAGGGAACTTTAGCTTTACCTGTTGGTATGAATGGTAACCTGCTGTTCTTTTAAGAAATGTGCCCAGAATATTCATTTACTAATCTGCACATGAACAAAAAACAAAAGACAGACAGATAGAGAGGGAGGGAGGGGGGAGGAACCATGAACCGTTTCTAACATGTTTCTTTATTTGGACCATGAATATTCGGGTCTGTTCTTATATAATGAGCACTGTACCATACACTAGTGGTAAAAACACAGTGAGGCACAGGGACCCTTGCTCATTGCACGGAGTCCGGTCAAGCCATAAAAATGTCAGGATATAATGAATGAACCGGCTGTCGGACAGGCACATTGACCGCCATCGCACAAGCTTGCAAACGACAACTCTACCTCTCGCGATGAGCGGAGCTCCACTATGCTTTTCCCCATTTAACTCCATGGTTTTGAATTACCGGAAACTTGTCCCTGCGAGTTTCTGGCAATGTGCGATGAGGGGATGTGCTTCACTGTGTTTTTACCCTAGGTCTTTCAGTCAAAAAACTGAACTGTGCACTGATCAATTTACAACACATTGACATTAACTAAATAGTTAAGTTATTTTAAAAAGAAGAAACGTGGGAAACTGTTCAACACAGAAACTTAAAAATCAAAGTTTCAATCATATGATCAGGATACAGTGATTTGAAACAGAAATGGTTTAAAACAGGGAAATCCATATTTATTTATTTTATTTTTTGATCATGAACATGATGATCTTCATTGAGAACATGAAGAAATGCAAATTTAAAGCATTATGAATGAAATTGAACAATGTCAAACATTGAGACAACTGCAGGAAACATGAAACAGAAATTTAATTTCACTGTACTTACGTGGAGATGCAGTTCCACCTCCTCTTGCTGAATTGACAAGTGCTGACAAAAAATTCAAGGTAGTTCCAAACTGACTCTGGGCAGTTTGGGGTGCCTGTTCCTGCCCCTGCTCCTGGCCTGGTTGATGGTTACCAGAGAGGCTGGTTTGGAAGCTGACCTGAAAGGGAGGATAATGTGAATGCAACACACACAGACAGACAATAATTCCAAACACAATGAAATATGAACAATTAATATCTTTACAAACTCATTTTTCTCGTCTAAAGGGCTAACATGGGTATTCTAGCCAGTGTTCCTTTATCAATCCCTTCTATCATTCCTCCTCGTTGTCACAAATAGCCAAAACTGTCAGAAAAGTAAAAAAGTAAGTGCTCCCCTGTGCTTAGCACCATGCCATTAAAATGTATATGTGGTGTCAAGTTAGGGCCCCACACTTTCTTCATCATGGCTGAAATTGAGGGTAATGTGATCATCACCAAGCCCCTGGCCACCTTTAACCCCCCAGAGTTTTCTCCAGGTACCCACTTTATATTATGCCGGGTGGGTGCCGGAGCTGCTTGAATAGGTGGGAAAAATCCAGGTTCTCCCCCCCACCGGGGATCCAACCCAGGTCTCTCGCATGGTAGTCAGACACCCTTATGACTGAGCTACCGCGGCTATTGTCAGAATAGTAGCATACAATAATAAAAATATAAGTATGACCTTACTTTCCTGGCAAAGTTAAGGCTATAATGCTTTTGTCCAATCATGGCACCTAAGACCGCATGGCCACAGTGTGGGACATGTTCCTATAGGACTTACAACAGCAATACTTCTACAAGTATCTAAAATTCAGGATGCCAAGCAGCGTAGATTGCCCTTTTGTCTGTCTAACTTTGTGAAGAATATCATACCTCTCATGCTGGAAACTAGTTGATAAAACTAAAAAGAAAAATATTCTTTGAAAATGGCATGATAGACAAAGTTCTTGTATTGAATACATGCAAGACAAACAGATAAATAAAATAGAATGAAGTTTATAATGGAATAAAAAATCAAAATGACACACACTAGACTTACGGTTCTCTGCCTAGGTCTTGTACGTCTCCTTGGAGATCTAATGTGATGTGAGTTGCATGGTAGGAATGGATCAAAATTATTGGATCCCAAACCTGAAAGGATAAAATAATTATCATTAAATTTCCCATCTAGCTTAGAAATAATACAGTACAGAAATATATTTGAAACATACACTTAAAAAAAAAAAAGCCTACAGGCAAAAAAAAATTAAAAAAATTGACTCACGAATGTAAATACCAGATTGCAGTAAACCAGGCCTTCATATTATATCATCAGTGTTAAATTTACATAACTATTAGATTTTAATAATTTTCTTTATGATTGAGAAAAATATACATTTATGGTACATACAGTGTTACCTCAATTGTATGTTTTTCATGGATCTGGGGGTTCAACAAATAAAAATTAAGGAAAATGTAAAATCTAGACAATAATTCTAATACAGGATTTGCAATTATGTTGACAAGCCAGTTTGCTGACTTTTCCAAGTGCCTTGAAGTATAAATGAACAAAAACATAAGAGAACATTTTTATGCAAAATATCTCCAAACAAGTTGACCCTATCATAGTGGCTTACTTTCTCAATGGATAATGCTAAGGCAGCTTGCAGATAAAAATGACAATCAACATAAACACCTCATCTATTATAACACCATTAAGCCTTGTTTCCATGATTATGAAAAATTAAGTATGCTGACCAAGGCAGTACTTTATTTTATTAAAAACACAAACTAAACGTAACGTTTTAACCTTCTAACAAAGTCTTCATCAGACTCTGTATCAAGTACAAAAGACTATTAAAAAAAAGCATTCATGTGCTTGCTCAAACACCAGATTGAGGCAACATGATATATGCTATTGATAAAACAGGCAAGTCTGATTGGCATGCAAGTGACATGTGCAGCTCATCATATTACTTTGGTACGAAAGGGTAAATTATTTCTGAAGGTTTGTTCTAAAGTGGCACACGTTGCTGGTCACTGAAATCATTGAAAATCACACTGCAGTATTCAAAATCATAATTTTTTAGAGATTATCTTGCATCTGCAAGAATGTAAGTGTATATATACAAGGCTCATTCAATATATAACCGGAAATATGTTGTAACAAATATTTATTACAAGCACCAAAAGCACTACAGTACTATGTTTCAACATAATCCCCCCCCCCCCCAGTACAATGCACCTATGCCAGCACTTGATAAGGGCTGCACCGCTGACTGGACTTCGTCGTCATTCTGGAACCTCGATCCACTTAGTCATCCATTTTTCAGTGGGGTAAAGGTGTGGAAATCTGAAGGTGCAAGATCAGGCAAATATGGAGGGTTGGGTAAAGACTCAAACTTTAGGTCCTCGATGGTAGACAATGTGACACTGGCAGTGTGTGGTCTCGCATTGTCATGGAGCAAAAGCACACCATTGGACACCAGACCACATCATCTCTGCAGAAAGGCTGGTATTCAGTTTTTCGTGCAAAAGGTTGGAGTAGGTGGCACTGTTTACATTATGCTTTTGTCTGTGAAGCAATTTCACAGTATTGGTCCAATCACCAAATTTTATTACACTAGTGCAATTAGGAGGTGAACCATTGCACTTGTACTGTAAACTTTTTTCTTCTGATCGACCCACATACCGATACTTTACAACCTAAGAAAATGCAAGAATTTTTCTCTGTACAAAATTCATGAGCTCTGCTTCTTCCAAGGACAATGTGTACTTTATGGTATTATCTAATCACCAAAATGAGCATTTTTACATTTCACTTGTTGTGAACGGGATAGACTGACAGTTATGTACAGTCATAGACATTTCTGGGTTGTAGCGCTCCCATTAACAATGGAATAATTACAACCCAGAAGTGGCCGGAACTGTACATATAAGTTTATTGGTAACATTGCTAATAATTATTTGGATTTATTTTTATAACATACATGTAACTTAGTGCAAAATTCTGCCACTTTGCTGTTATTTTTATAAATATATGTTTGGTTATGTTAAGTAAATTTTTAAATACATAGTTCCCTTTTCAAAGCATATTCATTATGGTCTCCTGATTACATAGATTAATTAAAAGCATAAATGATGAATTCAGGTTCTATCGTGGAACACTTCTAGTTGACTATCAGATTGGTGCCCAAATGCATACTGGTCCAACCGTACCATTTACTAATTTTGAAATCCACAACAGAAGTGCATACACAAAGGTTCTCTTCCAAGCTTGATAAGAGAATGATTAGGAATTTGTGTAAGTTTAATACCTTGGAGGCCAGCAGGAGCTAGCTGCACGTGAGGTCGTGAAGTGGATCTAGTTTGTGTTGAAGTTGTAGGATGTGTTGCTGTATTCCCTCGTGCCTGGCTATTTTGTCCCCCTACAGCACCACTGTTAGCCCCGTTCCCTGTACTTGGCCTGCCGATCACTTGTCCAGCCACAGCATGAACCAAATTCTGGATAAATTCGGGTGGTGGTGGACCTCCCCATGGAAAACCACCTTGGGAATCTGAAAAAAAAAAAAATCAACATTGATTAGTTTTATTATTCGGGAGATAACTAATACAACAACATTACAATATCAGTTGGTAAAGCAGTGGCATGGTACGCCAAACCCCAGGTTCGAGTCCCGATTAAGCCTGGATTTTTTGCTTACTTCTGTGTATGGTGAATCATAAGGTAACATGCAGCTCTACACACCAGTAAGGTCACCTGTTGTGGTAACATTGACAAGTGACAATTCAGAACAATTAAAAAAAATCAGGTGAATCAGGGTTGGCTCGCTACTGGGAGATTGATAGATCAATCGATTTGGTTTATTATGCTTCCCCATTCTGCCACTTTTAGGTAATTGCAAACATAAGGATGAGTGATTACATGATGACATTGATAAAGGGACACTTAAAGAATACCCATGTCCAGGCCAGGATTTGTACCAGCACGCCTGGTGCTGTAGCAAGCCGTGCTAACCACTCAGCCTGGTAGGTAGGGATCATGATGTGCTGGCAAAAAGGTGATATTGTTGCCGAATAACGAAATACAAAGGCCAAAATGAGGTCAACAATAACAGAAAAGATATATTTAAATAATGAGTTCCAAGAAGACTGGAAAAAGGCAGATATATATATATATAGAGAGAGAGAGAGAGAGAGGGATAGAGCAAAAACTTTCAGGAAAAACATTAGTATAAAACTGTCTCTACAGGTGTAAAAACTATAACTATTCTTGAAGGTTAGGCACACACAGGACATGTACTACGTAGAAATTTTCAGCGAAAAATGCAGGCTCAACCAGGACTCGAGCCCGGGTCTCTGGCATACCGTGCCATTGTTGCTCTAACCACTGAGCTACCGAGCCGGCCTGGCCTCCCCTCATTTTTCGCTATCGCTGTTTTACCTGCGTGGAATCATCTCTGCCAGTGCTACCACAATGGGATCTGTTGCCTTTGAAACACAGAAGACTTTGACATTGCCTGGTTTCTCCCAGCATAGAGATGTTAATTATTGAAGATTAGGCACACACAAGAGATGTACTACATAGAAATTTTCAGCGAAAAATGCACGATAGTGAAAAATGAGGCAAGGCCAGGCTGGCTCGGTAGCTCAGTGGTTAGAGCAATGGCACAGTATGCCAGAGAACCGGGTTCGAGTCCTGGTCGAGCCTGCATTTTTCGCTGAAAATTTATACGTATAACTACCGTATTTACGCGTGTATAATGCGCACTTTTTTCCAAAATTTTTGCCCTTCAAAACTGTGGTGCGTATTATGCACGGAATAATTCGGACAGCCAAAATGAAATCACGCATTTTTTTTCACTATATCACTGCGTATAACATGTATATATCTACAGATTGCCTTTCTTTAGCAATAATAATTTTAAAAAATAACTTTTTAATGCGAAATGGCCGTTTTCCATGAGTTGTCACTTAGTAATGGAAAGTTTTGCGACATCGAGAAAAGCAGCACCCGTTCTGGCGGCAATCAAGCACGCGCATCACACGGGAGACATATCAAGCGGTATTTTTCGCGGGAGAAATAACTTCCACAAAAATTGTTTTCGCCTTAGACATGGTCATGAACAGAGATCGGGCGAAAAATACGTTTTTTGCACTCATTCCCTTCAGAAGCACTCTACCGCTCGCAAGTGGGTCTGATCTAAAAATAAACACCAGACCACGCTTCGGTTATATCCAATAGTACTTGACCTCTGCCCTCCCCTCCCCCAAGCATACCAATGTTACCCGCAGCCGACGGCTGCTACCCAACATGCCAGGCTTGTTTTGCCATTGTGATTTCGTTTGCTCTTGGATACATGAGAAGAGATTGATATGCTTGGATGTTATTTTAAATCGACTTTGTAGCGTACAACTTTCGATAATCGCTTTCATTCAAAACGTATTCTTTGTTCCCTGTAACACTTCATAAAGTAGTGAAACTGTTATAGATAAAGCCACATAGGCCAACTAAAGATCGTCAACACTCTTAATGCATTTTCATCCAGGTTTCCGCAAAAGTTCACTTCGATCTTACTTGCATCATAACTCCCATTTACCACTTTCTACATTTTCATGACTGTGCCGATGTCCTAATATTTGCCAAAAGTGTTCCGTTGGCAGAGTGACTTCTCCCTCTTTTCTTCTCAGCAAACGTTTGGGGGGGGGGGGGCAATGCCGTTTGTCTTCTTGCTAGAGTGTGCACACACGCTGATTACAGACAAGGGTGGAAGTGGACCGTTCTTTCTTTCCTTTGACTTCTAAAATGGTCAACCAGTTCTGGATGCATTCTTGAAAACGAACAAAAACCATAGGACAAGTATAAAAAAAAAATGCCCCCCTACCCAGCTTTCTCCGCCACTGGTCTGCACGGCAATGTAATAATTGCAGAATTCATTTCCTATTTTTTTCTTTTTTTAATGCTATTGTATTGACATATTGCCCGTATTATTGTCTGTTGCAAGGTAAAACGTAAAGAAAGGGTTTATTCTTTCTTCTTCACACAGCTGATAAAAGTTCAGCCTTCGAAAGTTGCGTTATCTTTGAAATACGGAGGATTTTCCCTGACCACCTGTTGCTCGAACTTCCAGCCGGTCGCATTGTTTTTACGCTGCAACTGGCGCCAGTGTTTTGTCTAGCGTCTGCGAAGTTGTCGCTTGTGGTTAACAGCAATGACTCATCCAGCGCGCAGGCAAGTCATTGTTTTGTATCTCGCAAAGCTGTTTTAATTTGACGATAACGAAATTCGATCTTCAGAAAGAAAAAGAAGAGTTAAAACAACAACATGTTCTGCACATTTATCTTCAAAACCTCAATGTGTAAGCTGCGAACGATTTTTTTAAAAAATGCTCAATGTATAAGCTGACACCGATTATCGTCGATTAACGTGAGAGTAAATAAAGATCTCACATTTTGATATCTGAAAATGCGCAGGTTTCATAAAGCTTGTTTTAAGTTCATTTTATGCTTTTGGGCTAATCGGGACTAAATATACAGTTTCACTTTAGTGAAATCTAATTCCAAACCAAAATGATTATCGAGTGCGACACTGTTCAATGTGTCTTAGAATACGCATTGGGTGCAAATAGATCGCAAGTTGCCCGTTTCCTTTTTCAGGCTGGCTTACAATGCAAGTCGAGGAAGGACTGCTCCCTGGAATGGGGGAGGGGGTGAATTAGAAGTTGGTCGAAGGAAGGAAAATGACATTTTTACGACGTATTTTACACAGCCGCACCAAAACGAAATTTACAGCCCCTTTTTTTTTGTGCCTAGAAAGGTGAGATCTTCCGCGAGATCTTATCTTACCAGTTCATCTTGTAGCAGACAATGCTCTAGTAGACCCGTATTAAATCCAACATTCATTCTGCCCGATTATCTCCTAATAATCATTTTTGGTGCAAATTCCAATAACAACCCCTTCGAAATAACTACCTTTTTCCTGGGAACTATGAAAGGTCGTTGTATCGAGAGTTGACTGTAACAAATATGAAGGTAAAATAATTACGTCAACACTTACCAAATAGAAATAATTACTGTATATTTACTGCGCTATTGCGGCTTGACTCACGTAAATAAATAAATAACGTTTACACTTAATTTCGTCATTCACTCCCAGTTACTAATACAAGCAGTCTGAAATGTCCTCACTTCCATCCATCTTGTTCGATATTCCCGTTACCTTAAAACTTTTGATCATCATTTCAAGGGAGATGGAGTTCCATGTCTCACGAACCCATTCACAAACAATCGGCAGCGACGCACGTTTCACCCTCCCGCTTGTTGCGAGTTCATGCTGCCTTGATGTCATCATCTATTGTAAGCATCACGCACTGCGACCTTGAACGGGTGGTTGATAACTTTGCTCCCTCCTCTCCTATGAAAAGCCCAACATCTGGAAGTTCAAGGTCGCGTGGTGAATGCATCAGCTACGAAAGCAAGGAAAAGATCGTTTTTATGATCTCCTGATTAATTTTAAATGAAATACGTAAATGTTAGTGCGACGCTAAGAAAGCCATTTCTGGAACCTGAATTGTACTGCGCATTATATACGAGATATATTTTTTTTTTTGCTTTTCCCCATCAAAAAAGAGGGTGCGTATTATACACGCACGTGCATTATACACGCGTAAATACGGTATTCTGTATTTTATTTTAAATTTTCCATACATGCTAATTAACAAAGCAAATTAAAATAGTAGGACTGCCATAGAACAGGTGTGCATGCTGAAAACTTGGTGCCAACTTGCAGATGGATTAGAGGGACAGTCATCTGCTGCTAGCCTGATGGGAGTGATGGCAACAGAGTGATATTGTTTTGCAAATGAAATTCATGCATACTTAAGTGCTGAGGATGTCAGGAGTTGAAAGATCATAAAAAAATAACATCAGGTTTTCAAGTTTCGCTTATCCCTCCCTACCTATTGAAATTATTAGCAACTTCATGTTAGTACATCCATGTAAATAAACATGCCACCTACCATTTGCTTCAGTTGTTCCGCTTCCACTACCACTTCCGGAATTGTCATTGGTGACCACAGTTGCTTGGAGCGAATCAATTGTAATGCTTCCAGGGCCCACCTCCATAAAGAACTCCAGATTTCCTGGAGTGATATTAATGGTTGGGTGTGGGCCTGATTGCGGCTGTGGTGGTGTTTGTCCTTGAGTCTGTGGTTCTGCCTGCGGCTGAGACTGTGGAGGAACATTAGGTTGGGCCTCTGCCTGTTGTGCAGCTGCAGTCTGGGCTGCTGGCTGACTGCTGGGAACATTGCTGTTAATTCCTGTAGTCTCGGATGATGCTTGTGTTGTCTGAGACCCATTGTTTGCACCTGCAGATCTATTGGCCATTACGTTAATCTGTGCCTGTAAGAGTCAGAAAATTGTTCATTACCTACCTTCCTCCATTGCACAAATCACTCCATAGAAATTACAATGACAAGTATTAATCAAAAATGAGTTTGAACTACAGGGCTACTATAAATGATTCATTTGATTTCAAAACACTGTATTTTCCAAAGTATTGCACATACAGATATGAATGATACATGAAAATAACTGTAAACTCGCAAAGTTTGCATCGTGACACACCAGTTGGCAGCACGAGTGCAGTGCCTGTACAAAATGGCGACAAACTGAGAAAAGATATTTTGTGTGTTGGAATATGCAAGATGTTCATCTGAATGATGATTTCGGAAATTTAGTCTACCAACAAGATGGGGCAAGATCCCCCCCCCCTCAAATTGGAACATCAATGTTTGTCACTACCTAAACGACGAACTTCTACATCACTGGATTGGGCATGTTGGTGTGGACGAACTCAACTACTGCTTGGATGTGTGTCGTGTGGCCAGAGGGGCACACATAGAACATTTGTAGACTGTGAGGAAAACTTGGCGAGTTTACAGTGATTTTCATGTATAATTCATATATGTATGTGCAATACTTTGGAAAATACAGTGTTTTGAAATTGAATGAATCATTTATAGTAGCCCTCTATTAATGTGACAAAGCAGGAAATTTACAGGTTCCCACGCACTTGCTGATAACTTTCTGAATTTTTTCTAATACCAATGTTTAACTGATTACAATATATTAACAGAAACTAGCGATGGGACTGATTAACAGGTACTCTTATTGGTATCAGCTGAAGTACACATTTTGGTATATGGGTTTATTGGTAAAGTAACGATAACTTTCATAAATATCTTGCAATTTAGTGCAATATTGCGACGCAATCTCCATTAAGTACTTTTTCTTAAAGTAAATGTCTAAATATGCAGCTTCTTTTGCATTGCTAAAGCCTGGTTCATCTCGTAACGTACAATTATTAGGGAGGTCAATGAAACCTTTACAATTTTATATCACATCAGCATAATATCGGTGAATTTTATATTGGTAATTTATCAGTTATCGGCCCAAATTTCATATCGTTCCATTCCTAACATAAATAAATGCCATTTCAAGCATACAAAATGTAAACATGATATAAAATTCTGGTTGTCTAGTACAAATACAGGATGGGTGGATACGTAATTTTTGCAGACAGAAATAAATTACTGATATTGGAATTTACTGATCTGATATAAAAGTGAAAAGTTTTTGAATATGAAGTTTTTGATGATACTGATAAAGAAAGGTCTGATATTAAATTTACCAATATTGTATCAATAAAATACAATATTGCAAAAGTTCCTTAAAAACATAAATGGTTCATTAACATCGACTGTCATGGGTTTTGCTTTGAAAAAACAGCATATTTAGACACTTATTTTACAAATCAAGGCACATGAATTATATGTTTATGTTCATAAAAATAGTAACAAAATGGCAGTATTTTGCAATATTTTTTGTAGCTATATCAGATCAAAATAATTATTGGTTAATTTTCAAATAAACTGATATACCTATATCAACCAATACAGCACAAACAAATCTTTCACACCCCTATCATAAATATTTTTTTTGGATAATATACACTAATCAGAAAAAGTTTTCACATATTTACAAGAAAACAGGGCTTCAAAAACACTTGAGGATGGGTGAACCCCAGAGCCACTTTATGCAGGGACAAGGACATAAAATTTCCACCCTTACATCACTCACCCTGGGAATCGAACCTGGGTTTCCCATGTAGCAGTCGGATGCCGTACCAACTATCCCACTGTGGCTCCGCTATTGAAAATAACAATGTATGTCCCACACAAACATTTATGCTATCTATTATACCTCATACCTGAATTGGGATACCAGCCTGCAAAACAGCCGAATGCTGAATCAACACCGGACGTCCTCGAAGGTCACGAGGTGGCTGCCTTGAAAAATCACACATGATGTCACTTATTGTGTGATATGCATGGGAAACATGATGTAGAACTTCGGATACAGAATTAAATGTTCTTTGAGCTTCCTGCAACTCAGCAGACTGCAATGACAACAAATAAGAAAATTAGAAAGGTAGAAAAAAAAAGTGTCATTACATTAAAAGTAATATGTGCAGAAGTTAAGGTTCAGCACATACCACGGTGGCTCAGTCGGTAACGCGTCTGACTACCATGCTCAAGGTCCCGGGTTCGGTCCCCGGCCGGTTCAAATCCGGGAACTTTTCTAACGGTGGAAGCGGCCCCGGCGCCTACCCAGCGTCGAATAACATGGGTACCTGGGGGAAACCCTGGGGGGTAAAGGCGGTCAGGGGCGTGATGCTGATCACATCACCCCCACTCACGACCGGATCAAGAAAGTGTGGGGCGTTACCCCCACACCCCCTATACGCCTTCATGGCGTGGTGCTATGCACAGGGGAACACTTTACCTTTTTTACCTTTTACATACCAATTAATTATGGATATCAGCTGATTCTTTTCCAGATTTTGGGTGTCTCGGGAGGGAGAAGGGTTTCAAAAATTCCATGTGGCAGTTTCACGGAGTGAAAGAAAAATGCATAATTTTTATTATTTTTGCAACAACACTAGGGCAAAATGGGTTTTGCGATTAAACAATTATCTCATGCGAAATTATAAATATTGTCACGTGCCAGTTCGGAAGACACAATGAGGAATGCAAGGAAGAAATGTTTCCCCGAGAGCAACGACAGATGGCAGCACGCCATATAAAGAAGAGCAGAGTTCATTGTAGAAACTTGGAGCGGAGAAGAGCGATTATATATATTATAGTAAATGCAAAATACATAAAGAAAGAGTATAAAAATTATAGAAGGAGTAAATAAAATGTTGTAAATAGCCAATTAAGATAATTAAGAATATGCTCGTATATGAAACAATTAGGAAAGTTAATAAGTGAGCAAATGAATTCAGAAATGTATCTCTCTTTTTTGATCCTAGTGATCAAAATTTGATTTGATACCTCTGACGAGAACATCGTCAGCTTTTGTATTTGTCCGTCCCTCGGTGGCGCTGTGTTCAAATTAGACGCCCCGAAGCACTTACGGTTGCACTTCTTATTAGACGCATTGGGCCATAGGCAGCCCTTGCTGTTCGTGATCCTGGGCTATTCCCCTTTTGGTCGTTACATAGGAGGTGGCGCTATTGTCAGTTTAGTCGACCCTACTCTTTATATAAGTATAGCTTGTATCGTATGCCAAAGAAGCGGGGAAAGCAAGCGCATATATGTAATAAATAAGATTACACTTTAAAAGGAAAGAAAATAAATTAGAATAAAGAAGAATAAGCCTTCTCCAAATAATTAGAAGAAAGAAAAGAAGAATAAGCCTTTTCCAAAATTAGAAAGAAGAAAAGAAGAAGAAGCCTTTTCCAAAAATAGAAGAAAGAAAAGAAGAATAAGCCTTTTCCAAAATTAGAAAGAAGAAAAGAAGAAGAAGCCTTTTCCAAAAATAGAAGAAAGAAAAGAAGAATAAGCCTTCTCCACAATTAGAAAGAAGAAAAGAAGAAGAAGCCTTTTCCTAAATAGAAAGAAGAAAAGAAGAAGTATTCTCCAAAAATAGAATGAAGAAGAAGTCTTTTCCAAAAGTAGAAGGATGAAAAGAAGAAGAAGCCCTTTACCAAATCAAAGATAGGAAGGAAGAAGAAGCCTTTTCCTAGAAATTACCTAAAGAAAGAAGATGATTTCCTTTCAATTATTCATATATGTACAAGAAAAATATAACCGACGTAAATTTGGAATCAGCATATATCAATGTATATACAAGCTTCGCTATATATTTTCTCTGTATTGTGTATAGTTTCCAGAATATAGATCCACATTTAACTATATCCTCTTGGCTATAAAACGCTTTCTTATTTGGAATTCTCGAATAAAGAATCTATCCCCCTGAGATTAAGATATCTGTAGCCGTGGTAAATAACATTTTTGTACGTACCCCCAGGGTCGTAGCAATATTTTAAAACAAAACTTTGGTAGATTGTCGCGATATAGTTCCAATGCAAAACTGTTACAATTTTCAATATTGGAGGAAAATGATATCGGTTCAGTCCTAGCGTAAGTGTCCACTTGATAACTTGCTCATGGTTTCATATAATTTTAACAGAAAACTTATCGAGCATGTACTGACAAGATAAAAATGGTGGCCAAATGAAGCACTTATTGATAAAATTTATGTTGAACCATGGGTGAGTGAGTCACAGCAAAAAGCAGATGTCAGATTTTGAAATTAATTAGGAATGTACTACAGGGTGGGCTACTCAACTAAAACAAACTGTGCAGTTTTGAAGGAAAAGGTTTACGAAAGTGACTTTCCACTGGGTCAGATGGGTACTCAAGTTTCAAAATATAATTCACATGAACTCCATGATTTTCCAGGAGAAATTTTCCCCAAATTTTATGGTGTTGACAGTTTTTCCTTTCATTTTGATAAAATTTGCACCAACAATGCATAGAACATCCAATCATATCATACTACCTTTCATTTACTTCACATACAATTTGTATGTAAAGATAATACCATCTGCCTTAACAAACTTTGTTATATGTAATAGTCTTTCCTGTTTTAAGTATGTGTCTTGTGAGACAGGATGGTAGTAGAGTTTGGGTGTCCACTTTATGCATAGAAAGAGTATTCGGGACTGGACCTACAGTTTAAAGTGGAATCTGAACCACTATGTGCCTCCACCAGGTATTGAACCTGGGACCTCTTCAGGGTATCTAGCAAAATAACAAATCCAGAATTCTTGACCTTTTCCCTGACCCTTCCCCCCCCCCTTTCTTAACATTTATTTAATCGCCCCCTCCTAAGGTATAGTTGGAAAAGAAAATAGATATTTCTATTCAATGAAAAACCCCTACCACAAGGCTGGTTAAGATGAAAACTGAAGCTCTACTTTAACAAGCAATTTAGACTTGCTTTAATTATTAATGGTTGTAAAAATTAATGCTTCAGACTTCATCCTGTATGGGGAATGGCCCCATTATTTTATTTTTAAAAAAACTTCAAGCACACAAGAATGTAATTCTTAAGCAACAAGAGTGAACAAATCTTGACCACAACTCAATACAGTTTTAGATTTCCAAATATTCAATTTTATCAAATCCCAGTACAGGTATATAACAATGTAAATTCACTATACCATAAAAAGTATAAAACATTCTTGACCACAAGCATAATTTCTTCACTTTCTTGATATTTTTGACTGGCAGACACCCTGCTCTTGATTTCAAGCCTAAATGACAGGATTTGTATAACTTTATACATATAGTTTACCAAAGAGATTAGAAGAAAGTGCAACAAGCTATCTTAGAAAAACAAAAAATGATAAAAAATAATAAAATATTTTACATTTTTGTGCCAATAAATTCACAACTTACAGTTTAACATACAAACAACATGTAACATCTCTATTTTAGGTATTTTAATAACTGTTTTTACTGCTTTAAGTGGGAAATGATTACCAAATAAATACATCAAAATTCTTCACTTCTAATACCTGGAATGTTTGGTAACCTTTTCTACCCATGCACCATGAATACTACTTACCCCTGCTTCATAAGGAGGGTCATCTCTCATCAACTGATGGTACCGCCGCAAGAAAGGCTGTAAGCGTGTATTTATGTTGTTTAACTCATCCAACAACTCGGCCATTACAACTGTTCTTGGATATCTGTTAAAGGAAAAAATGGCATCAGAACATTCTAATAGGAAGAAAAAACAGACAAGACTGCATTTCGGATTTGACGGAAACACTAAATGTGAAATAACACACTATAATATTTGTTTTTTATGTTTTTGAGAGATGTGAGGTCACAAAATGATGCAAAATGAACTGCAAAATGCAAAATACACTCTTAAAACACAAAATTTAGAATATATATACTAATACAGCACCTTCTAAAGTCTGAATTATCCTGCGAGTTATCCAAATCACTGAGCATTAATTTTGCTGTAAATATTTGAGAGGAAAAATGGACTCCTCTTTACAGGAATAAACTTAATACTCTGATAACTACATATTATCAGAAGGAAAATCTTTATTTTGTGTAATGAACATACGAGGTGTAACAACAGAAAAAAACGGATTGTGGCTGTATTACTAAAAATAATTAACTTGATGCGTATTGCTTTTGCAGGGATAAACTACCATAGCTGCCCTCCCAGCACCGTGAATTGGACTCACCCAGGTCAGCCAGTTGCGAGATAAGCTTCACTCTGTGAACACGTGTGTCAGTGCATTGCCGGAAAATGACAAGCGTAAAAGTAGAACAAAGAGTCAATATCAAGTTTCTCATGAAACTTCGAAAATCTGCTACTGAAACATTTCAAATGTTGAGGGAAGTTTATGTTGAAGTGTGCATGTCAAGGACACAAGTTTTCGAGTGGCACAAAAGGTTTTTGGAGGGTAGGGAAAGTTGTGATGATGATGAACAAAATGGTCGCCTGCATTCTTTGGTGACTGAAAGAAACATCAAAAATGTTCGTCATGTTGTGAGAAATGACCGCAGATTGAGTGTTAGAGCAATTGCTGAGGCTGTGAACTTGGACAGGGAGTCAGTCACATGCATCTTAACGGAAGAATTGCAAATGAGAAAAATTTTTGCGAAGGTGGTTCCGAAGTGTTGTCACATGATCAAAAACAGTGCCGAAAGGAATTGTGTATGGACATCGTGGAAAGGATTGACGACAACCCAAATTTCTTGAATTTGATTGTAACTGTCGACGAACATGGATTTTCACCTGCGACCCAGAAACGAAGCTACAATCCATGCAGTGGAAGTGCCCTGGCTCCCCCGACCCAAAGAGGCTTGAACGTCAAAGTCCAAATTTAAGGCAATGCTACTAGTGTTCTTTGACATTCGTGGGATAGTGATGATTGTTTGGGTTCCTAACGGACAAACTGTAAATCAACATTACTACCTTCAGGTGTTGGGGAAACTTCGTGAACAAGTTCGAAATAAAAGACCCCAGTTGTGGGAAAGTGGATGGATCTTGCACCAGGACAATGCACCCACCCATAAGGCATTATCCATACAGCAATTTTTGGCTAGAAAAAACATTGCAGTGTTAGAACACCCACCATACTCACCTGATTTGGCACCTTGCGACTTTTTTTTGTTCCCGAAAATCAAATCTCAACTAAAAGGAACACATTTTACCTCCGTTAATGAATTTTAAAAAAACAACTGAAAAATTACTAAAGGCCTTTACAGAAGATGACTTCCAGGGATGTTACAAACAATGGCAGTGGCGAATGAAGAAGTGTGTTGAAGCAGAGGGGGACTACTTTGAAGGTGACACCACTGACAGGAACCAATAATGTAAGTATTCTGAGTTATTACTTCAATCCTTTTTTTTTTTTTTGTCACACCTCGTAGTTCTTAAAATCACTTTATATACCACTTCTGATACTGAAATGTGCTTAGTTTTTGTACCAAAATCTTGATATTTTATTCACGGTAAATATGTGGCTCTAATAATTACTCATTGACTAAGTAGTGTGTCATGTGTGAAGCTTTGGAAGTGAGTATGTCCACCAAGGTATTCCTTGTTCAACAGGACATGCCGGACAAAACATAAGATTTTTATTGATACCTGATAATTTATTATTTACTGAACTGCGAACACAAAAAAAATGGAATGTTATCACACCACCTTCACCATGGACAAGGAATAATGTGTGGGTTTTTCCCCTAGATCACCTGCATAGCACAGTGCAATGCACAATAACTTTACCTTTACATCACCCAATAAGCATGTTACATTCAGGCATTTAAAAAAAAATCTAATATCAATAAAGTGCTAATATAAAATGTACACACTACCAATACCCAATGTTCTACATATCTGATAAACTACGAGGGTCATCCAGAAAAAAAATGAACATTTTGGAGTAAAACACAAACAACAAATGATGAGTGCAAAAAAATTATGGTACAAACTGGTATCATGTTATGAGCTTGAATGGGTATGGTGAATATGTGGAAAAGTAATTAAGGTATGTAATTTCTGTACCATAAATTATTTGCACACATCATTTGTTGTTTCTGTTTTACACCAAAATGTTCCTTATTTTCAGGATGACCCTCATACTAACTTTGCATAAAAATTCTGCATTGTTCATTGTACTCAAGGCATGTAACTAAGTGATTGCAATGTTTTTGACTTAGAAAAACATAGTACATATGATTTATCTTGTATAATCAGGGTTGAAGATTTTTATGCCTTTACATACATAATCAACTTACAGTAACATCAGATTGGTAAAGTTATCAAGAACTTTTTTCGATAAACTTTTATCTTTATATCCACATCAGACAATACTTGTAGTGTAGAGATTAATCTGCTTGAACCTTATACAGGAAAACCTCGTTAATACGAAGTACCCTTTAATCCGAAGTTCTTCCCATTCCCTAGCCGATAAGATAAAATTTATAATGTATTTCAGTACGGATAAATCGAAACACGGATAATTTTTAATACGAAGTTGTTTACAAGACCCTTCGGCAAAACTGGTTTAGCTTAATTCAAAGTAGACACCTGTGTAAGTCGACAAGAGAAGATCCAATGTGGAGAGAGCTTGGACGTTATTTTAACTTGACCTTGACATGTTTCCTTGTCCTAAGAGCTGCTGATAACTTGAGGAAAGCAGCCCGAAATGCCTGCTGGACATTGACATTCTTTGTCAATGTGCATGGCAGGTCAAGCTCTTTCCCCGCTGAATGCACCACCTTGGAAATATTCACCACTGCTAGATGAGAAATGCAAGATAAGATCGCAGGAATTTTCCAAAATACAAGACGCGTGGTGCCTGGAAGTCTCACCCATCTGCCACAATTAAAAGAAAATACAGTTTTTTAAAAGACTTTTTGCCACAACATGCTTCCCGTGCATAATCGGTTGTATAACTAGGCAGGATAAATGGTGTTAACTGTCTCCTTGGAATATTTGTGTCCACGTAAGCTCAGTGTTCTCATTTTGTGTAACATTTTTACACTTTCTTTAAAACGTACAATATTATTATATAGTACATATAAAGCTTATTTTCTGAGCTACCACCAAGTATAAAACATCCATTGTTGGGGTAATTTATACTCTACTTTATTTACACTTGAAAAACAGGTGCCATCTTGAAAAGTTTGGATAACTGCAAGTCGTTTAATTCGAAGTTGACATTTTTTGGTCCCTTGAACTTCATATTAACGAGGTTTTCCTGCATAATTAAATACCTATTAATTCTAAAATTAATTTATAGATTTTTGATACTTACTTTGTACCTGATACAACACAAAACAAGAATATCTAAACATTAACCTGTGACAGGTCATAAGCAAAGTTTTTCTAGGATAGGAAACCAAACCAAAAAAGTTGCCTAACTTCTGAATCACCCATTTTCATTCTTTCATGTACATAATTTTTTCATGTCTATTTTAAACACTTACTCTACAACTCTTCTGGTAGTTCCGTTGGAGGCAGAGTTCTCAGATTCTGCTGGTTCTGCTTCTCCTTGTGGTGGAGTTGCTTGCTGGGGTGGTGAATCATCTGCAGAGGCATCGCCCATTCTGTTCTCATCTGTTGCATTTGAAGTTCTCTCTCCATTTGATTCATTTCCAGAACCTGTTGACAAAAAAAAATTAGTAACTTTTGTGTTGCTTAATAATGATATGTGTAGTCGTATCTGTGTCAAAACCAGGAAAAAAGTACAAACAACAAAGCATAAATGTTTCTGGAAAAAGTAGACTTATTTCCCATGAAAAAGATGCCAAGTTGTGTAAAACGTAACATAGCAATGGGTTATTACTTTTGGACTAGAACAATTTAGGGAAATTTGGCATAAAAGCCACAAATAACAAATGATGCCGGGTGACATTCATTGGAAACAAGCCTTAAGCCATTGAGCAGCATCTTCATTTGCAACTGGCGTAAGACCCCATGAGGGCCCTTGCCTACCTAAAAACATGCATCCCGTAGAAGGAACCCAAAGCATGACGCCTTAGAATGCACAGCCACGGTGCAAAATGGAGAGATGAAGATACGATTGAAAGAGAATACATATACAGGGTGACTGATAATTAGATGTATTCCCTAAAAGGGGTTAAAGTAGAGACAATTTGCAATAAATTTTACCATATGACCCCGTTTGAAAATTAGTAGTTTGAGATAATCAAATTTCTTTTGTTTCTTTAAAAAATGACAATTTTCCACATAAAAACATGAATTGAGAAAAAACTGCTCATTGTATGGAACTTATTTCAGCATTTTCTGTTAGCTAACAAATAAGTGGTTCGTTGAAAAAAAAAAGTTTTCCCAAACAACAAGGACATGTAAGTACAGGGTGGGTCTAAACTTACAAGTGATGATAAAAAAATGCACTCTTAGCTTACTTGACAACGTATTAATAACAAAAATGGTACAAATTACTGAAATTACTTCCTTGTGTCATCAGCTATCCAACAAGGTACAAATGTTGCTAACATTCACATTTGTGTACAAGAAATAATACTTCATTCATCTTCATGTGAATGGAATACATGAACAAAACAATTAAAGAACATTACACGTCTTGATCAAAGTGGGCACCTCCGTTACGAATGCAGGCATGCAGGTTTTTAACGGACATTTGGTCTCGTAACTCGTGATGTGATGGTGTCCTTGATGTGTTGACCAGCTGTTAAGATCCTCTCCCTGAGCTCTTCTTGCGAGTTTACCGGTGTCTTGTAAACTGTCTTTCATGTGGCTGCAAATGTAAAAGTCGCAAGGCGTCAAATCGATCGGGGGATCAAACTGGGCAGCCATCATGTTGGTAAATCATGTCACGTCTTGTAGCTAGAGGCACATCCTCCAACAACATTGCCATCCCGTTGCTCAAAAAATGTTCATAAGTGATGACATTTTGGGCAGTAAAAATGGCTCGATCTACTGATTGTTCATGATGCCCATCCATACTTCTGCCTGTGCGTGCGACAGTGGCTGGATGAAAATTACCCAAAGAAATGGATTGGCCGAGGCAGCCCAATTCCCTGGCCGGCTCGATCCCCCGATTTGTCGCTTTGCAACTTCTACATTTGGAGCCACATGAAAGGCTTAGTTTACAAGACACCAGTAAATTTGCAAGAAGAGCTCAGGGAGAAGATCTTAACAGCTGGTCAACACATCAAGGACACCATCACATCATGAGTTACGAGACCAAATGTCCGTAAAAAACCTGCGTGCCTGCATTCGTAACGGAGGTGCCCACTTTGAGCAAGACGTGTAATGTTCTTTAATTGTTTTGTTCATTGATTCCATTCACATGCAGATGAATGAAGTATTATTTCTTGTACACAAATATGAATGTTAGCAACATTTGTACCTTGTTGGATAGCTGATGACACAAGGAAGTAATTTCAGTAATTTGTACGCTTCGTGTCATACCATTTTTGTTATTAATACGTTGCCAGGTAAGCTAAGAGTGCATTTTTTTATCATCACTTGTAAGTTTAGACCCACCCGGTACTTACATGTGATTGTTATTTGGGAAAAAACTTTTTTTCAACGAACCACTTATTTGTTAGAAATTTGATTATCTCGAAAACTACTAATTTTCGGACGGGGAATCATATGGTCAAATATATTGCAAATTGTCTCTACTTTAAACCCTTTCAGGGAATGCACCTAATTACCAGTCACCCTGTATATATATATGAGAAACAAATTAGTGGTGTCCCCATTTTTGTGATGAGAAAACAATGCCGGAAAGGTCTCGACTGAATTGAACTTTTCGCGACCCTCTGAAATGCTCAAGCGAACCAGGGAAAAACTACTGGCTTGCCAACACATCCCCTGCCAGGGTGGTTTTACCAGTTCCTACCTATTGTGCCAATGTGGTTATTTGACTTTATTTCGCAAATTTTGTGTTCTTTCCCAGAAAACGTTTTTAGGCACCCTCAACTCCCCACACCTTGTCCGTCATGCCTTATGAGCATCATGACTCTTATTCTCATTACCGACTGCATGCTAGGAACAACAAAGTGCAAGCCACATGTTTCGTTCATAATGACCGATGTGGCAGAGAATGTGTTAACAGAGGGAAAGTGGCAAGACGCTTGGTAATTTAGAACTAACTCTTATTTATCAGTGTGTACTGTACCCCAAAACTTTATGGTTTTGGTTTTTCTCCACCCACCTCCGATTTCACAGTTGCCATCCACACCAACAGCCATAACATGACCTTCAACAACTGTTTCCGTGTTGCCATAATCCATCTTTTACCCCCCACTCAGACACATATTTCCGCAGGCGATGGAAAAGGGCCTATATATCAGGCATGCATGCCACTATAGCCCTCAGACTCAACCTAGCCAACCAATAACCCTTTCCCCTCTTCCCCGAAACCACCCACCCTATGCAGAAAACACTGGTGAAAGTACCTTACATTTGTTTCCTATCTTCTAACTTTCTCTGGCAACATTGTACCAATGCTACAGTTAACCTCGTGAATCTGTGCACCTCTTTCTTCTCCAATGACAATGTATACATGTATACGTCACGAAATATCAACGTATTTCTTTTCCTGTGGTAAGTGTTTACTGTCTCCTTCATGGTTTGTATTTATCCGTCCTTCTGGCACCTTTTCTCATCCTATTCCTGAGTGTAAATTTTAGTATATATATTTAAAATATTTCGTTTAAGATGTGTTGTTGACATTTGCCATTTCCCATAGTCAGGCTCAAAATAAATCTACAAACACAAGTCACAAATGATATGGGATATGTTCAAGTATAAAAAATTGTTAATTCTACAAGAATTTCAAACTAAGATTTACCTAATCAACTTAAAGATAACTTGCAACAATCTTCCGTCTGTCAGAAAGATTGTTCTGCAAAGGACACTAACAAAGTGAACAGACTGAGAGAATTCTGTATTATATTTTCCAGACAGACTTTCCTCTCGTGACAAACTTGCCTCAGGCCATTAATAAATATGTATAAATTCCATGGGATTTGGATTAATAAAAGTTGCCATTTGTCACGTGAAAAATTCACACAGAATTCCCGGTGAGTAGCCACCCTGTGATTGATTGAGTGACAAGCGTAAGTCAGTTACTCAACACTACTACATGAAGGTTTTAACTCTTCTACGAGAATGTGTGTGGAGGAAACTGGCATATCTCTGGAAGAAAAACGTCTGGATGCTTCATCAGAATAATGCGTTAGTTCACAATGCCATGTCTCAGATTTAGCCCCTTGTGGCTTCTTTCTTGTTCCAAAAGTGAAAACTGCCTTGAAGGGAACCCATTTCCAGTCCATGGAAGCGGTGAAGGCAAAAACGACAAGAGTTGCTGAACAAGGTAAAAGTTGCAGTGCAGCAACGCTGCTTCAAACAGTGGCAGACACGTATGCAGCGGTATATGGATAGTGTACATTGAAGGTGATAGCATGTAATTAATATGTACGTGTCTGTCAGTAAAGGAATTTATACCATCAGTCCCGTTTTTAATAGTCGCACCTTGTATGTTAAGACCTTACCTTGAATTCTGATGTTCACCGTTTCTTGAGTTCCTTGGGGCTGACCACGTACAATGGTTATGTTTGGAACACCTGCAGCATGAGCAGCTGAAACAGCTGCTGCGATGGCAGCTGCAGTTGCAGCCTGGGCAGCTTGTGCAATGCTTCCAGCAAGAGGGTGAGAGTTGAAGACTTGTGCCCCAACAGAACGGTTCTCTGCACCATTTGCAGTGCCAGATGGCTCACTGGTAAAAAAAAATTAAGATATCAGTACATATGAAGACTAGAAAGCATTTTAATATGCACATACTACATTGCCAAGAAGAAAAGAAGTAACAAACCATCATTACTTTTTAGTGGTAAAACAAGAGAAAAAAAAATTAAACACTTTTATATTCATGAAGAAATAAAGGCAGAAAGTAACAGAAATTGATAGATGGTTTTATATACAGGGTGGATGGAAAATATCTCACTATTTAAAAATACTTATAACTAGGGATGTGCCGAAGCCGATTACCGATGTATGAAAATCGGCCGAAATTGACATATCGGCATCGGAATCGGCAAAAATCCGATATTTAAACCGGTACAGATTATACTAGAGTTTTACCTTCTAATAAGATTTATATTCTAGTTTTGTAAGATTTATTGAAAATTTGGTTATGATTCGTCATTATTGTAGAGTTTTTGTAATAAAATTATTGCAAACTCTCATTCTAATAAGTTTTATATTCTAGTTTTGTAAGATTTATTGAAAATTTGGTTATGATTCGTCATTATTGTAGAGTTTTTGTAATAAAATTATTGCAAACTCTCATTCAGAGGATCAACCTAACTACTATAAATCAGAAATAAAACAGTACATTGCTGAACCAGGATCTGCTGTTGTATTGGAAATTCAAAAATGAGTATTCAAACCAGAAGCAAGTGCTGAGAAAATACTTGAGCATACCTGCTGCATCAGTATTCAGTGATTGAGTGTTCAGTGTTGCTGAACAGATTTGCGATAAGAGAAGTAGGTTACTTCCTGAAGTGCTTCCAAATCTCGTATTTCTGAAGTTGAATCTGACAGAACAGGAATTCATTTTGCATTTCAAAGAACTGCTTGTGTACTAATGTTAAATCTTTAGGTTCGCATAACCAACTTTTGTAGATGCAAATGTACATTCGCATCTCTTGAGAATATATATGTATATGCATATGATATGCAATAGAAATGTACATAGAAAATTTATTTTTGTCATGCTGAAAATAACATCCCATTTCTGTTCAATAATCTTATGTATCGGAATCGGTTAAATATCGGCATCGGTATCGGTTCCAAAAATTATCGGTGAGTACATTGGCATCGGTAAATTTTCAGCTTCGTCACATTCCTACTTATAACTAGAGCCACATATTTATGGAGAATAAAAGATTGAAATTTCGGTATAAAAAGTAGGCATATTTCGGGATCAAAAGTGGTATATACAATGGCATTTCAATGTTAAAAAAGTAAAAGCAAGAATCATTAAGATACTACTTTTAATGGAATAAAATACGTTGAGCAATGGCATATAGATACAATGGAACACAGATTTTAAATTTTTCTGCATTATACATTAAACTTTGATGGTCCAAACATAGCAAAACGTAAAGAAATTTTACATGTTCCTGTATTTTAAGTTTTTTTTAGCTTGGTCCCCTGAAGAACTTAAAATCGGGGTTCCACTGTATAAGGAAGCAATCGCATTAACTACTTCAAAATTAAAAATGGATACTTGGTAACTCTTCTAGGACATCTTCGACAATTAATTAAATGCATATTGGTACATATTTGTTGTAACACCATGCTTCTCTTTTGTTTACACATGGTTTCTCTTACAGAACCTACAATTCTGAAAAAAACAACAACTTGCCTTCCATTCTCTGATGGTTCATCTGCAACAGTTTCACTGTCTCCCTGTGACTGCTGTTGCTGTTGCTGCTGCTGCTGTTCATTCTCAGGGTTTTCAAGTTTTGTCAAAATTTCCCCAGCTTGGGTCAGCATGCTCTGTGCAACAGACAAGCGCATCTGAGACACACTCTGGGTTGCCTGAGTGGGTCGTGAAGCTGGAAAAATTCAATTTTCATAAATAGAAAAAAATTAAAAATATCACATAATCCATGCTACAAAACTTCCATATAATATACAGCTGAAAACATGGCACAAGAAAGGTGATACTGAACAAACATATCTATTACCCTGTTGCTATTTAATTTGTTTCAATAATGAAAATAGATTGAAATGAAACCCAATTCTGAAATTCCATTCTGGCGGAATTCGGACATGCACCTCCAGTCACACGGGATGTGTATCAGAGGGATTTGTCAGGCGAGAAATAATAAAAAACTTCCAGAGTGGTGCAAATCCATAACATAATATTGATCTCTCTTTCTTCTACTATGGAATAAAAGCGAAAACTTTGGGATGCTACACACAGTGAAGGGCAAGGGGAGAGGTGGCATGGTTGGTGACTCATTGTATACACAATGGTCCACATGGCAACAGGTGACTCATTGAATAGGTATAATGTCATTTGCTCTTGATCTGCATAGTAACACCTTTATGACCTACAACTAAGAAAGCCATTTCTTGAACCTGAATTGTACTACGCATTATGTATGAGATATAATTGTCGCTTTTCCCCATCAAAAAGCAAGGTGAGCATTATATATGCACGAGCATTACACATGCGTAAATATGGTATGTGAAAGAAAAAGAACAAAAAAAAAAAATTAAATTTTACAAATGCTCTTCATGAATACTATTTACTTCGGATCTGCAGTACTACGAGAGAAGCAGTAATCAAACATGCAGTACTTACTTCTGGAATCAATAAAGTCTGCTGGAATAGCCATGGCACCCAGATACATTGCACTACCATCCATCCGAGGTTGCCGATGATGGTGCTGATGAGGGCGGCGATTCTGACTATTGGCGGAATTTGATCTTCCAGTCTGGTTACCTCCTGGGCGACCCGACGACGGAGGTGGTCTTTGAACCAGGTGGATAACTTTCCCATTGACATCTGCAATAAATTACAGAAACGTCAACAACTTGGATTTAATAATTATGAAGTGAATAACAACACCAGTTAATTTACTTGGAAAAGAAACACAACTTTCAGTAAACCTGAAATTGACAAATACACAGAACTGTAAGTTGACTCAGTTCACACTTAGCACAGCACCAGCACAAAATGCCAGGATCCCATGTATGGAGACTCAATTATCACAAACACTTCAATTAGTTATTGTTACTGAGATGATACCATCTAGAACCTTCCATGAAAAAAGGTAATAGTTTAAATCTGCATACATACTATTGTAAATTCAATACCTAAGTTCTCAACTGCAAGTATATCACATAATATACATATATGTACAGGGTGTCCAAAAAGTCACACAACAGAGATTTTGAACATACATAACTTTTGCACAAACAGTGATAGACATATAAAACTTACAGTGGGTATTAACCTTGTCTATGTGTATATTTTTTAAACATTAAACAACAATATCATGCTCTGCATGGACGTTCAGTATGTGGAAAAGTTACCAAGGTGTAAAAATGTTTTTGTACAAAGTAAAAACAAACATGGATAAAAGACAGCAGTGAAGTTGCATGCAAAATTTTTCGATGGGTATCTATGTGTATCGATGGTCTGTATAGGAATTTATGGTAATTAAAAAAGAACAATATTCTTTTTACACATTACTGGCAATTTATGGGGTAAATTATGGCATATTCATAAAAATATATTTTCTACCAAAATATGATGTGTACTGGCAACATTGGTCAGAGGGCAGTACCAGGTGTGCTCAACATCTGGTTATGATATTCAATCAGTGACCAGATGAAATAAAAGATTGGAAATTTATCACACAAAAACCTCACCTGCCTACATTTTGTTCAAAAATTGTGTACGTTCAAAATCTCGGTTGAGTGAACTTTCGAACACCCTGTATATCTACCAGAGTTTGGATTTAAAATATACTTAGGTGCACAAGATATCAGAATAGAGTAAAAACTCGAATTTACATTCTTCAGTGGATCAAGATGAAAACTTATAATGAAGGAAAATGTAAAATCTCTCAACTTGAAATCGAGGTTCCACTGCACTAAAATACATGAACTTGTGCAAAATTGATGACAATTGTGCCTTTTTCAAAGTTTCCAGAATATTTAAACTACACAGATGTGCCACTGCATTTTGCTGACCACATGAGGTACCAAGCCTTTACATTCACAGGGCTGAAACTACTCATGGGGAAAAAATAGTATGTAAATCACCAATTTCATTAAAACCTGCCCACAAAAATAGAATTTTAAAACGGAATATACGATTTCACATTTTAAAAACTATCCGGCATGTAGGTCATCACACAGTTTATAATGAACAAAAACAAATGTTTTTATTAAGACAGGACACTATTACACCAAAAAACACCAGATTAATGCAAAAACAAACACAAAAGTTGTGCTGCCATACTGAAATGAACTCTAACACAAAATTTGCAGTTTATTTTTGACAATGTTTTCTGGTGTGGGATCATTCTGAACCTTGATATTACGCTTTTCAGGGGAACAAGCTGCGGGAACATGTACAATTGAGGAAAATTCTATAACGTTTTGCTATGTTAGGACCATCGAGATTGAATGTATTTGGTAGGGTCAATAAATAACTGGATTAATGCCATGAAAAAGTGAAATAAAGTGACAGAGCGATGAAACTTACGGGATATGTAGGCCAGGTTGAGGTAAGCCACATGTGCAAGAGACGAGTTCCAGACTGCATCGCTAGGTGGCAGCACTGGCAGGGAAGGGATGTTGTGTATGTGCAATTTGCCTCCAAGGTGCCAGTCAGTCATTCAGTGAGGTGAGTCATCGCCTTCACAGGGTCAGGTGCAAAGGAGATTCAGCGATCAGTTTTTGACGGCAGAAGGCAACACCATAGTGAAGGTGTTCATGAACAATAGTGTATGTTGTACCATGACTAATGCAGATTTCGGTTGCAATCTGGTTCGGACTATTCCACTGACACTCCCATATGAGATCATCAACGGCAGAAATGGACTCATCCGTAATGGCATACTCCCCTGTGTTGTTGAGGCACCTGACACTGTGAAAGGCATGACTCACCTCACTGAATGATTGACTGGCTCCTTGGAGGCAAATTGCAAATACACAACCTCCCTTTCCTCCCAGTGCTGCCACCTAGCGACATAATCTGGAACTCGTCTTACAGACATGTGGCGTACCCCAGCCTGGCCAACATATCCTGCAAGTTTCATCGCTCTGTCACTTTATTTCGCTTCTTCACGGCATTAATCCAGTTATTTATTGAACATACCAAATATAATGTGAGAAAATGTAAAATCCGTCAATACAAAACCAGGGTTCCACCATAATAGCATCACACGCACACAAGTGAAAGATTATGAACATGGACATAACAATGAAAATTTCCATTTCCCAAGTAAAATCTGCAATATTAGTCAGCCCAGTGACACCAAAATGTAATTCTATATATAAAATTTAAAAGACCTGCATCAAAATTTTTAATTGCCACAAACACGTGTCTTAAATTATTCTCAATATGTTTAAATGAAAAATTCAAATATATTACTCAAACTAAAATGTTGGTCATAAGCAAGAAGCAAAAATTGAATACGAACCATATTCACTTAAATTCTTATCATCTTGCAGCACACGTCCACAGTAGATTAGTCTCTGGGATTCCGCCGGTAGGTTGATTGATTCCGCTATTTTTTCCTTGAATTGCTTCACTGTAAACTGTGGGAAAATAATGAAGGTATCATTATCAATAAAAAAAAGTCCTAACAATGAAAATTGTTTCCAAAAAATAACTATCTCTTTTGAACAAGAAATATTTCCCAGACAGGAACACGCAAAAGAAACTGAAGCTTTATTTTATTGATTGATTTGGTAAAATTTACTTTGCTTTTCTGCCATTTTTGATTAATCACGAAGATGACAATGGTGTTTAAGTCCACTTCATGCACAGTGGACCTATAGTTTAGAATTGGATCTGTAACACTATGCCTCCACCGGATATCGAACCCAGGACTCCTTGATTACAACCATTGCGGCATCGGGGAGGACCCACAAACAAGATAATGAGTGATGCAATTGATGAAGACACACTCACAAAGAACACCCATGCCCAGAGTGGGATTTGAAACTGAAACCCCTGGCATCCTAATGTGCTGTGCTAACCACTCCACCACGGAGACAAGCAAGTGAACTTTTGCAACAGCAAGCCAATGGTATTGATACTTGCCATTCCGCTACTGGCACTGCATAGTAGAATTCTTCAAAAGAACTATTCTGTTTCTCACATCACACTATGCTACTTCATTTCTAGTCTGCAAGCATTCAAGTGAGATAGTGTTCCATGCTTCCAATGAATTTTTTGAGGCATAAAGTTGAAAAATGTTGTCAGGTCTTGTCCCCATTTTTCCAATATTAGTTAAAACTATAATTTTGACCCCTTTTCCCTCCTGCCACTTAGCAAATTATATACCAGGTGTTCACCTGTCTATTCTATGAAACAAAAGAGGCTCGGCTACTAGGAAGGGGAACTTCTTTTTTGTTTGTTGAGAAACCCTAAGATTTATGGCTGTGGTTTCCAATGAAGAAGAAAAGTAGTGAAATGTTTTCTCAGACACTGTGACTGAAAAAGAATCAGCATAACAGTATTTTGACATGAAAACAAAACATGGCTGCTTAGGATGACAACCATCAAGCACAAAGAAATGGTGCATATATGCTGGGCTTTAACAACTTTAAAAAAATGCAGATATGCTTACTAATTATCACAGATACCAGTCCTTGAAAACTGTTCGAAACATTAAGCATCAATATTCTTTAAAATATTCAAGAATTAAATCAGTCAGGCCCCCGTGACGGAGTGCTTAGCACATCACCCTACAGTGCCAGGTCCCGGGTTTGAATCTCAGCCTGGATGTTTGTGAGTGTCCATTCGTCAATTTCATCATGTCATCACTCATCCCCATCTTCGCAAATTAGATACAAGTGGGACAAAAAGCAAAGTAAAATAAAGTAAATCAATCACTCAATCAAACAACAGCCGCAGTAGTCCAGTCGTTACGGCATCTGACTACCATGCGAGAGGCCCAGGTTCGATCCCTGGCAGGGGAAAACCGGAATTTTTTCCACCTGTTCAAGCAGCTCCGGTATCCACCCAGCGGGTACCTGGAGGAAACTCTGGGGGGTAAAGGTGGCCAGGGGCATGGTGCTGATCACATCACCCCCACATTCGGCCGTGATCAAGACAGTATGGGGCCTCAACTCCACACCCCCTATATGCCTTCATGGCATGGTGCATAGCACAGGGGAGCACTTTACCTTTTACCAATCAATCAAACAAACAATTACATCAGAATATGAAAATATCTGTTGTGTAATTACAAAATAGTTTTTCATATAATACTGGTGAAAAATAAATTGAAAATTTGAATGTTGCATAATTTCCAGGGTAATTAGACACTGTGAAAGTGGTGTCTGGTATTTATGCAGACCCCGGGAAAGACTAAATGCCTGAAAAGTACGAAACGGTGCCAGTAAGTAAAATCAAACTGATACATCTGGCCAGCATTGCTTCCGGGTATACACCAAAAACTTTGTAATGGAACGATGGAAGAGGACCTGCATATCAGCCACAACCCCTGACCAGAACAAGCCCATTCAGTAAATTCCCCTCCTCGCATTATAACCCCCCTCCACCGTACACACACACCACCCACCCAACAATTCACAGTAACAGTTTGGCGAGAGATGCAACTGTAACTTCATCTTGATCTGGCAACTTTGCACGTTGAACACTCACTTCCGTTTCCACTACATTTTTGTCTACATCTCAAAATGCAGCTCATGGCCATATAAATCTAAAGTTTATGCAATGCATGTTCAGTGTTTTCTATTTCCTTCTTACTTGCTGTTCAGCTCATTCTACATTCACTGTCTCTATACATGTAGGGGGCTAAGAATCTCTTGCCTGGATTCTGAAAAGTTTGAGACCCATTTCTTAATACTAAAATTGTGAAATTTCATGAAAATCTAGGTTGGACAGATATATCATTAATCACATCCGTTTAAACACTGAATTGTAGTAGATGCAATGCCTCAACAACACTTAAATCAAAACAAAACAGATTATACTTTATTGTACATTAACTTTTCAATAAACAAAGAGAGCATCTGCAACGATTACAGCTAAAGAAAGATAAATTACAGCTTTACAAGCTCTCTATAAAATACTTACATCATCTGGCACAGAGAAGTTGTGATTCTGGGAATCTAAAGTTTTCACAGTTATATCAATCATTTTATCTGCTTTGGTAACCTGTGAAGTAAAGGAACAAAATCATATTTTTCAACAATACATTGTGCACAAAATACATTTATTTCCTACATTATGTATAAGCTTTGCATAGAATTCCAGAAAAAAACATACATAAATACATGGTAAAAATTTACTATTCGTCGGACACCTATGACTTCTTTGTTTCATCAATTTTTGACATTTGTACTGAACTATTTGCTTCGCGGAACATTCCTTAAGGTGTATTCACGTTTTTTTGATCAAAGTAATTGCAATTTTTCACATTACAAGTACTTCTTTCTCGTAGTCTTTTCGCTTGCCTCAGACACAATATGGCGCGTACACCTTCCTACATAATCGCACGCTGTGCTTGTGTTTTGTCGATTTTCATTTGTTATGCAGTGTTTCAACATTCGGAACCCAAGAAATGCCCGTGAACATAGCTGATGTGATCTATTTTTTTTTAAAAAAAACTTTTTCACATTGTTTTACGAAGAAAATTTTAATGGTTCGTAGGGCTATCCATGAATGGTTTTTGGGGCTATCCGTCCCAGAATCGGTGGGAAATTTAAAGTAAAAAAATATAATGTTTCTAACTTTCATTGCAAACACAGACGGTTTGAAACACTGGATACCCAATGAACATGAACAAAACACAATCACGATGCGTGATGATGTACAAAGGTGTACGTGCCAAAGGCTATTCTCAGTCGGAAAATTAATTTTCAACAAAGAACATGAATTTCCCCTATCATACATTCCCACATCACACAAAACACCTTCCCGATGTTAGACAATGCTACAGGAACTTATTACGGTAAGTAATTTCTTCTGTAAAAATGAAGAAATCTGTCCGAAGAATAGTAAATTAGTACCTGTTTTGGTACACAAATAATTCTTACAGTAACACAAATTGATCACAGTAATGTGGAATGAGGCTGCTCAGGCAAAGCTAATGCAGATGGCAGCACCTAAGTTGCATATGTACAATTGCAATGGGTAACTCTTCTCCAATTTCAGGACATGGAAATATCTACGTTACTATTTTAAATTTGAAAAATGACATTGGAGTTAGTGAATGTTAAACATCAGCCCATTGCACAATGAAGGTGTGGTGAGATCTTTAACTGGTGATTGGTTTTGATATCTAGAAACATGTACAAACTAATGTACTAAAAATGTTTTTTTTCTAAAATGGTCATGCAATCAATTATTTTAAAATTGGTTCATTTGACATGGAATGACCATGGTTCTCTTTCTGTATAAGAATAAATATACTTGTTTCCCACATAAAACATCAGCTTGACTAA
Organism: Lepisma saccharinum; assembly: GCF_977018435.1. NCBI lineage: Eukaryota > Metazoa > Arthropoda > Insecta > Zygentoma > Lepismatidae > Lepisma > Lepisma saccharinum. The sequence goes on from NC_139251.1 coordinate 42,271,258, forward strand.
CTTTCATTTGACTTGCGCTTATACTTTAAAATGAACTAAAAAGAGAAATTGTAATGAACTAAACTAAACTTCAAGCCACAAAACCAGGGCCTGCCAAGTGGATTTTCCATTGGGTGATGTGTGGAGGGCACGTCAAGGCCCACATTTGATCCCCATGTGAAAAAAGATACTTGTAAACATGCACCATGAAATATACATATATATGCTTCAGTATATGAATATTAATGGAAATAAAAATCCATTACTTGAAAAAATCTGCACTTATTTCCTACTTGTTACTTTTAAGATACAACTGTGCTTTGATGCAATAATGAAATGTAGGAAAGCAAACAACAGTGAATCAGCACCTGCTCAATGACATGACAAATTAGAACAATAAATTATTCACTCAAACATTGGAAGCATTAAAAACTGATTTTTTTCTGAGGGGGCTCAAGGCTCCCTCCTTTCTGGCTTCAGGAGCCACTGCAATTGTACTTTCCAGAATAAAATTATAAATTTATTGCATTTTGTTTCACTAAAGAGAGTATGGCAACAAATTGTGCAACAATGTTTGGGTGTGGATGTGAAAATCTGGAAGAGGAAGTAAGTGTTTGCACCTCTAAAATGTGAGACATTTCATCAGACTAATCTACAATGGAGTCTGACCTCACAGTGAGATCTACACAGACAACCACATTTACACATGAAAATGTTATTTAATAGTGAATATAGTTTTGTTACCCAAAGAAAAAATTAAACTTCCTTAAAAATTAACCTACTGCAAATTGGAATTCATGTTATGATGAAATTTCATAGCACACTGGCTACAGCATGATGTTCTCATTTATGGTTCACTCATATTTTTTAGTGTGAATAGCATTCGCTTATCCTACAATTTAAACAAGTAACTTCAGTTAAAAGAATGACATAAAATTCTCTATCCTATAGTTTGACAATAGCGGTAAATTTCATTGGTTCAGATTTCACTTTGAACTGTATGTCCAGTCCAATAAACACACTTGCACATAAAGTGAGCAGAAAACAAATAATTCAATTCTGGAAGAAGTGTCCCATATCATCAGTTGAATATACAGCCTTTTGCAGACGATTTTATTGGATAATGTGGTAATCCTGAAATGTATTCCTTCTGTATGTATGTACTGGTATGTAAATGATGCTTTCATTGAACTAATAGAATGATTGAAAATTTGGTACTACTTTACTATACCTGAGACACCTGGAAATGATTCCTTTCGCACTTTTTGACATTGCTAACGTACTATACTGCATTCCGGAACAATTATTTAGGTGAAATAATGGAATTCGTAACGAAAATAATGTATATTTCTTACATTTACGAGTACTTACTGTTCTTGTTTATTTCCACACACAACATGGCGGTAGCTTACCGTTGATCGCAATAGCGCGTCGGAAATAATTTTTTTAACATTAAAAACACTTTAGGAATTTTAAATTGACTTTTTTACTTACGAGGTATGCCTACTAGGTTAGGTTAGGCCTGTTAGGTTAGGTTCCATTAGCACTCCTTTCGTTCAATTTAGCATATACGGACAACATCGGCTTGTAGCAGCAGCAATATCGCGCTCTCGTAAAAAGCAAATGGCGGGAGCAGAAATAGCACGTTGGAGAGAGATTTTCGTATAAAACCACATGGATTAGCATTAAAATGGACCAAAACTACATTCCTGAACATCAACAACACTCCAGAAAATGAATTCCGTAAGTACTTTCTCCTGTAAATTTGAAGGAATCCGTCTCAGGTATAGTAAAGTGTTACCGAAAATTTCTTACCGTTTGGTTTTTTTTAGTGCTACATTGAGATGATATAATATACTGCATTTACTCTACTACAGTATCTACCTCAGCTAAAAATTCGGCCTCATTCCATTTAAGTATAGGCCTATATAGGGAAACAGGAATGTGTCTTAGTATTAAAGTTGAAAAAAGTGAATTCTTCCGAATATATGCACATTTAATTGCACTACAACGTAACCATTAAGACGATTATATATAATTAACTTAGTTACAGTAGCAACGAAATATATTGGATGTTAACTTTCGATTAGCCAATTCCACGAATTGGCACAATACTTTGGCTATATTCATGTATGTAGGCGTTGGCAAGAGTGGTACTGAACACAATTCACGCCTTACACGTAATTTGATACACAGATAACTGGCCTTACACGTTATATATCTTGAACTGTCATTTCTTAGCACATTCCGAAGCTAAAGTTAAAGTATTTTAGAAAACTGTGTATATGAATTGCAAGACTCCCAGGTCTTACCTTCACTAACCCCACTTAAATCCTTTTCGTATGAGTAACGTAGTTAGTTCACCATTAACAATCTCAAATGCCACTGATGCTAGTGTAGACGCTTACATCTATTCACACAAATTTTAGGCATTAACTACACACAACAATTTACACACACAATCACAAATTCCGACTTCTTTAGAGATTGTGGCGTTATCTGTTGATAAAATAAAATGTTACTATCCTTTCGGTGACACTATTGCCAGATCCTTGGTCAACATGATTTCTGATCTGGTAATTTCTCTGATGACCAGCAGGGTGATTCACGAAAATTACTACGTAATCGAATTTTCTAGTCAAAGATGTAGTCAAGTGCGATTCACGCAAAACTGCGGGGACACGATGCCAAAACTCAGGGGGGTTACGGACAGTTCACTATCCTTTTATACGGGCAAAAGTAGCAAAAAGTTAAGGCAAATGCCCCCACGCCCACCCCTAATCGCATTACTGGTCACGGTAGTATCATCGAATATGGTAGCATTGCCACCGGCCCTGGCCGCCGTCCACTAAAAGTTAATCTCCCGATAATGTTTATTATTTTTTTTGCCCACACTAGAAATTTACGCTATTATAAACGTTTTCGTAAATAAATAGTTTTGGTCTTAATTGGGTCACCAAACATGGATCACGCAGTGTTGGTTACATTTTAAGAAATCCCTACATGATATAACACATTTCAGCAGCAGTGGTCGAAGTGGGGGGGGGGTGGGAGACGAGGGGATTATCCCCAGTTTTGAAAATTTTCGAAAAACAGTCACCCAGCTAAGGTAATTTGCACAAGCATCCCCCCCACCTACTGTATAATTTCAACACAAGCATTCCTCTCCGATCCCAAAACTGTACCCAACTGCCCAGGGCGTGCCCAAGGGGGGTTGGTGGGGGTTATATCCCCCCCTTTGGCCCAGTATTCCTAAGAGAAGAACGTCAAAGGTAGGAAAATATGACAAAATGAGGGCTGACTACTAAGAAAAGGAATACAAAACCCCTTCCTTTCGAGGGCCTCCCCGATGGCGCAGTGGTAGCGTCCTCGCCTTGTAATCAAGGGGTCCCGGGTTCGATACCCGGTGGAGGCACAAGTGGTTCGGATTCCACTTTAAACTGTAGGTCCAGTCCCGATTAGCCTTACTGTGCATAAAGTGGACTTAAAACACCAACTCAAACCAAACCCTTCCTTTCGAAAATGCTGGGCACGCCACTGCAAGTGCCCCTCTCCAACTAGGAATTTCAACCTTGAACAATCTTGGGTCATTTACTCCACATAGGCTGGGCATGTAGTGGACTGGCAACAGTGCCATAGCGGCTGCTCCCGCAAGCGAATTTTCTATTTCCAGACAACTTGTGAATGCGGTTTCATTTCTTGCTCTTTGATTGGCTGTTGGAAAGTTACGGTGCTGTGATTGTGAGAATGTCTTATTTCCTAATTTTAGCGCAAATTTGCTGCTTTCTAATCTAACCTTACCTAACCTAACCTAATGTACAGCGCAAACAAGATATTCTCACAATCATAGCACCGTAACTTTCCAACAGCCAATCAGAGAGCAAGAAATGAAACCGCATTCACAAATTGACTGGTAAAAGAAAATGCGCCTCCCAACTATAGTCGTTTTCACCTTCAGAAGACACAATGGGCTCTTATGGACAATGCTTTTCTTATGGGAAATACGAGCGCGCTGTTGTGAAATTTCTCGATTTACAAATTTAGCTTACGTAAAATCGGTACCTCCAGTTTTGCAGGAAATTTTGTAGAGAATACGATGGTGAGCACAAAAAAGTGGTAACTTGTTTACATATTTTTATATAAATTAAAGTAAGTAAGGGGACGTTGTCTGGCCATCTTGAGCCGACTCACCGCAGCATTCCGGCTAATCACCACCAAGTTTTCGAGTTGTTATTTTATTTCCATTCAGTAAAAATATTAACTTCATTCAGTTTGTTATAATAGAATTGCAGTTACTTTAATTTAATAATTGACAATTATTTCCAATGCTGCTGTTGTGAGCAACATTGTGCTGTCGCAAATACACGTTGTTTTTGTTTACATTACTGTCGACATTAATACTAAAATGAAGATCACCTTTCAGTTTCCAACGTACACATAAATTCATAGAAAATAATGAATTTATATATATATATATATATATGTAACACATTACCATATCTCAATGTTATTCTATGAAATAATTACAGAGAAAGGCGAATGAATATTAAATGTGCCTGTGTATTAAATTAAATCTAATGGGAAATGTAATGAACTGTAATGTTCACAGTATAATATTAATATTAATAATTACATATAACTATCATTATATATATAAAATATGTAACACCTACATTGTGAAGGAAGCTCATCATTTCCCATTACATGAGCTAGCGCTGTATTGGCAACACTGTACGGTTTCTCCATAAGCGCCGTTGTGTCTTCTGAACGTGAAAACGACCCCAGCGGATCCGAAATCAGGATCCTAAAATTCTTCGGATCCGGAATTTTCAGATCTGGTACTTTCGGATCCGGATCCAGTACTTTCAGATCCGGATCCGGATCCGTTTTGCCATCCCACATGCGCTTCTTTGGAAAGTAAGAATGTGTTTATAACATATTGTTACCTGCTAATACATACATACACACATATATTATAGTGTGTGGGCGCGCGTGCGCGATTTGTAATTAATTAATACACTTACAAGGGAGGTCTAAGTCTCCCCCTCCGATTTCCATGAAACTTGGCAGGTGCATGGAGGGGCCCAAAGGAAGAAATACGTGTTTTTGTGTTTCAGCTAAAAAACGGTTTTAGGGGGACCCCCCCCCCCCCCGGAAATGTCAAGATGAGGATAAATTGAAGTGGGGATCCGACCCCGAAACCACGTAAATATGGCATAGGAAGAAACAGGGGGCATAGGGTCTCTCTATACACCTGCCAAATTTCATGGAAATCGGAGGGGAACACAGGGGTCAGATGATCCCCACGTCAATTTGTCCTCATATTGACATTTGAGGCGGGTTTTGTCCCCTAAAACATTTTTTAGCCGAAACAAAAAAACACGTATTTCTCCCTTTGGGCCTCTCTATCCACCTGCGAAGTTTCATGAAAATAGGAGGGGGACACAGGGGTCAGATCCTACTTCAATTTGTCCTCATCTTGACATTTGAGGGGATTTTGCCCCCTAAAACAGTTTTTAGCTGAAACAGAAAAACACGTATTTCTTCCTTTGGGCCCCTCTATACACCTGCCACGTTTCATGGAAATCGGGAGGGAACACAGGGGTCAGATCCCCACTTCAATTTGTCCTCATCTTGACATTTGAGGGGAGGTTGCCCCCTAGAACAGATTTTTAGCCGAAACACGTATTTCTTCCTTTGGGCCCCTCTATAAATTTGCCAAGTTTCATGGAAATCGGGGTGAAATGCCCACTTAAATTTGTCCTCATCTTGACATTTGAGGGGGCTCTTGCCCCCTAAAACAGTTTTCTAGCCGAAGCAAAAAAAAACGTATTTCTTCCTTTGGGCCCGTTTATACACACACCTGCCAAGTTTCATGGAAATCGGAGGGGAACACAGGGGTCAAATGCCCCCTTAAATTTGTCCTCATATTGACATTTGAAGGGGGTTGCCCCCTAAAACAGTTTTTAGCCGAAACAAAAAAACACGTATTTCTTCCTTTGGGCCCGTTTATACACACACCTGCCAAGTATCATGGAAATCGGAGGGGGAAACAGAGGTCAGATCCTCACTTAAATTTGTCCTCATCTTGACATTTGAGGGGGCCTTGCCCCCTAAAACCGTTTTTTAGCTGAAACAAAAAAACACATTTCTTCCATTGGGCACCACTATACACCTGCCAAGTTTCATGGAAATCGGAGGGGGACACTTAGATAACCTACCTTGTTAGTCTTACACTTTGTAATTATATAACACTGCATATATTCTAATGTTTTATTTTAATTTGTAAAACTGTAACTGTAACTGTAGAACAATTGTATTATTTTTGTATAACATTTCTATCTTGTTCTATGTGTTAAAGGTTTCCTCCTGGAATGGAATGGAATGTCTCACATTTATGTGTGTTTCCATTTCCAATACATTCGAATGAATACATATTCGTTTCAATGGCATTTACAAAATCACCTCTGACATTTTATGTTAAACAAGTAAGATTATTTTTGTGCACGAGTGTGTTAGCCGATGCGTAGCAAAGTATTTTAGGAACAACACTTGAAAAAATTATTGTAGGACTAACTAATGAAAAATTTCTTTGTAATCGAAGATCATAATACCTTTTAAGATACGAGATACGAAACTCTCGGATCCGGAACTTTCGGATCCGGATCCGTTTGGCCATCCCTACTACCAACCTACGCAATGTTCTCTCTCCGTGATGTTTTCCTAATAAACGTGAATATGCGCGCGCATTGCAAATCTAGCTTTCATTTACTGCGGCATGAAGCTTTCCGTATTTCACCGAATTTGACGTCATTTTTGGTGCACCAGTCTGATGCACGCTGGTGAATTCTGGAAAGCGCGGTCTCTGTACTTCTGAAATTTTATATGATTCCAGAAATTCAACAGATAGTGTCACTTATTTAGAGAATGGATTTACGAAACAGAAATCTGGTTCCCAGTAACATACCATATGACGTCTGCTATAATAAGCAGTGGCGTATTGTCTCAGCCAGAGGGGCCCGGGCAACTTGACATAATGGGTCTCCTCCGAAGTACAGAATTAACTTACTCACAGATGGCCATCGATAGGTAAATTATTTCATCCCATACCTTTATAGCTACGCAGTTTATCGTAAACGTAGTCTCAATATGAAATTGAAATAAGATCAGAGATAAATATCTCACATTGTCCATGCCACTTATGTTTTACTTCGAAAGGGCCCAAAAACTCAGGAGGTGGAGCCCAGGAGCGTATACATTGCTCCAAGTGAAAATTCCTAGATGCGAATTTGCTTGTTCGAGTTAGGGGATAGAAGGCAGAATCTTTACATGGATCAATGTGAAGACAATGCAGAAGGTGGAGGATGATGCTTATAAAAATTATCCTAGCTAAGGGGGATGCTTTATGATTTTTTTTCTGAGGTTGGGGATAACACCCCCTTGCGTCCCTTACACCCCCCCCCCTTTACACACGCTCTTCAAGCACTGATGATGATCTATTAACAAAATGGTTCTTGTTTCATGAAAACGTGTCAAAGAAATATGAGTGGTCTATCGAAAAGAAATGTCATTGTTAGAATTATGAATAATAATATTGAGGTCCATTAACATCAAAATTAAACACCGTGCCCATTCGGCAACAACCTTTTTTCTTGGGGAGGGGGGTCTGTCCTTCCAATCGGCATCTCATTGAGTGACAAATTTTCAGTGAATGAACTCTCATCGCTGTTATATTATCTATCTCTCAAGACTGGAGTCCGTTGTTATTTCTTCGTAGCAGATTGCAATTGACATTGTGATGCTTGGTCACCATCGACAATCTAGAGGTCGGGTTCAATCCCCAAAACTAAAATGATAAGTTTGCTTGAGGAAAGACCAACACGTCCATACTATTCTAAAAATATTAACTGGAACGAATATTCAAGATAAATCAATCTCTCTACTGAAAAATACCAACAACGAATTTTCTATTGATTCCAATTGAAATGTCAATTGGAATGAATTGGGCTCTATCGGTTTCAATTGGAACGAATCGGATTCTATCAGAATGTATTGGTTTCAATGTGAATCTCAACTGGAACCAATTGGAAAATCAAGACAATTTCCAATTGGTGAATTGTATCCAGTTCTAAGTTTGTATCAATGGCGAAGCGTGAAATTTTTACGTAGTTATCGCAAGATTTGCCAAACGTCAGGGTCGATCTTTCAACGGAGGGGGGGGGGGGGGACAATATTTCTCTGCGATAAACGTCAAGGTCACTTCCAATTCAATGTAAAAGCTCATACCACAGACCTTACGACTACAAAAGACACATAATTCTATCCCACACGACGAGAATTACCTTTATGGTTCGCCGCCAATTGTTGTTTTGATAATGAAAAGGAGATTCATATCGTTGAATGTGAGCTTTTCCTCTTAACAAGTGGAAATAGCAGACATTCGAGTGGTCTGCCCAGGATTTTCCAAGAGGGGGAGGGAGGCCCGTAGCTAGAGGGGGGCAGGGGGAGCAACTGACCCCCTGAGAGCCTGCTTTGCCCCCCCCCCCCTGTGAAAAATACAGAACACATTTCGACCTGGAATTCTCACTAATCTTTACAATTATATCCTGTATTAGTCTAGCAACATAACAAAGACATTTATTGATTTTGTGATTTATGAAGGTGTGTGGAATTCCATATAATGTCGTATCAGGATTTGGGGAAAAATTTCCTTCCAGATTCAGACTTCGTGAAATGATTTTGCAGTTTTCAAAGTTCAATTTTCTAGAACAGTTGTGACATTTTGAGTAGTCTTGTATTAAAAGTTCCTAATGTATTTGGATGTGTTGCTATGAAGTTTCAACAGCATAATTTTTTGTTTCCCAAGTCTACCTTTTGGTAATAGCGATTCATGTGATAGAGAGAGGGAGTGCATATATGATTTTTTTACTTAGCGTTGATTTTCTGCCACATCTAGCTAAACGTGACAATGAGTGTTAACGTGAAATTTATGATGAGGCACTCACAAACAGTGCTGCAACCACAGGGGGGCAGGGGCATTGTCCCCCCCCCCCCCAATCTTGGAAGGATGTCCAATCTAGAGGGGGCAAACATTGAAGTAAAGAAACCTGACTAGAAGACTCTTAAGAATAGCAGGACAAATGGATACTCAAGATGGAATTAGTTTTCAAGTGTTTCTTGCATTTTTCTTCCAGATGGCTAAGGGCACTTGCAGGGTGCACAGAGAAGCAATTGCCCCCTCGATTTCAAATTTTATGCAAATAAAAGTACATTTCGTAAAATTTTCTTGCTCGCTTCGCTCGCATACACAAATAACATAAGCGACATAGACGTGTGTTATGATATCCATTTTATAAAGGAAAAGTTAAGTCTTAACCCTGACTGTTTCCATGATATCATTTCCATTCCATCGTATATATTGCTCTCAGAATTAAATGGCAGTAAAAATAAATTACATTTGCAACTGCGAAGCTATCAATGGGATTGCATACATTAAGGACAGAAAATGCCATATTTCGATTCCTTGTAACATCGAAAGAAGAATTAGACGAGCAAATAGTGACTGAGAAAACTTTCTTGCCTTGATGTCCTGTACAGACTGTGAAAATTGTCGGTGCTATCAGGCACCCTATGAATATAGGTTCAAGAAAATGACAATTCATTGTGCCTGTAGTACCTCAGGCACAAACTAATTTTTTGACAAATAATTATGTCAACTCTTCTTCTATGGAGTGGACTCTCCTAATTTTATTCGTATATCTTAAGCCATTCTGTGACTGGCAGAAATCAGTATCAGCATAAAGAAAAACCCTGATATTTGGGGTTTGTACGCTTCTGCTCAAAAAGTGATGGCGATAAGCGGCCCAGAGACCTTGTGCCGCGGAAATGGGGTAAGGTGAAGGAGACCTCTTATATCGTTCGGTTTCGTACCATAGCCATTATGGAAGATTTTTTCATAATGTAAAGAGGGTACAACATTTCCTTCTATAAAACTTGATATAAAATATTAATGATGACACTGTAATCCAAGAAGTCATTGATCAATCAAGGGATTCCTATTTGTTTTTCGGGTGTCAAACACATGTATTTCAACAACACAATATTTTGCAAAATGATTAACGTAACCAGTAGGCAAACATTGTCTGTATTGATGCAAGAGTCTTTCATTTGAAGCAAATAGAATCCATGGTGGAGTAAGGGACCCATGTTTTTAATGTTTTAGCAAGTAGGCCTACAAAAAATGTATTACAAATTTTTACACAATTCATCAAAGTGTAGATAATATGTAACCATTATTATTTACGTAATTTGATTTTTCTTGCATAACACAACACAATGGTGTTGTTGGATTCTTGTTAGATTCCTTTGTGAATAAAAATCTTCATACTGAAAACTAGAGGGAATCATTATGAAGCATGATATATAAAGGGCTCCCTTAATCAGTTCTGCGGAGAGGCCCAAAGCTGTTGGTACATATTAATGTCTATTGACATTATCCACCTGTAAATATCAAGTAGATACAGTCCCTATTAGCCTATTTATGTTAAACTTTATATTCCCTGGCAATCTGGAAAGGTCATTATCGAAATATTGCTTTTTGATGTTGCCCGAAGTTTTTTTGTTCGTTGGAGTTTCAAGATATCATTCCTTTTCTGTTCCTTATCTCTTTTGGGGGAGGGGCAAGTGTGTAACCTGCTATACTGCCAATGCGACACAATATATTAAAATTTTGCCCCCTCTAGGATTGACTTCGCCCCCCCCTACAAAGAAATCCTGGCTTCGGGCCTGGGGGGAGGGGGTTAATTGTACTTTTTAGTAGTCATTCCTGAAATCCTCATTTTGCAATCTTTTCCTGCCTTGTCTTTCTTTTTCAAAGAATATTGAGCATAAGCAGAATTATGATACTCACCACCCCTCCTTGAGCATGCCACTGGTTCAATCGCCTCAGGCAGCTGGTTTCCCATCATCCATAGCGGCAGCGTGGCCGACTTGAGATTGGGTGAGCTTCGGCTATACTTCGGCTGTGCTCGGAACTGGAATGTTTTGAAAATGTATGATTTTCTTACTCCGGTTATTCTTAACCTTATGCTCTGTAAGATATGTGTGATATATAGTCGTATTATCAAAAAATCTCATCTTTTCATTGATGTACGATACGCACCATAATTTTGTTTCATAACTGCTGTCTCAATAATTAAAGCTACCCCTTCCAAAGCAAAATAGCATTGAGTTGGATACCAAGAAAACAAGTTCTCTCTCTGCGAGGACTCAGTCCTAGCGCGTCGTCTGCTGTGATGTCACCACTAATGGACTCCATTTGTTCTGACTGAATTCTAATGCATCTTAATAAATACCTAACAAGAACTCTTTCTTAAGAACCAAGTCGACCTTAAAGGAGCTAGCAGTTGGAATAAATGTTCATATTAGTTCTTCTTTTTTGCAATATGAAATTTCCATGGTTATTCTTATGTGTATGTAATGCAATTGGAAAATTGAGCATTCTTTTGATCAACTAACCTTTGACAGTGTTTTGTTTGTTTATCACTTTTTCAAGTGGTGTGGATCAGATTCTCTGTTTAACCTAATTTGATGCTGTTTTTGCATGTATAAAGGAAGAACATGATGTCAATTTATGACTGAAGCAGCATATTTTTTCATTTTCTATAAGTGTGTTAATCACAATGAAGCTATAGAGTTAAAAACGTGTTCATATATTTGAAAAAGTTTTGTATGTGAAAATTTTTCTAAGTTACAAATTCCACGTGCTTTACCAGAGATTTATTTTAGTTGTTTTATATGATTTATCCATTGCATTTACAGTTGTATAGATAAGAATTTTTCATAAGCAATATATTGAAAACAATAAAATACTTTCCAATAGAAACCAATTCATTACAATTGACCAATTAGTTCTGATAGACCAATCGGTTCCGATAGAGTGTCTAAAAACTCATATTGGCTATCAGAACCAATTGGAAAAATTTCCAGCTGGGAAACTTTAGGGAAAGATTATGAAAACTATACATCACTAATTAAAGAGAATTTGAACAGATCTACAATTCCCCGTCAACGTGACTTGAAAAGAAAGATTGCTCCGGGGTGGACGACAAACTTCCAGCAATTGATAAACGATAAACAAAATGCATTTCTCAAATATAAAGATAACCCACCAATGAACCATTTCTTGAAGTACAAATAACAGCAGCCAAAACTCAAAGGTACTTAAGGCAAATTAAGGCAGAGTTTTGAAAAAAGTTTTGTTCCTCATTAACAAATGAATCATCCTTAACCACAACATGGAAAGTTATTAACAGAATGTCTAATGCCAATAATATTAGTAGATAATAATAATAATAATAATATCATCTTTATTGAGAGGGTGTGTTTCAGCTTCGCGGGCCGTTCTTAGAACAAACCCTTAAAAAAAACATATTACAATTGAGACTTTCCACTTCTTGAAAATCATTGTTGCAGTAGAAAGAATAAAAAAAACAAAAATAAAATAAAAAACATTCCTACTTATAATGTAAACAATTAATGTACTGAAGGTACAGAGTTAAATCTAAAACCACAATTAGAATACAATTATTACAGCTAAAACTACAACCAATACCTCATTCCCATTCATTACAGAAAAGACAAATCCAGGCACTATTGTTTGGACAGTAGATGCTTCTTTAGATTTATTTTGTGTGTTGCAGGGTGGAGCTCCCCTGAGGTCAGGAGGGGACGTAAGCAGTAAATGGATAACAGAATTTCATCAAACTCCAGCGACTGTGATTTTAACGCCATATTTAATTTAATGAATGAATCTACACCATCAAAATTAGAATGTCCATATTCCAGCGCAGAATTAAGAAAAGTTATAAGTAGGGCTAGTATTTTGATGACCTTAAAAATGCCAAAAAATTACCTTTAAAAACTGCATTTATGACCTAACACATGCAAGAAAATGCCCTATAAACTTATAAAAATTACCTAAAAATTCTGAAAGATTTGAAACAAATTTATAAACTATCAAGAGAAATTCTAATTACAAATTAACGTTACAGTATCTATCACATGTTCATTGCGCATGGTAGTACAAGTGAGAAAGTTCACTTTTTGTCATCTTTTACACTTTTACACTTTAAGTTGCAGTACACAACAAAAATCATATGCAAATTTTCAAAAGTGAATGATTGTCGGTTGTCGGACAAGAATTCCCTGTACATGGAAAAATTTATCTCAACTTCCACCAACACAAGAGGAGCATACTTGAAATGAACAATATCACTTGCTGTTAAGTCACTTTTAATTCCATGGAGTGCAACTAAAGAGGAATTTTGAACAATAATCCGTTCGGCGACAATGTATTTACTGATGGAGGGGGAAATCGAATTGTTTGAGCTGAACTGTTACACAACAGCTTGTATCAACAATACTGCATAGAATTTATTTGTTTCTTCAAATACAATCGTTCAGAACTGCGCTGAAGGTAATGAGACGAGAGTCGGGAACCTTTCTCTTACAAAGGGTTACATTTGCATGTAAAATGCCCCTTCTTTCAACAAAATGTAGAAAAATGCATAAGATGACTTTTAAAAGACCGAAAAATGACAAACGGTTCAAAAAGTTTAAAAAATGACCTTTACTCCAAAAAGGGTCAAAAAATTCAAAAACTGCCCTAACAAAGGCATCCCAATTTATTCAATAACATGTAAAACACGTTCCTATCTACTTATGCAACGTTTCTGCCTTACCAAAAAGAAGATGCATTTGCATCAAAATCCTAGCCCTAGTTATAAGTGAAAGGACACCTTCGTCGTCACCAGGAACGGATGGCATATCATATGAATGTATACAAAACTTACCACAACTGGGAATAGATAAATTATTAGAACTTTATAATGTGATATGGACTAGTGGGAAAGTTCCCCTTCAATGGAAGGAAATTGTTATAATTCCAATCCTTAAACCAGGAAAAACACCAGGATGTTCTAAAAATTATTGGCCAATAGCACTAGAGCCATGCTTATCAAAAATTTATGAATATCTTATACTTAATAGAATTACTTGGTGGATTGAATATAACAATATATTACCAAAATATCAAATGGGATTCAGAAGAGGAATGGGGACAATAGATGTTTTGATATTTTGGACATATGGTGTCAATTGTTCGTCGCAAATTCTGTAAAGTTGTTTTTCTGGATCTTTCTAGTGCATATGATGCAGTCCTTATAGATTTGCTTGTTAAAAAACCAAAAAATCTTAATCTTCCTAGCCAATTTATTAGAAGTATAGTGGGATTATTACTACAGAGAAAAATATATGTTCCTTTCGAATGTTCGCACAACTAGTCAAGGACTTCCGCAAGGTGCAGTGTTAGTCCATTATTAATTTGTATACTTATGATCTTGGTAAGCCAAGTATTGAAGTATGCTAGATTATTGCAATATGCAGATGATATTGTTTTATACAAAATCAACAAGAATCTATCTGATGGTATAGAGAAAACACAACTGGCTCTAAACGAATTATGCACATGGTGTGATAACAATGGCATAAACATTAATGTAGAAAAATCATCTGTAATTATGTTCCATAGAAGAAGATTACAAACTCCAGTTGTGTTAGACATTAATGGATCACACATAAAACAAACTAGGACACACAAATTTCTTGGCATTATGTTGGATGATAAATTGAAATGGAAAGCCTAGAACACATGGAAGAAAAGGCGCTTAAGGTGTTTAACATTATAAAATGCCTCACAGTCAAGAAAAAGTAGGGAGCAGATCCTACAGTACTCCACATTGTTCACAAGCAAATGCTAAACTCAAGATTAGAATATGGCTCTTTCTTGATTAACAATAATCTAAATTGGGCATTTGAGAAAATATCTTCAATACAATATCATAGTTTATTTAGAATCTTTGGTCTATGGAAAGGAACATCGAAACAGGCTACGTTTGTTGAAGCAGGAGAACCACCATTTCATCTACGGGCACAATATCTTGCGAGAAAATTCTTAATGAAAAAGGTGTCTTCCATATCCAGCCCGATAATACCGAAATTATCACTTTTACAATCCTTAATGTCATCAACCCGTGCAGCTAAATATAAATTAAATTTTCCAATCTTATTCATAGCATACAAGTCCATTAAGGATTTCATACCAAAAGTTATTAGAATTTCAACGTCTCCGTGCTTTACAACAAACTATTTTAAATTAGCAACAATACTTCCCATCCACTTTCCTCCATATCCAGATAAAGATACACGAATGTCAATGCCAAGTATAGTGAATAACATATTCATGGAATATGTACACTCTGTAGGGAATGAAGATTTTTATATATATACAGATGCATCAAAGTACGCAGCTGGCAACACTGGAGCTGCAATATATTGCAATAATCTAATGGAATACAAAATCTACCCCTTACCAGCAGAATTTTCAATATTCACGGCGGAAGCGTTTGCTATTCGTCAAGCATTGTTGAATATACAGGAGAAAAACCTCAAGAGGGTAGTGATCACCACTGATTCAGCGTCAGTCTCACACTCCCTGGGGTCGATAACAGCTGATTACTATGTACACCGGTATATTGTTAACATTGTATCACAAACTAACCAACTCGGGTTACAGTATTTCTTTTGTATGGACTCCTGGGCATACATCCATAGAAGGAAACCACATAGCAGATGCATTAGCCAAGTACGCAGCTGAAGAATCAAGTCACTGATCGCTTGATTAAATTTTCTGCAAAAATGCTAGAGTCACATGCTAAAACAGAATTGTTGAAAAGTTGGCAGAAACAATAGACAATTACAGGGAAGACTAATGGGAAAAAATACTATTCAATTGAACCACTTATACCTAAAGAACCTTGGTATCAAGATATAAATATTTCAAGAAATTATTTAACAAGCCTTCTTAACTAGATGTCGGCTAAATTACACTCTAGCCCCTAAAGACTTGTACACTAGGAAGATTGTGCAATCCCCGATCTGTCAGTGTGGTGCAACTGAAGGAACACCTGATCACATTATATTTGAATGTCGCCTTAATGTAACTACATGTGAGTATTTCTTAAGAGAACTAAAAGAAGCAGGATATAATGAGGTATACGCCTTGTCAACACTTTTCAGGAACCCGACTAAGAAAATAATATATGTACTTACCAACTATATTGTAAGAGAAAATATTGTATTATAAATTTATGATTGTAAAATTATGAAATGTAAAACAAATGTAACTGGTGTAT
Source organism: Lepisma saccharinum (assembly GCF_977018435.1). Lineage (NCBI taxonomy): Eukaryota > Metazoa > Arthropoda > Insecta > Zygentoma > Lepismatidae > Lepisma > Lepisma saccharinum. The sequence goes on from NC_139251.1 coordinate 42,287,490, forward strand.
AGCTGAAAAGCTACAACCAAATATACATTTATTTATATATGGGGGCTAAAGGTGCATCTACCTCAAAGTCCAAAAAAGGAGTGCTTACTACCCTTTAATCAATTTCCCCAAACAGTATTTATACATGTGTATTATATGTAAACTATTTTTTTAAAAAAATGTTTCGAGTAAAAAATACAAATGACCACGAATAAAATATTTGACTGTGTGAAGCCTCTTCCAAAAAATTATCCTGTCTGTGCCACTGCAATGAAGCAAGAGAAAATATTTCTAATTCCTTCATATGGTTATTGATCAGAAATTTAGATCATTCTGTTTTTGTTTCGAGAAACTACTTCACTGATAGCCTATGTCGTTAGTTAATTTGATTTGAACTGGGTGGGGTAGCTAACTATTGTGCATCTCGATATTTTTTCTTTTCACTAAGGCTTGCAAGGGAAGGGGGAAAGGAGGGCATGCCACTGACTGGCAATAAGATGCGAGGGAACCTTTGTCCCCAGATTCCCAATATGAACCAAAGACAAGTAGATGTTCTAATATACCTCGCTTTTCTGCCACTATTGGGTAATCACGAAGAGGATGAATTGTGATAAGATGCCAGAGCCTTGTTCGTCTGCAAAATGTCATTCATAGTGCACTTGAACACAAGTAAAACCAGATAAATAGAGATTTTATATGATTTTTCTCCTTTGTGGTATATTTAGTGAGACTATGGGCCTCCTTGATAGAGTAGTGGTAACACTGTCACCTCATAATCAAAGGTTCCCAGATTCGATCCCTGATCGATGCACATAGTGGTTTCAACACCACTTTAAACTGTAGGTCCAGTTCCAATTAGCCTCTGTGCATTAAGGGGAATGTTGGTTCATTACTGGGATATGTACAAAAACCATTCAGATGTCTGGGAAATTAATTTATGGGAATCTCTCGCAATTTTTTCCCCTTTCTACTATTCCACCCAATTTATATCACATTACAATTCACAGGGTTTTCTACATGCAAGAGGAAATATTACACAGAAGTCAGTGTTCCCAGCCCTTCTGGCTCACCTTCATTTCACTATCATCTATATGCAACATTTATTTGTCTCTATCCCGGTGGAGGCACATAGTGATTCGGATCTCACTTCAAACTGTAGGTCCAGTTCCTTTTAGTCTTACTGTGCATAAAGTAGACTTAAAACACCAAATCAATTAACAAATTATTTGTGTGTGTCTTTTACATCATATATTTATATATACTACAAGGCCATGTGTGAATTTATTCAATGAAGATACCAATACTTCGTGCTCAATGAACCTTTCCATTAGATTAGTGTCACCATGTAATCATAGGTTCCCTGGCTCACTTCCACGTGGGGACGAAGATAGTCGTTTGGATTCCATTTTAAGATGTAGAACAAGTTCTAATTAGTCTATTAGAACATAGAAGTGGACTTAACAAATCTCTTACTGAACTCTGTGATTGGCTACTTTCATTCTTTCTTCCCCTCTCCCTGCAAAAGAAAAAAAATCCATTTTTATTTGTTTTTGTACTTAAAACTTCGCTTATTATTGAATATTTAATATAATTGCTTCAATGGTAGTGTGGTTTGAAGCCAGCGATCACTGGTTTGTACTTCATCATTAATCCTCATCCTTGTGATTAACCTACAAGGTATGCAAAGTAAGAAAATTATTACACAGGTAAAATGGAAGCAAATAATCAGACGAAACCAAGACTGGCCCTGTAACTCAATTGGTAGAAGGATGAGACACTGGCTTATGCAGCGGGGATGCGGGGAGGCTCTCTCTACGGTGTAGATATACTAGGTACTGTCGACATCATCTGTGTTTCAAAGGCAACAGATCCCGTTGTGATACCACTGACAGGCAAATCAAGGTAAACCTGGGCACACTCTGTAGCTTAGTTGGCAGAGCAATGGCACAGTATGCCAGATTTGAGTCCGGGTTGAGGCTGAATTTTTCACTTTTCAGTGTAATACATACACCTACACCTCCTGCATGTGCCAAATTATAAAGTTCTCTCTCCTAGTTTGGGGATGGTAAGTGGGTAAAGATGTTTATGTGGTAATTGTTGAATGCTTTTTAAAATAGCACCAATACATAAAACATGAAACCTACAATACAATCTACTACTCAGAATGAAAGATTGAATTGTTGTTTCAAGTCCTCTTTATGCACAGTAAGGCTAATCTGGACTAGACCTTTAGTTTAATGTAGAAACCGAACCACTACGTGACTCCACCAGGTATCGAACCCAGGACCGCTTGGGGTGAAGGTAGTATTGCATTCACTGCCTTGTTTAGTTTCCAAGGGGGGGGGGGGGGTCCAATTTATGTTCACCATTTTTAAGGCACATCACAAAAATAGTACATGTTGGGTCCATAAGTCCAAGGTCAACTAAGTTATACCTGCCGCAAAATTAGTTTGGTATTGACGCTTGAGAAGCACGTGGAAAAAATTGGATCTACGTCACTGCGGGAGGGTGGGTTGCTGGCATGCGAGCCAATCGAAATCTTCCAAGTGCTTCACCCAAGCCCTGGTTACCTAGCAACAGTAAACATTTATCTCGGTGTTGCCGCTTATCGGCGATTCTTCCTGCGATCAGTTTTCATGTTGTTTGTTTGTTGCTTTGCATTGCTGTGATATTTTAACCGGTCAGTTTGTTTAGTGTTTATTGAATTTAGAGTATTCTTTGTTGTATATAGCGTGTTGTTTTAGTGTTTTATTTTTTGTACATAATTTTCTGTTCTGCTTGAGTGTGTCGTGTGCTTGTGGGAATAATGCCAAGCACAGGAGGCAATACTCGAGATGAGAATGTACCAAAGAGGCCATGCACTAAAAGAAAAAGGAATTCTCTCAAAGGCCTAATGCGGGAGATGGTTTGTTCCGAGCGCAAATAATTTGAGCAAGAGAAAAACAATGGGGGTCCAATCATTTCTGTAAATAAAGTTCTGGACAGGACTGCTGCTGCTGTCGGCGTGTCTAAGAACAATCATAGGGAAATAAAAATATAATGTGGTAGAAATATATAAATAAATTAATGCGAGGCTTCAAAACTGCAAACCCCAGGAAAGAGGATATCAGTAAACGTGTGACAAATTTAGATACCTTTCAGCAAGATGCTATCCTTCGCCATATTTACTCTTATTATATCATCCCACTGTTGGGAAACTGCGCGTTTCGTTGAAAGATTCGGGACTTTTTCAAGGCGGGGAAACATCTTTAAGGACAGTTATAAAACCTCTGGGATTCTCATACAAAAAAATTAATGGACGCAAAATAAAGTAAAGTATGGAGGCATATGGGGATGTGGAGGTAGGGCTCCACACATTCTCGACCTCAGCCATATTATGGAGGTGATGTGGTTCACCAACCACCTTTACCTCAGGTACTCACTTGGGCTGAGTCGAGCCCGGAGCCGCTCGGGATATTTGAAAAAGTTCCACAAACCACCGCGGATCTCCCGCGTGAAAGTAGGATGCCCCAACAACTGGACTTTGTGCAATTCAGTTGCGGTATAATTGAAAGATTAGCAGACTTTAACGGCGACTTCGGAAGGAAATGATTATTGAAAATGTATATATTCAATATTTTCAGAATGGATTGAAAAGGTAACCTGTAAACAATGCTCGTTTCGTTAATTCGTTCATGTTGGAAGGGAAATGGAAATGAAGAGAGAACAATAACACATTTCACCATTGTTGTTGCATCCAGTTTTCCTCGAAAAAGAATAACACATTTCATCACTGTTGTTCCTTTCATAACACATGTTCCTCGACACAGCGTCAGATGGCTGCACTGCATACCATACCGTACCGTATCGCATGATATGGCAACACCGTGACCCGTGTTCCTTCAGCTCTCAATAACAAACCAATTTTGCGGCAGGTATAGTAGTAAGGTGTGTTTTATACAGAGTACGAGGGTCACACTGAAAGTTTTGAGAATGGAAGCCTTAAAATGAAAAATATATATTCTTTCCATTACATCTTCTCAAAGTACTCTCCACCACACACTATACAACGTGCCATCCGTTCAAATCACTTTTTGAATGCTGAATGCCATGCATCATGCTACAAAGACACTGTTCATATGCAGCCACCGCAGCTTCAGGTGAGTCAAATCAACGACCACAAATGTTTTCTTTCACTCTAGGAAAAAGAAAAATCACATGGGGCCAGATCTGGGCTGTATGGGGGGATTGTGTAATGTTTTGACTCGTGACTTGTTCAGAAAATCTGTTGTCTCCCTTGCTGTATGAGCAGAGGCTTTGTCATGATTAGAGCCCGGAAGTTTGGCAAAATGCCTCTTTTTATCTACTGCATATATTGATAAAAAATTTTCCGGATATACGGTTTTTATGTTGTTTCAAATGTTTTAGAAGCCTTTTCATTTTGCCTATTTGGGACCCCACTGCCTATTTTCAATTATAATGCCTTTTTTTGCCTTTTTCAATGAAATTTGACCATTTTTGTAACACTGTATCGACGGACGGGTCTTTTAGGCCAGGTTTCAATTTTTATACCAGTTTAATTTTTTAATGCTGCAAATGAATGTGTTCTCCTTCCGTGACTTTTCGTCAATTTCAAAGGCCTTTGAAATCATTTATTGTAATCTTTGGTTATTTTTTAAGTTTGGTCAGAAATTGTATTATTTGCGTTGCGGGCGGACAGATGGGTCCTTTAGGCCCGATTCTAATTAAATATATAGGCCTATTTGTTTCTACTACAGAAATATCCCTCTTCGCCTCTGTGACTTTTCAAGAATAGTCACAATCTTTAAAAGCGTATTCCTGTACCCCGTGGCTGACTAGTTAGCACATCGCATTGTGGCGTCAATGGTCCCGGGTTCGATTCCCCCTTGGGCAAAGTTCTTTGTAAATGTCCATTCAACAATTTCATCATTGATCCCCATCTTCGCAAATTAGCCAAGAAACACAAACCGCGAAGTAAAATAAAACAAATCAATCAATTGATATCGTATACAGTACCATTTGCCTGTTCAGTTTACCCAGGAAAAAGAAATATCCTAAGTTGCAGATGGATACTGCAGAAAAGGATTTTTTTTTGTTTGTCGACAACAGTCTGCATAACCATCGTTGGTTATTTCAGTTTGTTGGTTTCAAAGCACAGGTGCTGCAATTTTCAGGAAGTTTCTGAACGAATCTGCATGCACAGTTTGTTTGGTGCAGAGCATCTGTGTAGTTTGGACGACGAATTTGTTCTACGAGTTCTTGTGTATAATTGAAGAAATACAATGGCTCGCGTACCAAATACACGAGAACTTAGGTCTCGTGTCTCGTCTCCAGATAAGCTCGAACCTATAAGAGATGTATTCGAGACTTGCACTGTTTACCTCCGAGGAGCGTACATTTCTGGTTGCAGCATGACTGTAGACGAACAACTGGTCACTTTTAGAGGGCGATGCCCCTTTAGACAGTGCATGCCGTCGAAACCTGGTAAATACGGAATCAAGCTGTAGCTGATTTGTGATTCTCAAACAGCTTCTGTTTGGAAAGCTCAAATCTACAAGGGAAAGGAAGCTGGAGTTAATAGGGAGAAAAATCAAGTAGAGAGAATAGTGAAGGACTTAGTGAAGGAAATCGAAGGTAGTGAAAGAAACATCACGTGCCATAATTTCTTCACAAGTGTATCTCTTGCAAGGGATCTACTTGTCAAGAAACTTACTCTGGTCGGCACTATGCGAAAGAACAAAGGAGAGCTGCCGCCAGAGTTTACTGCCACAAATCAGCGAGTGTGTTGCTCCAGTTTGTTTGGATTACAAGATGATCTCATGATAGCATCATATTGCCCCAAGAAGAAAAAGATGGTGATTCTACTTTCTAAGTTCCATGAACAGCCGAAAATCGACGCTTCCACAGCACATCTAATAATACAAAATGGTAAGAAACTACAGTGTGAAACGAAAAGCTCAGAGATGGCCATGGTTATATTTCATAACATGATCGACTTCCGTGGACTAAATTAATTTGTAACATACTGGTAAGGTGCGGATTACTCACAATTAAATATAAACTTTAAGCTAAAAGATTAAAAAATCGGCAACTTACGTGTGTGAGTATGAGGTATTTTTCGTACTACGTTTCGGAGGTTACACTACCCCCTTCTTCAGGTTGAAACGTTGTTATTCAGACACCTGACATGGTGCCTCGTCGTGAAAGTGAAGGTTAAGGATTTAGGTTAAAAAGTTGCTAGAAGGACACTTTCTAAAAAAGAGTATAAATTACACATCTAAAACCGCGCAATACTATAAAAACAAAGGAACATCCAAGGCTGAAGTCGGCGAACTGCCGACCAATGCACAGGGTAGACGAATGCACAGTGTCAGCCCGTACCTGGGGAAAAGGAACTCCCCTCCTCAAACCTTCCAAACTGGGGCTCGGGAGTCACCAATCCAAGGAGAAGTCGACCTCCACCTCGGCGGCTTTCCTAACCTCAGGAGTAACATGGAAGCCCATTTCGTCCCTAAACATTGCGGCTTTATCCCATTTTTTAAAGAAATTAACCCAGCCGTCTTCTAAATTCCCATCGTCCCTATTAAGCTTATTCCAATTTTCCGCGCATATATAAGCAGCTTCATATACGTTCCTGTCCAATTTATTGTTAACCTCCCTAATAATTTCCCTTTTAGCAATCCTATGTCGGTTAACCAATATATGTTCAGACAATCCGGTTTTGGGTATGCCTTCCTTTACGTCCTTATCATGCTCTCCCCACCTGACTTGCATACTTCTCCCCGTTTGTCCCACATATTCCTTTCCGCATTCACACACTATCCTGTACACCCCTTTCCGCTCCTCAGGGTTATTGCGTCTATCCCCCCTCCCTTTCTTATATGAAGTAAAGTGCTTTTCAATACTCCGGGGCGCTCTTACCCCACATTTTATTCCGTAACCCCTCACGGACTTTTCAATTTTCTCTGAGACCCCCTTAAAATACGGGATCCCCACGAAACATGCGTCTTTTTCGCCGTTTTCTGTCCCAGTTTTTTTACCCTCTATGTCATATTGCGATGTTTCTTGCCTAACAATCCTTTTGGCTCTCCTAGCTACTTTTTCCAGGTCGCGGATAGTGTACCCATTCTTTACCCCCACTCTCCTTATCCATTCCCCTTCTTTCCGTTTCTCTTTCTCGTCATTGCACAGTCTTTCGGCGCGAATGTAAAAGTTAAGAAAAACATTTAATTTGGTCCTATTCGAATGTTGGGATCTCTTATGGAGGTACAGCTCTCCAGCTAACGGTTTATAACCGTTAACCGTATAGCGTCAAAAACTCTCTTATGGTCAAAGAAACCATCGAGAAACTCACCATAGGAGAACGGGACGTAATTTGTAGTTTCGACGTTATTAATCTGTACCCCAGTGTCCCCCGGGACAAAGCTGGGGATTGTTTATATAGATGGTTGATTGACCAAAACGTTGAAATCTTGGTCGCCTGGGAGTACGTCCGGTGGTTTTTTCTCATTACGGGGTACAACTACTTCTACGTTAACGATAAAATCTTCCGACAAAAAGAAGGGTTGGCCATGGGCAATCCCATCTCTGGTCTTGTGGCCAACATCTTCATGCACTACGTCGAAAAAACCGCTATGGAGCATGTAGGGGGGAGGGGGGAGGTAAAATATTATGGGAGATATGTAGATGACATCCTCATCATAGGGGATGAAATCAAACTTGACAACATTTTCGACCAATTGGGGAAGCAGGACCCCAGGATTGGGTTTACTAGGGAAGATATGGTCAACGGAAAGATCCACTTTCTTGACTTATGCCTTACTAAAACCGGACAACGGATCGTTACGGGGGTCTTTCATAACCGTTAGCTGGAGAGCTGTACCTCCATAAGAGATCCCAACATTCGAATAGGACCAAATTAAATGTTTTTCTTAACTTTTACATTCGCGCCGAAAGACTGTGCAATGACGAGAAAGAGAAACGGAAAGAAGGGGAATGGATAAGGAGAGTGGGGGTAAAGAATGGGTACACTATCCGCGACCTGGAAAAAGTAGCTAGGAGAGCCAAAAGGATTGTTAGGCAAGAAACATCGCAATATGACATAGAGGGTAAAAAAACTGGGACAGAAAACGGCGAAAAAGACGCATGTTTCGTGGGGATCCCGTATTTTAAGGGGGTCTCAGAGAAAATTGAAAAGTCCGTGAGGGGTTACGGAATAAAATGTGGGGTAAGAGCGCCCCGGAGTATTGAAAAGCACTTTACTTCATATAAGAAAGGGAGGGGGGATAGACGCAATAACCCTGAGGAGCGGAAAGGGGTGTACAGGATAGTGTGTGAATGCGGAAAGGAATATGTGGGACAAACGGGGAGAAGTATGCAAGTCAGGTGGGGAGAGCATGATAAGGACGTAAAGGAAGGCATACCCAAAACCGGATTGTCTGAACATATATTGGTTAACCGACATAGGATTGCTAAAAGGGAAATTATTAGGGAGGTTAACAATAAATTGGACAGGAACGTATATGAAGCTGCTTATATATGCGCGGAAAATTGGAATAAGCTTAATAGGGACGATGGGAATTTAGAAGACGGCTGGGTTAATTTCTTTAAAAAATGGGATAAAGCCGCAATGTTTAGGGACGAAATGGGCTTCCATGTTACTCCTGAGGTTAGGAAAGCCGCCGAGGTGGAGGTCGACTTCTCCTTGGATTGGTGACTCCCGAGCCCCAGTTTGGAAGGTTTGAGGAGGGGAAGTTCCTTTTCCCCAGGTACGGGCTGACACTGTGCATTCGTCTACCCTGTGCATTGGTCGGCAGTTCGCCGACTTCAGCCTTGGATGTTCCTTTGTTTTTATAGTATTGCGCGGTTTTAGATGTGTAATTTATACTCTTTTTTAGAAAGTGTCCTTCTAGCAACTTTTTAACCTAAATCCTTAACCTTCACTTTCACGACGAGGCACCATGTCAGGTGTCTGAATAACAACGTTTCAACCTGAAGAAGGGGGTAGTGTAACCTCCGAAACGTAGTACGAAAAATACCTCATACTCACACACGTAAGTTGCCGATTTTTTAATCTTTTAGCTTAAAGTTTATAAATTAATTTGTTTTGCCAAACAGTACATCCGTAAGAATTGGGATCCAAATCGTGTAGACGAAGAAGGTTCTTGCAGTACCTGGGAAAGGAGCTCAGTGGCAAACTAGTAATGGACGAGCAAACCTACGGATGTTCAAATGAAGAGCAAGGTGTACAGAAGCAATCTATGATAGAAGGAGACGTCATAATAATTGTCCATCAAAAATCGATCGGAAAACAAGAACAGTGTGCTCGGAATGTATGCAAACGTTTGTACTCAGCATTCACGTGTTCTATATAACACATGTTAATCGATGTTGTAAGTTATTTTTTACAAAAAGTAGATAATAGAAATATGTAAATTCTTACAAATCATTAATGATAACTGGACGTATGATAGAAATGTTCCAAATGTAAGAAAACTATTATACTCAAAACCCAAGGGTTTCTTTGTAACATAGCATGTTACTCAATGTTTAAAGTTCTTTTGTAAAACATGTTACATATTAGAAACATGTAAATGGTTAAATGTCATTAATAAATAAGCTGAAACATTATTTTCTGTCACTGATATACAATAGAAAATTTGAACGCCTGAAAAAAAGTATAATATTTCCCCGGGTCTAATAGACCCGATCCGACAATAACGTATAGTCATTGTAGCCGTCGTTATAGTGTTAAAAAAAATGTATATAAATTATTTTTCTCCCAAAAAAACGTTGGCATTTATTTTTCTTCCGTTGATTAAGTGAATAATTTTCGCCTTATTTAATTAATATTGAACTCACACATGTTTCAACATTGCTGAAGGAGAAAAGTGTGAGAAAAAAGTATTTTCTGCTGAGTTAAGATATTGCCTTTCGGTTACAATTTCATTGTGCATGATTGACTGCTGAAAACCTGTTGCAGAACACCTGCACAATTGCGTCATCACGTCCAGCACCCATGTCAGGAGGTTATTGACAAGAAAGACAGCACTAATGCCCAAGGGCCTTTGCATGGATTCCAAAATCAAGTTCTCTATCTTTAGTTTAGTTCTGCACTTTGGAGGGAAAGGATTTGTAGTTGTCATCATGCCGAAATTTAGTGTGCCATTAAGTGGTAAGTTACATGGTTACGTGCGTGAATTTGGTGAAAGCACATTTTCGACAGACTGTACTATTCTTCTCTGCAAGATATGTGAAGAAACAACCAACCATGAGAAAAAATACTTTATATCTCAGCATGTGTCAACAGCCAAGCATAAATCTGCAGCTGCTAAAATGATCGGACAGAAGAAGATATCCCTAACTTCAAAAGTGGGTACTTCATCCAACAGGCAATCTCAGTTTTCTCTTGAATTGTGCAAAGCTTTCATGGAAGCAGGAACACCTTTCTGGAAAGTGGAAAACAAGTCACAGAGGAAATTCCTGGAGAAATACACTAAAGAAACGGTGCCGTCGAAATCTATGCTGCAGAAAACATATTTAAGCGTCTACTACGAAGAAGCTCTGCAAAGAATTCGTGCTGAAGTTGGTGAAAAGAAGAACTGGATTTCAATAGACGAAAGTACTGACTGTATGGGACGCTACATAGCCAACGTCATCATAGGAACTATGGAACCAACATACGGAGAACCCTCGTCATTTCTTCTCACGTCGGAACAACTAGAGAGAGCCAATGGTTCGTCAATAGCTCAGTTATTCTCAAATTCCTTACTTCTGCTCTGGCCACATGATGTACATCATGATGACGTGTTACTTTTTATTAGTGATGCAGCTCCCTATATGAAGAAGGCTGCCATAGCAATGAAAATTCTCTTCCCGAACATGCTTCATATCACATGTGTAGCCCACGCAGTGCACAGAATCGCCGAAGAAGTTAGTGTGTTGCATCCAGAAGTGGACAGGTTGATTTCAAACACAAAGAAAATATTTATGAAGTCTCCATCTCGAACCCGAAAATTTCAGGAAGTTGCGCCTGAGCTTAGTTTACCTTCACAACCAGTCTTGACGAGATGGGGAACCTGGATATCAGCAGCTATATATTATGCTAACAACCTTGAAAAAATCAGTGAGGTCATCGATGCTCTTCCAGAAAATGAAGTAGCTTCAATTCGTGAAGTGGAAAGAAAAAAAAAAACTCCTGTGCTATTCAGAACTGAAGAATGAACTGTCGTTTATTTTTGCACATTATGGTGCATTGCCAGAGACATCCATGAAAATCTTCGAGGAATCTATACAGCAGATGATGGACGTGCCAAGAGAAAAGGGGTCAGGTGTTGCGGAAAAGTGCAAACGGGTAGTGAGTGCAAATAAGGACTTGAAACAATTGAAAACAATTTGTGATATTCTAAAAGGTGAAAATGCTGTTACCGAAATGAGTCCAGCTACATTAGCTTATTTTATGTATGCTCCAATAACTTCTGTCGAAGTAGAAAAATCATTTTCTATTATGAAAAACATTCTCTCTGACAGACGACTATTAATGAATGTTGAGAACTTAAAAAAACACCTTGTAGTTATGTGCAATCAAGACGGAGAAAATTGAAATGGTCTTCCCAATGTAGATTTTAACATTTTGCCAGAAATTTTTTTAAAAAAAAGTGACTTCCAAATCTGCCTTTTTTCGGTTTATTTTGCTTTTTTCATTTTTAGTGCCTATTTTCCACATTATAAATGCCTTTTTGCCTGCCTATTTTAACGAAAATAAATGCCTTAACTTCCGGGCTCTAGTCATGATGCAGCATGATTCAGTGCAGGCCTGTCTTTGGATGGTTCCTCCTCAACGCATCGAACACTTTGGGCAGACATTTTGTCGTGTACCATCTGGCAGTGACTTTTTTGTTCTTCAAGTGGAACTGTCACAATGTGCCCACTAGCAGGGAAAAAAGAACATATCTTTTTGCCAACACTTCTTGATCTCTTCACTTTTGTTGGAGGATCCTCCCCAGGGAAAACCCAGACTGTTGACTGCCGCTTCGTTTCAGTATCATATTGGTATATCCAGCTTTCGTCACCTGTTATGATGTTAAAAATGTTTCTCGATCTTCCTCCACTGAATTTGTCCAACATATCCTGGCACCAATCTACTCTTGTCCTTTTCTGCTCATTTGTTAGGTTGTGGGGGTTCCAGACACTGCAAATCTTCCCGAAATGAATTTTTTCATCCAGGATCTGTCTAACTGCTGCCGATCCAATATTTAGGCTTGTCTGAATCTGTACATAGTTGATCTTCTCTAAACATTTGTTCAACTTTTGCATCTACACATTTTCATCTGTTGTGGCTGTTGCAGGTTGCCCTGAACGATCTTCATCGAGTCCCTTCCTTTCTTAAATTCTGCAAACCAGCGATAGATGGTGGCTTGCCAAGGGTAAAGATCCCCAAATGCACGGTACAATCTTTCACGACATTCACTCTTGCCTAAACCAACTTTGAAGTCATAAAAAATCATAGCGTGGAAATGCTCTTGTTTCAGATCCATCCTTGCTCGAAACGAAACCTCAACTGCTGCTGTGTAAACTATCATGCGCAGAGTTTGCTATTGAAATGCCAATCTAAATATAGAAACACCAGCAGTGTGTTGCATTGGATTATTCTTGTAGATTCTCAAAACTTTCAGTGTGACCCTCTTATATTGATACACGTGTAGGTAGGTTGAATTATATCTTTTGCAAATATTTTGTATAAAGAAAAACTACCGGAGTTAAAAATTAATTGATATTAAAAATTTTCACTAAACATTTGTGAGTAGTTCCTTACACATCTTACTTGATTTTTTATTCAATACTATGAGGGAGAAAACAAGAATGAAAACCAACATTCTATTAGGTAAGACAGTTTTATTATTCCATACAGTACAATGGTCTCTTACACATCAGAGGTCAGTACATTTAAAAAAAAATGAAATGATGCAAAAACCATTACTCAGTTTTTGAAATGGAAATAAATTATAATAAGGATGTTTTGGGAAAGGTCAAAAAGTAACATTGTAAGGATCTTTAGAAACTAAGCATCAATGATTAATAAATGTGCAACTGGAATGACAAAGATACACATGTACAATAAAATGTGCTTGAATTCACTGTAACAAAATAAAATGTGCTTGAATTCACTGTAACAAGATCAAGTGCAAATCAAATCTGTCACACAATTATGCCTGGTGAATACCTTTGCTCATTCACGTTCCAATGAAACAAAGCAAATGGACAACTACTGTCCTAAAAAATATTATGCATATTGTCTAACATATCAGTATTTCAAAACTACAATTCAGAACAACCACTGAGGTGGTGAATACATGGACTACATTATCAAGACAAAATTTCACACCATTACACCAAGTTGCTGCATTATTCTCATTTTGCATGGACATTTATATTTTTAACTTCTTTACATGATTTATATTCAGTCAGCCTCTGCTTCTACTTCCTCAGTAGTTTTTACCACCGCAGCTTCATCAACTTCCGGTTCAACATCTTCTCCCCCCTCCTCCATAACAACATCACCTTCCTCCTTTGCTGCTCGGAAACGATCATACCTACCACCCTCAGCACGGGAATCCTCATCTTCATCAGATGATTTGTTTCCATCTGTGGGCTCTACCTCGCGTAACAATTCACCAAGGTCCTTGTCAACATCTGCCCAAATTTTATCATCCACTCCTCCAGATTCATCATGTTCTCCATCCATGGATACATCATGTTCGCCTTCTTCGGCTGCACCTTCAGTCTTGACTGGTACATCACCTTCAGTCTTCTCACTCTCTTTATTTTCATTATCCTAGTTGGAAAAACAGCAACAGTCAAGTTACTTGTTAAAATTAACTCTCCTTAAAGTTTAAACAAAACAACCACTGCTCCCATAACATCCACCACTTCTTAATGCATTAACTGACAAATACACATAAAACTAGAACTGGCCCGATACAAATATCGATGCCAATGTATCGGTATACGAAAGTATGAGTTGGAATTTACTGATACTGGTCAACAGTTTTCCTGCACTTTTTGTGATTGCGAAGCATGCATTTTAATATTCCGATGTACCGTATTTATTCATGTATAATGTGCACTTTTTTCCAAACTTTTTGCCTCCAAAAACTGTGATGCGTATTATGCACGGAATAATTCGGACAGCCAACTTGAAACCGTACAGGGCCATTCCATGATTTTGGGTGACTTGCAATTGATTTTCCATGATTACAGAACCGTATCATGTTATATATCATTGTAAAGCTTAAATCCTACAGTTTCTGAATATGCAACAGGTGGTGACACTAATGTGAAATGTTGTAGAAATAAGTTCATCACAAAATGAAGGAATGTTCTGATTTTTATGGTACTTTGGATGCAAGAAAACAATGATAACACACCTATGATTCAAAAGAGTTATCTATTTAGCTTCCTCTGAAAAACCACCACAAGGTCAACATGATACATCCTCATATATCGGGCACTCACTCGCAGGCTGTAATGCCCCTGAGCACTGCAATTTGAGATTTTCTACTCTTGAATTGTTATCTCAATGTTAATTACTTAAAAAAATACTAATTAGGCAACTTTACATAGAAAAAATCTGTTATTTAAACAAGTTACATGAAATAGAATAATTAAGTTTCCTTAATTGCAGTGTACTACTGGTGGTTGAAATGGATATACATTTATACAGAAGCAATGTGAATGTGAAAGTTGTATAGATAGCTAGCTCAGTTGGTAAAACATTAGCATGGAATTTCAGGTACCTAGGTTCAATCCCTGCTGAGTTACAATTCCTTTTCAATAAGGTATACTAAATAACAGTGTTTGTAAAAGAGAGACCTCCTGAGCACTTTAAACCAAGTATAATAAAAATTTAAATTAACAGAAAATACTGGATTGATTGCCAGTTCATATAAACATTTTGGTTTAACTGAAACTGCACAAGCAGGTCTCTCTTCTATCTACAAATATATTTCTGAAGGGGCTCTCACAGGCTTCATAAGTTATCACATTATTATTATTACATGAAGATCTTAAACGACAGTAAAAATAAAGATTTAACAGCAAGACATTTTCATATATCTAGCTTATGCTACAATTTTGAATATAAAAACAGCTGTTCTGCAGGAGAAATTAACACCAAACCCAACAGAAAAATTCAAGGCATGCAGAATAACAAAAACAACGTTGGTGCCAGTTGTCAAAAAGTAACGCCCTGCTGATTATGCAGTAACTTCCATAATATAGAACTCAAGTCATCCCAATCCAAATCTTTATGGAAGTTGAACTTTATGTTACAAAAGTAATGTCTAATTTTGGTACTTGGTAACAATTCCTCAGTATCAGACAACCCCTTCTCGTTTAAATACACTTTACAGTGCAAGGAAAATATACACAAAAAAAAAAGATTATCCACTGACCTTTTCACCTTCTTGCTTCTCTTTCTCCTTTAACTCCTTTTCTTCCTTCTCCTGGACTTCTTTGCGATGTATTCTCTCTGCCTCTCTTCGAAGAGCCCGATCATCCTTGTGTCGGACATAGCGCTGCAAGTGGAATCTAGTACGGCAATGTATAGAGAGCACCTTCTCTGGTGGTTGGTCCCGAAGAGGCAGGTATCGACGGCACAACTCGCAAAAGTACACCTCCACCTTCTTCACATAATCAGCACCTGCAAGAGAAACAAAATATGGAGTATAACAACAATAAAATGTATTGTTTGGAGCGCACAAAAAAACTACATGACGTCAAAATGTTTCAAGACAACCCAGTGTATAATGAATTATAATTAACTGTACAATATTAATAAAATCATCAAAATTACATAAACTGCACTTTAGAAGGGGGACGGACATCTTACTTATAAAATTAGGGTCTGTACAATCTCTTTAAAAAAGTGAAGGTTTTCCAGAGAAAATTATTAGGGGAATTATTGTACATGGACATGTCTGGAAGAAAGTTACTATATTTAAGCTCAACACTCACACTTGACCAAGTTTTAGAATATTAACTTCACATGTAAACTTAATAACGAGAAGGAAAACTGAACTGTAATTGACTGTAGGGTAGAGGGAGGGAGTTTCTATGTAACACTTGGAACATATTGACTAATAACAAATTATTCCCCCCCATAACAATTACAGAGTAAATAATATGTAGTAAAATTTGGTTAATATATTACCCTACCACACAGTCTCGAAAAATTTGCAACAAGAAATTGGTAAATGGCAGTAGTCACTTATTGTACATAATAAAGGGTTCAAAACATGACCCCCTTTCCTCAAGTATTTAATACAGTTTCTGCTCTATTACTAGTAATACTCAGTACGTCAAACCAATGTATAGTATTTGTCCAAAAAACATTTAGAATTTTTTGCTTGTCCTATTACTACTACTTTTAACGCACTACTAGAAAAAGTTTTATGATGGATGCGGTAAATGTGGTTTTACTATTAATTAGAAAACACATCAAATTAGGAATGTGGAAACGCAAAATTTGTCATATACAATACAAAATGTTTATTTCTTCCAGAAAAAGAGTACATTTCCAGATATCCCCAGAAAAAGTAAATTCCATGGTTTGTACAGGATTTTCAGACTGATAGACATCATGATTAATGGGAGGACGTGTAAGGCATGAACTTTCACTATTACAGAGCATGTTACAACAAACACCAGTTTCAATAATACCACTACCAATAGGTTATTTCTAGGAATGTTCTTTTCAATTATAGACAAGATAGATATGGTAAAAGTATAACAACCTGGACTTACCTAACTGTACCTCTGTGCGTTTTGTTTTCTCTGCTTCGCCTTCTTTCTGCTCACCTTTGGCACTGTCTGTATCATCATCTTCACCTACAATACACAATTCAATTTATTTACAGTTGGGACAAGAAAAAAATGCTGCTTCAGAACACCTCAATAAAATTGTGATACTACACACTGATCAATCTGTAACATTCATTTATCCTGCAGAGAACAATTCAGGTGCTGTCCACTTCTTAAAACAGACAATGTTATATATTGTAAGGCAGAGAAAATAAAGGTAAAGTTCCCTGTGCATATAACACAGTGCCATGAGAAGGTCCATTTACAGGCTATGGGGGTAGGGTCCAACATATTCTCAATCTGTCATTTTGGAGGTGATGTGATCAGCACCACACTCTGGCCACCTTTACTTCCAAGGGTTGCGCCGGATACCCATTGATTAGAGGGTGGGTGAGCCACAGAGCTGTTTTATGCAGGGACGAGACAAATTCTGACCTTAGATCAGCCACCCTGGGAATCAAACCTGAAACTCCTACACGATAGATGCCCTTCGCACTAGGACTAGACAATAGTTATTTTACATCACACACAAAGTACAATAATACTTTCATTATTTTACTGAATTCGACTTTCATATGCATATCACTTTGAGAAGGAAATCTCCCAGTTTGCTTTCATATCATGTTACACATTCGATACGTAACGCACATGTAGGGCAACACACATTGATACTAATCTCCCGCTTCCCTTCTTAGCACATCCTCTGTTATCATGGATGCCACTTAATGTAAGAGTTCCTTCCTTTTTGTGACCGACACATCAGTCATTTGCAGAGAGCCAAATATGATTACTAGAGGCTTTCGTGGGGTACTTGTCTTGTTTCCCAGCACATGTATTCAGGTGAATATGAACAGACATTTAGACAGAAATGTTTGTGTATTTAATACCTAACATAACTTTTAAACATTTTAAGTAATTTTAAATAATTTGTGAATTCTTACGACGTAATGAGGATTAATAGAAATGAAGTGGTTATCCATCTTTACAAGTAATGTCAACCATGGTGAATGGCAGAAATATGAACTTTCAATGTAAAACAAGAACCCCATTTGAGTTTCTCTTTCACAAAGTTATATCATTTGAAGGCTTTGTGCAATACATTTAAGTGTTAGTGGACTTTATGTTCATAAGTCTTGGAATAAAATATCATTTAATGAAGAGATTTGAATTATATGTCTCCTGCTTGCTAGATAGAAAAGTGACTTACTTTATAATTTTTTAATAAATATTAGAAATCTAATATATCTTATAATAACATATTATAAGATATTATCTGAAGATACAATAACAATGCTAGTACTGAGTTAACTAAAAGTTATTTTCCACATCTTTGTATTTTTCACGCTAATCTATAATCAAGTTTTCAAAGTATTAAAGTAATTAATTTTTTTCACTATAGAAATTTTATAGTACTCTAATCTGTTGGCTAACAATATAAAGACCATGCACAACCACTCTCACAAGAGTATATACTATGGACCTACACAAATATTATTTGTATCTACTGTGAATTTACTGTCTAAATTGTTTCAGCATAAGTACTGCACTGTGGGTGTGTTCTAAAGTCATTTCAACAAGTTGCAGCAATTGGCTGTTCCTTGCATCATTGCACGAACATTGCGAAAGTTTATGATGGCATTTCTAAAGCAGAATTTTTACAAAATAAAATCTGAGCAGTTCGTTTTCGTACAATGTGTACAGGTCGGGAGACTGGTGTGTATTACTCAATTTGGAAAACAAAGTTTAAGAGGACTTTTGTTCAAATCAAACTTTCGTTATGACTTAAGGAAGACACCCTTTGTGAAGAACACTGAAAGAAATAGTAATAAAATCTACGCTTGTCGCAAAATAAAGGCATGCAAATATTAAATTCTTTGTGGACTGAAGATGAGAGCTTCACGAAACAAGATAAATTCCGATCTAACCTGGATAATCGCCCAAGACCACCTGTGTTATCAGCTCCTTGCAAATATGCTCAGGAAGAAAACTACTATCAATACTATTAGCAAAAAAATTGATTACTTTTCGACAAACCATCTACATCTCCAACAGAATCCAATGTCATGAAGTTCTCCATGTTGACTTCCTTCCCTTCATCACTGCCTTCTTCATTCTCATCTTTTTCCATGAAGCGTTCTTCTTGACGAGCTCTCCGCTGAAATAAATCATTAATACTTATATAAAATTACTGGATGGGAGAAGACTAATTGAAGCTAATCATACTAGGCAGGGATCTGATAACATTGATTGCTTGTTGATAATGGATGGAACATCCCTGTTCACAATCAACACAACTCTTTCCACTTCAATGGAGATAGGGACAGAAACGAGACAAAGGATTATAATTAATTAACATGCACATACTAATTACTGGCCAATTCAATTATAGCCTACCAATAACGTAGCATTTTAAAAGTTGCACTTCCTACTTCATTAAAAAAAACGTTTTGCAGTATGTAACATCCCCACAGCCAACCATGACATATTGAAAACACCAAACAAATACAGTACAAACTCCAATTTTATATCCCCTTTTATCAACCTTGATGGTCCCAACATGGCTAAATAGTATAAAATTTTCCTAGATTTGGCATTTTCCTGCTTTTTAAATTTCACCAGCTTGGTCATCTCGAAAAAGTAAAAATCTAGACTCCACTGTAGTTTTCCAAATATTATCCTCCAATTCAAAATTGGGAAATGAGAGACATGGTAATAGATAAATACAGAGAAAATAGTACAGTAGTGTCTCCCTTATCAGACATAAACGGGTCGGAAAAAAAGTCTGAAAAGCGAAAATGTCTGATAATAGGGAGGTGTTAAGAAAAAGCCTATTAAACGCATACAATGATAAACTGCACTGCACTGAGTAGCGAATGACACACACATGAGTCATAGTGTAGGCGGTTGCGCCACGCGGTAGAGTCTGGAGGAACTCAAAATAGACTACGCTCACAACTTGCAGTTCTTGTTGCCGATTGATGATTTCTTTTTTCCGGTGGTATGTCTGATAATACAGAATGAAGGATAAACGAGACTCTACTGTTCTAACTTTTTCTGCTAAACTGTTTTCTTTGTAGTTCTATTAATTTCAGTGCCCACTGCCACCATCCTCGGAATTTGTTGCACTGTTGCTTGCCGTGCTTCTATTGCTCATAGTTCCCTGGCTGCCGCTAGGTGCACTGTTGTTAACCGTTCATCTCCATCCGTGTCGTCTGCTATTGTCCCCACGTTAACTATTGTAGTAGTAGTAACATCGATAGAGGGCAGGCACCCACCCTTAGATTCGCCTACTACAATAGTTAATGCCGGGCAATAGCAGAAGACACGGATGCAGATGAAGGGTTGACAACAGCGCACCTAGCGGCAGCCAGGGAACTATGAACAATAGAAGCACAGTAAGCAACAATGCAACAAATCCAGAGGATGGTAGCAGTGGCCACTGAAATTAATAGAACTACAAATAAAACAGTTTCACGGAAAAAGTGAGTACTATTTTCTTGGTATTTATTGTACTCCAAGTTTTTATTTTATTCTACAAATTTCAAGATTAACACAGTGAACAATGATTATAGTGTTACCAAAAAGTGATGAACAAGATAATAGGAGGACAAGAAGAAAGAAGTCTTCAAACTGTTACATTTAATCATTTTCAGTATTTACAGAAAGCCAACAATTAAGAAATGCTATCATAACAGGGCTACTTTGTCAGAAAAATGATATTTACTTAATGAGGGGGGGCAAATGTCTTATCTTTACGGATCCGCTAAACCTTTGGCCAATGACAGGGCAGCTGTTTTAAATTTTCTCTCCTTTTCAAAAGGTGCTATCACTTTAGAAAATCTGAAAAATTACATGTGCTTAGAATTCCTTCTAGAGCATTCATGTAAATTATTTTGTGGTTTGTTTTAACCGGTGCCTAGATACTCTCATTTCTTTTGTTTTTCCCCATTTATTTTTAATTAACTACTTTTGATTCAGTTTCAATGTCTTTCAATTTGTTTTCCATATCCTTGAAGGACTCGAAAAGGAGGCAAACATCATCAGCAAATTCGAGGTCCTCGAGTCTATCCTAAGAGTTCCTTCTAGAGCACGTAACGGCGATGACTTGAACCTGTCATTTGTAGTCCCGCTTTACGTCATCCCATTACATTATGTGAAAAATTCCCACCAGAAATTTCGCATTCATAAAATTCCCTTAGAGGTTATTTTCCTCATTGCTATTTATACCGATATGTGTCTCCAGTCACCTTTCACTTTTCCTCCTTCACAAGCAACGAAAAATTTGCCAACAAAGTAAGTCTAGTTTCTTTCAAGGTTCAACGTCATATTAGTATTTCCTTCTCAACTAGGTCAAGCTTTTATATTGTATCGTGTGCAACCTTTTATAATCGTTAGTTGAGACATTGTGAACTTTTGGCATGTATTATAAAAGTTACGTGTTGCTAGTATGAACTAAAATTGATAATTGCAACACAGAATCGTGCTGTGAAATATTAGTAAGAAAATTGTGCATTTGATCAATTTCGAGAACCAACTAACTTCCATTTTTAAAACTTGCGATCGACATTTTGTTGAAATTTGCCACGCCCAGTTATTTTAATCTTGTGGTACCATTTTAAAAATAATTTGCATGACCAGTATTTTATTTAATATAATTATGTGAGAAGTATTTGGTGTCAAGTGAACTTAAGATTTGAACTTTTTGGCATTGAACCTTGAACAATTTTTGCTCAGATACGCTCGCTGGAGTTTCCGCACGAGCACGTGTCTACAAGGAAGTAACAGAAAAATATTACGTAAATGCGATGCTTGAATTTGACTATCTATTCGACGAGCAGAACATTACAAGCAATCAGGCTATACACTACAAGAACTTATCAAAGGTATGTAAGAATACATGTCTCATGGTGAAATTGAACTTAAGTAACGAACTCAAATTCATACGTGCCTATTCACCGCAAAAAAGAGGTTTTTGAACAGTACATACTTTTACTATTCATGTGAATTCTTTGATACTCGTGCTACTTAATGACTGATAAATTGTGAACTTTAATATACCAGCAATTTGCAGAAGTGATTTAACATTAATAAAAGATGTGATAACTGTTGGTGCATTTTGAATGTACCATACAAATAAATAAATATCGTGAGTGAAACATAGAAATGCACTTGTTGTGTGTACTTTGTAATAGTGCGGAAGTGCGTTACCAGAGCAAGCAAATTGTAATCAATCCAAGTTTAACCTTGATTGCAATTCAGTGAATAACCGCTAGACTTAAAAATTGTGAAGAAAGATTTATTGCAACGTCAACGATAAACGAGACGTATAAACTCCCAATAGCTTTATCTAGAAATTCCAGAGCATCTAATTCTCTTAATACAGGCAGAAATCTAATTTTTAAGTAATTGCAATTTTACGTATTTGATAATTTATCAAAATTCATGTGTTAAACACTAAAATGATGAAAACATTGAAATGAAGTAAATTTTATCGTGCAATATTGCCGAAGGTAAAAAGGCGTGTTAATTGAATTGTAATTTTGATGATATATTCTGGCTAATACCAAAAATGAGAAAATTTGTCTGTACGAACATGAACTAGAATTTTATTGTTAAGAGTTACTGAAACTAGGAAATCACTGAATGAATGTTGAAGCACAAAATTACGAAATAAACTTATATAATTGAACGTGATACTTTTCATTGGTGTGAGGCACGATTGGCAAGGGTAGAAAATATAATAGTTTGTTGTATAACTTACTAATTTTTGGAAGGGCAAAAAGGGTGCGGACATATACATGTATGTTCAAACTGTTGTTATTGTGGGGATTATTCCATATATCGGCGAACCCCGTAACAAGTTGGAATTGTAATTGTGGTTCCTCGAATTATCACTGTCCACGTTAACTATTCCTCTGCGCGTATTGGTCTATGTTTGTTTCTTGCTTCCATTTTTTCGAGACATCGAGGAATGGCATTACAAGCAGCTGCATTGAGTATTGAACTATTGATAATATGCAGACAACGAAAACAAGGCACACGAAGATTCTCGTGAATATTCTAGAAGGAATTCTAAGCATATAGAATTCTTTCTAGAATATTCACGAGAATCTTCGTGAATATGTAATTTTTCAGATTGTGTAAAATCATAGCAGCTTTTCGAAAGGAGAGACTAATATACAGATTACAGATGAAACTAAATAACGCAGCTTACCTTGATATGATCCAGTGAAGCAATATGATTTTCATACAGCATTGGAGCCTTGAAAGCATAACGACAGATTTTGCAAAATGGCAGCAGGAACTTCTTCATGAGCTACAAACAGAATATATATATTAATGCACATGGTTTATATTTGTCAACAAGCCTAGATAAAATTGAACTATTACTCTTTATGATTATTCCATAATTTACTTAATATTTAATTTTAAGAATATGTATTACTGTGTCAAGTTTTAAAAAACTTAGAAAAAGGCATTAGGACCAAGGCATAGACTTTTAACCTTTACTAGACAAGAGCCTATCCCGCATATATAGCATCTTTGCTGTTCAAACTTGCCAGAAAAAAGAAAAAAAAATTGTGCACAGATGAAATTTGTTTCTCTTTCAGGCTTTCTGTAATGACAGGGCTTTTACCATAGGTAAAACTTAAACACTGTACCTCCCAAGTTAAAGGAAGCAGAAAAATTAACTACATTAAAAAAAAAAAAAAAAACCTCTGAATGCCCCTTTGGCCAGCACAATGGACCAAAGTCAATGAAAAAATCTAGTATGACTACAACCATGCAAAGTTGTGTTGAAAAAATAAGCTGATATTCCTGACAATGTATAAGAAAACCGTGTTGCCAGCTTGTGGAAAAATCCAGAAAACCACTTCTGGCATTGGCCATATGGATGCTGGATGCCCCAAATTTGCAGGGAAGCACCACAAAAGACCATTTTTTGAAGACATGTAATGTGTTTCTGCCATGTTTGGAGGGGAAAAAATTAAATCAGCAAAACTTAGAAGAAGTCCACAGGAAATTTTGAAAATTGGACATTTCCCGTTGGATCCTAATTGTCACAAGTTGTGAACAAGTTCTTTTATGGGCCATTAAAAGAATAAAATATGAAGATCCCATTCTTTTTATATGTACAAAAAATAACCTTGTTCCCATCCCCCTTTAGATACAGCTGGTGTGTGGACCTATTGATCGATTGATTTAGTTTATTTTACTTCGCATTTTGTGCCTCTTGGCTAATTTGCGAAGATTGGGAAGAGTGATGAAATTGATGAATGTACATTCACAAATAACCAAGCTCGAGCAGGATTCGAACCCGGGACCCTTAGCATCGCAGCGCGATGTGCTAACAACTCGACCACAGGGAATATGGACATGTTATCTACTATATGGTTCAGTCAAGTACAAGAAATTAGCACTTGGTACTTCTAGAAGAAAATATTTTTTGACGAAAGAATTCATTCCTTGCCTACAGCACTTTGCCTCCAGCTCCCATGGTCACTACTACAATCAATACTAAATTAGTATAAAATTGGACTTGCTTACGTGAGTGAGAATGAAGTTTTGAAAAGGACGTTTCGGGGTACAACTGCCCCCTTCTTCAGGTTCTTATTTTCTGTAGGCACCAATCATTATGCCGTGTCACGAAGTGTTAAAAAGGATTAGGTTAGAGGTTGGATGAAGGAACACTTAAAATAATCACTGCCTACATTCCTGTCTAAAAACCACCAGTTAAAAATAAAGTTTTAAAAAAAGTTCCCATTTCCTGTGAGACCTCTTAAAACCGGAGTCCTATAAAATCGGTAAAACACGTTCTGTTGCCCAGCCAGCACTGCCGATTAACTCCAGTTCGAGAAGTCGTGAAGGTTATTTCCCTTCCTTTGATGTTCCACTTTCCCCTCCATTACATCATCATTCCAGCTTGAACTCTCGTTCCACCCCGACTGCTCGGACCACTTCCACTACTCACGTAAGTCTAATTTTATATTAATTTAGTATTGATTATACCGTGCGTTCATTTCGATCTTCAGCCGAGAGATCGGGAGAAGCATGGCGGGCGGCGCTGACGGAGATGCCGACATTTGCAGCCTGTAATGCCTGCTTATTTTTATGGACATATGCATACATTCATATAAATATTGCAAAACGAGCACTAACCTGTGTTATAAGGGTACGGTTTTAATTTTAGTAGCTTAGTAGCTGTATGTGCTGATGATTTTGGCACGTCCATCTCACGGCGTAGAGGTTTGTTTGGAGTACGTTCTAACGCTGCACCAATTTCATCGAGTTTTGCTTCAGTTAGAATACGTCGTTTTTGCTTAGGTGTTTTAAAATTTAACAATCCAGTTTCTCGTAATTTAAGGACAAGATGTCTAACAGTATCTCTATGTGGAGGTGAAACGCCTAGGAATTTCTGTACAAATTGCCTACACACGTCTCGACTCGAGTCTGTTTTCACGTAAGTGTCATACATAAGAATTCTTTGTTCTAACGTGAACCTTGTGGCTGGCATTCCAATCATCTCGCTGACACAACACACATACACACTGCAATAACACAAACAACAGCAAGTAACCAAGAATATCACTCTTCCGCACAGTACGAAATTAACATGCTCTTGGTTTACATCTGCTCGCCACTATATTCACAGCTCTGTCTTCATCTAGTCACGAAGGAACAAAAAACTCTAGCTCTGAGATTTCGGATTGCAAGGAAGCTCACGAAAACCATTGACTTAACGGTTTTGTCTGCAGCGTAATCTTGATACAGTGTTGCACATTCGAAACCTCCAAACGATCGACACAAAACTCTTTCAAGTTTATAAACTTAAGCAGGATGTTACTGGTCAAAACTATGATTAAAATGTTTCATTATCTGTGGCTCTTAACATCGTTTCTAAAGAGTATTTTTTTGTGTATATAAGGGCAGAACTTGGATGAATTACAGATGATGAATTATAACACAGGTTAGCGCTCATTTTGCAATATTTATATGAATGTATGCATATGTCCATAAAAATAAGCAGTCATTACAGGATGCAAATGTCGGCATCTCCGTCAGCGCCGCCCGCCACGCTTCTCCCGATCTCTCGGCTGAAGATCGAAATGGACGCACGGTATTATATAGTGAGTAACACACACCACACAAAAATATATATTTCACTACTACAAATAAAATTAAAGATCTCAGAAGCGTGGATCAGGTAACAAGGAAGGCTGCGCTCATTACACACATTTCAGTAATTAGAAAAAGAAATTATGAATGTTATTCTTTGACAAAAAGAAATTAACTGACTTGGGACAGGGCATTTAAGGGTTAACCTGAAGGATCAAGAAATGTGTATATGTTAGGTTTTCTCAAAGTTACTGTTATAACTAGGGAACGGATTTTGAGGTGAAGTACCTTTCCAAAAATATAGCTGTTTACATAACAATCCTTTGATATTTATTTTAGGACATGAAATCAAGTAAAATGAACACACTTTGTTGCACCTTTTTGTGAGATTAGCACATTTATCCCCTCTTTGATGTTTCAGCACCTTTTATTTCCCTTTTATTTCATGTTTTGTTAAAAAAAATTGGGACAAAAAAATATTTCCACTCTCCTTGAGCAGCTACATAAAACCTATAGTCTCATTTTGTAGAGCAAGAGCTATAAAATGGTACTGACGCTTCAATAATGTAGCAAAACCCGTGAGAAAAAACTCAGACTTCAACAAAACCTATTCGGCAGAACCACAGTTCTCTATGCGATGTATATAGGGAAGGTGCAGAAAGAGAGAGCATTGAATAAAGCCATTTTAATCAGAATCTTTTATTTTCATCTTTTTTAAAACATTTTCAGAACCATTTCCCCCCCCCCTTCCTGACCATAATTTTGCACCTTAAAATCCCTTCTAGTTATAATACTGACAACATATGGTGTTATTCCCTTACTAATATCCATGCATCTGGCTTCAAATTGAGACTTATGCTTACCATGTGCATATCTGATCCAATGTGAGTGGTCCTTGGCTGACGATAATTGAGCTTGCAGATATTACAGAAGTTTGCACGCATCTGTAGGGATTCTTCCCCTTCCTCCATTTCCTTCTGCATTTGCCTCTGCTTAGTTCGCATCCGTGTCAGCGACTGCTTATGCTTCAGTGCTAACCTCCTCATAGAACTGTTGTGTTTTGAGCCAAACAAATGAATTGCATATTCCTAAAATGAAATTTAAAAAAAGCTCTGCAATTACCCGCTGCATTTCTCTTAACAGAATGTTCCTAATACAGAGCCATAATTTCAAATAAAATTTGATAAGTTTTCTCAAATTTAAAACCACATTATAAGGGAAGGCAAATGATTGAAGTAAACTTAACCACGATCAGCGGTTGGTGGAAATTGCTAGCTTGGGGGATGCTTGCTCCTATGGTTTAACATGGTGACACGAAAGCTGGGGGGATGCTTTGCAAAAATTTTGCTAGCTGGGGGATACCATCCCATACTGGCAACGATAAATTATTATGGTATATTTACTGGGATGTCTTCGACACGTTGACACCATACAAAGAGTATTCCTTTATCTGCAGCTGAATAAAGCTAGCCAAAAACTAACTTTAATTCTCTATGCCAAGCTGTCACCAATAATAGAATATTTAAAAACATTTCTGTGCATTTGAAAAGCCCTCGCTTTAAAATTTATACTGCCTAAATAATGAAACCAGATGACGACAAACTTCCAATGTTCATACAGAATTTTAATTTGAGTATGTGTTACACCTTCATATGTATTTGAATGAAGGCTAAACACACAATTGAAATTTTGTCTAGTTTTGGAGAAATGACATTTGTTAAATAAAAAAAATTAAAATAAAGGTTAAACAAAGATTTGAACAACTGTGCAATGTGTATCCACTAGGTAATAACCTGGGATCCTTTGCATTGTTAACAATTATAATGAAAGTCAATTTAGTTGCAACAACCTGGAAGTTTTCATTACTGAATATGGGTACAATTAAATATGCTATAATTAAAAATCAATGTACAGAGCTTAGCCGAGTTATAAGTAGATATTTCAAAGCTCTGTTTATATAGTAATTCACCTGTAATATCTTAATTTCGGGGGTTCTACATGTGATTAACAGTGATTAATAATATAATTCTACAAATTTTAATGCTTGTTACACAAAAATCATTTCAAATTTTACTATTGAAAATTAGTTCCCTTTCACTTATAAACACACACCTTGAAGGTTGGGTATGTTATCCTACAATGTGGACAACGTAAGCGAATGAAGCGTCTTCCTCCAAAGTGAGAGGTTTTTGGACCTTCGCTTCCAGCTCTTCCTTCAGATTCAACTTTAATTTTGACCTGCAAAGAAAGATTGAAAGATGTAGCAATATGCAACGTAACCCTTCAGATAACATGACTTTAAAATCAAGGTACATAATAGATATTCACATCTTTGTAAAATTAACATGCCATAATTAAGTTTTTACGTACAATATATGAGGGCATGTCAAATATGAATTTATTTTAGCTGCATGGGAAATATTATTGAAGGGTAGGTGGGACCACGTAAGGTCATTCAATTCATGTTTGGCACTACACAATTAGTATGTAGTAAAAAAAGTGAGCGACACAAAGTGCATCTCAGCATGGGAACAGCACATTATATGCAACACAGAAGAATGCAAATGGTCAGAAATCTGTTCCAGATTGAAAAGATAGTACAGTGATGAAAGAATATAAAATGTCAAGTGCGGATGCGTGCACTGCAACCATGTTGACTGCAACCATAAATGATGGTATTCCTCCAGTGGCATTGATGATGATTCTGATTAGCTACAAATTCCTTTTTAACACTATTTCTTTCTTTTAAACATTATAAATTCACATTAGTACTTGTGTCCCATCTATTGACATCCATTTGCATAAAGGAACAGCCCATAGCACCAATAGCAATCATTGCTTTCATCATCACAATTACTATGTTAATATAAGGTTGCTATTCTTTGCTTTCAAATTTGATGTGTTGCTCACTGATGCAGTTGTTCGTTTGCAGTGTATATCAGCCTGTGTATTTACAACAAAAAATAATCTTATTCCATTCCTACTACAGAGCATTCGAAAAGTAGCCATTCACACTTTCACAGTTTGCTAACAGTGTCTTTTGTGCACGCACAGCCAATCGCTTTGTTGGAAGCATATCTTGAGTTTGTCATGTGAAAGATGTGTGGAGAAATTGAAAAGTATTTCACAATGATCCAGCACCAGGTAAAAGTGCAGCGTATCATCTTGTATGCTGATTTCGTGATTTGGTTAGGTGCAAGATAGACAACAAAAGTGGAAGACCGAAAGCAGTAACACAGGAATTCCTTCACAACTTTCAGCAGCAAATGGTTCGATCTTCATAAAAACATTTAGAAAAGTGGCACGTAACATGTGTACTTGTCTACACCCTGTCTGTTATCTCTGTAGCAAGAGAACGAAAACGAGTATCTGTGCACAGCAGTGAAGCAAGATGGCTCCACCAATGAACATGCGAGAGGGAACGATATTGCATGTAGGATGCGGAAGGGATTAGAGACTGCAGTTACCAGCCTTCAAGCAGTGTATACTGGTTGTCTCTGCCAACTCTATTCCAAGCCTTCTCTGCTGCTATGCGTGGGCTTACTCCAAAGATTCACAGGACAGGGTATACACACCATGCGTGTGGACCTAAGTTTACAAGAAAATGGCAGCCATCTTCAGCAACTACTGTGAACAGGAACTCTAAGAAAACGTGCCAAAAGTGGTTTGCCATATTGCAGCGTTACTCACATTTAGCTTATAAATTATATTGTGTAATTCAAGATACAGTTAACAAATGTTGTATTCATTACGTTGACAAGTTCAATAAATTACAAGCAAAAAATTCAACTTTGAGTGCGGGAAATTTTCAAACGCTCTGTATAAAAATACATGACAAGTCACATTTCTCTTGATACTAAAATTATCTATTTATTACCTTCTCCCCAGTTTTGTCTTCACTTTTCTCATTTTCATCTTCATCCTTTTCTTCATCCTCTGCTAGGTTTCCATCGGCTGCCTCTTCACCATCTTCCTTTTCCTTGTCATCTTTTGGCTTCTCCTTCTTTATCTTCTTTTCTTCTACTTTTCCACTTCGATCCTTCTCTTCAATTTCCTGAAATAGTATTTACAAGCATTTCAGAAATATGAAACGTGAAACTACCATGTTAGGACTAATATAAATACAGTGTGGATCAAAAAGAATAACCTGGATGACACAATGTATAGGAATGTGTTTCATTTATTCTTGTTTTCATTATTTGGTTTTGATGATAGGAGTTAAATTATTTTTGTTGTCAAGAGATGGCGTATGTAGTCCATGTATCAGCTGTTTGCGTGGGCACCAAGCAGAGAGAACAGTTAGAGAGAGAGAAGCAACATGGCGCGAATCGCGGTGACATGCAGTTGGACATTAATAAGAACAATCGTCGTCTGATGCGATCAGTATTGCTTTTCAGTTATTCTTCAATGTAGTGCTTTACAGGTAGAATATAGATATCTTAAAAGAATCAGTGTGTACATTTGTGATTGTGTTTTCTTCAGAGAATCAACGCAACTCCCTACACACAACAAGGCACAACAAGGAGTCAAAGAGTGCGGACGTGTTTTCTTTAGGTCCTAGCTGCGGGGTGCACTACCTGACATTCGCGGAAATGGATGTGTCATTGGCCGTCTACCGAGCATGGATCGGACTCTTCTGTGCATCGAGACCTTTCCTCAAGACCCGACAAGAATCCTCCAGTGACAGTGTTAAACCGTCGAAATGCTATCAAACTCATGGCTTGGTGATACTGTCGATATTAATTGTTGGCGGCGTCGAGGTAAACCCCGGTCCCCCGAAAGTAGACAGAAGCGAGTTAAGTGAAATCCGTGATATCCTCAAGTCTCTCCAAAGTTCGAACGAGGCTATTATGAATGAAATCAAGGAAATGAAAGATACTGTCACAAAGCTGGTGGACAGAGTCACAAGCATGGAACAGGATATGGATAAGTGGGCAAACGAAGTGAGTGACTTACAGGGATATTGTAAGTTTATAGAATGGCATGTTGAGGACCAAGAAAACAGGGCAAAATCTCATGTTTCATGGCATCGAGGAAGAAGATCGCGAATCGTATGCCATGACAGAGGCAAAAATCCGGGAACTGATCGAAGGAAAGCTCAAAGTGTCCCTCGGTGAGCTCGATCTCGATCGTGTGCATCGTCTCTGGAAGAAGCAAGGAAACAAGAACAGACCTGTGATATGCAAATTTCTGTTGGACAAAAAGAAAGAAGAAGTGTAACGCAACAGCAAAGAAGTGAAAGGAAGCCGTGTTTATTTGGAGCAGGACTACTCTGCAAAGGTTCGAGAAGAACGGAAGAAGCTGCAGTACCACATGATCGAGGCCAAGAAACAAGGAAAGTATGCGTACCTGCAGTTTCGGTATCTGTTCATCGACGGGAGGCGTTACACACTCTGCGACCTGGAGAGTATACAACCGGACGAAGTGCCTGTCTCTCATCAACGTGACAAAGGAATTCCACCTACCCCTTCTGCGCCTCCGTTGGAGGCCACGACGGCAGCTGGAGCAGCAGGAGGGCAGGGACCGAAGCAACGTTTGCCATCCACATCCACCCTCTCCTCCCGTCGGGACCCGAGGGTAAGGAACAACAATAGGGAGAGAGGTCATTCCACCCAATGATGGACAGGCAGTCAACGGTCATCCCCAGAAAAAGGGAAAGAGCTGGTGAGTAAAGCATTATTTAATCTAGCATTTCAAAATACCCGAGGACTCCATACGAAAATCAGGACTTTCTCTCAAAGCGTTTTTGCCAACTATACTGCAGTGGTTGTAGTCGAAAGCTGGCTGGTATCTGGCATCAGGGACAGTGAACTGTTTGATGACAGATATGACATAACTAGATGTGACCGGAAAATGAAAACCTTGGGGAAAAAAGAATGGAGGGGGGGGGGGTTATTTTAGGAATACAAAAATTCAGATCAACCACCATAGAATTAGCTGACCTATCAATTGAATGTGTCCTCGGAAAATCTGTAAATAACGATATTATGTCTCTGTTTATATGCATAGTATATTTCCCACCCTTGTGTACTATTTCAATTTATGAAGCAATTTATTCTGTGTCTTCCCAGTTCACGTATACTCCTCGTAGGTGATTTTAACTTGCCATAAGTAACAGGTTCTAATTATGATTTCAGCAAAGGCTCGCAAAAATCTAAAACTCTCTCCAACTTTATGTCTTACTATAATTTAAGTAGTGTAAACAATGTGTTAAACACCAACAACAAAACACTAGATTTAGTTCTGACTTAACAACCAAAACGTGTGTGTCTGTAAAGAAACTGAAACGTTAGTAACGGAGGATGTACATCATCCCCAACTTAGCATCGAATTCTTTGTTTCGAAACATGTTAAAGCAAATAAAGAGAAAACAATTAGCATGTGTAATTTCCAAAAAGCAAACTTTGAAGTAATGTACCGTGAAATTGCTACCATCAACTGGGAAGAAATATCCAATCAAAAGAATGTAAATGATGCGCTTGATATCTTTTACGAAAATCTTGATCAAGTTTTCGAAGTCACCGTCCCGTACAGAAAGAAATCCATAACATCACGATATCCTAGTTGGTTCACCAGTGGCATAATTAAAAACATTAAAAGCAAATCGCACCACCATAAGAAATGGAAAAGCGGAATTGGTAATACAAACTTTCATCTTGCACAGTTTGAAACTCTCCTCAAAATAACCAAAAGGCAAATTGAAAAAGCTTACAGGAATTACATATCAGAAACAGAAAATTATATAAAACTTGATTTTAGACAGTTTTGGTCCTTTGTCCAAAATAAAGGGAGGAAAAATACGTCCATGACCCTCAAATATAATGAGACTACACTAGACGATGACGAGGCAATTGCTAATGCCTTTGTTCAGCATTTCCTTTCCACCTATAAGAGCACGCCCACGAATTACGACTGCAATTTAATCGAAGACCACGAAAAGATAGATGTAGGTGAAGCATTTGTACTAAATGCAGTCAGTATTGATGATGTTGAAAAGGCAATAAAAAGTTAAAACCAAAGAAATCCTGTGGCCCTGACGGCATTCCGCCCTACGTGTTAAAAGGTTGTGCAAGCTTATTAGCCCTACCCTTAATGAAAATATTCAATATTTCCCTAGCTACGTCTGTATTTCCCAGGAAATGGAAAACATCTACAGTGCGTCCCGTACACAAAAATAGTGGCACCGGTAACATTGAAGAGCATAGGCCCATATCTTTGTCTAATCAATGAATTACCAAAGTACCTGTGTGACTCATTCAGACTCTTATACGCGGATGACTTAAAATTTGGTAGGACTATTTGTAATATTGATGACTGCAAATAGTTACAAAATGAAATCAATACAGTAACAAAATGGTGCAGAATAAATGATCTTAATCTGAACATAGAAAAATGCTGTGCGATGACATACTCACGCAACAGAAAGCAAATTGAATTCAATTACAAAATAAATAACACAAAAATTAAAAGGGTTAACGAGATGAGAGATCTAGGAATTACATTTGATTCAAAACTTACATTTGGAACACATGTTGAAAGGGTCGTAAATGAGGCACACAGGAACCTAGGGTACGCAATTAGAATGAGTAAAGAGTTTATGAACAAAGAAATAATGAAAATAATATTTAACGCTTTAGTCCGAAACAAAGTAGAATATGCAGCAGAAATATGGGCTCCTCAGGACAAAAAATACTACATGCATAAAATAGAAATGCTACAGTCTAAATTCGTAAGGTACGCCACTTATAAAGAAACAGGCATATATCCCCCATACGAATCATACACTTCCCTCTGTAAACACCACAACCTGTCTTGTCTCAGCAAAAGAAGGAAGATGCAATTGCTCTGTTTCTTATACAAAATCATGAACAATAATATTCAAGCGCAACATCTTCTAGAACAAATACACATACGTGTTCCTATCTCCAAGACACGATCCAAAGGGGGCCTCTTTTACTGTAGTAACAGAAGATCGAACATTATAAATAAATCACCTATCAGGAGAATGTGAGAACTCTACAACAGATGTTCCGAAAGGGAACCAAAATTAGATATATTTCACATGCATATTGGGACATTTAAAAAAGTTATTCAAGGAATGGAAGAATAAATGTCAACAATGTAAACAAACGCAATTTTTGTAAATATATATTTCTTTTGTAGTTTATACTCAATTACATATATGTACGTACTTTCTAGTGTGTCAATTATTTACAGGTCATTTATTACACACATAATTAATATATTTCTTTAATGTAAATAGCTTCTATCCTTGATTTATACTGTGTTTATTTTAATTCCATATTTTATGTAATTTATAATATATTATATTAGTATATATATTGTACATGGTGGTAAAGATCTGAAATACTGAGTGTAAAGATAAATACGTTGTGCATTGTACTTAATAATTGAAATATTGTATTCATGTAGGCTATTTTTGTAGATAATAGTTAGATATTTTATTCTAATCTCTTCAATTAACATGTATTATTATAACTCTGTTAACTGTTGTATACACATATAATATAGTGTTGACATGTTTTATGTTTATTTACATTTCTGCACAATAATATTTCTTACCAAACAGTAAATTTACAAACTCAAAGCAAGAAATGTAGAACACTGTAATTGGGCATTCGCATGTTGTGTTTACATAATAAATAAATAAATAAAAATAATAAAAACCTTATATCTGTGCAAACCATGCACTACCCATGAATGAAACTTGTACTACTTCAACTGCCACGGCCTCGAGTTTAAAGATACCAGTATTAAATAGATGCTAACATTAGTTGTTCACAAGATGGCATTTATGTAACAAAAGGGGAAAAGACAGGGTGACTACGCTGATGCATTTGGAACAAATTCAGCTATCGTCTTGATGTTAACCGTGCAGCAGCAGGTGGAGGACACACAAAAATATGGTGAAAGTCTTGACTTAATAGTTTGTAATTTGTAAGGTAACTCTACACACTCATTAAATATAATTATTTGAAATTGGGCCCATTCTATTTTTAAACACCCTGTACTTTGTACTGGATGCCATTGAAGCAAATCAAGTTTTCATCACTAAGGCTGAACCGAGCTGATGCTCTTACCACATCCCACCAATACTGATACATGAAAATTGTAACAATTGAAAGTAGTTCAGATATTTATGAATTTTAATATACAAAATTTCCATTGCAACTACACCATAAACAACCTACCGGAGGTCTGCTTTAAAAATTCAACCAAGTTAAACAATCAGAAAACCCATTTCACCACAAAGTTCTTGCAGGATATGTATACTGTGTGTCACGTGGCATTTTTGCAGACACACATCCACCACCACTCCCTCCACCTCAGTATGGCCAATGTAGAGAAGACTTAACTTCAATTGACACAAACTGCAGTCTTTCAGGTCCTGGAGGATCCTCCCCTGTAGAGAGAGCTTGGAAGTACTGTGAAATAATTATGAACCTATCCCAAAATTAATAAACATTTTAAAAGAAACCTATTCCAATTTTCCACCTACTTATACATGTTCAAGAAGTCAACATGAAGAACTGCAGCTTCAGTATAAAGATTTTAACAGATACTTGCTTTAATATTAAAATGCATTCATAGTATTTTTGGTAAAGTGTTGTTCAATTGCAGAGTTCAGAACCACATGTGATATCCTTATTCTTAAATGGTTTAAATTCCATGTTGAGCAAGCAGTAATAAAACTGCACATGGTACTAGAAGTGAAGTATATTTGTGAGAATGTTCAGAAAGTTCTGTCAGACTGTTAAATACAAATAAAAAGAACACGCATTTATCACAAATTGATTATGGTCAGCATACTTACACAAATCTGCCTGTTTTTTTTAACATTTTAACAAGTTCTCTTGGACCTGTTGAAATACCTTCAGTTTCCCCAAATTGAAGAGAAAAACAGCCATATATCTTTAGTAGTAGTACACACAAAGGACAGACTAGTTCCAAGTTGAGAAGCACCTTGCCCCCCCCCCCCCCAAGGACGGGGGGAAGATGGGAGTTCTTGCCTTGAACATTCTTTTCTCAAACGGTCACTAATCATTCAGTAAAGTCCTTTCTTTCCTCTATGTTGGCCGATGCACTGACCATACCCCGAGGAAAGCTGAATACTTCATAACAAAAACAATATGACATATTCAATCTCTGTTAGTTTTCTGAAGATTCATGTATGCAGTGTTATGTGGCAATACTAACTTCATTCCTGTACTGGTCATATAACTTACTAGGATATAAGGGGCCAATCTATGCAGAATAAAATGCGGTACAATTTCTAATATATAAATTCACATTTAGAGATAACATTTCCGGTGTTCAAAGTGTTCATTCCGCGAAGAACAGCTCCGGTGTTCAAAGTCTTCGTTCTACGAAGAACAGCTCCGATGTTCAAAGTCTTCGTTCCACGAAGAACAGCTCCGATGTTCAAAGTCTTCGTTCCACGAAGAGCAGCTCCGATGTTCAAAGTCTTCACTCCATGAAGAGCAGCTCCGATGATCAAAGTCTTCACTCCGTGAAGAACAGCTCCGGTGTTTCATGTCTTCATCCGCGAAGAACAGCTCAGGTGTTCAAAAACTTGATTCAGTGGAGATCAGCACCAGTTTTCAATGTCCTGGTTATGTGTCAAACAGCCTCGGAGTTTAGCTGATGCCGTGTCAAACAGCCTCGGAGTTTAGCTGATGCCGTGTAAAACAGCCTCGGAGTTTAGCTGATGCCGTGTAAAACAGCCTCGGAGTTTAGCTGATGCCGTGTAAAACAGCCTCGGAGTTTAGCTGATGCCGTGTAAAACAGCCTCCGAGTTTAGCTGATGCCGTGTAAAACAGCCTCCGAGTTTAGCTGATGCCGTGTAAAACAGCCTCCAAGTTTAGCTGATGCCATGTAAAACAGCCTCCGAGTTTAGCTGATGCCGTGTAAAACAGCCTCAGAGTTTAGCTGATGCCGTGTAAAACAGCCTCAGAGTTTAGGTGATGCCGTGTAAAACAGCCTCTGAATTTAGCTGATGCCGTGTAAAACAACCTCTGAGTTTAGCTGATGCCTTGGAAAACAGCCCCATTGTTTAGATGATCCGGTGTTGCTACTTTTAAATTTACAACACACACATGATCAGCACTATGCTCCAGCAGCCTCAAAGTAAATAATATGGTTAGCACAGAAACTACAGAAAAAACAAATTCTATGCAACGCTAACTATATATTCTTACCTTCTCTTCCAGTTCCTTATCCCAGTCCTCTTTCTCTTCAGCTCCACTTTCTTCCATATCTTCATCTTTCGGCTCTTTTCCAGGTTCCTTCTTACCAGCTGCAGTTGCTTCCCTAATCCTACTACAAACATTCAATGATTACATAACCACAAACATGAAATTA
This sequence comes from Lepisma saccharinum, assembly GCF_977018435.1. Lineage (NCBI taxonomy): Eukaryota > Metazoa > Arthropoda > Insecta > Zygentoma > Lepismatidae > Lepisma > Lepisma saccharinum. The sequence goes on from NC_139251.1 coordinate 42,324,828, forward strand.
TAAGCACAATTATAAATACCCACGCATTCATTCAACACTCACTTCACCGATCCACTTTTTCCTTCATACAAACATAGAAATGTGGAATAAAATAATATAGCAACTTCCCCAAAAAAGTAACTATTTACTCGTTACAAATTAGGGGATTGTGGCTCTTAGGCCCGAATTTTGAAAATGTTTGCACATGTCAGGTTTTCTTTTTATTCTTTCTTTCTCAAATTAATCCTTTAAAAAATTTCCTTCTGTTCAAATTATGCATGCAAATAGAGATTTTCTCATGTGAATTTTTTTAAACTGCTTTTCTTTTCTCAACAAGCAGTTGCAAAATTCTCTGCATCTTATGCAGTAGAATGCTTGGATTTTATTAGAGGAGATTTCATTTGCAGTGTCATTTTGCCCTTTGCAATCTCTTTTATGTTGAGAAGGTTCCCAACACATTGTCTTCATCTTTTCTTGGGCAAGAACCTTAAACTATGTGACACCAAGTGCAAAAACCATTTCCAGCCTTGTGATATTTTTTCACTGGATATTAGTACCCTGGCAGCACATAGTTTCATCTTTCTATGTCTCAAGTGCTCTTTTTTGCTTGTTTACAAAGTAAGTCTAGAACTATATACTCTTTTCTTAATCCCTTCAATATTTCAAATATTAATAGCTTTTTATTAATATTACCTCCGTAGTTTCTGCAGCCTTAATCTTCTTAAATAATCTTGCTTGTTAGAGAGAATCTTTTTGCGAACAGCAAATGAATCCATGATTCTCTTCTTCACAAGAATTCCATCAGCTCTTCTGACAAGTACCATTCTTGACGTTCCCCTGATAACTCTACGAATTCGTCCTCTATCTGAAACTCTTCCTCTGAAGGATGAACGAGGAGATGAACGTCTTGGCGACATTATAACTTCTGCCTGGACTCTATCTGAATCAAGCGGGTCCTTCCTGTGCGAATAGTCATCTCTGGAAAAAGCATTGCGATCTCCATGACCGCTATGATCCCTATACCCTCGCCTGTCATCACGGTATGCTTTTCTTTCTTCTCCATATCCCTTATCCTCTTGGTAACTGTAGCGATTGTAATCGCCATAGCTTCCTTCATGACTGCGACGGCTAGAGGAGGCCTGCATGCAGAAATGCAAAGACACCATTACCATTATTCATTTGTTATTTACAGCCATGTACATAATAATAATTTTCCTTGGACATGTCTTTAAATGAAACAAAAATCAATTGTCACATGATGTTTGATACTTACATGTCAACTGTGGTCTGCCCATCATTCTTATAAATCCGTACTATGTGAAGATTGTCAAAAATCCATAATCTTAGTGTATCCTAAGGTTTAATCATTCTGATCAAAATTCCACAAGATAAACCAAACATCAACTGCAGATTTTGTTAAAAAGCTTCACACATACCAAATGATTATCAGAGTACATCAAAATTCCATCTGTGTGTATGTTAACCTCTGATGGTCATTATTTCTTGTGTGTTTTCAATTACTTCGATACACTTAAGGAAACATCGTATGTAGAGTACACGCACATGAAACAAATTCTACCTTTTTGTATGAGGAAATTATTCTAGATTCCAACTTCTGTGTGTTAGAAGTACATAACTTAAATGTGTATCTAAACTTACATTTCTTGTTCCAATGTTTTATATTTTGCATTCTGCACTTTGCTCCGTTTGGGAGACGTAAGATAAAACATGGTGAATTTGCTCCATCTGCATAAAGGCAGGCAGGTTTCTTTTAAATAACTGCATATAGGTAACTGAACAGTCTTCAGCAATAAATTTAGACACACAAAGAAGTGTTTTCTTATCACTGAAAATGTAGTATATTCAATTCTACAAGTAAGCATAGCATATAATCAGTACTTAAATTATTCATGAACTTTTAAAAAGTTCTACTACATTCAGGAGAAGGATGGACAATCCATGTATCTTATGGATTTTTAAAAAAACTAAGTTCTATGCATCCAGCATAACAGTACTTTAGCATGATAGATCCAATAGATGTAATTTATCTTAATACTAAGTGCTGTTGTTTCAGTAAGAAAATTTATCACCATCTGGATTAGGATAAAACTATATACATCAGATAGAATTTTCCAAATCTATAATTTAAGTTCTCATACATGTCTTGCCTGTATTCAGAATCAGTTATATTTTTTCTGGCATAGTATATTTAAGCCTGCTGAGCAAGGGAAATAAAAATTAGTGTTCACTCTCAAAATCATAAATATTACTCTCAAGCTCAGGCAATTTCATTATCCTCCATTTTTTCATCTGCTCTCAAGTTAAATATTGAAAAATATGTTATCATATAACATGAAAGTAATTTCCAATTACATGCGTTATTCCTGTATCAAATTTCAAAATTCAGATATCTCCAATGGATGCCCACATATCATGCCATTTTAAAATTAATGCTCTCACTTAATTTTAATTTAAACTAGACAGGTTTACAGTAGGCTAGCAGGCTAGCCAAACATATTTCGTGTACTTTCCATTCTCTTCCTATAATCCAAAACATTTATGGATGCATTTCAGTTTTGTGATACACACTCTTACAAACCAGTAATCATACAGTCTGTACTTCAATTTCAAAGCCTCCTCATATGTTATCATTGAACAATTTGCATCTGTCATTCTTAACTAGTTACGTTAACAAAATGATTCTCTCTCTCTGTCAATATCCTTGTGCACATGCTTTCGTGTGGGTAACATTTTTGTTACTTGGGATTAATTCACCATCCTTCTAGGATTAAAAAACATGCAGAATCATTTAAGACTATCATTCTGCATATTTCTAACGTTGTGCAAGTTAAGGCTCTGGTACAAGTTGACCTGCACAGTGAAACGTTAGTTTCCATTTTCCTACCATTACTATTGGTAGCTTATGATGTCTGACCACACACAATGTCCATGCACAGAAATTCATTTTAGAGACCCTGTTAACTAGGAAGGCAGGTAGCAAAAAGGTTCCTGTTAATCCACGTGGAAAAGAGGTGAATAGCAATTGAACAAAGGCACTGCATTACATTCTTCATATGTCCTCAAAGCCTACGAAAAGTAACATTTAGTAGACCGAATTCTCAGACTATTTGTTTGGTAACAGTGTGATTATTCTCCAATTGGATGGCAGAAAGCTCAACTACTTTCCTACTTGACAGTGGCTCTAAATCAATAAGTGCTTTAGGTATTTGCAATTGAGGGTGGTGGTGGTGGTGGAGGGGGGGGGGGGGCAGGTGGTTGAACATTCCCCCTTCACATTTCAGACTGCAGTGACCATTATAGATCAACTCTCCCTAAGCATTAACATTCCTAATAATGATATAAGTCTGGGTATTTTGAAATCTTCATGTTTGTTTATATGAACTTTTGACCTTATATTCTACCTATACAAAAAGAGGGGGAGGGATAGACAAATGCATATGGTACAGTCATGGACACTTCTGGATTGTAATAATCTCATTGAAAGTTAATGGGATTGTTACAACCCAGAAGTGTGACTGTACAAGCCATTTTTCTGAATGGATGACTGAAGCAATGATTCTCAAACTTTTTCTTTTTTGCCAATTTCAGGACTTTTTCATTCCCCTTTAATCTGTATTAATTCAAAAATAATATAAATTTGGGATTGATAGATATTAAATTTTTGCTAATACAGATCAAATACCAATATAAAATCACAAGTATTGTATTAGCTCTTTAGTATGTTTCAATATCCGAACACTGAGCATATTAGTAAAATTATAAATGTTACATGAAGAGCCACTTTAATTAATGTAAGTAACCAAGAGACTGGCATGAATTTTAGAGAAAGCATTTCCAAATTTATACATTTACTTTACAAAACCATGGTGAATATATATTTATTACTTTTCCAGTTCAGAATTTTGCACACATTTGTAGAGCTGCGGTGGTCTAGTTGTTCGGGTGTCTTGACTGCCCCATGGGATATTCAGGTCCGATTCCTGGGGTGGGTGATCTAAGGTCTGAATTTTTCAGTCCTGTCTGCACATAAAGCAGCTCTAGGGCTCACCCAGCCTCAAATCAATGGTTGCCTGGGAATAACCCTGGAGGGTAAAGACAATCTGATCATACACCACCTCCAAAGTGGTAGAGATCCAGAATATGTGGGGCCATACTCCCACATCCCCTTAATTTGTTATATGCACAGGAAACTTTGCCTTACATTTAAAATTATCGGTACTACTTTACTATACCGGAAACACCTATCAATGATTTATTTCGCAATTTTTTATATTGCTAATGTACTATTCTGCATTGCGGAACATTTCTTTAGGTGAAATAATGAATTTCTAATGAAAATAATGTCTATTTCTTACAATAACGAGTACTTACTGTTGTTCCTTACTTCCCACAAACCATCCACGGGTAGCCCCAAAAATTCACGATAGCCCCACGAACCATCACGTGGACGAGGTATGCCTACTAGGTTAGGTTCCATTAGCACTCCTTTCGTTCAATTTAGCATATACGGACAATACGAGAGCGTATTGTGCTCTCGTTCAGAAAGCAAATGGCGGCAGCAGCAATAGCACGTCGGAAATAGATTATCGCAGAAAACCACATGCATTCGCATTAAAATGGATCAAAACTACATTCCCGAACATCACCAACGCTACAGAAAATGATTTGCGTAAGTACCTTCTCCTGTAAATTTGAAGAAATCCGTCTCCGGTATAGTAAAGTGTTACCAAATTATGTTTGTATATATTCATTAATTTATAGATTAATTCAGGACAAAATAGATAACAGAACAATCAAAAAATTTAGAAAAGCATTAGTAAGAAAAAAACCAACAATCATTTCACATTCCTGAAGCAATATTCTTTAAAAATCTTCCCAGTCTCTTTCCCAGTTTGACAAATTAACATTGAAAGCAGCCTTAATGATCTGAAGAACACCTTATAACCTGAATTTCTGTTTTTCCTTCTTGTTTATTACACTTATTGTTTGAGAAACACTGCACTCTTACACTAGAATAGTTCACAATTACTTACATATCTATCTACAACTTTGGTGGTGTGGAGAAAATTAGCAAAAATGGCATTATGAATTAATCTTAATTCATTTCATGGTGGAATTCAATGACAGCACAATGATTTCCTTCACGGTTAATTCACTATTCAGGGAATATCTGAATGTTAGTGTTGTGAGGTATATTGGATTTTAGAAACAGTTTAGCTAACCTAATGTAACTCAATTTAATTTCCTGAACTTCAAAAAATCAGCTTTAAACTTTAGAATCTTCAAAAAATATTTATCATTTAAGTTTAAAATTGTCAAATATACATGCATATATCTGTAATGTTCAACTAGAGTAAATATAACTATATTGCACTTAATCTAGTTGCACGATAGTATTTCAATTGGAGCATAACTGCCCATCTCACATATTCTTATGCTACAGATTTATTAGTAGGCTGAAATAAATTCTTCGCTGAAACTAACTACAGTACTATGTTTACATACAGATAAAAAAAATATTTCGTCCACATATGTAAGCTGTTAATCACATATAAAGTGACTTCTACAAATAAAAAAATATATATCAGACTGCAACTAATTGTATTTGCAATAGAAAATATAATTTGGTGACAGTTCATACATAAAAATGACCAAGAATCAAGTGTAATGACCCAATATAAAATAGCAAATTTGATGCAAATAAACATAACAATATGCTGGGTCCTTTAATTATTACATGGGAGATAATCACTTAATTTTGTGACAATAACAATATGGAGAAAGTGTTCACTGAATCACACATTATTAATATAAGAGATTTGTAAAATTATCATCAATTTACTGATGCCTGTATTATTAGCCCAAAGAGAGTAAAGGTTTCTAAACAATTCAATCCCTACTATGTATTTATATGAAAATACAGCGATTACACACTACTAGAATAAAGAAAACAGTCCAGAATTTAGTTTCCCTACTGTACAAATGCTTTAGAAACTCAAACATAAAATTTCAAGTTTATTTATTCTATGGTCTGAAAAATCCCAGAACACTGATAATTTCTGTTGCAAAAAAATGGGACTTCTGCAAAGTTGTATAAGAATATATATAAGAAATAAATTCCTATGAAATTGCCAAACTAAATATTCCAAAATTTACATACTGTAGTTTCATGCTATAGAAAGTCAGATTATTTGAGTATTGCAGCAACTGGCGCCCTTACATTTTGTGATATGTATATATTATTAAGTACATCATACAGTTTTGTAATACATCAATATTGTGCTAAAATTGCAAATAAATCCATATATATATATATATATATATATATATATATATATATATATATTTAGTAGTAATAATCCCTTACTTGGTAGAATGAATCAATCATTGGTGTAAAGTTATGTTAATTATTTAGACATGCACAGCATGACACATTTCTACTTGCAATAATGAGGTATATGGCATAAGCTTATTATTACAATGCTATAAGTTTGAGTTTCAGCTTCTGTTTTAAATCCACTTTATGCACAGATAGGCTAATTGGGACTGGACCTAGAGTACGATTCGAACCATTATTTCCTTCCACTGGGTATCAACATTACCACTATGGCATCAGGGATATAAATTTATATTTACCGAGTGATAAAAGTCTATGTAGTTTGTAGAGGCAGTGACTATAAAAGTGATGTTCTAAGTACATGTTAAGTAACGAGAAAATTATTTTACTCCCCTAATGATTTTCTCCATGAATGCAACAGAATTGCATGTAACAGTTGCGGCAGTGAAACGAGCGATTTGGCAACCCTGGAAATAGCAAGTTATGTAAGGAATCAGATAACGGGAGTGGTGCCATCTGGACAACAAACCTTTGCCATTGACACTGATATTGTTGTTCAGTCGAGATGGCGTCGTGGACCGGTGAACAACGTGCTTTTGCCGTAAAGATGTTTCACAAAAACAACGACAGCAACGTGGCCGCGCAGCGTTTTTGTAAAATGCCTTTACTGGAAAAGCGCATTGTTCACAGGTCCACGACGCCATCTCGACTGAACAACTATATCAGTGTCAATGGCAAAGGTTTGTTGTCCAGATGGCACCACTCCCGTTATCTGATTCCTTACGTAACTTGCTATTTCCAGGGTTGCCAAATTGCCAGTTTCACTGCCGCACCTGTTATTATATTGTTAATACAAGGGTTGCCAAATCGCCAGTTTCACTGCCGCACCTGTTATTATATTGTTAATACAAATTTTGTCATTTAGTGGATTTCATGCTGAGCAAATGAATGTCAAAGCTAATTTCAGGCTTTATACTCCAAGCATTATTGTTAATGACACGATCTCCAATGGGTAATCATATATATCATGTATCACTGCACACAGCACAGATAAAGGTTAGGTACTAAGTATAGAACAAGCGTGACTAACTTAAAAGTTAAAGCTCACTATACTTTTCCTGTGGACCAGTAACATTTTGAGGATGCAAAATCCTTCGATGTGTTTGAATTTTTTTTCTGTTAAATCAATAGAGAAAGAAGCTGGAGAAACTTGTAGAAAAAAGTTTAAGGAGAATGCATCCTAAATAACAGATAGAAAAAGACTGGAGGGTTACTGTACACTCTGCCAATCTCCTACAAACAATATCAACACAGTCATGCACATACATAATCACCACAGCAATCACTGAAAGTAAGTTTTAGAATTAAAGCTGCTATGCTGTTGATATTCCACTTTCAGTGGCAACATGATAACCATTTCATCACATTTTATGAAATCAATTCATGAAGTCTTCAACTTTAGGCAAATCTCAAAGATGAGAATGAGTGATATGATATAAAATGATGAAAGGACACTCTCAAAGAACAACCATGACGTGGGAATCCTGGCATCATGAAGTGATGTGCTAACCCACTTTGAAATAAATTTCAAATATAGTGTCTCTTGAGTCAGGTCAATGCACTTTTATATTTTATATTTTACAGTACACTGTTTATCTTATATAAATGTTACTTGTATATGAATGTACCTTAGAAAGTTAGCATTTGCTTTTATGATTGAATGATTCAAGTAAATATGATATTAAAATATTTACGTATTTATTATTAGTATCTTATTTCATAATATTGGACATTAACTTCACTGAGTGAGAGATTAATGACTAGGGAACGGAACTTTAGGTAAATAAATGTTCTTTTCTGCGATAAGATACACACTCGTTTTTGCCAAAATTCTGATCATAGCCTTGTGTGTCAACACAGCAAATTTTATTTTACATAAAAACACATTTTCCAGTTTTCTGTATGTAAATACATATTTTGCGAATTTTCATTTTAAATACATAAAATCGCTCATTGGTTTCAGCTACCTCGAAATCCTCGACGGAAAAATGTTTATTCTCCGCACCTCTTTCACATCTAGTGTGTTAGGTTTGTTTTGTCTTTGAACATGCTCTCTGGCAGACTTCTGGCACCTCGCCTAATATCCTATTGGGAAAATATTACCCCCACTGAATCTAACGCACAAGTGCTAATGTCTAAATGTACAGAAATTTTTGGGAAAACACAAGGTTTTCAAACTTTGTGCCAAATTGCACGTGTTTTGGAAAACTTCAGCGTTAGTGGCATTTCGTGCTTCAAATATGCAAGAATTGTTTCTTGTGATGTGGAGCGATCTTTCTCACAATATAAGATACTTTTTAGATATAATCGTCACAGATTTACAATGGAGAATTTGAAAAATACTATGGTGATCCATTGCAATTCTTCCAAAAAATAGCTCGCTAAGAGGAAAGCATTTAGAAACTGATTTCAGGTGTTTAAAATGCATGTAATATTTTGTTTTTGTTACCAAATGTTTTTTTATTTTTGTCACATATTTTCCTGTTTTTATCACATATTTTCAACATTTATGACAAAAAATATTTCTGAGTTTTTTTAGTACATAAAGTTCCGTTCCCTATTAATGACCATCTCTCACGAGTTTAAACAGACAGGACAGAGAGTGGCGTTAATTTCATTGCAATACTAGTGTTGCAGTAAATTTGAGGTTGGGAGTATGCACTTGCCAATTTTTGTAACGTTCACCAATGCAGATTTATGTTTCACTTTTTCGTGATAGTATTCAATATATATTCTGTTTTGTTGGATTCTTCTTGATATCTAAGAATAGTGCAATGTCATTGTAAAAGTTTGTTAACTTGTGCGAAACCAGTAATACGTCAGGATGATGAAAGAAAACCTTCGTAAGCACTGCTACATTAAATAAGGTGAAGTGAGCCAGAAGAGTAATAAAATTCCAGGAGCAAATTTGCGATATTAGACAAAAATCGTATGTATAAATGGAGCCTATTTGTTTTCATGTTCCTTCAGTTTGTCTAACAAAATGCCTTACTTCGACGTCCGACAACTATCGGACGGCGACATCTGCTCCCATCCCCTCCATCTGTTGACAGTTCTGTTCCCTTACTACTCCCATACAGACAAGATAAAATTATAATTCAATGCATTTTTCAAGTAATATTTAGAGGCTTAACACATTCTGCTGCCCCTCCGGAACACTAATAGTTGAGGACGAAACTTAGCAACAAGATTTCCTGTTCCCATGCAGTTCCATAATGAAGAAAAAAAAAGTCAATCAAGACAAAATTTCCTGACTTTTTTTGACACCTAAAATTCCCTGACTTCTCCCAGTTTTCCAGGTCTGTCGCCACCCTGATGTATTACTGCCTCTCACCCCCCTCCCACACACACACACACAAATATATTAACAATATAAAGGGTATATGTGATTCAAATTTATAAAAAAATATAATTCAATTCAATTAAACAATGTGTGCATATAATATTTTAATCTAAATTGCGGAGTTTACATTTGCCATTTCACATACTCAAGACTCTAAATACATTCACAAACATAAGTCACAAATGTTACGGGATATAGTAACCTACGAAAAATTGTTAATTGCATAAAAAATTCAAATTGAAATTTACATAATCAACTTCAAGATATCTTGCAATAATCTTCCGTTTGTTCAGCAAAGGACACTAACAAAGCAAACTAGTTGAGAGAATTAAGTTTGATTTTTCATTCAGCTTTCTTATCTTTTGTTTTCCTTCCTCGGTAAAAATAAAAGCTAAAATAAAATCTTGCCTCAAGGCATTAATAAATATGTATAAATTCAGTGGGATTTGTATTAATGAAAGTTGCAATTTTTCACGTCTACGGAGAAAAAATCACGTAGAATTCATGCATAATTCCAGGAGCCAACAATTCACGCATAATTCCCAGAATTCAAGGAATTCCCGGTGAGTAGCCACCCTGCTATTATGACCAGATTTTTATAAAACATGCATTTTGCAATTTACAGCATCCTCCATGATTAGCACTTACTTAATAAAAAAAAGAAACACTGTAAAGAAGAGCAATCTGAAAATACTTATATAGGATTTTTTTTTTTTTTGCAGCAACTCAAAATATAGTAGAAGGTTGAACTCATATTGTGTTGTAATGGTTACCACAAGAGGGAAGAAAGTGGAAACTCAAAAGCATCCTATAAGTTTCAGTTATAAATTTCAAACTCATTGACACCTACAAAAATGCATCAGAACTCCCAATCTTTAAATTTACACCAACACCCTTACACCAATTGTTTAGCCAAGAAATTAGCTGGTTGGGTTCATGACAGTAGCATGTTATACTAAATAAACTACAACTTTGATCTCATGCTGTTGTACTATTATAAGGAGACTAATTGCTACAAATTTAGAATGTACATTCCCAACTGTCTTTACAGCCACCCAAGCAATATCCAATATGAACACATAATGACTAACATGCCGTTTACAATTACTCCAAAACTACCCCCCCCCCCCAACCTTTTTTCTGGACCTAGGATTCAATCACGTGACAATACAGGACAACAGGGGGGGGTGAGGAAACAAAAGCGATTGAAACCAAGAACATAGGACCATCCCACACAGAGGCACAAGTTCTACAAAAGGTAAACATTATCGGGGAACCCATCCTCTACGCTACAAGCAAACTTTACGTAACTGCGGTGACAACTAAAAAGAAAGACAGCCCCTGTACCTGGTCATAGCCAGTCCTCATTCTCTTGCGTGGGGAATCAGAAGGTGATCTGTGATGATTATGTTCCCGAATAGGGTATCCTCCGGAATCCTGCAAAGGCAGAAAGGGACGTGTTGCTATTCTTGAAAAGCCTAATGCTGAAACTAACATTATTACTTTTTTGATAAAAAGAAAGCATGCCTGTTTCCATTATGACAGCCTTCAACAAGGACATTTTCACAATATCCATGCATGAACTTAGTACATCTCTTCACTTTATGAATTGTACCTGATTGGAAAAGACTGGCCTAAAAACTTGCAATATTTACTATAAACAAATAAATGAAAAAAATCAGGTCCTTTTGATTTATTTTTGGGGGAGCTCGTAAGTGGAAACTTGTGATAAATGTTACTATTTCCTCCCCACACACAACAGGCTGACAAATGATACTGAAGAATAACAATATGGAAAGTTTCAAGTATTGATAAGTATTATCAATCTGTAAAACTTGAAAGCATCAAGTTTTCCCAAAACTTCACCAATTCATATGCATTACTATTACTGCCTATATTAACATTAAATCGCGATCACTCAAAAGTAGTAACTAAAGAACATAATTCTTAATCTTTCAGATTAAAAAAAAATTAAAATGTTACAAGATTTGCACTACAACTGCACTAACCTGACGATATCTTCTAAAACTTGAATCTTCACCACCACGGCCACCTCTGCTACCATATCTTTCATTGCCTGTAAATAAACACAACATAGTTTGCTTATTGGGACTTATGTAGAAGGATAAGCACTACAGATTAAGTATCATCACAATCTATTCAACATTTCATATTGATCAAGTTTGAGTACCATTATGCATTTATGTTGAAATATTATTCGTACATTCAGAAATTAAGGACACGAGAACCAACGGGCATTTTATCTATTCAGACATCATGCCTTCATGCCAGCTTATTCAAGTTCCTTTAATAGATTAATGAAACTTTTGTGCAGTGAATAAGTTTGTTTTAGCCTCAGATCGGCTAACCAAGGCTGCACCTACAGTTTAAAGTGAGATCCACACTACTGTGCAACGTGCTTCTACTGGGGATTTAATGTGGGACTCCTTGATTTCAAGGCAAACATGTTAACACTACACCTAAAGGAAGATCTTTGGTGGGATAGTAATAGTCACATTTATTATATTGCTACACATCACATGAAACGTGAATATTTGGAGTAAGTTTGTTATTTGTTTGGTGCTTGCCGATTGGTTGGATGAAGGACTACCCTCACGGTGTTTCTACCTTCTTGAATTGTTTTCTGGTATAGCATATGAACAACTTTGAAGATGGTGCAGTCTGATGCTTAAATAGCACAAAAGCACTCTTAGAAGCTAGCAACTTATTTTTCTGAGAATTTGGACACAAAGGAGAAATTGGAATGAATCTAGCACTGTTTCACAATTATTAACTTTAAAAAAAATTAAATCATCAATATGAAAAGATAATTCAGTAATCATTTCAGACAAAAAATCAAGACAGCAATATTATGATACATGAAATAATTCTTGAAGCTTTCCTGGCAGCAAATATTGAAGAGGTTTACTCGGGCAATCAGCCAGGGATTTCCAGATAAGACTTCTGGCCTTTTGAGAGCTAACGTCACTCATCTTTGGGATGTTCAATCCTGAAATCACCTGGCTAATTCCCTGAGAAAACCTCTTCATTATGATACTTGTTTGACAACACACTGATCATCATCTCAGTTTAATTTCCTAATAACACAGGGTTAGGGTTCTTTTGATTTTTTCCAAATTCTCCTAGGCAGAAAGACTAATTATCATAGAATTTTGGCAATCATTGTCACACAAAATTTGAACCTTCCTTAAAGTAATTAGCGGATTTTACCTTATGCAAGCATGCGTGCTACCAATGGAAAAGGCATTCTCCGTTGATAGAAGGTTGAATTCAAAACTTTTGGCCACGATCAGTAGTAGAAAGCATTTACCGATCTTATTTTAATGCTAAGAGAACTAAATCTGACCCACCCAACTACGAAAGCATGTATTGGGAAGTGACAAACCAGTGTCAAGGAAACATGCAGTAAGTAATCGCTAAAACTCCGCAGTATGTGTTAACAGACTTAAATCGAAATTGAACCATGTAAAAGTTGATTACGTAGCACAATGAACTTGCAGTAAAACAAAAGGAACATGGGCCGAACACAGTATCAAACCATGGATTGAAAACAGGATTCTTCCTGGATTTCAGTCTGCACTCCTCTCCAGCTACATATTCAAAAGTCATGTTAAGGTCTAAAGGCTTTGGTGATGAACTACTGCACTAATTAAACTTGTACTTTTCTTCTGTAGTGGCTAAACTTATCATTACTTAGCTATGAAATGTGATCTTAGAACATTTTATTAATAAAGATTGGATTGAAGGTAATTAATTCTTGGATGGAAGTGAGCTTGCTAAACAAGGCTTAACTGGTAACAACATGAATAAGTATGCAATATATTTTAATATATAGCTGTCTCTACCATACTCCTGCAGATTTTAAAATTCGGCTAGCATACTTACATTATATCATGATATACATGATTCAGAAAATAGACCAACACTATAAAACACATACTGTACTTGTTATGTAAAAAAAATGTAATGGAAACTTCTGTAATCCAAACTCTACATTTCAATTTTTTTTTTTTTAGAACTGGAGTTAAAAAATTCAGCCACGAGGTGAAAAATTTCTACCCCTCGTTGTAGCAGTCTTTTTTCTTCTTTCCACCAGATCAGGGCTAAACTATGTAGAATTTCTGAAGAAAAGATTAGTGATGAGTCCAGATAAAATTTACTGAAACTGAAAACTAATACGAATATGAGGCTTTACTTTCTTGGAATACAGAAAACAGATTCTGTTCCATGTTGGGATATATTCCAGTTTGCAATTGGCATTATGTAGATGAATATTGCTCCATTGCATTGAGAGTCCTAATTAGGATGTCAGAGGGAGACTTACAATTCTCCAAAAGTTATTTGATAGCCCTGAAAGATTTCTAAGTAAGAAATTGTTGTTAATGTTACAACATATCAAACTTTATAACTGATTCCTTTGACAGACAAGATTTACATTCTTGATTATCACATTAAGTCACAAACTATACTAATCCAATATATTAATAGAGAACCAGGTGTAAAACTCAAATATGAGGAATACTGTTACAGAATATTTATGATTCTGCATGTTGAAATTGGAAGCAGAGAAACTTTGCTTCTCAGAGATCATATCGAGTTATTTTATTGCGAATATTTTTGAGTGATAATATGATGAACGGACACTCACAAACACCCACGCCCAAGCCGGGATTAGAACCTGGGACCCCTGGCATTGTAGCGTTGTGTGCTAAGCACTCCACCACAGGGGCTGGCTTAACTTTTAGTATGACATTGAGATTTGGTATAGTGGTAATATCATGGAGTTCCTTTCACAAAAAGGACCAGGCCTTTGATAAAATGCTTATTCATGTCCCTGGGAAATGTAGTGTATTTCTTTCAAGAGATTGTAAGGTTAAAATTCTAGACATATACTGCAATGATAGCAATCAGATAGCATGCAAAAGGCACATAAACCAGACAGGTAGCATAGTGAACACATTCCTTATTTGACCAATTACTTTGTTAGATTCTGACAACCACTTTACATACAAACTTAGCAAACATAAATGATAATTACTTCTCCATTTGAAAACCCACGTAACCAGCAAGTGCAAGGTACAGTACTTTGGTAGTTCCACGAGATCCATTAATGAAAATACAGAAGCACATAACAGGTGGAAAAAAATCTCAGCCCACCACCAGAATTGTTGAACACATCAAATAAAACTGTCGCACAAATACAAATGCAACCACCAGAAAGTCAGGTGGAAAGTCGGGATAAACCCAGGGTCGTCTTCCGCTGCCCCCCCAACATCAAAAACATCTTGGTCCGGAACACTCCCACCCCATCCACACCACTCCCCACAGCTCACAGGTGCAACAAACCCAGATGCAAGACCTGCCCCATACTCATCACCTCCCCCACCCTCCCGATCCCCACAGTGGCAGGCGAGTTCACCCTTCACCCTAAGGGTTCAACCGTTTTATTTTTTATTTTTTTTGTTACTTACTTGTTTTCTGATTTTACTTCTGCTTTGAATATAGTACCCTGCTTCGGCTTGCGAGCTCTGGGTTTATGGTACCAGACCGACCAGTCACTCGTAAGTCTTAAGTTAGCTAATTTGTGAAACAAGAAATAAACCACTGATATCTAATTTTACCTTGTATTGGAAAAAATACACCTTAAAATCCAATAGTCACTACATTTTACAAAACCGTGATATCAACTTTTCTTCTAATGCTGTTCTTGTGCCAGAGAATGTGATGAGGGATTAAAAAAAATATTTTAGCGACGCTCGTATCAAGTTTTAACAATCGCGGGAAACTCGCAACGCGAAGTCCGACGGCACTACTCCAAACCGAGGAAATCTCTTTCGCGCCGAGAAAGTTAATGTTACTCCTTTTCTGTTACCCACCGCACTGTTCTCGTCCTTTTAGCATCACTCGCCCCATTGCAACTTTAAGACTGTGATTGGTCTTAGCATAATCACACCAGGCAATGTTGACCAATAGCATTCAAGTTCTTACCCGCCTAGCGACAGCTTCTATTGCGCCACTATGCAAAACCCGCTCACTGAAATCCAACACTCTTCCTACGCACTATTCCTGTTCCTTCAAATCACCCTTTCGTCCTACGTGTGCGTTATTTTACGTGACCCAAAGTAATCGGTCACAATCTGCCCCTCCCTGGGCAAAAATAAAAATTTCGAGTCAAATGAGGAATTTTTATTTCTGTAGGTTGGTCCTAAATGATCAGCTCTATTTACTTTGGTCACTTGACTTCCTCGGTTGGTCATTCACTTTTTGAACATTCCTCGTATAATCACTACACACGCATCATCATTCTCTATCACCACATTGTGTTGGCAAAGTTTATATTTAAATTTGACATTTATTTTATACAGCACAAAATATAAAAGTATAAGCGATAATATAAAAGTACAAGAGATTATACAATATTAGGTAAATCCCTTATTTTCCACCATCCTTTATCCTTTGAAGTAGTACATTGTTTACCTAATAAGAATTAATACATAATAATATATCAAGTTCTTATGAAACACATTTCTCTAAATACATCAATAATATAACAAATACATAGGAACCTATATTCCAATTTTTATCTAAAATATAAAATTATCTTCTTCTTCTTTTTTTTTTACATACAATAAGTCGACAACACCCTTCCTTTCATTACACTTAAAAAAAGCATTTCACATTTTTATCCTAAAAATTAACCTTTAAACATATTAACATTTATTCAAGCAACTACACTACACTTTTCTAATCAACTACTTACTAAATATTCTTCGAATTCTCATTGAAAGCTCTAAAACTTAGTACCTTCTAAATTCAAATGAAAAGTATGTTTTGGTTTTTAAAACCTAGCCTATTACATTGGTAACATTCAATTTTTTACAGTACTCAATTTTCTTTTCCCTTGAACATCTCCATAACTTCAGGTTTTCTACATGTTGGTCAGTTACCAACTCCTCAGTATCACAATCTAATAGATCAAAAACTCCATTTCTAGTTTGTTTCATACAATAATAAGGCCCTCTAAACAAGTCAAAATATTTAGCAATCTTTTTATCAATTAATGAACTATGCTTATGAGTCTTCAAAAATACTAAATCACCTTCTACAATTTCAGTTCTACCTACTTCTTTTTCAGCATGTCTATCTACAAATTTCTGTCTTTTTTCACAAGTTTTGACTTTCACCATTTTTAGTTTATTACTCCAGTTGACATTAATTTCATTTTCCATTCCAAATGTAGCTTTCAAATTTCCATCAATCTGTTCATTTAAATGTACTGAGACAGGAGCTTCTCCTAAAGTTTCATTTATGGAATAATTCAATAAGTTAACAATTTTACTAACATACAACGGCCAATCTTTATGCATGTCTTCACAATATATTCTCATGAGTCGGTTAATCTCCTGGTGAGCACGTTCTACTAAATTGCTTTTAGGATGATAACTGCTACAGTAATATATCTCAACACCAAACTCTTTCATTTTCTGTTTGAACTGTTTACTAATAAAACAAGACCCTCTATCGCAAATCAATCTTTTCGGTATGCCCAAATGAACAAAGTAACAATTAACCAGCTTATCCAGAACTTTTTCTGTAGTAGCGTTTGGTATAGCGTAAGCAACTAAATACCTAGAAAACCCATCCAACACTGTTAACAAAAATTTCTCTCTACGAGGCCCAGTAGGCAACTGGCTTTGCAAATCTACAAATACTTGCTCCCTTACGGTATTAATGACATGCATACCCAATTTGGCTTTAACAGGGTGTTTATCTGGTTTAGTTTTAGCACAGATAACACAAGTCATTTATCCAATTTCTCACATCCTTTCTCATCCCTCTCCAAACAAATGATTTTATCAGTCTATTTACTACTTTATCAACACCAAAATGTCCACATTGATCATGATAAACCTTTATCACATTAGCTACAAAAAATTTTGGCAAACACAATCTCCAATTTTCCAGAAAATGGTAATTTCTAGTCAACAGAACACCCTCTTCTAGTTTATAAAATTTATTTACATTTATTATTCTTGATCTCATAACATTTCCCTCTACATTTTCCAAAATACTAATGATTTCCCTCAATCTCTCATCTTCCCGTTGCGCCTGTTTTAATTGTTCCTTAGAAAAAGGTAAATTTTCAAGTTTCAAGTTACCAATTGTGTTAACAAACACTTTTTCTATTTCAAATTCCGGGTTGTTTCTTGACAATAAATCAGATAAATTATTTTCCACTCTTCTAACATAAGTTACTTTAAATTTGTGTTTTCCTAATTCTAACGACCATCTACACAATCGCAGATTCCAGTGTTTAGCGGAATTCAGCCATTGTAGTGCTTTGTGATCAGTTAAAACCTCAAACTCCAGACCTGATATATACATTTCAAATTTCTTGATGAAAAATAACACTGCTAGACATTCTAATTCAGTAATGCTGTAATTTTGTTCAGCTTTAGTCAATTTTCTACTTACATAGTGTATCACCTTCTTACATTCACCCTCCATTTGAAACAAATAACCGCCAATAGCGACTGAAGATGCATCACAACTAATATAGAATTTTTTGTTAAAGTTAGGGTGACATAACATGGTTTCATTAGCAATTACCTCTTTCATTTTATCGAAACTTGCTTGTTCTATGGCTCCCCATTGCCATTTCTTATTTTTATGCAACAAATCAGCTATAGGAGCTATAATATTGGAAAAATTAGGTACAAATCTCTTCAACCATGTGAAACTTCCCAGTAACTTCTGTATCTCCTTTTTGTTTCTAGGTTCTTGCAATTCTAAAATGCTTTTTACTTTTTCAGGATTGGCCCTCACACCAGAACCAGAGATAAGGTGTCCTAAGAACATAACTTCCTTCTTACAAAATTCTGTTTTTCTTAACTTAACTGTCATTCCAGCTTCGTGCAATTTTTTCAATACAATTTGCAAATGTTTTACATGATCTTCAAAAGTACTATCAAAAATTAATAAATCGTCAACATATATTATACAAAATTCTAACACATTTCCCAAAACATGATTCAAAGCACTAGTAAAGGCAGAAACGCCTGTCGTAATTCCAAAAGGTAATTTCTTAAATTTGTACATTTTCCCCTCAAAAATAAATGCCGTACATGCCTTACTATTTTCTGTAAGTGGTATCTGAAAATAACCTGCCGACAGATCAAGGGAGGTAAAATACGTCTTTCCATTGAAATTTAACAAAATCTCGTCTAATTTAACTACTCTGTTTTGTTCTAGTCTTATCTTTTGATTGGTTGCACGAAAATCTACCACAACTCTTTTTTCATCACTTCGAGGCTTAGGCACTACCAAAAGTGGATTTAAATATGGTGAGTGACCCAATTCTACAATATCATCTTTCTGCCACTGCTCAATTTGTCCTCTCACTTCATTTTTCAATGCATAAGGTACAGAATAGAATTTTCCCACAACTGGTTCATCGTCTATTAACTTGATATTATATGTAAACTTATTACAAGTGCCAGGTCTATCAGAAAAAAACATCTATTAGAAGAGACAACGCATCCAATAACTCCATCTTTTGTTTACTAGTTAATTCTTCAGAAAATTGTATTCGTTCACGCAAATCATTCATTGTAGCATCTCTTTGGTCTTTAACTTTCGTAGTTAGCAACACTTCAGCTCTCTCAGTATATTTCAAACAATCATCTGTCTCCACTTGTACGCGACTCACGTTGGCTTCCTTTTCACATTCTTCTTCATATTGTGTGGGTAAAAACTTAATAACGTTTCTTCCAACTTCTGTATTAAAAAAACATCTTCTTTTCTTGAAAGTCTAACACCCCTTCTATTGTAAACAAAAAATCGCTTCCTAATATCACTGGTAGATTAAGATCTTTAACCACTACAAACTCCATCAATAATTCAGCTCCTCCCAGGTTAAGTATAGTCACTGTTTTTCCTAGAACTCTAGACTTCTTTTTTCCTGTGTAGTCAATCAAAATTAAATTATCTACTTTTGTTAATGAAGGTCTTGTCACCTCAGATGTGACCTTTTTCCATGTCTTCTCGGACATTATCGAAATCATACTTCCGGTGTCTAGTAAGCATGTCACTTGAAGTTTATTGACCTTAGCTTTCACGCAGACTGAATGTTTAATCTTTCTTCTGTTAGCCGAACTATTCAAAATTTCTTCATTAAATGCACTATCTTCATCCACTAAATCTTCATACCACCTCACGTCAATTTCACACACTTGTAATAAACTCTTTTCTAAAAGCATTACAAATTCTCTCATTGCTAGTTCATTCCAATGCACCAAGTCTTGTCGATAATTATAACCATTTCCCATCGTCTTCTCATATTTATCTAAGTTAATTTCTCCATTATCCTTCAAAAACAAACTATCTAGGCTGAGCACTTGAACTTTTTCTCTTTTTCCCAACTCTTTAATCACTCTGTTAAAGAATGTAAGTTTTTTCCAATGATCATAACTGCTATCATTCGCCACTGCAGGCACAGGAGGAACCGTACACAAAACAATCTCTTCACTCTTATTCTCCAATAAGTCTACTAACTCTACGTAGGATTTCTTAAAATCTTCCTTTTTTCCTCGTTTTAAGACATCATTTGTACCTATTAAAACTAACACTTTATCGAACTTAATGCTATGTTCTATTTTCCTTAATTTTTGTAACAAGTCATCAACTTTACACCCACTCTCACACAAACCGACATATCTTCTTCCTTCTCCGTTAAATTTCACTGATCTGTTTAACACAACGTTCGCAAATCTCACTAATTGACTGTCTCCCATCAATTCATAATCTTCAAGTACACAATTTTTCTCAACTTTCTCCACTGCTGTTCTTTGTATACTATTCTTGCACTGATTAGCACTAAAACTCACTTTATTATCTTCTTTCTTAAACTTATTCAGAGTTTCATCTTCCACTGATTTTTTTGATTCGAAGTCAACTATAGTTGGTGAGGTGCAACTTTTTCTTTTACCAGGCTGTCCCAGAAGTCCTGCACCATCAGCACACTGAGCTACAAGAGGTGAAGTTTGCGAGGGTAGGTAGCGCCACTGGTGAAAGGCTGTTGGCAGGCATAGAGGACAGGTTCGTGGGATCAAGTGAAGGCACGCACACCATGTGTAGCGAGTGTTCCCGTGAAGTTAAAGTGGGCACGATGAGTGAGGACCAAATTGCACTTCGTGCAGTGCTACGTTTTCTATGGAAAAAATGACTAACAGCAAAAGCGGCAGCGGAGAAAATTTGTCGTGTGGAGATCGAAGAAGTGGTGAATCGATTGACAGCTTCCCGTTGGTTTAAAAAATTCGCTTCAGGTGATCTACGCCTTGCGGACAAGGCCCGCACGGGGTAACCTCCGATGGACATTAACAAGTCTCTGCAGGATGCTGTGAATGCTACACCACAATCCAGCACACGTGTGTTAGCAAGACTGGTTGGGGCATCCAAATCGACAGTAAACCGTCGCTTGCATGACATGGATTACACCAATAAACAGCCCCGACAAAGTCCGCAGAGCTGACAGAGGTGCAGGCCCAGCGCAGAGTTGCAATTTGCCAGACATTGTTACAAAACCCGCATGATCTTCGTTTTTGGAGGAGGATTGTGACAGGAGACGAGAAGTGGGTGTCTCTGAAAACCCTGATACACGTAAACGGTGGGTGAAAAGAAGACAGGAGGCCATCGCCCATGCGAAACTGGACAGATTTGGGAAAAAGGTCGTGCTGAGTGTGTGGTGGAATATTGACGGGATTGTCCATTATGAGTTTGTTCCAGAAGGTCATGCTGTAACAGGTGAACTGTATTCTGAACAATTACGCCGAGTGTATGCCATTCGGAACGGGAAATACCTGGCATTAACTAGGAGGAAGAGGTTACTGCTGCAAAATGACATTGCTCCCAGTCACCGGTCTCGAAGAGTGACCAACACACTAGCTGAGCTTGACGGATTTGAGTTGTTACCTCATCCCACCTATAGTCTGGAAGTTGAACCATCGGATTACGGTTTGTTTTGCTCTCTCTCACATTTCCTGTGTGGTTGGCACTTCAATTCATGTGATGAGGTAAATTCTGCCTGTTCTGAGTTTTTCAATTCTAAACCTGCCACCTGGTATCGCCATCAGATTGAACTGTTTACGCAGAGATGGGTGAAGGTAATTGAACATGGAGGCCTGTACTTTGCTGAATAAAGTCTGTCTTTGTTTCTGATATTCTGTGTTTCATTTTCGCCAATGTATGGTGCAGGACTTCTGGGACAGCCTGGTACTTCCATTTTCCAGTTTATTTAGTAAAATACGAAGACTATTCCCGACTTTCTCAAAATTAGGAACACATTCACTACACAAATCACTAGGAGACAATTCCTTATTGTTAACTTCCTCCAAAAATGTTTTCAACTCGCCTACTTTAGTTACTAACTTCTCCTTCAATGGAGGCTCATGAACTTCAGCTTTCACAACTAATATATCATTCATTTCTTTCTCGGGGTTATTTTTACTATTTTTCACTACATCACTGTAAATAAACTTTTGATTTACTATCGTCTGTCCGTTATCAGTTCTATTTTCGGTTCTTATTTTATTAGCCACTATCCGAGAACAATCACGTGACTCTTCCATTACTCGTTTTTTGAACTAGTACGGCTTGCGGTAGAGTTATTAAAACCTTGGCCATTAACCGGTACATTTCTAGAAATTTCCTTTCCTTCCCTATTTGCTAAACTATTTCTAGTTTGATCTTCCTGTCTTCTCTCAAAGTATTCATTTCTTCGAGGTGTCGGCGAGAAACGAGCTTGCTGTGCAAATCGCCCTTGGTCAGGAAATGGCGCTGTTCTAACATTAGTAGTTACACTTCCATTATTTCCCAGTGGAGTTATTCTATTTTGCCCATAAAAATTTCTAGCGTTTCTTTTGACTTCTACGTTCCTCACAGCATATCTCCCTTCATTCTGCCTGGCTCCTCTCACTTCCCCTCTTCTTTCTTCTGTCATTCTTTGTCCTGAGTTTTTCTGTCCAGCCCACAAAATTTCATGCCTTCTTATAACGTCTGCGGCCGAATTCAAAGTTTTGCATTTTGCTGCCAGCAACATTTCTCTTAGTCTAAAAGGTAACTGATTAGCGACCAAACTAACACACTTGTCTTCTGAAAGTGAAGATTGTAGCAATTTCAACTGTCTCACATTATCCCAGTAAAATTCTTCGATCGCTTTTCCGCGTCCAGGTATAAATTTTTGCGTTAATATCTGTCAATTTTGTAGATTTCACATCTTCAGATTCAAACTTCCTTAAGAACTTCTTTTTGAAGTGCTCATAATCACTGTACTTAGACTTAGTTTCTAAGAACCATAACTTTGCTGTCTTAGTTAACACAAAAGGAAGTACATGTAAATACTGATATTCCTTCACTCCCATTAAAGTTAAACTTTCCTCGAGATCTTGCAAGAATTCAGACGGTAGCAAGTCGTCCATTTCACCCGAGAACTTTTTCAACTTTGTTATATCACTATATTTGATAGGGCTTTCTTTTACTTTCTCTTGCTTTCTCTTTTCCTTTCTTCTATTACTTTGTTTCTTCCTTCGATACGTTTTATTATAGGAATCGGAGTCTTCTGAGCTGGCACTCGTGGAAATATGTATCTTACTCCTAGCACCTTTCTTCAAACTTTTTTCATCACTTTCATCACTACGAGACGACTCGCTTTCTTCGTCAATATCACTCACTCTTTCTTTCTTAATCACCCTTCGTACTGGTAGTTTAACTACACTTCCGCTAGACTTTTCTACACTACGTCTATCTCTACGACCCCTACTTTCACCGGCAAATTTCAAAACTTTCTCTACACTTTCATCCGTCATTTCTTCATTTCTTTCAAAAACTAACCCTTTAAAACGCTTCACTTCTTCCTTAAGAGCATCGATTCTGTTATGTATTTCTCTCTCACTTTCTTTCAATTTCTTTTCAAACACTTCAACACTTTCTTCGTTATTCCTTTCTAACAAAAGTATTCTTCTTGAAATAACCTGAACCTCATTCTCTATCTCTCTTTGTTGCACTTTCGACAATTCATTTTCACTTCGCAGATTATCACATTTCAATTCAAGGTCACCTCGATTTATTTTACACTTATTTTTAACATTACTCAATTCTTCCACTTCTATCTCTAATTTTCCTTCTGACTTTCCCACTGCAATTCCAATTTCTTTCTTCATCTCTTCATGCGCCTCGTTACACCATTCACGATGCAACCGCAACTCTTCCCTAACACTTTCCACACTAACTATTTTACTTTCTAACACTTGAAAATGCTCGATCATTTCATTCTTATCTTCTTCACTTTGTTTCACCATACATTCTAACTTCTCGTTTTGTTTTTCAAATTTCGCATCCATTTTCTCGGAGTTCACTAACAACCGTCGGAGCATTTCCATCACATTTGCATTAGTCATATCATCCCTTTTCTGATCTTCCGACACTACATCCTCCCCCACGGATTCATTTTTCTCCGCGCCACTGCACTTTGCACATGTAAACACTTTTCCCTTCTCATTCACAAAAGACTCGAACTCAACATCAGTCATACTTTCACATGATTTATGCTTCCAAAGTTTACACTCGCTACATTCTATGCTTCCATCTTCGCTCAGCATCTTGCCACAACACTCTAAAGTAATGTCCCAGTTAACTTCAGGGCAACAGACTTTCTTCTAGCCATTTCTTTTTAATTAAAACACAGCACCACAACACGCAGGACAAAAAACATATCGCTCTCCTGGCTAGTCGATGCACAACGTCACTTTTCCTCCAGCTGTGATCGAGCACAACAAGGTCAACAAATATAAACAATCAAAACTATCTGCCTCCTCTCAAACACTGACAGTTTATCCAACTCACTAGGAAATGTAAGGCTCTTCCCCGATGAATTTAGGAAATTTAGAAGTACATTTTGGATAATTTAGAAATTTAGTGAGATTAAAACTAACTTTCCCGGGTTTCGAAGGCACCAATTTCAACAGTTTTTTTTTTTTTTTTTTTTTACTATTTTTTTTTTTACTTCTGCTTTGAATATAGTACCCTGCTTCGGCTTGCGAGCTCTGGGTTTATGGTACCAGACCGACCAGTCACTCGTAAGTCTTAAGTTAGCTAATTTGTGAAACAAGAAATAAACCACTGATATCTAATTTTACCTTGTATTGGAAAAAATACACCTTAAAATCCAATAGTCACTACATTTTACAAAACCGTGATATCAACTTTTCTTCTAATGCTGTTCTTGTGCCAGAGAATGTGATGAGGGATTAAAAAAAATATTTTAGCGACGCTCGTATCAAGTTTTAACAATCGCGGGAAACTCGCAACGCGAAGTCCGACGGCACTACTCCAAACCGAGGAAATCTCTTTCGCGCCGAGAAAGTTAATGTTACTCCTTTTCTGTTACCCACCGCACTGTTCTCGTCCTTTTAGCATCACTCGCCCCATTGCAACTTTAAGACTGTGATTGGTCTTAGCATAATCACACCAGGCAATGTTGACCAATAGCATTCAAGTTCTTACCCGCCTAGCGACAGCTTCTATTGCGCCACTATGCAAAACCCGCTCACTGAAATCCAACACTCTTCCTACGCACTATTCCTGTTCCTTCAAATCACCCTTTCGTCCTACGTGTGCGTTATTTTACGTGACCCAAAGTAATCGGTCACAAGGGCACCTGCCACTCATCCAACCTAATTTACACCCTCATCTGTCAAATCTGCGGAAACTTCTACATAGGCGAAACCTCCACCCCCTTGAACCTAAGGATTAATAATCACCGTTCCTCCACCCAAAACTCCGATTTCACTGTTGCCATCCACACCAACAGCCATAACACCACCTTCAATAACTGCTTCCGTGTTGCCATCATCCATCTTTTACCCCCCCCCCCCCCCCGCTCTGACACATCTTTCCGCAGGCGCTGGGAAAGGGCCTACATCAGGCATGCACGCCACTATACCCCCCGGACTCAACCTAGCCAACCAGTAACACTTTCCTCTCCTCCCCAAAATTACCCACCCACCTTACAGTAAACACTGGTGAAAGTACTTCTCGTGATCTATCAACTGTTTCTGGCAAAACACTGATCGTAGAGACGCTACGGTCAGTATTCTGTGCCTCTTCTCGTAGCGATCTTTCTTCTTCAACTTGAAAATGCGACATAGATCGCGAAATATAGAATAATTTCTCTTCGTGTGGTAAGTGTTTACTGTCTCCTTCATTAGTGCTTATCCGCCCTTCTGGCACCTTTTCTGATCCTATTCCTGTGTTTTATATATATATAAGGAGGGCCAAAAGGGCTAAGTAAAAATCAAATAAGGTAAAAGGAAACACTCACCGGACAGTAGGAAAATTCAACATTTTCGCTAATTTATAGCATCATCGGTGTGAGAAGAAACAGAAGACGGAACCGGAAGTTGGGGTCCTGCAGAGTTGCCAGGTCCCCATTGAAGAAGAAGCGGTGCGTAGAACGAAAAAAACACTGTTTCGTCACCAGGCTCGTCGTAAACTGTGAGTGTGTAGGATGAGTTGGGAGGGAGGGCGGGAGGGTGGGTGAGGGTTGGGCATTACTGGGTGGCCTTGTTCAGGCCAGGTGGAGTGGTTGCACTCATGGCCGATATATAGGCCCTCTCCCATCTTTTGCGAACAGAGGTGTTGGCTGGTTGGGGGTAGGAGGTGGATGATCGCTACCCGGAAGCAGTCGTTGAAACTGATGTTGTGGTGGTTGGTGTGGACGGCGACAGTGAAGTCCAGGTTGTGGGTGGAGGAGCGGTGGTTATTGATGCGGAGGTTGAGGGCCGTTGATGTTTCCCCCAGGTAAAAATCACCACAGATGTTGCAGGTGAGGATGTAGATAAGGTTTGAGGCATGGCAGGTCCCTTTGGGATTTGCCAGTGGCCGTGTGCACCTGGAGGGTGTGAGAAGTGATGAGGATGGGACAGGTCTTGCACCTGGGTCGGTTGCATTTATGGAAAGGGGGGTGTTGGATGTGTGGTGAAGGAGTGTTGTGGAGGTTAGGGGGGCGTTTGGGTTTGTCGGGAAATATGTTTTTGGTTTCGGGATCACTGTGGAGGATTGCCCAGGGTGGTTTTCAAACGCCCCCCTAACCTCCAAAACATCCTGGTCCACAACACTCCTTCACCACACATCCAACACCCCCCTGCCCATAAATGCAAGACCTGTCCCATCCTCATCACATCCTCAGAATGTTGAATAAATATTTCAAGCACTTTATGATGACTAATTTTAAGTTGTGGTCTGGGGATCTGCAAAAACTATACGGTACTTAAAGAGGATCCAAGATAAATAAAAGGTTAAAGAACTGCTGTTATAGCTAATTTGAGGAACGCATATTAGTACTATAATCCATGCGGTCTTAGAAAGATCGTTTCGCGGGCTTGCAGCAGACGACAATATGGGGGTGTGTCAGCGAGAACCAATCAGGTCCGCGAATGAGCGAGCCCGGTTGCCACAGCTAACTCGCTGCGCCCTTCTGGAAGGGTGAATGACCTCTGCCTTTTGCTACCTCGGCCTGTTTGTTCGGCTGAGGAGCAGACGACACGAGAGTATCGGCAATAGTGTGCGAGCGACGTCTGCTGTTAGCCCGCGAAACGCTCTTTCTAAGACCGCATGGATTATAATGCATTGAACACAGGCATTGATGATTCAATTGAACATGTACTTCAAGTTTACATAGTTAACTTTGTGGGTTAAAGGAAAATGTAAGTACAATGATTAATTCATTGATTGATTGAGTTGGTGTTTTAAGTCCACTTCACGCACAGTAAGGCTAATGGGGACTGGACCTACAGTTTAAAGTGGGATCTGAACCACTATGTGCCTCCACCGGGTATCGAACTTGGAACCCCTTGATTACAAGGCGGCGATGCTAACAATGCACCATCGAGGTAAGTATAATGAAAAAAATAATTTTGTGTGTTTGTGGGTACAAGGTAAATGCATCTCAACATTCTTCACAAAACAATAATATTTTGATTTAGTTTGTTTTAAGTCCACTTTATACACAGTAAGACTAATCTGACCTGGACCTACAGTGTAAAGTTGAATCTGAACCACTATGTGACTCCACCCGGTATCGAACCTGGGACCCCTTGATTTACAGGGTGACAATGGTACCATTGCACCATTAATAATAATAATTCTTGGACTGTTTTTAACAAAGTAAATATTTCTGCTATTAATAAAGCAGCATTCAAATGGTGACCAAGACAAAATTTATTGCGTAAGAAATACACTAAAAACTTATGTTTCCATCCTCCAACAGGGTCTTTTTCAGACAAATTCATTGTGAATCTTTGTCTGAAGAAGACCGTTATAGGGTGCAAACAATAAAATTTGTCTTTGTCAGCATCTGAATGTTTTATTAAACACGGAAACAAGGTTTAACACTTAATAAAAGCAGTACCGAAAATCAGTATCGGCAGCACCAGCAATAAATAAAACTCCCATTGTTCTGCGAGCATTACTAAATCTAAACACTTACCAGAAGCATATCTATTTCTTCCATCAAACCCCGCAGAATCTTTGTACCAGTTGTATCGGCCTCTTGAGGGCCCACTAAAGCCACCCCTGGATCTTCCACCACCACCACCTCCGACCCAGGTTGAACCACTTCCCCTGTAGGAACCTCTCATGCCGAAGCCTCTACCTCGTGTCATTAAGGAATCTGGAAATAAAAAACATGTATTCCTTATGCTTGCATGTGTTTCATTTAGTCTCATTTATAAATTCAACTAATTTTTTTTAATAAGATTTTCTCCAAAACATGTATTCTTGTCAGAGATATTGAGAGTAGAAATACAAATTCTATGGAAGAGGAAAATGTAATTGAATGATCTTGTTTTAGTTTTGTTGGCATTGGGAATGCTTATTTAAGTGCTGCCTATTCCTTATTTATATTCTTCTACTCAAAGTGGTATTATTCTGGTTTGTATTCTTGTTGCTGCCCTTGTCATTTCATTTACTTATTTTTTTGCCCAGCATTATCTTGAATTTAAAATTAGGCTTGAGTAGTTTAAGGCCCGACTGCATAAAGCAGTTGATCCTCGATTAGCCAGTAAAATTGATCTGCAGTCACGCTGAACTCTGATTTTGTGTTCTATAAAAGTTGAACTCAGATTAAGTCCTTGCGATCTGCGGTCAAAGTTGACCAACGACTTTTCTCCGATTAGCAGACATTGACCGTAGTTCTGAAAGTTCTGTATATGTTCTGAAAGTGAAGCAATGGGACCATGCAAAACAAAGTGCCATGTTTCCTTACAAAATCAATCGAACTTCTTCAGTACAATATCAGACAAAAATGTCGTACCATGAAATCTGAAAAAATAGGTTGCATTTCAAGCCCTCATTGGTTTCAATTTTACTTCAGAATGTTTGACAAAATGCCATACTTTGGTGTTGGACATCTGTCCGATGGAGCCTTAGTGGGTACACCCCCCACCCCCAGAACTTCTCTGGTTGACAACTACAGCGCATTTGGTTTAGCCTGAGCGCTGGCATGCTCAAAGCGGGAAAGGTTTGTCCTCTGCAGAGGATGTCACGTGACTCATAGGAGCAGTGTTGCAATACGCAGAGGTTAGAATTCTACTAGACAAAAACTGGCAAAGCTATATGCGGTTGTCTCATTAAAAAAATACTAATCTAAAGTAGCACGCTCTCCTTCACGATCGTGAAATTCATCAATTGCTCTACAAATAACACATTGTCAAATTTGTCCACATCACTTTCAAATGTCTTTCTTCTGCGCGGTTTTTTTAGGCGTTACTTATCCCTTCCCAGTTACTTTGTAGCGATCATTTTAGTTTCCAAGTTCTTACTGACATATCAGTAGCTGCGGAAACACGCTTTTGCACTTGTTTCATGTTCAACGCAAGACTACCGTTGAGAGGAAGAGGGGGAGGAGGAGGATTCCTCTTTCGCCAAGGAGTTTAATCAATGGGGGTTTCACCGACAAAAAGAATCTCTGGCATTCTTTTCCTTGAACTATCACCTTCTCAAATATAAGTGCCGTAAGTACAGAACACACCTACCAATAAGCTCTTAAGTCAGATTATGGATATAGGTAATTGTTAAGGCAGTTAGCAACTCTGCTCGCAGTGGAACTCTTGCATCGTCAGGCTGATGGCAGGCTTCTGTGCAACCGAAGGCCAGAACTCGAGCTAAACCGAACGGCCTGTACACTCCCTCATTACTCCCATACAAACAAGAGAAAATTATAATTCAGTACATTTTTAAATGTGATAATTAGAGATTCGTTAAATGTGCCAGTCCTGCCTGGCAGGTTCAATGCATCGCATCTACAGTTCAAAGTAACATTTGTCGATAAAGACAAAATTCCCTGGTTTTCCAGGTCTGTCGCAACCCTGGTTTTCTTGTTGATATCATTGTAAAACTTGCATTTGGATGAAGAGGGAGTATACAAATATTACCATTCCGTTTTACCGCATCCAGCCAAGTGTCATTGCAATTCAATTTTGTCCGCAGAATGGAACAGAGCATGTAACTTTGACTGTAGTCTATATATCTACTGCTTTATGAACCGAGCAAGTTGCATTTTAGTTAGTAAAGCTTTCTCTCCTCTTGATATATAAATACATATCTAATGTTATTTCAAATATTATTTGTTTTGGGCATAATTTACATCAGAGAGGACAAACGCCATTGTTTTTTCAATATTTCTTTCCATTCGGGGAAAGTGCAAACACATTTTACATTTCACAATGTAGGCTATTCAATTAAGTGCAAGGAAAATTCCGTATACTACTTACAGGAACTAATGGTCCACCTGTAACACGTTATCATAAATATAATAAACATCTCACATGAACAATAGATCCAAATCAGAGTATAAGAAAGTTGTTATATCTTTTTCTAGCATTAAAAAGAAATACAACTTTCTTTTAAAAAATCTACTTATGCAAGCATATTTTCTCCCCTTTGCAACCGAGAACCGATAGTTGCTTTTGTTGTCAATGACAAATCATCCACGTGGAACTTGCACAAGCAATAAATGGCCGTTGAGTATCTAATTTACGTGATTTTACTAAATTTGCAACATTTTCGTCTATTTACTACATCCAGCACCTCAGATTTATTCTTTATTCAAATATTAAATACATGCATTTTCCGAAACAGACAGTAAAATGTTTGCTGTTCAGTGTTGGACCATTGGCAACATGACAGGCACACTAGCGACATGTCTGGATTTGCCACGTTGCCAAACGGATTTCTTTGACCCAAGATCAGGATTTGATCCAAGATCGACAGCTTTATACGTGATAGAAGCTTCAACTTTGTTCACTACCAGATCGTGTAGGTCAAATCTGATCTCCAGTTAGTGATGTTTATACAACCAGCCCTAAGTAGAACATTAAGTTGTAGATTTAATAGTGATATATGTAAGTTTCCTATTACAATCATACCGACCGGTTGTATAAACATCACAACCTGGAGATCAGATTTCATCTATGATTCGGGAATGAATAAGTTCAAGCTTCTATGATGTTGTATAAAGGTAACTTGATTTGTTGATCTTAGGTCAATTTTTTTTTTTTGGCAACATGGCAAAACATTCATAAATCTAGATATATATCGCTAGTATGCCTGGGAAGTTACCAACTGTTCAACACTGAAAAGCAAATGATTTAAAGTTGTTTTCGATAAATGCGTGTATTTACTATTTGAATAAAGAATAAATCTGAGCTGCTTGATGTAGTAAATTTTCATACATACTGCAAATTTGTAAAATCATTTAAAGGCAAAATTTTCATGCCTGTCAAACTTATTTCTTCAATTTTACAGGAGAAAGTACTGACCGAAATGAGTTTCTGTATACTTTATGAAGGTCTCTGAAGTGTTTTTTCCACTATACCTGCCGCAAAATTAGTTTGGTATTGAGAGCTGAAGGAACACGCGTCACGGTGTTGCCATATCATGCGGTACGGTACGCAGTGCAGCCTTCTGATGCCGTGTCGAGGAAAACTTATGAAAAAGAACAACAATGATGAAATGTGTTATTGTTTTTCGAGGAAATGATGACAACAATGATGAATGTGTTATTGTTTTCTCTCTTCATTTCCATCTCCCTTACAACATGAACGAATTAACGAAACAAGCATTGTTTACAGGTTACCTTTTCAATCCATTCTGAAAATATTGAATATATACACTTTCAATAATCATTTCTTTCCGAAGTCGCTGTTAAAGTCTGCCCATCTTTCAATTATACCGCAACTGAATTGCACAAAGTCCAGTTGGTGAGGCGTCTGACTTTTACGCGGGAGACCCACGGTGGTGTGTGGAACTCTTTCAAATATCCTTAGCAGGCCTCCCCGATGGGGTAGTGGTAACGTAGTCGCCTTGTAATCAAGGGGTTCGATACCCGGTGGAGGCACATGGCACAGTGGTTCGGATCCCACTTTAAACTGTAGGTCCAGTCCCGATTAGCCTTCCCGTGCATAAAGTGAACTTAAAACAACAAATGAATCAATCAATGAAATATCCCTAGCGGCTCCGGAGTCGACTCAGCCCAAATGAGTACCTGGGGCAAACCTGGGATAAAGGCAGTTGGTGAACCACATCACCGCATCACCTCCATAATATGGTCGAGGTCGAGAACGTGTGGAGCCCTACCTCCACATCCCCATATGCCTCCATACTTTATTTTGCGTCCATTATTTGTTTTTGTATGAGAATCCCAGATATTTTATGACTGTCCTTAAAGATGTTTTCCCACAATAATCACTCGATATGTTGAAAATTGAAGATATTGTCATGAAAAAAACGAAATGCCACCTTCAAGAATCCTTAGCAATGCAGAATACGTAGGTACCAATGTGAAAAAGAAGAAAATAAACGAATTTCGGACGTTTGGCGGTTACTGAAATTTTAATAAATTAAATACAAGGCTATTTATTGCTGATGCGAGTTCCATGTGGATGATTCGTCATTCAGGACGAAAGCTACTAACGGTTGCAAAAGGTGGGACATTCGTCCCTGTAAGTAACCTACGGAATTTTCCTTCGTAGAGGTTTCTGTGGAATATGCAGGAATTCTTCTTGTACTTAACTGAATAACCTACGTTTTGTAATGAAAATGAGTGCATTTTTCCCGAATGAAAAAATATCTAATAGTTTACTATCCTTCGGACAGATTTCTACAGAAGAAACTACTTACCATAATATGTTCCTGTAGTACTGTCTAACATCCGGAAGGTGTTTTCTGTGATGTGGGAATGTTTCATAGCGGAAATTCAACCATTGACACATAGCCCCACGAACCATTTCCGGGAAGGTTAGGTTACGTAGGGTCACAATAGGTTACAATAGTTAAAAATTGGTTTCGAAAAAAATATGCCTAGCCCCACATACCATTCTCGCATAGCCCCACATACCATTTGCAGAAACGTACGTTCTTCAGTTACAAAACACTTTTTTTAAAAAAAAAAATTATCAAAAAAACGTGAATACACGTTAAAAATGATCCGCGAAGCAGATAGGTAAGTACAAAATACACGTTAAAAATGATCCGCGAAACAGATAAGTAAGTACAAATGTCAAAAATTGACGAAACTCAGAAGTTATAGATGTCCGAAGGATAGTAAACATTTACCAAAATATCGATATGGAAATAAATTTGTTCACCTCATTGTGCATGATCTTTATTATTATGGAAACGGGATTTATGAATTGATTCTCCTACTTTGAATCTTTCAGCGTATATTTACTTGCAACACTTTGCTCTTCATATATTTCCATTGTGGATTTTTCGCCAACAGGCTTGTGCTTCCGAAGAAATTACGTTTAATACCATAAAGTACAACACATTTACCTGGCGTGCACACAACCATCAGACATTCAAGATTAAAAGTAGTTCATTGCATTTCTAGTCTATGTTTTGAGAAGCAGTGAATGGGCTTTACGATAGGCCTACATTCCCTCTTTGCAGCGTGACAATTGCAACAATTCAACTTCAAGTAAGAAACTACACGCCCTTTTTGTACTGATTGCAGACTACTGATCTTGCTGTTAAAAACAATAGAACATTTTGCGAGAACTGTATAAGGCATACAATTTCTTACAAAGTAAATAATTAATTTCTGATTTATCGTAGCTACTGTATATGGCTGTGTAGAGTTCGGCTTTTTCGAGCCTAACAAATCCATTTGTTACAAAGCAATCATACGGAACAATTAAATTGATACATGTCCAATTGAGATAACTTTGGGAATAATTTTCTCTCCTACCTGTATAATGTACAAATAATTGCAGTGTGATGCAAATAATACGAAATTTATTTTGGGAAATTTCCAATGGCGACAGACGCCATCTCAATCACTTTGCCATTTCTGAAACTTACCGTTTCACTTGCAGAAAGTTGCGAAATATAAGCAGAATCAATTACTGCTATACACAATCTTCTTACGCACTCACGTTTAACTTCGTAAGTTATATACTCAAGACAAATATTAAACACGCATTGAATTGAGAAAACACGAAAAGTGAACCGGCGACACAAAAGCAACTGCAACTGTTACCAGGTCTCACGACAGATATCAACTGCAAATCACGTGGAATGATATTCCTGCCTGCCCTCTTCAGAAGGAAATATTTTTTATGGAAAAAATAGTGCTAATATGAATTTCCTACAAGAAAAGTGTCACTATGGAACACTCACACTCGTCTGCTTCACTGGCTTCACCGACGTGATTCAATCATCAACATATGGATTCGGTGGAGATGTCAAAGGGGTGTGGGAGATATCCTCAGTGGCGTGCCCAAGAGGGGGTGATGGGGTATATATCCCCATTTCGCCCAGTATTCCTAAAAAAAAGAACGTCAAAGATAGGAAAATATGACAAAATGAGGGCTGGCTACCAATAAAAAGTATACATAACCACCCGTTTCGAAAATCCTGGGCACGCCACTGGATATCCTGATTGATGTGAACATTCCTCACTTTTAGCTGATTTGTTTTGTCCTCTTGTATCGTGTTGAAGGATGTTGTAGTAGCAGTGATTTATCCACATACACCCATTATCCAACCACAGCTCGAAGTGAGGGGGCTGGTAATTCGCACCTTAGCAGAATTTTCGCTTAGAACCCCCGTAATAAAAGAAAATAAGTTTTGCGGGTTAAGTGATAGAGCAGCCACAGGCTGAACTTCTACCACGAGGACTTCACCAACTTATTTGACAAAAACTGTGTTGATCTTTTAGTTTTTAATGCACATCGCTGTTCGGGCGATAAATTATACAATGCAGTGACCATTAAGAAGTGCTATATTTCAGTTTGGTAAAGTTACGTCAGTTAATATTGCGCATTGTAGCAACTGGTAGCACGAGTGGCTTGAGCGCGAAGAACTGGGTAGGAATTCTACCGCTGTCGTCTGCTTCAGAAGGTAGGAAGGGTCACATGAACCAATCACGTAGCCCTCTGCTCCATACGCTGGTATACGAGAGAGCATTTGCGCGCGTGCTGTAGAGATCCAAGGTTTTTCTCCAGAAAGGCAGTAAGGAATATAGAGTCCTTTACGCCGAACCTGCCCGGCGTCCGGCAAGGGAAGGCAATGAAAAAAAAATGCTAGAACGAGTGTTGTTAGTGGAGCGTTGCAAGCGGATCGCGAAAAATAGCTATTATAATGCCATGAAGGTCAGACATATATCTATGAAATTAGTCAAGATTTACTTTATATTTACAGCATTTACGCATTTTTTAAATTTTAAATCGGGGAACGCCGGGCGTACGGGCGTACTATAACGCTACGCCACTGACACACACACACACACATATACGCCTAAAATTACACTAAGGGAATTGTCGATGTTTCCTGACGCTTTTTACGCCCCAGTTTTGTACCCACCAATACAATAAAACAGTGAGATGGAATGGGGTTTTTTCTTTACCGACTGGACATTTATCGAAGCTTTTGGCCCCCCTAATCCACTCTACCTCTCCCCTCCATGTTCAAGTAAGATGAGTAGGAAACGTGTTTTTGAGCAGGCCATTGGAGGTTCCGTAGCAATAGTTTATCAAGGAATTCTCCCGAGAAATCAATAAGTCTGGCAACACTGCCGTGGCCGCGCTGAAAAGCTCCTTCCCCCTGTCCTTTCCCCCACCCGCCAGCGCGATGAGGTTCTGAGCAGGTTTCTTTCCTTGTGGTTCCTCTATACTGAACAGCCCCTGGGTCTCCACCTGCAAAGGGGCTTTCACTAGGAAGGAAGGTTTTGCCTTTTTTCTTGTGAAACCTTGCAAGAAAAAAAACTGCTATAGGTATAACCAGCAGGGGGGTTCCCAATTTTTTGTTTTGTTTCACGGCACCCTTAGTGTTTCAAGATTTTTCCGTGGTGGCCAAGTCAGAATGTAGGGTTTGACCATTCCTCTGAACTGACATACGTATATGAAAATAATTTGTACACAGGGATCAAACATCCTAGACTCTAGGTCATTCTGCAAAATATCTACTCAGGAAGAAGTATATTGATCATCGGGCCCGTAGCCAAGATTTTATTTCGGGAGGGGCTCATCCCTCATCAGCAGCCACCATCTAAAGACTAAAAAGTGTGTGTGGAGGAGTAGAAGCCCTGAAGATGAATTTCTCAGTATATTACAAATTATTATACAAAATATTTAAATCCTGATAAGGAAATAAAATTAATTACCACTATACACTATTTATATTAGATATTTGTAGGATTTGGCGGGGGGCTTCAGCCCACTTTGCCCTCCCCCTGGCTACGTGCCTGTTGATCATGTAAATAACATAACATTTAACTGCCATTGTGCTGGATTTTAGGCCCTACTGGAATTCCAACAATTATCCTTAACAAAACTGATGACTCCTTGGTTCATCCTTTTTTTTTTTTACTAAATAAATGTTTTTCTCCAGGTATTTTTCACAAACTGTTCCAAGAATGCCAATATGACACCCATCTATAAACCTTGAGACAAATTCTGCGAAATCTTATACACCAACTTCCATTTGGCCATCACTCTCAGCTGTCTGCGAGAAAATAATGAAAGTCGAGTTGCTAAGGTTCATATCCCCTCACATATATGGAACTAGTCTAGCCATAAATAGTGACAAACTTTTGGCTCAGACTGTAGATCTGGTTGTCAAGCTCATAAACCATGCATGGATGTAGTTATAATTACTTTGCGTAAGGTTGGAGAGTAAAGGTTTGTGTAGCTGACATTCCAGAGATTGAGACTGGTAACGTGAAAGACTTGGTTGATTGAGGGTTGGTCGACTTCACATTATACTTAGAGCAGCTATTAATGCAGTGGCAGCTCACATCTCCCAAAATCTCATCCGGAAGCAGGTGATAATGGCATGGGAGCTGAACATTTCACAACGATCCATGTCCTAGGTACTTAATGAAGATCTTGGACTTAGAGCTTACCAGTGGAGTACTGGATATTTCCTGATGCCACAAGTAAACAAGCAGAGGGAACTAAAATTGAAATGGCTCCTGTAGCGGTATGGTGATTGGCATCATTGGGCATCGTAGAATTCTCTTCACTGATGAGTGTGTTCCCCATTGAAGAGAGTTTTAACCATCAAAATGACAGGGTATGTGCTACAAGCTCTCAAGAAGTTTGTGAGAGCTCCAAAAGTTCAGAGAGATCACCACCCTTACTGTCATGGTTAGGGGTTCCACAAAGCTTAATATTATTTTTTTTTATTATTATTATTTTTTTTTTTAAGGCTTTAAAAACCAGCGCTAAAGCGTATCTGGAAAGTGTCATGGACCCTGTCGTGATAACGGTGAACCAAACCCTCCCAGAAAGATTCATGATTGATTGATTTAGTTATTTTACTTCGCTTTTCTGCCACTTTTGGCTAATTGCAAAGATGGGGATGGATGATATTGATGAATGGACACTCACAAACACCTATCCCCAGGCCAGAATTCGAACCCGAGACCCTTGGTGTCGTAGTGCGATGTGCTAACCACTCTGCCATGGGGGCTGGCCCAGAAAGATTCTACCCAGCTCATAAGGAAAGGATGCAACAATGACTGAAGGCCAATGTACCAGATTTCATTTAAAAAAAATTGGAATTGTACTGCTGATTGGCCATCTGCTAGCCATGATCTCAATCCCGTGGATTGATTTAGTTTATTTTACTTCGTGTTTTGTGCCTCTTGGCTAACTTGCGAAATTGATGAATGGACATTCACAAACAACCAAGCCCGAGCGGGATTCAAACCCGGGACCCTTGGCATCACAGCACAATGTGCTAACCACTCGGCTACAGGGTCCGGAAATCCCGTGGACTACAAACTGTGGTCAGTGCTAGAGAGGACTGTCTACAAGAGACACCCTACAATTGAAAGTTTAAAGCAGTCCTTCATGGCAGCAGTGGCAGATTTTCCCCATGAAGATCATCCATGCTGCAATAGATCCCTGGCCAGAGACTTCAAGCCTGTGTGAGTACAAGTGGATATTTAAAAAAAAAAAAAAACTGATTGGTGTCATTTGTATACATGTGTTACAAACTAAAAGGAAATGTTCAAAATCTCAAACCATAATCAACTTATTCACAAAATAGTGGTGTGGTAAGGTAAAGATCCCCGTGCATATAGCAACGTGTCATGAAGGCACATTTAGGGGATGTGGGGGTAGGGTCCCACACAACAGCACCACACTCTGGACACCTTATTTACCACGGTTGCCCCAGGCACCCATTGTTTTGA
Source organism: Lepisma saccharinum (assembly GCF_977018435.1). Taxonomy (NCBI): domain Eukaryota; kingdom Metazoa; phylum Arthropoda; class Insecta; order Zygentoma; family Lepismatidae; genus Lepisma; species Lepisma saccharinum. Next base: position 42,363,342 of record NC_139251.1, read on the forward strand.
GGGTGGGTAATACCCAGAGCCACTTTATGCAGAGACAAGGCTGGAAAAAGTCCAACCTTAGATCACCCACCCTGGGTCTCCTGCGTGGCAGTCAAATGCCCTACCAAGTAGACCACTGTGGCTCTTACAAAATAGTGTGCGGCAGTATTTATGGCTAGACTAGGTATACACCTCATCATAGTTTTCTTCCATGCAGCTTCCGTTGGACCAATCTTAGTACTATTATTTGAAACAATTCACAGTTTGACGTTACATATTAACATTGTTAACCCGCTTTTACTAGTACACACAACGGCGAAAGTAACAGTAGGCGAATTGTCCACCACCATTTTCATTCGGTCTGAATTACACAATGTGATGACAATGAACTGAAATAAAACAACACAGGATGTAGAATATAAAAGTAATGAAAAATAGCGGTGGACAATTTGCCTATCATTATATTTGCCGTTGACTGTACATGGAACACTGTTGTCCACTACAAAAAGAAACTATGTGCTGTAGAAAGAATGTCAAACCATTCATTGCCTTGTATATTGTTGATAAGATGTGCAGAAAAGCAGCAGGGTGAAATAGGGTTGGTTGTGCTACCTTCCAAGAGTTCAGTAGCTTGTACATCCAAATTGGTAGTGTTCCAAGAGTTGCACAACTATTGTGCCGAATAGATGTGGCCATACAGTTCCCTCATTTTTCCAGACAAATTCAAAAACTTTTGCATGCATTTTTCAAATAAATTTTCAGGCCATATGGTAGTATTTCATCCAGTGGCATAGCACAGTTATCTGGGGCCACTCTGCAAGTAAAATATTGGGGGCCCCTTAGTGAAAAAAAAAATGTCGAGAAGATGCCAGAGTGGAACGGATGGATGCAGAATGGTTAGCTAGCTCCCCTCAGTTGTAAAATATATTAACTTTTACCGCAAATACTCTGCCTTCCCATTTTTTGTCATCGACTCAGGATATAGTATATCAGTGTGGTAGCTTCTCAGAACTAAATAAGGATGGTCTGAATCTCTGTTAAATAACTGGAAGAAGAAAACAGAAATATTTTCTCTTACTTCAACGGAGTGGCACAGCCAGGATCCTTTTTTTTTTATTATTATTATTTTTTTTGGAGTAGTGGGGAGGCTTCACACAGCCAAATATTTTGTTCGTGATCCTTTGTATTCTTTGTTCGAAACATTTTTTACAAATCAGGTTACATAATACATACATTAAAAAAATTCTGTTTGGGGAAATTGTTTAAAGAGTACTAACACTCCTCTTTTGGACTTTGAGGTGTATGCACCTTCATTCAATGTAAGAGTCGCTCATATTAGCCTTATAATACTAATAGTGAGTTATATACTCACACAAACTTAGAATTTCAGTCATGGGGGTTGAACTGGACCTGTAGATAGTGGCTTATCATCAAAAGGTAAATTTCAATCTGCTACGAAGAAATAGCAGCGGACTCCAGTCTTGAGATAGATAATAAAGCGGCGATGGGACTTTATTCACTGAAAATGTGTCACCCATTGAAATGTTGATTGGAAAGACTGGACAACCCCCCCCCCCCCAACCCTTTCCTCCCAAAGGAAAAAAGGTTGTTGCCGCACAGGCACTATATCATATTGGTGTTAGTGGACCTCTATATTATAATTCATAATTTTAACCATGCCATTTCTTTTCGATAGACCACTGACATTTATTACAGACTTTTCATGAAACAAGAACCATTTTGTTAATAGATCATCAGTGCTCGAAGAGTGTGTGTGAGATGGCGGGGGGAGTATAAGGGACATGGGGGATGCTATTCCTCCAGCTAAGAAAAAAATCATGAAGCATCCCCCCCCCCCCATGGATAATTTGCATAAGCATCCTCTTCCCCTAACTCGAACAAGGAAATTCGCCTCTAGGAATTTTCACTTCAAGCACTGTATCCGCTGTATACCCCGCGTAGCGAAGTAGGGGCTACTGGACATAAGAGCAAAGGGATAATTATCCCTGGGCTCCACCTCCTGAAGTAAAACGTAACAGGCATGGACAATGTGAGAAATTTATCTCAGATCTTATTTCAATTTCATATTGAGGCTTGGGGCCCCTTTGAAAATATTTGGTGGGAAGTTAAATTTTAAATATCACGTGTAAAACTAATATTACTGGTAAAAAAAGGTCATGAATTATCAAGCTTGTTTTTTTACGTATTGCATAGCAATAAGGCAGCGCCTGGTTGAGCATCTGAATCTCTCTACTGGATTCATAACTGTCCTACACTACACTATGTTTACGACAAACTGCGTAGCTATAAAGGTATGAGATGAGAGAATTTTCCTATCTATTGCCATCTCTGAGGAAGTAAGTTAATTCTGCATTTCGGATGACAGCCATATGTCAAGTTGGCCGGACCCCTCTGGCTGAGACAATACGCCACTGCTTATTATTGCAGACGTCATCATATGATATGTTAATGGGAACCAGATTTCTGATTCGCGAACATTTTTCTTAAATAAGCGACACTATGTGTTGAACTTTTTCAATTATGTACAATTTCAGGAGCACACAGAGAGAAAATTGCGGGGATTGCCGGGGTGGCCGCTACGCCACTGATTTCATCCCACTTGAACTGTGTTTACAGTAACATGTTTGAACTGGAAATATGATAGCAATGGTTCAAGTTACAAGATTTCTTAAAGTACTTCATTAGTACTTACGGCAATCTGTTGTACCAAATTAGTGTTTACAAATATAGAAATAAACAATTTTTACTGCAAATATAAGAATTAGATTCAATATTTCTACTCTTACAGTTTCTTGTTAATATTTCTATGAAATTCTCAAACTTTTTAGTAATAGGTCAAGTTCCTTGAATTTTCTGATCCTAATACAAAATATTATGACTATAACGATAAACAAAATGGAAAATAATAAGATTCATTTTTACTAAGTATGTTGTTTTTATTATAAACAATCTTTAGATTTAGTAATGACTGTGGTTTTGAATCACTGGATGAGAGCAATTTAATTACAAAATTTCTTATTGGACTTTACAGTGGAATTGATTACAGAACGAAACAACAAAAACATTACTAACCAAATATATTTTTCATTGTAATAACAATAAATTTTATACAGACATTCAAAAGATTAAAATATCCCCATATTTCTGGATAAGTATGTAATGACATAAAAAAATATGTAAAAGAAATATATGTATATCCCATTATATTTAATGAATATAAATTTAAAAAACCTAAATATGAGGAATACTTTGATTCAAAGATTACACTCACCATTGGTAACACTAAAAGAGAACATTTTAAAATTGCTATACAAAGGACTATTACAATTTCTCAAATAAATTTCATGTAAGACAATTCAAATATACACAATATAACAAAAAACAACAATAACCTTACAATTTCATTTTCATTGTATATTACAGTCTTCTGTTTGGAATCATTAAATTTACTCACAAAGAAAAAGAAGAACTTGCTCTTAAATACGGAGAAACTAGTACTCACTTTTATCCGCGAAGCTGTTTTTTCTTCTTTTTCGATTAATTTCATAATGCACTTCCCGCACGAACTAAACATCGATAGCGGGCAAGCGCACCATACTTGGATTCCACTACTGCAGCAGTTATCGCCCGGAAATAGCAGACGACGTACCAAGACGCACAGCGCACCTAACGGCAGCCAGAGAACTACGAACAAAAGACGCACGCCAAGCAACAGCGCAGCAAGTTCCAACGAGGATGGTGGCAGTGGCCACTGAAATTAATCGAAAAAGAAGAAAAAACAGCTTCGCGGATAAAAGTGAGTACTAGTTTCTCCGTATTTATATACTACCGCGTCTCTCTTTTCCCAATCATGAACTTGCTCTTCATGAAAGAAAGGTAAATTTGGTTCAACACTTAGTTCACTATCATACAGGTGTAGCTCTATTCTTCAATACTTCTTTTAAAATCTAAAACCATACATATATTTGTAATTTGTCAGTGAAATATAGCAAATTCAGTCATAATTTACAAAAAAAGTGCTTCACTGTTTTAGCACTTTCTTCGAGAATAAATAGACAAAAATTATATCTGCAGTTTTCTTCAAATCCTTCTCCTCTGACAGTGACTTAAATCAAGTTACAAAAATAGCAATTAAAAACACAAAAATATTTCTCAAGTTCAACACAAATCAGGTAAAAGTTCTGGTATACTTTGCTTTACAGTTATGGAAGTAACTTCCACAATCAACATAAATGTATTGTACTGAAACTTATATTCCATCTTTCCCTATGTCCAGTATACATATGATCCAAGTTTTAAAAAATTCACACACATGAAGATGTTGCTACATCTAAGTGAACATACACAGGTTCAAAATCTAAACATATACTGAATTTTAAGTATATACAATATACAGAAAAAGTATGCTCATGTAGTGCTAACACTGACATTGAATAACAAGCTTACGTCAAATACATAAATTTTCTTAATCACAAGTTAATTTCTGGAAGTAGCGATATTTCATTTGTAAACAATATTTTCATACACACACACATTTTCTCAAACTCAAATATTTTCGCTGTAACAAAAGAAGATTGGATAAAGCATAACTTACACATGACATCATTTCACTAAGCAGTTGAATTTTTGTTAAGCATGTACTTAGTTCTTTAGTAACTCAAGCTTTCACCATATCATGTGGGTTCTTAACGAGTTAAGAAAAGTTCAGAACAAGGGAATGTGATTTGGATTAAAAAGGTTCAACTTAGAAGCAAAAAGTCAGTGCAGATTGCCTTGTCACTGTTCCCTATTCTACCCCAGGCTGGCAACAGACTCTAGAGTTATGTTACAGAGGGAATTGAAGGTAAGAGTCAGCATGGAGGCAGGTGTACAAGGAAAATAAAACGTGCACATTGGAATGAAGATTCATCTGTTTCTTGGGATGATTTGGTGCCAGATGTGTGAAATGCCTTTCCCGAGACCTCAGAGAAAAAAAGTGTAGTGCTGAACAGGACAAGTGCCATCCGTATCTCTCGGCGTGGGACCCACCTTTCTGGCAGTGAAACAGCCAATTAGACCTACTGCTGCCCCTTCTTTGGGCAACTAGCAGCAACCTTTGAAACCCTCCTCCCCAAAGCAGCCAGCAGGAAAATATAATTTTGTCAAAATAGCAGTTGTGCGCTGGGTTTGGGGGCCAGTTCATACAGCGGCACTACTACAGGAAGTCATGGCAATTACTCAAGTAACACCTCTTTAAAAAGTTGACTCCAAACACCCACAAGTTTGGTCTAACAGAAGAGGAGCAAACTATGTTCCTTCTGTGGATTCCTCTGGACCAAGTTGTTGCTTTAACTCAAAGCAAACAGAAGAGAAGGCAGCCTACCAAAAGAAAGAAAATAAGACGAAAATCAGTGGTTTTCCAAACGCAAATAGGAAAATACCAGAAAAGATGACTGCAAATAAAAGAAGCAGAAGTCTTGAGAAGACTTAAGTAAATCTTTTATCATGCAGTACTCCCTGCATTTCAAGGTGGTAAGACAACCACGATTGTGTTTAGTTTGCGAAAAGTTTTACATTTTAAAGGTACACCATGTCAGAGTTTGGATGATATAATGTTGCTAACTTCTTCAGATTTTGTATAGTACACTAAATGTGCAATGCATATTGGATTGGTGCTGTAGATAGTATACAAAAATAATGTTTTAAATACAATTGCTGTACAATAAATAGCAGGTCTAGTCATTCGCCAGCCAGAGGTTGAGAAGGAAGCAATGACAGGACACACTGCATTGTCCCATGTTTTAAACTTTGACTATTCTTGTCTCAACTCCTGAAGAAGCCACATGTGGTGAAAGCTTGAGTTACTGAAAACTACATGCCTAAACTGAACTTCAGCTGGTTAGTAAAATGAGACTGACTGTGAAACCAACTCCTTTGTGAAGAGATCTGATCAACGTAGTTTGCATTCAGTTGCAAAGCAAGGTACATTGCATAAAAAAAATATGTATGTTGTCAATGTATTAAAACACCATAGCCATACTGCATGATTGGCAAAATATTTAAACGACAAAAGCCAAATAAATTTAGTTTTATTCAAGTAAGCTACATGTTCATGTGCATGTTTGTTCTGTGGCAAATCAATTTGTATTTTTCTTTCACATGTTATAGGAGTGCATGTGCAAAAACAGACCTTTCAAAGTGTGATGCATGTTTGCTTTGGCCATAATCACTCCTCACCACGTACAGAAAACATAAAATTCAATGTGCGTTGGACATAATTAAGAGAATACCTAACTATGGCAACATGACTTAAAAAAAGCTCCACACAGAATTGTTCACACTTTGCCTAGTAGATCATATAAATAATGCTTCTTCTTGTATCTCTTTTTCATTATAAATTTAATATACACTAAAATTAGAATAGCGGCTGAACATATATATAATATTACACACAAACTAATGTCTGTTAAATTGAAATCCCATCCAGATTTTCTTTTCATTTCCTGACCAACATTCTGATCCACTATGAGAGCTGCATCATTAACACTAAGAGAGTTGATATTTTTTATGTTTCCACTCACAGCATCCTGGTTTGCTGGCGGCAGTTTATTTCCAACATGCCACGTCCTCTTTCGCCTTCCCACAACTTTCAGTCCTTCATAATTTACATTGTCCTTACTGTACATTTTCTTCAAGTATTTTAGCACTTCCCTTGTATTCCACGTTCGATCCCTATTTCGGCAAGTTGGGCAGTTGACTTCAGAAGGAAACTGAATCTTAGGGTGTTCTGGATCTTCAGTCTCATCCCCCTTAAGCCTTGCATTCACTTTGTTGTGTGATTTCCAGAGCCACATTACACCGTCATAACCCTTCATCACTTCAGCATGCATGCTCTCCGCGGCCATTTCTTGGAAGTGTTCCGAGCAATTGGCACAACCAAAAAAATATTTTATGTACCCCAGCATAGCGGTGAGGACTTCTAAGGGATTGTAAACTGAAGCTACATCCTTCTGAAGTGCATGGTTTACAGTTAACGTGTGGAACATGGTCCACAGACCACAAGGGTAGCCACGAAAGCGAGATTGGCTTCCTTTACAACTGACCCAATCTTGCGAGTTGATAGCATCTGTCCTTGTTTCCTTTTCTAGTGCATTCACTTGATCCATGAACGTTTCTCCTTTGATAGCATCATCCTTGTCAAGTACCCATCTCCTCAACTTCTCCAAAAACAAAGATCCTTGCGCATCGGAAGGAAAATACTTAGCCAAAACGGTTACAAAATTTTGTAATGCAGTCAACGTGTCACCTGTGATAACTTTGTGCAATGGAATCTCATGCTTCAAGGTATACATCATGGCCTTTACCAAATCTGCTTGGTATACCACATCCTGCTTTGTCGCATCCGGACTGTCTAGAAACTTCTCGGACCTTTTCCCCTCAGACACAACCCGCAATTCTCCGTACTCCGCACCTGCATCGCCCTTCTGAGTTTCTTCTCCGTTCAATAGAAACGCCCTGATGGCTTCACGGAATGCCTTCCTCTCACCTTCCACCACATTGAGATGCACAATGCTATGATCCCTGTGCATTACCACAAGACTAGGAACTTCCCTAACTTCAAGAAGTTTCATGAAAACTTCATTGTTGGATGTTACACGTCTAATTTGAATTTCTGAAGAATCACTGAAGTCTAGGATCACTTCTCTGCCCACGTAAGAATCAGGTGATTCACAGATTAAAAAAGTGAACTTCACGGAAGGTGATGCTTCTTTCCACAAATTATTGGAATCACTACTCCTAGAAATAAAGTACGCAGTTGTAGTAATTGTTATGCAAGCAAACAAGGCATGGATTATTTGCATTTAAACAATTTAACACTGAATTATATTGCATAAAGATGAGTAGCAAAATTTTTTTTTTTTTTGAAAAACTAAAACAAAAGGAACAAAAAGTTTTTAAAAAATAATTTACCAACATCTTACAAATTGCAACACCATGTTTAAAGGAAAGTTTAAATTTGACGGCACAAGTTCTACTCAAATACACAAACTTACCCACATACCCTGCTGAAGCAAATATGAGATCCATGAAGTGTTACAAAAAGTATTTATCAGTGTGGAATTTAAAATGTACCACAGTTGTGGCTGTGTTCTAGAATAAAAAACTACTGCATCCTATGTTATCCTTCCCAAGTTGTATGGCAGAAAGAGAAAAGTGTCCATAACATTGGAATGGAGTTGTAAATGATCATAGGAAGCTTGGTTTATTTTAGTCATGTAGCTGCATAGAGCTACATGCATGCAAAGGAAGAGAGGGCAGAATCTGAATACAGTGTAATGTAGTGCTATAAGAGACAGGAAAAAGTTAAAATACTGGAGGGAGAACACACGTACAGAAAATGTCACAGAAAAGTATACACAGTCACTCAAAAACTCTGACAATTGCCGACTCTCAGATACTTGGATACAAGGTCCGATGGATTAAGACAGTTTTTTACAGAGTTACACAGAGCCAGATGGATGCATAGAGATACACAGAGAGTGAGCGCTGTATGTATAGGCACCTCAGCATGATAAACTACGGGGGCAGGTTAGCGCTATGCTAAATAGTGCGCTCGTAGCTCAAATAAGATGTACTGTGCACTTAATGAGAGGATGGTGTAGGGACTCCTGTGTGATAAACTGCGGAGGCAGGTGAATGCTATGCTAAATAGTGCACTTGTAGAGTGAAGTCCTGATAAGTGCATTGATCTGTGATGGGGCAAAAGGCAACCAGGGGAGGTTGTTAATGGAATGTAACGAAAAGATGTATATACGGAGCAGGGGATGTATGTGTAAATAAAATATACATACAAGAGATATACGTGAGACACAATTTTAAGTACATCGATACTATTATATAATGAAACCCAATTGATCTAACCTCCTCTAAATGGATACATGTTAAACCTTCTGCCACTTCCTAATACCACATTTTTGCAATCATCTAGGAATGGAAATTGTCTACCATGTAAATAGCAGTGACATTTGGAATTAGGGAAGGGGCTGAGTATATTTCCATGTATTAACCCATCCGCATAACTAGTCGTCGAATCGACGGCCTGTCTGGACGTTCGCTTCCCATACCTAGTCGTCGAATCGACAGGTTCCCGATTTTCATCACATAGTTTCTTTCTCTGCCAATAGATGGCAGAGGTTGTATGATCTTTCAAATCTATGACGTGTATGTTTGTGCTGCTAAGTTTTTCATACAATTTCAAGCGTCTTTTGTTCCGTAATTTCTCATGTAAACAAACCTTCATTTGTTACATCTTGCCAACATATCGCGTAAGAATGTTGTAGAAGATTCTGCGATTGAAAAGTTGCTTTTCGATAGCGATGAAGAGGAAAATGTGGATTTTGGAAGTGGAGATGAACACAGCGATTCATTTTGTGAAAGTGAAGAAGGTAGTGAAATTAGTGAAAGTGTGGCAGGAAAAAAACGAAATGTTGAGGAATGGAAATGGACAGATTTGTGTGATCAAAACGAAATTCCTAAGCAAATAGTATTCTCAGGCTGTGGCGGCTGGCAGCTAGTATGATGGGTAGTGCCAACGTGATCAAGAAATCGAAAAATTTTCACTAGCATACGTCATAGAAATCTAATGAAAGAGGTAATTTTAATGGAACTTTGATTACCAAAATTGCAGACAAAAATTCAGACTTCCTAAGATTGGTTTATTTTACTTTGCATTTGTACTACTTTTGGCTAATCGCCAAGATAAGGATGAGTGAACACTCACAAAGAACACCGATGTCCAGGCCGAGATTCGAACCCGCAATCCCTGGCATCGTAGCATGTTGTGCGGAGGTCAGCCCGAGTTTCTAGGAAATAAATGCAACTATTAAAATTTCGACGCCTGTCACCTTTACCATTTTTTTGATATTTTCAAATAGAATTGATGTTTAAATCTGGCGTGGGACAGCCAAGTTGTTTAACTTTTAATTTAATATCGTACATAGTACCTTGGAAAACGGTGTATGTAATAATGCTCTAATCTGACTCATCTTGACTAACTACCCTTCCTTTCACACACCATCGGACACTTTTACTTCACTAAAAAGAAAAACACTGAACAATTAGAGACTCCGTGTCGATCCCTGTATTCTCGCCTTGCTTTGTTTATAATTTGCAACCCAAGCACGGCAGACGGTACATCAACGATCGGTGTTACTAACAACTGAAATATGATTATCTTCTATATGAACTGTAGATCTACAATTTTTAGAATTCAATGCAAGAAATTGAATTATATCTCCAAGTGAAATTCTTATACTGATAGATTTTCCATGTGATTTTTTACAAATATTAAAGTAAAAAATCCTCTGATGATGCGAATTCCCTTTGATATTTAGGCAATTCTTTTGTACAGTAAATGTCTTCAATGTTGTCAACGTCAGTTGCAACACATGAGTGTTTGTGTGCGTGAGAGCAAGGGATATATCTTTTCTTAAGGAAGAAATCTATAACAAAAAAGTCCGAATGGCTCTTTAGACGCATCTATCTAAATATTTATATAAATATACGTTTGAAAACCTCCAATACTAAGCATTAAAAAACCATTAGAATAACGTAGTGGTCATTCAGGCTGTATTTTTTGGTCTGTTTAAAGTTAGCAAAAAACAGAGTCAGTAGCCTAAAAAACAAAAGCATTAATAAGATGAACTTTTTATCGATAACACTGTGAAGAACAAAAATTAATGCCCAATTGATAAAAACTGACATTCTCGTCAACACACTGAAGAACAAATATCACTATGCCATAGATAAAAATTTATATCCTTATCAAGAACACATCTAGGACTAAAATTTATCATTTATATGTCATTTAAACTGAACAATTGAAATATGGTTTAGCACAAAGACTGACAACACACAGGCTTTACAGATGTTTATGCTGGCTGCCTCAAGAATGTGGTTCTCAGGTGTCCTATGTGAATGGGTTACTCCGCATACCTGTGGAGAAGGTCACAAATGATGATGATGCAAGTACCCATCTCCTTAACTTCTCCAAAACAAAGATCCCTGTGCATCAGTAGGAAAATACTTAGCCAAAATGGTTACATAATTTTGTACATGCAGCGCAATCTGATCAACTGTTGTGGCTGGGAAGTGCTTTACCATACTCCATACTTCCTGGACATCAACCCCTGTGACTTTGACATATTCCTACGATGAAAAGAACAACTTTGTGGCTGTCGTTTCCAAACTGCTGGTGACTACATCGACGGACGGCGTAGGAATTAGGCAAGGGCTGAGTATATTTCCATGTATTAAAAGATGATGATTGGAAAATTTTAATTTACGCCTAAGCTTTGAAACATGTATCTCTTTTGTATTACTTGTAAATAAATGGTCACCACTACTGAAATTCCATCCCACGTACTTTCGTTATGTCTACTTTACTAGACAAATCAAGATGATGATAAATTGTGGTACTTTGATGAAATAGTTGAAACAAAACAATCATTCCTTCTCCAAAATTTAAAATTAATAAATATATATATATATATATATATATATCTGCATTTGTATATATTTTTACGTCGTTTTCCTCCCTCTCCAGGTTAATCCAGATGACAAGAATATTGTTTACATTCAATTGGGGATCATAAAATGAAGCAGGAACACATAATAATCCACAGACTTTTTGTGTAACTGCAACACATTAAAAAGGCTTGCATTGAAACATTTAAAAAAAATATCTTTTTTTGCACATTCTGGGTGTGGAAAGAAATTCGTCACAAGACATTTTAAAGTGCAATAATTCTACACGAGAATAATTTGGGAGTTAATTGATGTCATTAACAGAATGTGATGTGATGAGTTTTATGACTCGGCAACTAGCCTTTGTTATTTTAAACTGCAATTATACAAGTATCAGTATCGGTTGGGGCTGTGCTCTAATAGATACGTAATCAAGGGGTCCCAGGTTAGAACCCGGTGGAGGCACATAGTGGTTTGAATCCCACTTTAAACTGTAGGTCCAAACCTGATTAGCCTTACTGTGAATAAAGTGGACTTAAAACACCAAATCAAACAAACAAACATGTATATCGACGTAACACCAATTACATTCTGGTAAAATTTAGGTGACTTGATATCAGAATTTTGAGTTCATTTTCAAAATGAAGCAAATAAAACATTTGACAGCCATCTAAAAGTCTTACCTATATGGGGTTAAATTGGGCCATTGACTACCCCTACCCTCTACTTGTTCCTTTTCCAGAAGGTCTACCACTCCCTGCCGTATCTCATTCACAGTCTTTTCTTTGGTCAATGCCGTTCCCAACTCCTTGGGGTGTGTTTGCTGTGGAAACAATTTCAGAGTGGGGTACCTCATCACATCATAATTCCTGCACAATGGGTTATTTTCGTCATTGGCACAATCAACCACACCAACAGTCACAACTTTCCTCCAGTCTGCAATATACATATTAAGCATACATTAGAAACATACACAGTACTTCAACGAATGAGTGTAAAGAGCTGTATCCAAAATATAATAATATATCTTTATTGAGCGGGCGAGGTTCAGCATACGCTGTTCTCCCACCTAACCCTTGTCAGAATACAGTCTACAGTTACAAACAGTATATATATATCCAATAAGAGAAAAGAAAACATGATATAAAGAAAAGTAACCACTTGTTACACTTATTAATGTGAAACCAGCTGCCAGAATGTATGAGGTGAGCATGGTTTAGTGTAATGGATTTCTCTTGTAAGTGGTGAAGAAATAACAATGTTGCCACTCTTATTGTCAAAACAAAATTCTGAAATTTCAAATAGATTTTTAAAAGCTGAGCTCATGTCAATCTCAATCAGTGTGACACTTACAGATTGGGCATAAAAAAAATCCCCTAACTATGTAATAAGTGCAACTTGGAAAAATTGAAAACAATTTGTGATATTCTAAAAGGTGGAAATTCTGATCTTGATGATATGAATCCAGCTACAATAGCCTGTTTCATGTATGCTCCATGCATATTACAATCATTTTCTGTTATAAAAAGCATCCTTTCTGACACATGGTAATCTATGAATGGGTTTTGGTGTCTATTTTCCACATTATAAATGACTTTCTGCCTGCCTATTTTAGCCTTAATAAATGCCTGAACTTCGAGGCACAATATATGATTTAGCACACACAGATGTACAAGGAAATTAAGCGAAAAATGCAGGCTCAACCAGGACTCAAAACCCTTATCTCTGGCATACTGAGTCATTGCTCTGCCAACCAAGCAAGCCAATTTTTCACTTCTGCTGTTTATGTGTGGAATTGCCTCCGTCAATGATACCATAATGCAATGTGTCACCTTTCAAATACTGATCACATCTGAGTTGCTTGATCTCCTACAGTGTGAAGCTGTATATTACCTTGTGATTGGCACACACATCTCCCTGTTGTATCACTGTTAGAGGCAATTTCACACAGGTATAACAGCAGAAGTGTTAATCAGATACCCTTGACCCTTGTACCCTCTTGAGAAAGTGAAATATCTTGCATTATTTTTGGAGATTATGTTGTTTACGATGTTTTGCTCATGGAGATGTCGTATTGTAAAGTAAACTAAGTTTGTTTCCTTAGCGTGAAGCAGCACTGGCCGAAGGCTTTGTGCAAATGAATATAGCACCCAACATGTGATTCCACAACAGCAGCAGACTGGACATTGCCTACCGTTTCATAAACGTATTATAAAATAAAGTAAATCAAACACAATGGACTGAAAACTTATGAAACCAAAATATAATGAAATTATCATTAGGAGCATTAGGTTTATTGGTGTTTATAATTTTACGTCGTTAGGTTAGGAGTGCTAAGCATTATCTTTGCACATTTTTTCGATATTTGAGTGTGCATACAACCGGTTTTTATTAATAAAAAGTGGCAAATACTCCAAGATGTCAGGGTTTTACTTACACAAGCCATACTTTGGGATCAAATATCTCTGTTATTTGTTTTCGTCGTGCAGGAACAAATTTTATATTACGTAAAACATTTAAGTCTGATCATTAAACAAAATTCATTGTAATTCTCGAGGAGGTACAGTGCGTTAACGGCCCTGAAAATCAGGTAAAACCAGGGCCTAGTAGCTCAATTGGTGGGGCAATGGTACAGTATTCCAGAGACCCAGGTTTGAGTTCAGGGCACACCTGCATTTATTATATAATTTCTATCTAATCTTAGAAAATTTTTCCTTATCTCAGTAACTGTAAATATTCATGGTCAATCCATTTGCAACTTTGTTACAATGCAACACAACACAGTTGAGACCAGAATTGGCTCATGTTGATGTGGTGTCAACATACGAAACCCCCGTCAAAGGAAAAATTCAGTTTACAAACCGAAAAATGTATTCACCACAAGTACTAAAAACAAAGAGATTTAATACGACACACGATTTTAAAATGTTTTTTTACAAATTTCCTATTTTTTCCCATTATATGCTATATGTGAATAAAATATAAACTGTCTGACATGCAGATGGCAGTCCTACACACAAGCCCCGTCTAGTTGGCTGCACTTTTTGACACTCGGTGCAGTGCAGGTGTATCCAGTATCAGAGTGGTGCAAGGAAATTATGTTCAACCAACTAGATGGAGAGCTGTGTTCAAGTTCAGAAGATTCAACAAATCCCTGTCTGCTGCTTTAAACGGTAATTTGATTAGTTAGCACGCACCAAGTGACCATACACCGGTCCAGAAGGTAGTGCGGACACCAAATACACTACTTGACTCCAAATCAACAAACTAGACGACTCGGTGTTGTATCGTGCAACCAACTGGATGCTTAGGTGCGAAGAGAGTCAAAGCGAGTCAAAAAGTGCACTGAAAATAAGATTACCTCTTTGGTACAGAACAGTATTGGGTACATACATGTGTCTATAGGCATGTGCAGGGCTCGAAAAATCCCTGTCGCCAGGTCGCATGGCGACTGTGATGTTTTGCTGCAATGTTGCAGTTTTTTTTAATTTGCATGTACGAAATTTTGAAGATTATAAGTTCAAATTGCAGTACAGTGTAAACTTTTCTTTTTATCAATGTTGTGAACATTCCACAGAATCAGTAACAATTTCTTACTCTTTGTCCCCCACCCCCATCTTCCCGCTTTGTCTTGGCAAGCACTTCGTAATTAAATGCTCACATGATTCAGTCATATTTTGAATTCGGTGATGCTCAGCTTCTTATAGTATGATAATAATAATAATAATGTACAACACACAATTACTAGTAGCTGGTTTCCTGGCGCTTGATTTTCAGAGCTGGCGCCTAGCTCTGAAGAAGATTTTTCGAGCACTGGTCATGTGGAAAATTCGTATAATGTAGAATTGCAATCCCATTATGTGAAAAATCGTGACATGACATGTGGAAGTAGGGCTGTGTTTGTTTTTAAGGTATTGCCTCCTCCCCCGGGAATCTGGTACCAGGGGCGCCGACTTGTCAAAATTATTGGAGGGGCTCTGATCACTGAAATAAATAAATGAATGACACATTCCCTCCCTTTTTTAAAAATAAAAATTACATCTTCATATAGCAGTTTTTAAGCAGCTATTATATTCCTCATGCGAATGAAATGGAACATGAAAAACTTTTAGAAAATGTTTCAAAGTCTTTTTATGTCTTTTGTGTCTGCTCATTTGTTTTTAGATAACAATTAACATTTTTTTGAAAAGTAGGCCATGTATTTACATTAAGAGGCCAACAGTTTCATGCCGGCCTCGGTAGCCGAGCATGTTGGGTGGTCGACTCAACTCGCTTTGATCGGGAGGTCTTGGGTTCGAGTCCCGGCGAGGGCATTGGTGTATTTTAATGTCCGCAACAGACTTGTAAAGAAAGGACATGTGACAGGTGCAAATAACCTTAGTGTTGACGTACCCATAAAAATTACGAATATTTACAATATTTAACAGTTTTACTTAATTATTTACATAAATGCTAACACAAATCGCAGGAAAATAGTTTTACTTTTTTGTTCTTGCTACAATATTTTACTTCTTAAATTTAATTTTGCAATTATAAAAAAACGCATAGCACGCCGTGCTTTAGCAAAAATTCATTTGATCATAGCCGTTCCCACTTTCGCAATACAGACTTTTCATAAGCTTTCCTTGCGTACTTTACTGCAAGCCAGTGTTAAATAAACTCAAAGAATTTAGAATTATTTTCCCCTTATTCCTTGGACTAGAGGAAGAGATTTCGAGATTTACGACCTCAAATTGTTCAGAATTCATTAAACAACATACTGGTATAATTGTCATATCACCTCGTTATTTAGAAACTCCTTTTAGTAAAAATGTTAACAATACTCATAATTACATATTTAGCATATAGTAACAATTCATGTGTTTACTGTCTCCGGTCATAGACCCCAAAAAGTTGATGGTTTAGCGGTCTCAGCCCCCAAAGTTGATGGTCTAGAACAATTCAAATGTGTATTTAAAGTTAAGTTCATGTGGCACAATACAGAGTAAACTTTACAAGAGAAGCAAAATTATACATTAGATCCTCTTAAGCAAAATTATTGGAGGGGCTCTGCCCCAACATCATTAACATGGGGGGGGGGGCTCGAGCCCCCCCCAAGCCCCATGGAGTCGGCGCCTATGTCTGGTACCTTCTCTGGCCTTAAGTATCAAGGTCCTGTCTCAAATTTACAAGGCCTCCCCGATGGCGTAGTGGCATCGTCGCTGCATTGTAATCAAGGGGTCCCTGGTTCGATACACGGTGGGGCACATAGTGATTCGGGTCCCACTTTAAACTGTAGGCCCAATCCCGATTAGCATACCTGTGCATAAAGTGAACTTAAAACACACAAACTCAAATAGACAGGACCACCCACCACGGCTCCTTATTTCAAAGCCATAGCACTAAAATATAGGGTAAACTTGGTTCCAGAACAACGCCTTTGTTGCACTGCCATGTAATTTTTTGTTACTCACTTGTGCTGACACATTTCTGTTAGAGTCTGTCACTTCAAACAATTTGGAGTCTGGCTAGTAACAAATAGTTATGAAACTTCTTTCAGGAAATGCAATAGCAAATCAGTATATGAAAACATTACGCTAAAAAAACTACGTGATAATAATTTTCAATAGACAAAAGCGTTGAAACATATATTTCACCTATGTGATATTACTCACCATAAATATCTGCAGCAAGCTCTTTCCACGTCGGGGCAAAACGAATACAATAACCGCACCAGCTGTTGTAAAATTCAATTAGCCAGGCGTTTACTGTTCCGAACACTTTTCTCTCAAAATTCGTAACGTTTAGAATCGTGAGTTTGTCGTTTACATCGTACAATCCTTGCTGTTCGGGTGAAACTACACCGCCAATCACATTATGTATTATCAATCCTGTCATAAGTATAAAATATAATGTCACTTTCTCATCCATTCTCAGCTATTCACACACAACATTCAATATCTATCACAACCGGACTCCAGTTCACAGAAGAGTGCTACACGAAGTGCATAAATGTCACACAGCACGCACACACACAGATTACACACACACACATCGGAGCAGAGTTGCCAACTGCGTACTCAAGAATAATCACAAACTTTGTTGTGTCCTTGATGGATTGCATGTGAGGTTGGGTTGCCTATCAAAACAGGTAAATTACGTGATAAAAATAATGTGAACGTATTTAGATAATGATGCATATGGTGATAATCTTTCTTGTTTGCCAAGATGTTTGGATCACTTAAAACGATGTGAATATCAAAATATATTTTTATTTGAAGACATTGGCCCACTCAAATCTTTGACGTCATCCAGTGGCCTCCGAACAGTTCCGTACCCAGGGGAGGGGCCATGCCTCCCCCTGGAGCCATGACATTTTTAAATGTGAACCTATAAAAAGTTACGAAAATAACATCGACGATTTTTCAAACTTGTAAAAATTTCAATTTTGTCCTTGCATAAATGAATGTGTTTGTTGTGTAGAGACTAGAGAGGCAGTCTGCCATATTGGGTACAGTGGGATCCATGAGTATTACCGTGCAAATTGTCCATCACCATGTTCGTGCATTTTATTTGACCCAATAACAGCTTCAAGAATGAAAAGAAAACTCAAAACAAGCTGTTGACAACGTCTGCACCAGCATACATAAAAATCCGTCGCTTTAAAATACACAGGATGAAAGAGAAAAAAATAATGAAAATAGTCGTGGACAATTTGCACGGTAATACTCATAGATCCCACTGTACATATCGCGATTAATATTACCACCTGAGCGCTAGTGTCGCTTCCAATATGGCCGCTCTACGTAGGATAGATCTTTGTAGTACGTAATAGCAGCGTGTTGTCATTGCTGGTATGGAAGAAACGTTTAAATTACGCATTCTATTTAAATATTGCGAATGCGATGTGAATTCCATTAACTATAACGTAGGCGAGGCTGTGCTGAGAGCGAAGCGTTTAATTATGATAAAAATAACACGGGAAACGCACACGAAACTAATGTATACGCACCAGGCGCGGAGCGTCCATGTAAGCCGTGTGAACCGGGCTTACACTTTGTTAGTTCTAGTAAAATGCATGTAATTTTATGGCAAAATTAGTAAAAACTTCAAAGTTCAACTCGGCCCGATACCAGTCTTCGAGATCCTGTTTGTTAGATTGCAACACTTCAGCACCAGGGGACACATGGAAACCCCCGCCTTTTGCTTGCGGAAAGTTGTAAGCCGTCTGAATGTTGCCTTACAAATTTCTGACCGCGAAGGAGCAGTGCCTACCGTGGAGAAGAGCAAGAAATATAGGGAGAAGAGCGGGCCAAACCCTAGGTTTGTAAACCTACGGCTACAGGCTTACAGCAGCGTTGCAAACCCCATGTTTAGAGAAAGTGCTGTTCATGGACGTCCGTGGTATTTCTTTCCACCAGGGAGGATTAAGCAAAGTATTTCTTTTTCAGGGGTTGGGGTATACTAGGTATATTTCCCTTCTCAACATATACTAATTCAATTTGAAGTTAACATTTTTCTGCAACGCCCTTACAATAATTAACAATTTGATGTGACTGAAATGAAATTGTATGTGTAAAAATGGTTTACATTCATTTTTCAGGAAGTGTCTCCTTGCCTTGCCCCTTCTGGACATCCATGGTGTCGTTTAAACTCCGAAATTATGCTACATACTACTAAATTGTTCTGTGATTTTCATATTATTAATATTAATTTATAACAAAAATATAAATATAAATTCGAATGGTTCAACCAACGGCATGGGTTCGACGTTATACGTGAAAAGTTTGAGAGAATTCAAGTGGCCCTCTTGTTTTATTTATATCCCCAACTTGTGCGAAATTTAGCGCCATTATGCTTGGGTTGGCTTCACTGAATACGCGCCAGCGAGACACAGGTCCTGCAAAAGGAGGGGCTCCAGCGTTGTCGGGTATGAATGGTTGACTGCAAAGGAAATTTGAGCCGCCGGTGCTTCAAGGAGGTTTTTTCCAGGAACAGGGAATTCTGAAGCAAAAATCTAACAGGAAGGGGAAAAAGAAGAAACCTAAAAATGAGCGGGATACGTTAAAAGTAGATACACATTGATGTGCTAAATTCTTGTTTCTGTTTTTAGCTTATAGGAGAGCATAAACATCAGAAATATTAAGATCTCTGTTTTCCGTTTATGTATGAACCCAGCTGGTAATAATTGAGCTAAAAAGTGCAAAAATAAATAAATAAATGTTAATGAAAGCAGAAGATTGAACCAATTTTACAAATCTCATGCCAAATGTGAACAAAATATTATTTATTACGTAGTCCGTGATTCAAACACTCTTCGAACAGCGTTCAAAAAGCCTGTTTATGATCTTTTAGGTGCTAGATTTCAGTGGCGTAGCATGGACATTTCGGATGGGAACGCCAAGTCCGAAGGAAGAGTCGGCCTTTTCTTGCTTAATAATTTACTTATGGTATTAGTCGCCACAGGTATTATTTGCCTGAAGTAAGCTGGGTTTTCAATAAAACATCATCATTGCATGTTTTAGCTAGAAAATTAGATGCCTCACTATACCACAGATGTTTTGAACTCTGGTGTTCTATACCTTTTTTTATATCTTTCTGCATGACGCAAGTCATTAAAAACCTACCTGAATCACAAGCGCCTCTGCACAACAGTAGACGTCATTGTTGTGGGCGATCCAACTACTGATTGATTTGGTTTATTTTACTTCGCTTTTCTACCAGTTTTGGTTAATTGCGAAAATGAATATGAGTGATGATATTGATGAAGGGACACTGACAAAGAACACCCGTGCTCACGCTGGGATTCGAACCAGGGACCTCTGTCGTCTTGGCGCACTGTGAAAAGCAGAGTGGATGATCCAAATATCGTACACTCTACTGACGTAACAGTGCCGATTAGTAATTCAGACCACTGTTTATTACATCTTGAGAATGCTGATAAACATTTTAAAATAATTTTGTCCAGAGACCATTCGATGTTAAGAGATTTCAAATGAATGCTAAACATTTCCATTCACACAATATTAAGTAGTTAGATAATAACGAAAAAAATACAATAAAAAAATAATAGTTTTGCGGGTTAAGTGGTAGAGCAGCCACAGGCTGAATTTCTGTAACGAGGACTTCACCAACTTATTTGACAAAAACTGTGTTGATGTTTTAGTTTCTAATACACATCGCTGTTCGTGCGATAAATTATACAATGCAGTGGCCATTAAGAAGTGGTATATTTGAGATTGGTAAAGTTACGTCAGTCAATATTGCGTATTGTAGCATCACACAGCACGAGTTGCATGAGCGCGAAGAGCGAAGAACCGGGTAGGAATTCTTCCGCTGTCGTCTGCTTTAGAAGGCAGGAAGGGTCACATGAACCAATCACGGTAGACCTCTCGTACGCTGGCGTAAGAGAGCCCATTTACGCGCGTGCTGTAGAAATGGAAGCTTTCCCTCCATAAAGGCAGCAAGGAATATAGGAGTCCTGTACGCCGAACCTGCTCGGCGTCCGGCCGGGAAAGGCATTGAAAAGAGATGCTAGAACGAGTGTTGAGAGTGGAGCGTTGCAAGCGGATCGCGAAAAATAGCCATTATAATGCCATGAAGGTCAAACATATATGAAATTAGTCACGTTTTACTTTATAATCACAGCATTTAAGCATTTTTGAAATTTTAAATCTGGGAACGCCGGGCGTACTATAACGCTACGCCACTGCTAGATTTGCTTTTACAGTATCCTAAGAAAGCACTTACATGTTCTTTGATAGAAATTTCTGGATATGTCCCTACAATTAGTGAGCATTTCTTTTATAATTAATATTGTATTTTTTTTTTTTTTTTTACTAAATATGGGGAATTTTATGCCAAGAGAGGGAATTTTTTTATATCCGAAAGGGATATTCCGCTCACAGTCCGAAAGATCACTGCTTTGAGAAGTGACCAATTTTGGATCTGGTTTCTTTTTGTTTCCCCGTTCTTGTTGTCGAGGTATTCGCGATTAAAATTAACCGATATGCCATCTGCCGGGATTTTCAGGAAGTACTCTAAGTAGGATACGTTGTGTTGAAATCGTTTAAAGCATGGTGAATATGCGAGAGAGTAAGGTCTACTGTTCAGTTTTTTTTTCTCTCTAAATAGTTTTATGGGTCAGAACAAATTAAAAGCTTTCATGTGTTTCCACCCCGTGGAATCAACAAAATGAAATTTGTTAATAAATCAGGGAAAACGTAATTGATAGAAGATTGGGATATAACACTGTAATTCGGCAAGGAAATTACGAAGAATGCACGAGTCTGCTTACTTTATTTTTCGAGAGATAAATATATATTACCATGAAAGTAAAGTCTTAAATTGTACTTTATAAATAAAGATTTTTTTTCGAAAAATCATGAGGCGTCTTACCCAATGCGCCCATGTATTACCGGTGTTACGTATGTGTGAAATTTGGAACAGGTGCAAGTGGATTACGAGGGAAGATGAAAATAGTTTGAGAATGAATTAATGTCAAATGTAACCAGAAAAAAAGTGGATATGCTAATGTTACTGTTTCATTCAGTACGATGTCCTTTTTCAGTGAGTATAGCCTGGTCATGAAATCGTGAATATTATTATTAAACCAGCCTTTCTCTTTCGAGAAAGAACTGCAACGATATGTTCGCAATTTTCTCCTGTCCCAGCTTTTCAAGTACAGGTCAATTTCAATTCCATTATTTTCAAATAATTTCCGAAAACCCCAGTTACATGACGTGCAGATGATACAGCACTGCTTTGGACAACCAGTGCGTATACATAGTTTCGTCTGCATTTTCCGTGTTATTTTTGCCTATCATAATTAAATGCTTCGTTCTTAGTACAGCTTCACGTTTGTTAGATTACCTGGAATTCACATCGCATTCGCAATATTTGAAAATAATGCGTAATTTAAACGTTTTCTACCATACCAGTCATGACAACACGCTGCTCTTTTGTACTACTACTGAATGTAAACAAAGATGTATCCTAGAGTGCCACACACGTAAATTTGCCGTTGCGTAGAAACGAATTTTCGTTTCGTCTCCCTCTCTCTTAGCATCACGTGTTCTACCCTGCTCGAAAACCTTCGCTATTGTTGCCATATTGTCATTCCATTCCTGGACACACTCGCGCAAACTTCATTGAAAACAATTGAACAGCGCTCCAGCTCGCGGTTCCCACCGGTCAGCAGGGACGGCAATGTGGCAATATAGCACGGCGTAGTCGTTGCTTCTTTTATGCAGTGCATGTTCATTGGCTAGCTAGTAACTAGTGTTGCCAACTGTAATAATGAAGCACTATTTCTGTCACGGAAGGGGAAAGCAGGTAAAGTGGCGGTGAGTTTTGTTGGATTGGAAGCACCATATTTTTATTTTATACTAAGTATTTGACCGGTTTGACGTTGTGTGCGTGTATTGTGTGTGTGTATGTAAAAGTGTGTGTTTGCTAATGAACGTTAAATTCCATAATGCCTCCAGTTCTGTCGAAGTTGAAATCAAAAACCTTGCATAGCCAAGCTCGGGAAATTCTAAGCAATTCAACTCTGGCTCCGGCAGGTGTTCTTGTAGAAATTGCATAGAGGAGGCTGTCATTTTTGCTGCTTAATGCGATACATATTGTTTTCTGTGTTAAAATTGCCATGCTTTGATGGGTGACCAAGTTCATAGCAGGGCCGGCGGAAGGGGAGGGCGAACCGAGCGGCAAAATTTGAAGAGAAGAAAAAATAAGCCTATTGAAAACTGTGATCGAGCGAGATATTCTTTTGCGCTGAATAGTATTGAAATAGCATAAGAAGTCTCATTATTTATTTTATATTTGATGTTTTAGTTTGGAATATATTGATTTTCAATTTTCCGTTGCTGCGTAATGACCGGGGGGGGGGGGGGGTCGAAATAGAGCGGCATCTACTGCCACCTCCCAGGGAGGCAAAATGACTAGCGCCGGCCCTGGTTCATAACAAAAGAAAAAGCCGCGCAGCTTATCATCTAGTGGCAGTATATGTACTTGTTATTGTTGTCGAAGCCGGCATCCTTTGTAAATGTACAACAAAGGCAACCGACTGTCGCAGATCTCAGAGAGGAAATAATAATACTGTTTGAGGAGGAGTGTTATGGTGCAATTGTAGCGGTTTAACACGTTGGCATGTTATTATCTGCCGTTGCAGTTCCATACCAGTGTATACGGGTTTTGGGAGTGAAAAGTTAGAACGCCACCAGTGCATTAATGCAATGAAAAATAATATATACGTATATATTTTTTTTATTTTGTTTGAAATCACTCAAATAAGGAATCGTATGAAGAAGTCTTCTTTGCAGAATTTTTGGTAATTGTACTTATGTGTTAGTTCATATTTTGCGAATTTTTAGTCCATATGTATGTAGCTACATACAAAGCCACTTGTTAGTATATATTAATCCTAGTCCTGGTATAATGCATGACGTTTAAAACTCAACGTTAGATAGACCTGAATTCTCTAATTTTATTGTTGTACGTAACAGCTGTGCATCGGCGCACCGCAGCGATTTTTCTATCTGCTCCATTAGCAACACTGCTTCTTTAGTTCTGTCGCGCATTGCACGGCAGAATTATCTGCGCTGGACTCTACTTAGAGCGGCCATATTGGAAGCGACACTAGCGCTCAGGTGGTAATTTTAATCGCGAATTGCTTTTGCGAATTCCATCTATTCAAAGTGGACTGTCGTGTGATGGTGAAGTGCATTATGGAATAAAACGAGTGTGATTGTGCGGTGGGGTGGAGAACTTGGTGCAGACGCCGTTATCCAGCAAGGATTTTGCTGCCAAGAAGAAACGTGTGGATGTAGGTAGGCCCACCCCTTCCTTCTCTAGCAGGCATAGTAACAGAAACGAAAAATAAAGTTCGCCGATTTTGTGATTCAGGGTTTGAAGCTGATACTTGGTTATGCGGTTGTAAAAAGTATTCTGCACTTTTCTGTTTCCTTCTGTTTTCGTTTCTTTATTATTATTATTATTATTATTATTATTATTATTATTCATTTTATCTAACTTTGCATATTTGTTATCGTTACGTTACTCATTGTGATAGGAATAAGACTGACTTAATTATCAATTGAAATGTAGGAGATACACAGCCTAGCAAAGAAAACACCAATCCCAGAGATTTATCCAGAATTTTTAATTTGGTGAAAAATTCCAGGGAAGTGTTCTGAAAAAATGGGGGGGGGGGTCGATGTGTGTGGATAAATCACTAACCATGTCAGCCCAAAAATAAGCACAACGGGAAATAACCTTCATCATGATAGGCTTACACTGTTGGAAAGGTCACGCTCCGCCACTGATACGCACTGGTTTTTCAAAGCGGTGCTGTTTCATCTGACTGCACCTCGGTTGTAACTGCCTAACTGGGGCTCTCAGAAATGATTTGAAAGTAAAGCAATTCACCTGTATTGCAAAGCTTGGGAGGAAATAAATGAAAACATGCTGTTGCAGTTTTTTTTTTTGCCAAAAGAGGCAGGCTGGTTTAATAACAACACCGGATAATGATAATAATAATAACAATAACAACAATTTCATTGAGGCTATTTTCAGTCTTCACTGAAAATTGACATACTGAATGAAACAGCAACATTAGCATGTCAATTATGTTCTTCTGACTTACCTTTATGATTACGGACATTAATTATTTCTCAAACTATTTTCATTTTTGCACTTAATCGACTTGCACCTGTTCCAAATTACATACGTACATAATACATTGGTTTCGAAAAAAATGTTATACTCATAAAGAACAATTTAAAACTTACTTTCATGGCAATAAAATCATCTTTCCGAAAGATTATTTCGGAACATAGTGTGAACAGACTCGTACATTCTTCGTAATTTCCTTGCCGCATTTCAGTTATGCCAATCTTGTCAATCAGTTCTGTTTTCCCTGATTTTCATTTTGTTGATTCCACGGGGTGAAAAAAACACTTGTAAGCTTTTCACTTGTCCTGAACCACAAAAATATTTAGAGCAAAAAACTGAACAGTATACGCTAATTTTTCGCATGTTCCCCATGCTTTGAACGGCTTCAACACGGCGAAGCGCAGCGAGGTGTCGTACGTGGAGTGGTTCCTGAAAATCTCACCAGATGGTATATCGGATAATTTTAATCGCGAATAACCAATGTCTCTCTCTCTCCCTTGGTTAACCATAGCCCGCTAGCCTTCGTAGCGGGCTATGGGTTAACTCACATTTAGAATTCTTTATTGTAATAATAATAATTGCAAATGCGTATAATTTAATTCATAAATATATTTCGAGCTAAACATACTGTAGAATTATCGTGGCTGTTCAATGGTTCTGGTATAAGAAAATAAAGGAAGGGCCTGCCTCCGAACATCACGGCAGATTAATTGCGACTGGCCTACGGTTTCAAGAGGGATCCGAACCACTGTGCAATGCGTCTCCACCGGGGATCGAAGCCGAGACCTCTGGTTACAAGGCAACAGAGTTACCACCGTTACCACTGCACATCGGTGAGGTTCTATTGATTGCAGAAGGGAGTTAACTGGCTAATCTTATTTGACTTTATATTTCAAATTTATAATAATAAATATTTAGGTAATTAAACTTACTGTATACTACTTACTGTAGCAGCCGGTCTCAGTGGCGGAATGGTTAGCACAGCGCGCTACGACGCCAGGGATCCCGGATTCGAATCCCAGTCCACGCATGGGTGTTGTGGGTGTCCCTTCATCAATTCCATCATATCATCACTCATCCTCATTTTCGCGATTAGCCAAAAGTGGCAGAAAAGCAAAGTAAAATAAAACAAATCAATCACTCAATCAATGAAAAACTTATTATTCCCATTACTACATAGGAACGAAGAATTTGATTTTTACAAACGTACATGCATGCATTAATATGGTATTGGCAAGTAACGTCTACGTGATGTCCTTGTCCCTGCCCCCAGACAAAATTTTGAAGTTGTGCCTCCGGCTGAGACCAGATATTTTACTGGCTTTAGGAATATCCACTAGGCAAAAGCATCGGTCGCAGTTGTTCGTTTATGAAAAGTTTACACATAGTGTCTAGCGGGAGGTCGGTTCTTGTGACAGAAATAAACTCTTTTGTAGACGTTCTTACTTATTTTATGGGCCAAAAAGGTAAAATTTGTCGTAACTGCATCGGCTCCCCGCCAGTTCGCGTTAAGTCACGCTCACGAGGATGCTGTTGCCGATACACTCGTGTCGTCTGCTTCATTGGAAACAGCAAATAAATGTCTCGTTTCGAAAGACGAAGAAGTAGTAAGCAAAGCTAATAAAAAAATGCGTCAAGGTTTTATTTTCAAGGTGGCGTATTGGTTCATCAGGCAGATTGTTCGCTAGATTTAATCCGACAGTTTTTTTTAATGTGATTGAAGGATTGTGTAGTAAAACTAAGTAGTGTTAGAATATAATCTATTGTGCAAGATAATGCCATAAGTTGTTTAATATTATTCAAAACAATTGAAATTTGGAAAGTCTAATATTCCATTGGATTGTATGTACGTAGTACAAGAGAAGTGCTTAAAATGAATAGATTTAATTGTCATATTGGATAAAAAGGAAGTAATATTGTTAAGGACGAAAATAATGAGGTCCGCATTAATATTATAACCAGTGAAAATATTGAGGATACAATAACACCAGGTTTGAAACATAAATGATCTTATGAACATTTCGTGCAGTAAGATCGTACTCATCACTCTTAATTTCGCTTGATGCTATACTCGTGCGTGCCCCATTTCTCTCTGTATTTCTCCATCTCACCTCTTCTGCATCTCACTACCTCTCTCTCGCCATATCATTCTGTAACTCTCTATATCTCTTCACCTCTCCCTTTCACTGTGTCCTACCTTTCTCCCCTCCGTGTCCCTTCTTTATATCTCTTTATCTCTCCCTTCATCTTTCTACCTCTCTCCCTTCAAGGGGCCCGGAATCGGATCCCCCGAAAGACATTAAGTACTAAAATTAAATAATAAAATAACAACACCGAACTTATTGGAAGGCAAGGATTATTTTGGGATCACACGACTTTGAATGACAGTACCAAAGAAGTATTATTGCAAGATCAAGATTTTTAACTACTTATGCATATACTAATAGCACAACCAGAAACTTTACTTGTCGTCAACTGGACCTAACATCCTCTTTTGATATTCAATAAATATTCAATTCTTTACCTATTTGACATTAATTTCCTTGCTACAGGAGGTGCTTTTTTTTTAAATACAAATTTGCCGACCTTAACTAATCATAAGCTAGATAATGAATACATGCAGTTACGTCTCTATCCTTTTAGTCTCTTTAATTATTCTTATAATAAAAATATATTAATTAATTTGAATATTTTATTTAATTTCATGTAATTATAATTATTTTAATTTAAACACTATGATTATTATTATTATTATTATTATTTTGAAGCACTTGGTTCGGACCCTCCTGAAATATATTTCTAGATACGTGCATAACTCTCCAACTCTTCATCTCTAAACCTCTATGCTAGGGATGGTCAATAATTTCCGGTTCTTGGTTACCCTGTTCCGAAAATACCCGAATCCAGATGCGATGAGAACCGGATATACCCTAAGTCCTCTAAGTATCACCAGTTCGGCATCTTTGACATAACCCCAGAGGAAGCCGACCGGAACCTTATCTGGTTTCGAGCCACCACCTGTTTTTCGGCAAAGCGCTGTTGTCGCTTTTGCGTGCAGTGTTTAGACATCCATTCATTCACTGCGACGTTTTACTCCCAAGGTCTTTATAGTGTATTAAAAAAATTGCACAGTACAATAACACAACCTAGCAAGGATAAAGAATCGCAACCACGCGTTCAAAAATCTCTAAATTAACTGAATTAGCAACATCTCATTTAGTCCACGTGGAGTTGACGAGAGCTGTCATTTTTTGGACGGACACTATTGGTGGAAAAGGTTTCAGGGGAGGATTTACTGGACTCCGCGTGGACCTGATATATGGTTGTAAGGGTGAAAACTGATCTTTCGGAACTTTCTTTGAAGTAAAGTGAGGTTTCTTTGGGGACGAGCACTATACCCCAAAGCGGATCCCAGAGACCGGTACCAGGGTGTCGGTTATCGGGATACGAGTATTTCAAGACTCGGACCTGGCTATCCTACTCTGCCTCTCCATCTCTCTCTCTCTCTCTCTCTCTCTCTCTCTCTCTCTCTCTCTCTCTCTCTCTCTCTCTATCCCTATCTCTCCACCTCTCTCCGCTCCTCTGTTTCTCTATATGTCAAATCTGACATAAACAATATTTTATATGCATGTAAATTTATAAAATATCTGCTCATCTTGAGGAATTTATGGAAGCCGAAAATGTGTCTTCACATACTTCTAATTTTCGTTTTTGTTTCTCTCATATCTCCAATAAATATAGGGCCCGTTCCGAAAGTCGCACGAGTTTAACGCGTTAAACGAGTTATGGTAAATAGCTGTCCCATAAGTGCTTCCGTGCGTTTCGCTATGCTGTCCCAAAAGTCGCATTCCGTGCTTTTCGTGCAAGAACGAGATTCACCAAACGCACGGGCCAGGAGGCTGGTTTGTTCCGTGAGAATCGTCTGCTCCTTGCAGACAAAGCGCGTGCTGATGGATTCAAACTGCACTAGTTCGGAAAATGTATTATAATTTTAACAGAGACCGATATGAAGCAACATGCACAAGATGAGTATGGCTTGACCGTTCTTAGAATGTGATTAAAATGAGTAACAGTGTCCACAGTAAAGTTTATTTTTGCCATAAGGACATCCCTTCCGCTGACGCCATGCGGAAACTTTCTCTGAACAAAGCCCTGCGCTTGCCCTTTCGCGTAGAGTGTCCCGTGGTCCCATAAGTCTGTAAAATAACTGGTTTCACCAGTTTCACGAGCCCAGTTATTTTCGTTGAATGCGTTCGTTCCGTTAAGACTTTCGGAACGCACCCATTGACACATGTTTAATTTGTATAGTGAAGGAGGGCTCGGAAGTTGATGACCTAAAAAAATGTAAAAAAAAAAAGACCTACAGAATGACCTTAAAATTATTTTAAAATTACCTAAAAAATTTCACTCTAAAAATAAAAACTTTGATTTTTTCATAAATCACAATCGTGTAGTTGAATAATTCATGAAACCCGTTGTTTGATGGCTTGAACTACTGAACCGAAGGGGAAAAGCAATTAAATGCTAGTGTAGTTTTGCTTATTTTTACCTCAAGTTTACATAAAATACATCTCAAGGTTTTTCTGTATAAGTCATTCACCTCCTTTCATAGTGGGCCTTCCAGTATATAGTAGTCAGCAAGTATCTGAAAGTACAGTTGTCTCTCGCTTACATCAGATATATTTCTTTGTATTGTGACTAATTTTAGTTTAAAACCACAGATTAAAGCGATAATAGAGACCAGCAAGGGAACCTCAAAATAGGCTTCACACAAAGCATTTTAAGTTTGCTGGAGGTAAAATAAATTTACCACGATTAATTATTTAATGCATTGTCAAACATTTCAGTTAAAAGCAATATTGTACTTTCCATTGACCGTATTTTCGATTAATGGTGAAGTCAGTAGGACAATGTCATTAATTTTAAATATGTAAGTTATGCAAGCAAATGCATTCAACATTAACGAAACAACAGGGAGGGATAAAATGTAAAGTAAGAAATAATGTTTTCTGGTTCTAACTGAAGGGAAACGGACTGATATCAGGTTTAGTATTGATTTCAAGACTCAGAAAAAAAAATATGATTTTTTCATCAACTTCCGTACAACTTGGTGTACTAAGTAGGCTAATGTGTGCAAACCGGTAGAACATTTTGTAGGTTGCCTGCTACCCACTTTTGGCGTCATATCTGAAGTCAGGCTACAACTAGAAATGTGGTGTTGAAATATCAAGTACGATTTCTAATTGATTAAACTATGTTAAGAACTATCTCTTTCAGACCAACGATAAGATTGAGATAAACATATAAATTAGAGTCCAATATTTCAGAGAGAGATATCAATACACGTCCGTGTGTTACGATTTTAATCGTTGTTTAGTCACAGTGGCGTATATATTGGCTGATTAATTTAATTAGGTCATAAAACCATTAAGCCTTGTTTCCATGATATGAAAAACTCAATATGCTGACCAAGGCAGAAATTTATTTTATTATAAAACATAAACTAAACGTAACGTTTCAACCTTCTAGCAAGGTCTTCTTCAGACTCTGCACCAATTACAAATGTAACAAGGTACAAAACAGGACGATATATATACACAAACATTACTCCCCTCCAGACTATTAGAAAGTTGTTCTGGAACATTCTAGCAGGTGGCTTTCCCTTGTCAACTGTACTTTCACCTAAAAGGCTAAACATATTTTCTTGCATCTAGAATGTGGTTGGACTCTTTATCTCACGCTCTTTTTCCTTCATTCTTCTTCCTTCTTCTCTCCTCTTTCTCTCTTGTCCTTTCCACTCTTTCTAACACCTTCTTCCATTATTTGTTTATCTTCAATCCCCCATTCCAGTTCATTATGTCTTCTTCACCTTTCTTCTCTATTTCCTTGGCCTCCTTCCATTTTCTCACTAGTATTCTCTTCTCCCTTCCTATCTGCTTAGCCTCATCCCACTCTATGTCATGTCCTGTTTCTCTCGTGTGTTTAAATATCGCATTTCCCTCTCTCTTAAGTCGTACATCATCCCTATGTTGTTTCAACCTGTCTTTCAGCCTCTTTTTAGTTTCTCCTATGTACACACTCTGACATTCTTTACATTTCACTTCGTAGATAATCCCTTCCTCTTCTCTGTTTTCCTTTTTCTTGTTTGCATTCTTCGCTATTCTTAAGATGCTTCTCCCTCCCTTCCAGTAATAATTAGGTCGTTTTACGTCGCTGTTCTTTCACTTTTGCCTAATGGAGACGACGAGAAGGAGTAATGATATGATGAAGGGACACTCACAAACTACACATATGACCAGGCCGGGATTCGAAACCGGGACCCCTGTGCTAACAACGCCGTCACTGAGGTCGGTGCATGTATATTGCAAGTGGGCTATCGTTCATAGTTGGGTCGGAAGGGGAGGAACTTAAAAAAATGGACATTCACAAACAACCAAGCTGGAGCGGGATTCAAACCCGGGATCCTTGTCGTCGCAGTGCGATGTGCTAACCACTCTGTCACAGGGTTCGGCAGGTCTACAAAATGGAGGGTAATTAGTTTATAATGATTCAGTATTTTTTAAAAACGAATCACATACTAACTTATGTTATTTTTTAAGAAAATACACACAATAACTTAATAGTTATTACAATCGCCTGTATCAGAACAAACAAGCCGTAAAAGTAAAACACAATTAGGCCAATGTACAATATTAAAATATTATTTTTTTAAATTAATAAAATATATTAATTACATCGATTAATTCGAAGTTTCGTAGTTTGTATCACATGGTACTGTGGTTGTAACCACCAGAGGGCGTGTGTATTGTTACATGTTGATTATTTTACGTCTAAATTTTACCTCTTGAATTAATTGATCGATTGATTGATTTTTATATCATGGGCACCTAAAACAAAATTGAGGACAGCCTCCTAATAAGAAATAAAATATGGGTTAAAAACGTCTTTACTCAATTCTTAAAACTAATTCATTGTCTAACAAGAACTTAAACTATACTGTCTCTGAGGACGAAAATCTCCTTATTTAAAACCTGAGGCTGTAAAGGGACACTCAGCACACAAGGACAAAACAGGACAACACAACCCCACAAAGCATTGGCGGATTTAGCGGGAGGGTTCTACATGCGTATGCTTGAATATTGGCACTATACTCACCGTAATAACAATTAATTTTTTTCAAAATTCTAATTTCTAACTTTTGAAATGTAGAGGGCCTATATGAAATTGCAAGTAGGCCTATGTCTTGTACTGGGTTCCACAACGTTTGGGAATACCCTGTATCTTCGATTGTGAAAGGAAATTTCTGATCATTGAGCAACACTGTAACTTTATGACCTGCCGCTTCTGTACAAGACTGTTTTGCTTTTACTTTTTGCTTGTTCTGATAAGTCAAAGAGCATGGATTACAGGCGGTTCAAGTAGCTATTAACTGATTTATTACTCAACGCATGATTATGTCTATCAAAGCATCTAGTTTCGATTGTGTCCAAGATAACTACATGAAACCGTTTTCCTTTCAGAGGGTTATGGTTATAGTGAGATCAGTACGTCATAGCTACAATTTAGGGCCGAATCATACGGTACTGGATTTCCATTGGAAATGCCCTAGTTGGCGCTGGACTGGCTATCTGGCTGAAAATGGTGGCTGCCAGGCTGGCTGCTGGACTGGTTTCGACGAATGTATCACTACTGTGTTCTAATTGCAAACTGGCTTTCCCTGCTAGATTCTGTTGAACAGCCAAAGAGAGCGAAAGTTTGGTCATGTGAAATAATCTGTGAGTTTGCAAGGGAAAGGTTTTTTGTCAGTGCTTTCCGACGTTGGTTGTTTATGTTCGCTGCTCGGTGAAGGTAAAAGTAACAGAAATGATATGCATTCGCGTTCATTAATATTTGGTGATGAGATTTGTACAGTCACGGACACTTCTGGATTGTATCAAGACTATTGACTCGCAATGGGTTCGTTACAATCCAGAAATGTCCGTGACTGTACACGACAAATGTGATTTGCAGAGAATCGAAATCCTTATTATTACCAGTGTAGTAAATGTTCGACAGATTTAGTTGAACATTTTATTTTTTATGAATTAATCCTGCGAATCTCATGTATGAATATGCACACCCGAGTTCATTAAAGACCTTGTTGAGTACACATTGATAACCAGTAGTGTAATTGGAGCGTTTCAACGCAGTACTTGGTACGAGTGCATTTGTAGCCTCTTTTTTTATCAATTGAATATCAGTTTTTGACATATTTTGACAATTTTTTTGTCGATGTTTTAGCGTTTAGCGATGTTTTAGTAAAATTTCCCTTTTTTCCCACCTCGTACTTGGTACGAATGCCACGATCTTACGTGATATAACTTAACCTATCCTTTTTTATTACGTGCTAAACTACACGAGAGCCTCTACTAGTAGTACAATAAGCCTGCTTCACGGCCATCAAGTGAGGTTCACCAAAACCTCAAAAACTCACTTTCTCTCCACGTTCCGCGCCTCATTTATTGCGCTGACGATGTTTCACAGCGAAGAAAACAGCACCAAAACCTCAAAAACTCACTTTACTCATTTGAGGTTCACCAAAACCTCAAAAAAATTCACTTTCTCTCCACGTTCCGTGCCTGACGAAGGTTGGTATGGTACGTTCTGGAACCATTCTTTTGATCTACTTTTTTTTTTATTTTACGACGTTTTACGGGCTAAACTAACCTACAATGAGAGAAAAGTGGACAGAAAAAGCTCTGGCATTACTTTTTTAAGCTATTTTTTACCTCCTGCAAATTTTGCTCTTATGCTAACTCGTCCTTTGACCTACACTTTTGAAATGACTTACGACATTTTCCTATAAGTCTGTCTCCTCTTACTGTAAGGTCCCTCAGTGTAATCTACAACGACCTTGCTCTCAGCGTAATCTGCTACGTTGTTTTTTTTTTTTTTTTTTTTTTAAAAAAACTCATGTGTGATCTTCTGCGGTGTGTGTGTGTGTGATCTTCTGCGGTGTGTGTGTGTGTGATAATCAAATCTTTTTTTGTTAAGGCCCTCAAAAAAGAATAAAATATCCCGCCAGAGAGGGGTGCGTGGTGCCCAACACCAGTTCTAATGGTCATGGCTAACAAAGCCATGCCTCTGTAGAGTTTCATGAGTTATTATTTTTTTTATTTGCGCACCGAACTAACTTAAATTGTATTTTATATAACCTTGTTGATTTTTTTTAGTATGTGGCAATTATTTTTTTTACGAATTATTTTTTAGAACTGTTCCGTCACCCTCTCGTTCTTCACGTCGTGGACGAAAGACTTCTCTGCAATCAGGATGACGCTGCACAGAGTATCGGCAGGCAGCGCGTCGTGGAACTCGCAGACGACCTTGATGTTGGTTCGATCGTTGACCACCACCTGCTTCCGTTTCGTGGTATTGATGACGAACATCGGCCTGCGGATTTTGAATTCGCTGGGCGTGTAGTACATGTCGACGTTACCCTCGGTAACGCGCTTGTAAGCCGAGAATGCTTCGTAAAGTTTGAGATAATCATCTTTGGTCATGTCGAGGTTGTAATTCTCGCGCGGGAAGACTTCGTTCCTGCCATTCTTGAGATAAACGTTCTTGATCTTGCAGTCGTCGAATTTGCTGGAATCTTTTTCCTGATTCTTATCGCGCCCGGTCTGAAAGAGCACTACGACGAAATCTGGCATGTCGAACTGTATGTTGTTGAACTGAGTCGTCACGTCGAATTCCATGTGACTTCCCGACGCTAACTTCTGCACGCACTGGTAACCGTGAAAGTGAATCGGCACCTGTGGACTTTTCAAGATCTCCGCTTTGTACTTGAGGGCGTAGTTCGACTCGTATTCCACGATCGGCATTCTCAACTCCATGCTCCGGATGACGCATTTCGCCGCTTCGGGTAATGTGTTGGGCAGCGGCGTGCCGTCGGCGTTCAAGTTACTGTATCGCATCAGTGCGTCGTTGTCGTTGGCCGCTCTTCGAAACGTGACGCGCAATCCTCCCTTCCACATGATCTCCTTGTAGTCCGAGAAGAATCCCGGAAGCAGACGCAGGTGGAGGTGAGGAAACACGGTACCGTCATCGACAGAATAGA
Source organism: Lepisma saccharinum (assembly GCF_977018435.1). Taxonomy (NCBI): domain Eukaryota; kingdom Metazoa; phylum Arthropoda; class Insecta; order Zygentoma; family Lepismatidae; genus Lepisma; species Lepisma saccharinum. The sequence goes on from NC_139251.1 coordinate 42,398,596, forward strand.
TTATCCAGGCATCACGTCGACGGCGGTGGGAACATTGAAATTATCCAAAACGGACGCGGCATACTATCAGGCGGGAGGATTCGAAGCGGGGACCAAAATATCGACGACAAGTCACACGGTGCTCTTTCCCAGTAGTGTATATTAAGCGTTTCAAAATAATCCTTGGTAGGTATGCATTTGTAGCCTCTTTTTTTATCAATTGAATATCAGTTTTTGACATATTTTGACAATTTTTTGTCTGTGTTTTAGCGTTTAGCGATGTTTTAGTAAAATTTCCCTTTTTTCCCTCTCATCCTTGGTAGGTATGCATTTGTATCCTCTTTTTTTATCAATTGAATATCAGTTTTTGACATATTTTGACAATTTTTTGTCGATGATTTAGCGTTTAGCGATGTTTTTGTAAAATTCCCTTTTTTTTCCCACCTCACACTTGGTAGGTATATTATGATCTTACCAGTAGCGGCTCGTGCCTAAAATAACAGGTGAAGAAGTATATTTATAGGCAATGAAAACAAATAGTAAGTGCCAGTGCCCCCCCCAATTTAAAACGTCTTTTTTGTCTTCATCCGTCCATCTGGAAAATGGTGTCTGCAACAAATTACACACTAAGTCATTTACTGGGTTCATTGTACAAACCACAGCTCAACACATGAACACAACACACGATTAGGAAACGCGAAACACACACGCGGAACAAGATCTCGCGAGAACGCAAAGATTTTGTCACAACCACTGGATGCAATGTTTTCTCCGACGAGAGAACTGATTCACGTAGAGGGCGACACCATGTTCAAGGCCAACGCTAGGTGACGTCACCGTTGCCATGACAACCGGCTAAGTCTTCCGCACCCTGGCGGGGTTTGCTCTTCGACGAACTCACGTGCGTAGCGCCGAGCGGCGTAATTTGAGTATTATCGCGTACGTTCTGCTGAGAAATAGTTTAATTTAACAAGCAAATGAAAAATGTCAATATTAATTTGAAAATTAGGTGAAAACATCTGCACTTGTTGCACTTGGCCAGCCGCCACTGGATCTTACGTGATATAACTTAACCTATTCATTTTTTTTTTTTTGCTAAACTACACGAGAGCCTCTACGTGCTTTGACCTACTTTAGAGTAGTGTCACAAATATGCCTTTGACAACAACTCTGATTTCTTGACCAAACGACCACAAAAAGCTCAAAAACTCACTTTCTCTCCACGTTCCGCGCCTCATTTATTGCGCTGACGATGTTTCACGGCGCAGAAAAGCAGTGATGAGTGAAATTCACTCTCTCATCCTCTCATCCTTTGAAGGATGAATGCACCTTATCGTAATTTTCCAAGTCCGGGGCCAATGTTTATATATATCGTGACCTTTGTAAACCTCTCTCGGGGGGAACGATGTGCCACACGCGCGCCTCTCATTATTTCCGTATTGTGACGCAAACAAACAAATAATAATTGTTTTTTTTTTTTAGGATCCCTGGCCCCTATAACCTCGCCAGGGTTGCGTGGTGCCCAACCAAAAAAAGTAAAGGTTCTAACGGCTGCGGTTAGATAACCACACCTCTGTAGACTTTCACGTGTTTTTTTCCTCAAAGGTCCTATGGGACACCTCTGTTTATCAAAAATTCGAGATATTTGCAATTTAACGCAGGACTTGGAAAATTTTCGGAAAATTTTTGGTTCCATGACGACCTATGTTTATTTTGGTATGGGTGGACAGAGGACACCGAGACTCGACCGACACACTAAACCCGACCTCTCTACGACTATTCGTTCAAAAGTTACGAGTGATCAAAGTTTTGGAGGTGGGTGGGCTAACTTCTTACCCCTTGACCCCAGGACCACCAAAACTTGGTATACGTATTCTACACCTCCAAAATCGACAGGGGGCATCTAACGATGCCGTATGGGGGTGTTTTTCGATATATTTTTTCGATAACTCTTACCATTTTCGAGATATTTGCAATTTAAGATTTTTTTTTAACGCTGGACTTAAAACATTTTCGGTATATTTTTTTTTTGTTCCATGACGACCTATGTTTATTTTGGTATGGGAGGACAGAGGACACCGAGACTCGACCGATACACTAAACCCAACCTCTCTACGCGTACTCTACGTCACCAAAAAAGGTTAAAGGTTCCAAATAACAATAGTTAGAGTTTCGCCAATCTAGTAAAGTGGATTGGTTGAAATCTCCAAGGCGTATTTTGCATTTTTTTTTTCAAATATGAACACGTTAAAACTGAACTGTCTTGGATTTTTGAGTTTTGTATTCGCCCTGAGAAAATTCTATATAAAATAACATACCTGAAAATTATATTCGCAGTAGATTGATTTTTTTTTAGTTTTGTAATCACCTCAAGAAATTCTATATAAAATAACATACCTGAAAATTGTATTCACAGTAGATTGAAGTCTTGAGTTTTTGTATTCGCACACAAGAAATTCTATATAAATAACATACCTGAAATTCTATTTACAGTATATTGAATTTTTGAGTTTTGTAATCACTCCAAGAAATTCTATATAAAATAACATACCTGAAAATTGTATCGCTATATACTTGATTTTTTGATTTCTGTGATTTTGGAGAAAGCAATGGCATCCACCACCAGTTTCAATCATAAAAATGATAAAACTGAATGTGTTACTTGCGAAAAATTAATATCTAAAACTAATATTAGCAAACACAGGGCAAGATGTAGCGAAACAGGTTCGAGAATTAATTGTTCCTTACCTTCTAAGTCTTGTGCTCGATGTGGAAAGATGATTAGCATTACAAATTTAAGTAAACACCTCAAAATTTGCAAACCATCGACCGGACAAGCATCGAAAAAAAAAATCGATGATCCAGAAACGGAAGCTTCCACTTCCAAGCAAATTAAATTATCTAATGAACCCAAACCAATTAGATCTGCATTCAACGACCAACTCCAGGATTTTTCAATTAAGTCAGAACCCGGCCGTGACATTCTAAGTTTCTTGGACGAAACGAAAACATCTGTACTAAATATTTTAAAAGATAAACTTGAAAACAACTCTATAAAAGTATACGTTGTTCTGTTTTCTGAATACGAGAAAGTTGATGGCACAACGAGTATTTTTTATCATCGTACAAAAAACCAGACACTTTATTTTGCTGACGTCGAAAATTTGGACAACTTCTATTATAAAGTTTCCAACGAGCTGGTTAAGAAACATGACGATTTCGAGGCTAAAGGGTCGGGATGGTCTCTGTGTGGAAGTCCTCACACGTTAACCGTTTACGTGAATCGATTCTCGCCTCTTCGAGCTTCCAGCTACGTTCCTCTTCCACCGAACATTCAACACAAGAGGGCTGTGTTAAATATACAGAACAGCGATAACAAGTGTTTCCTTTGGTGTGTGTTGGCTGCACTGCATCCTGTTCATTGCAAAAATAATCCACAGTGGGTTGGACATTACAAACAATACGAGTCCGACTTTCAAAGTGTAATGTCTGACATTGAATACCCGGTGACATTGTCGGATATAACAAAGTTCGAAAATCGTGCAGGAAAACGCATTGCTATTAATGTATATTCCTTCACGTCAGATAAATATCTCGTGCATCCCGTCAGGATAAGCGATATCGACGATGACGATGCTCGTGTAATAAATCTTCTTCAAATTTCAAACGAGGATGTTCTCACTACACGCTAATTCGTTCTCTATCACGTTTGGTCAGAAGTCAAACTACCAAGTATAAACATTGCATCGAAGTTTGCCCGAGATGCCTAACCACGTTCGACGATCAAAAACAACTCAATTATCGAAAATACACCGGACGTCAAATTGCTATCGAGAAACTTGCCGAACATAAAATATATTGCGGCAACAACAGACCGGCTAGAATGTCGATGCCCGAAACGAACGAAGTCGAAGAATTCAAAATGCACAAGGCATTGTTAGAACATCCGGCCATCATCGTTGCTGATTTCGAGGCGTTCCTCAAACCACTCTCATACTGCGAACCGGATCCCGAAATTTCCTCCACAACGCCGTACCAGCTTCATCAACCTAATAGTTTCGGCTATGTTGTTGTGCGACGTGATAAAATAAATGAAGCATATATATACCGCGGGCCAAATGTAATCGAACACTTCCTGGAAAGAATGGTGGAGGAGGTTGAGGTAATTGGTAGCGTACTGCTTACATCAAAACCGATGGCAACTTTAACTGAAAATGAACTTCAAAATTACAATTCCACTGAGGTGTGTCCGGTATGTGATCAAAGTTTCACTGATGAGAACAAAAAAATATTCCACCACGATCATTTCAGCGGAAACTACATAGGTGGAATTTGCAACACGTGCAATCTTAAAATCCAGAAACCTAAATTCATCCCCATATTCTTTCACAACGGAAGCGGATATGATTTTCACCACCTGGTGAGACATCTTGGCTACGATCCGAAACGTATAGGTGTCTTGGCCGAGAATGAAGAACGCTACATTAGTCTCAGCAAGCAAGTGTCGATTCCGGGAACGAAAAATACAATCGAGATGCGCTTCCTGGATTCGTATAGATTTCTCTCTGCAAGTCTGGATGCTTTAGCGAACAAACTCACCGACGAACAATTCAAAATAACTAGAGCTAGTTTTCCCAACGTAGACATAGAACTCGTTAGACGTAAAGGGGTTTATCCTTACGAATACGTTAGTGATAGTTCTAAATTTAACGACGACGCTCTTCCACTTCCAAGAGAATTTTACAGCAGACTCAGAGAGAAAGGAATCACGGACGAAGAATACCAACACGCGCAACTCATGTGGGAGAAATTAGAATGTAGGACACTTGGAGACTACCACGACGCATACTTAAAATTAGACGTGACGATACTCGCGGATGTTTTTCAAGCGTTCAGGAAAACGGCAACGAATATTTATAAATTAGATCCAGCGTATTTCTACAGCCTACCGGGATTAGCGTGGTCGGCAATGTTATTCCAGACAAAGGTCAAGCTGGAACTGATATCGGACGTTGACATGTTGCTATTTATCGAAAGAGGGATACGAGGTGGAATGGTGCAATGCGTACAGAGACATGCAAAAGCTAATAACGTACACATGAAAGAAGATTACGATTCAAATCGAGCATCGAATTACATCTTCTACGCCGACGTTAATAATCTCTACGGACATGCCATGGTTCAGAAACTTCCTTACGGCGGATTCGAATGGTTAGATCCCACTTCGATAGACATTATTCATTTCGACGATAGCGAGTGTGGTTTCTTCGCAGAGGTAGATCTCCAATTCTCCGACCACCTGCACGACACGTTTTCGGATTTGCCTCCGACTCCCGAAATCAAATGTCCACCCGACTCGGTTCAAGACAAGCTTTTGTTAACATTGGACCCTAAACAGAGATACGTCGTCCACTACAAGAATCTCCGGTTTTTGATTGGGAAGGGTGTTCAGATAGTAAATGTTAGAAGAATACTAAAGTTTAAACATTCCACGTGGTTAAGACCTTACATAGAAACTAACACGCAACATAGAACAGCTGCCACTTCCGATTTAGACAAGGACTTCTTTAAATTGATGAACAACGCGGTGTACGGAAAGACCATGGAGAATGTTAGAAAGCACGTAGACGTGAAATTAATTTCCGATAAGAATAAATGTCGGAAGTGGATAGCCGATCCTAGATTCAAGTCGAGAAAAATTTACAACGAGAATTTGGCACTTTTCAATCTAGATATAAAATTGATGAAATTCAGAAAACCAATTTACGTTGGCGCAACGGTTCTCGACTTGTCGAAACTTTACATGTTCGAATTTCATTATGACGTGATGAAACTCTTCTACAATAATAAAATATCACTTTTGTACACGGACACCGACAGCTTCATTTACAGCATACAAACACCTAACCTCTATGAAGACATAAAAAATCCTTCCATGCTCGAGTATTTCGATACTTCTGCATATCCTCAACCCAACAGATTAGGGATTACATCCCTCAACAAGAAAGTCCTAGGTAAACTGAAAGATGAATGTAACGGTGATATTATTGTCGAGTTCGCGGGTTTGCGTTCGAAGATGTATGCCATGAGAACAGAGAGTAGCGTCACGAAGAAAGCAAAAGGTGTGGGCAAGAATACGGTGGAGAACAAACTCACCTTCCACGATTACATCGATTGCCTTTACTCACAATCGACGATACTAAGTATAGAACAAAGAATCCAAAGTGTAGACCACGTGATTACAACAAACGAAGTTAGGAAAGTAGCATTAGATCCGCATGACGATAAAAGATGTATTTTGTCTTGTGGAATCCACACGTTGCCTTGGGGACACTATCGTTTAGAAATTAGTAAAAATTGTAGTCAATGCAATTGAAAAAAAAATAGACTTAAATAACTATAACTAAAATAAAAAAAACTTTAACTGTCTCAAATTATCACATTATTGTTCTCATCAGTGAAACTTTGATCACATACCGGACACACCTCAGTGGAATTGTAATTTTGAAGTTCATTTTCAGTTAAAGGTGCCATCGGTTTTGATGTAAGCAGTACGCTACCAATTACCTCAACCTCTTCCACCATTTTTTCCAGGAAGTGTTCGATTACATTTGGTCCGCGGTATATATATGCTTCATTTATTTTATCACGTCGCACAACAACATAGCCGAAACTATTAGGTTGATGAAGCTGGTACGGCGTTGTGGAGGAAATTTCAGGATCCGGTTCGCAGTAGGAGAGTGGTTTCAGGAAAGACTCGAAATCTGCGACGATGATTGCGGGATGTTCTAACAATGCCTTGTGCATTTTGAATTCTTCGACTTCGTTCGTTTCGGGCATCAACATTCTAGCCGGTCTGTTGTCACCGCAATAAATTTTATGTTCGGCAAGTTTCTCGATAGCAATTTGACGTCCGGTGTATTTTCGATAATTGAGTTGTTTTTGATCGTCGAACGTGGTTAGGCATCTCGGGCAAACTTCGATGCAATGTTCATACTTGGTAGATTGACTTCTGACCAAACGTGATAGAGAAAGAATTAGCGTGTAATGATAGACATCCTCGTTGAATATGAGAAGGAGATTTATTACACAAGCATCGTCATCGTCAATATCGCTTATCCTGACGGGATGCACGAGATATTTATCTGACGTAAAGGAATATACATTAATAGCGATGCGTTTTCCTGCACGATTTTCGAACTTTGTTATATCCGACAATGTCACCGGGTATTCAATGCCAGACATTACACTTTCAAATTCGGACTCGTATTGCTTGTAATGATAAATCCGTTCTGGATTATTTGACCAATGAACAGGATGCAGTGCAGCCAATATACACCAAAGGAAACACTTGTTATCGCTGTTCTGTATATTTAACACAGCTCTCTTGTGTTGAATGTTTGGTGGAAGAGGAACGTAGCTGAAAGCGCGAAGAGGCGAGAATTGGTTCACGTAAACAGTTAACGTGTGAGGACTTCCACACAGAGACCATCCCGACCCTTTAGCCTCGAAATCGTCATGTTTCTTAACCAGCTCGTTGGAAACTTTATAATAGAAGTTGTCCAAATTTTCGACGTCAGCAAAATAAAGTGTCTGGTTTTTTGTACGATGATAAAATATACTCGTTGTGCCATCAACTTTCTCGTATTCAGAAAACAGAACAACGTATACTTTTATAGAGTTGTTTTCAAGTTTATCTTTTAAAATATTTAGTACAGATGTTTTCGTTTCGTCCAAGAAACTTAGAATGTCACGGCCGGGTTCTGACTTAATTGAAAAATCCTGGAGTTGGTCGTTGAATGCAGATCTAATTGGTTTGGGTTCATTAGATAATTTAATTTGCTTGGAAGTGGAAGCTTCCGTTTCTGGATCATCGATTTTTTTTTCGATGCTTGTCCGGTCGATGGTTTGCAAATTTTGAGGTGTTTACTTAAATTTGTAATGCTAATCATCTTTCCACATCGAGCACAAGACTTAGAAGGTAAGGAACAATTAATTCTCGAACCTGTTTCGCTACATCTTGCCCTGTGTTTGCTAATATTAGTTTTAGATATTAATTTTTCGCAAGTAACACATTCAGTTTTATCATTTTTATGATTGAAACTGGTGGTGGATGCCATTGCTTTCTCCAAAATCACAGAAATCAAAAAATTAAGTATATAGCGATACAATTTTCAGGTATGTTATTTTATATAGAATTTCTTGGAGTGATTACAAAACTCAAAAATTCAATATACTGTAAATAGAATTTCAGGTATGTTATTTATATAGAATTTCTTGTGTGCGAATACAAAAACTCAAGAATTCAATCTACTGTGAATACAATTTTCAGGTATGTTATTTTATATAGAATTTCTTGAGGTGATTACAAAACTAAAAAAAATCAATCTACTGCGAATATAATTTTCAGGTATGTTATTTTATATAGAATTTTCTCAGGGCGAATACAAAACTCAAAAATCCAAGACAGTTCAGTTTTAACGTGTTCATATTTGAAAAAAAAAAATGCAAAATACGCCTTGGAGATTTCAACCAATCCACTTTACTAGATTGGCCAAACTCTAACTATTGTTATTTGGAACCTTTAACCTTTTTTGGTGACGTAGAGTACGCGTAGAGAGGTTGGGTTTAGTGTATCGGTCGAGTCTCGGTGTCCTCTGTCCTCCCATACCAAAATAAACATAGGTCGTCATGGAACAAAAGAAAAAATATACCGAAAATTTTTTAAGTCCAGCGTTAAAAAAAATCTCAAATTGCAAATATCTCGAAAATGGTAAGAGTTATCGAAAAAATATATCGAAAAACACCCCCATACGGCATCGTTAGATGCCCCCTGTCGATTTTGGAGGTGTAGAATACGTATACCAAGTTTTGGTGGTCCTGGGGTCAAGGGGTAAGAAGTTAGCCCACCCACCTCCAAAACTTTGATCACTCGTAACTTTTGAACGAATAGTCGTAGAGAGGTCGGGTTTAGTGTGTCGGTCGAGTCTCGGTGTCCTCTGTCCACCCATACCAAAATAAACATAGGTCGTCATGGAACCAAAAATTTTCCGAAAATTTTCCAAGTCCTGCGTTAAATTGCAAATATCTCGAATTTTTGATAAACAGAGGTGTCCCATAGGACCTTTGAGGAAAAAAAACACGTGAAAGTCTACAGAGGTGTGGTTATCTAACCGCAGCCGTTAGAACCTTTACTTTTTTTGGTTGGGCACCACGCAACCCTGGCGAGGTTATAGGGGCCAGGGATCCTAAAAAAAAAAACAATTATTATTTGTTTGTTTGCGTCACAATACGGAAATAATGAGAGGCGCGCGTGTGGCACATCGTTCCCCCCGAGAGAGGTTTACAAAGGTCACGATATATATAAACATTGGCCCCGGACTTGGAAAATTACGATAAGGTGCATTCATCCTTCAAAGGATGAGAGGATGAGAGAGTGAATTTCACTCATCACTGCTTTTCTGCGCCGTGAAACATCGTCAGCGCAATAAATGAGGCGCGGAACGTGGAGAGAAAGTGAGTTTTTGAGCTTTTTGTGGTCGTTTGGTCAAGAAATCAGAGTTGTTGTCAAAGGCATATTTGTGACACTACTCTAAAGTAGGTCAAAGCACGTAGAGGCTCTCGTGTAGTTTAGCAAAAAAAAAAAAAAAAAAATGAATAGGTTAAGTTATATCACGTAAGATCATAATATACCTACCAAGTGTGAGGTGGGGAAAAAAAGGGAATTTTACAAAAACATCGCTAAACGCTAAATCATCGACAAAAAATTGTCAAAATATGTCAAAAACTGATATTCAATTGATAAAAAAAGAGGATACAAATGCATACCTACCAAGGATGAGAGGGAAAAAAGGGAAATAAGGGAAATTTTACTAAAACATCGCTAAACGCTAAAACACAGACAAAAAATTGTCAAAATATGTCAAAAACTGATATTCAATTGATAAAAAAAGAGGCTACAAATGCATACCTACCAAGGATTATTTTGAAACGCTTAATATACACTACTATAACCACATTTTTTTCGAGCTAATTTCTAGCCCATACTTTTCTTTTAATTTTTAATAACAGTAGTAGCTATTTTCCTACAACGTTCGTCAAATCGCTGGTTCATCATTTTAGCTTTTATGCTCTACGCAATACCTCTTGGGAACAAAAGTATACCGACAAGTACGGTAACAAGTATCGTGTGAGGCAAGAACTAGCAGATGAGCCAGTACCACACAACTAGTCCGAGTCCAACTGGAAAATCCAGCAGGAAATATAGCCTCGTGTGATTCAGGCATTACATAAATACTTCTACAAGTTTAGCTAAACCTTTTTTGCAAATTATTTATCAGCAATTCACAGACGTAACATGTTATTTTGTTTCGACCTTGTGTATTTTTAAAACTAACAATACGAAAACTTTGATTTTATTGTGCAACGTTAGTATTGGCGTGTATATAACACAGCTTTATTTTGAAAAATTAAGCCCCTATCACACGGAACTGGATTTCTAGTTGGAATGCTCTAGTTGACGCTGGACTGGCTACCCATTTGCTAGTTTTCGCCTCAGACGGTACTTGTTATACCGTACTTGTCAATAGTCTTTCGTTCCCATAATGGCGGCCGCACGAGATGTAAACAACGTATCACTTCACACTTTTAAAATACGATAACTATCCAACCGAGAGGAATATCGCATCGCATTAAATGGTTTTAGGTAGAGAAAAACGGCGCTGATAAAATACATACTTTACAACGTTTACTATACACGTATGGAATAATATTTTAGCTTTTTCAATTGTAAACATGCCTTTCGTGTTGTATGCACTCGGAAGCCACAGACAAAAAAAGTCTACTTTACAAACTCACAGAATATCTTCACATGGCCAAACTTTGCTCTGATTGGCTGTTCCACAGAATCTAGTCGAAGAAGTTAGTAGCAATTAGAACATGTCCTATTCCTCAAAGCCAGTCAAGCAGTCAGCCAGGCGGCCATGATTACTACCCAGAAAGTCAGTTCATCGCCAACTAGGGCATTCCAACTAGAAATCTAGTTCCGTGTGATAGGGGCTTTAGACTGTAATATCCTTTACATTTGATAAATATGGCTCTGTTACGGATGTAAGTCAAGAAAGAAAAGAAAATACATCATCACTTTATGTGTCATATTTATATGAGATTGAACAGATAAATAAGAAAACTTTTGATATGCATACAATTATAATACCTTAAGCCATAGGCGTAACTTGGCGGGGCACGGGGGTACTTGCCCCCAAATTTTCATATTTGAGGTCTAAAAGTGGTAAACTTTGTAAGTGCCAAAAGCGAAAGTGTTGGGAAATCGCATCGTTCCGCACATCAGCCCTGAAGAACGTGCACACTAGTGACCTCTTTACACGCCCTTTGAACTACTTAGGGGGCTACCAGCCACATTTCACGTTTACCACATTATAAAGCATGGCACATTTCACAGTTTAACGTGGAAAACGGTGTTTGAATTATTGTGAAACTTACAGCGTTTACCAATTTTAGTCTTCATTTATTAAAATTTACTTTTAACTTTTATTATCCTCCTGGGACCTGAGGAACAAAGTAATAAAGAGTAATTTTTATGATTTCGCAAATGTAATTGTTATTTATCAAAGTAGTTGTGGACGCTATTTTTACGGGATGGAAAACTTTCCGACACAAAACTTACACCAAACTTTTCCGGGGGGAGAGAGTTCTGGTTGTAACAACAAACATAAACAATTAGTTTGGGAGTCGAATATACGTACTTTACTGGAATAAGATCCAAAAGATACACAAAGAACGGACAACAAAGAACTCATCTCTAAGAATACTGAACTCAGCAATCAGCTACCACAAAGTACTGTATATAAATATATTAATAAAACAGGTAATAGAATTTATATGTGAATTTTATATTTTTGCCCCTTAGTCACGCAAAGCATTGTTCATTGCATTGGTAGTAGCCTATTATAATCTTAAATTTGCAATTGAATTTTAAATGGACAGTCGATATAATATATTGTATGTTTTATAAAATAATTTGATTGAGTTGGTGTTTTAAGTCCACTTTATGCACAGTAAGGCTAATCGGGACCGGGCCTACAGTTTAAAGTGGGATCCGAACAACTATGTGCCTCCACCGGGAATCGAACCCGGAACCCCTTGAATGCAAGGCGACGACTCTACCACTGCGCCATCGGAGAGGCCCGTTAAATAATTTGATTATTTAATAATTGACACATATTTAATGACATTATATATATATATATATATATACCGTGCGTTTATTTCGATCTTCAGCCGAGAGATCGGGAGAAGCGTGGCGGGCGGCGCTGACGGAGATGCCGACATTTGCGGCCTGTAATGCCCGCTTATTTTTATAGACATATGCAGACATTTATATAAATATTGCAAAACGATCACTAACCTGTGTTATAACACGCAAAAGTTCTTCTGTAATTCATCCAAGTTCTGCTCTTATATACACAAAAAAATACGCTTTAGAAACGATGTTAAGAGCCACAGATAATAAAACATTTTAATCATAGTTTTGACCAGTAACGTCCTGCTTAAGTTTATATCCTTGAAAGAGTTTTGTGCCGATGGGGATCGTTTGGAGGTTTTGAATGTGCAACACTGTATCAAGATTACGCTGTAGAAGAAACCGTTAAAAGTCAATAGTGTTCGTGAGCTTCCTTGCAATCCGAAATCTCCGAGCTCGAGTTTTTTGTTCCTTCGCGACTAGATGAAGACAGAGTTGTAAATATAGTGGCGAGCAATGTAAACCAAGAGCGTGTTAATTTCGTACTGTGCGCAAGAGTGTTATTCTTGGTTACTTGCAGTTTTTTGTTTGTGTTATTGTAGTGTGTATGTGTGACGTGTCAGTGAGACGATTGGATTGCCAGCCGCAAGATTCACGTTAGAACAAAGATTTTTTTATGTATGACACGTACCTACGTGAAAACAAACTCGTGTCGAGACGTGTGTAGGTAATTTGTACAGAAATTCCCATGCGTTTCAACTCCACACAGAGATACGGTTAGACATCTTGTCCTTAAATTACGAGAAACTGTATCGTTAAATTTTAAAACACCTAAGCAAAAACGACGGATTCTAACCGAAGCAAAACTCGATGATATTGGTGCAGCGTTAGAACGTTCTCCAAACAAACCTCTACGCCGTGTTTCACAAGAGGTGGGCGTGTCAAAATCATCGGCACATACAGTCACTAAGCTACTAAAATTAAAACCATACTCTTATAACACAGGTTAGTGCTCGTTTTGCAATATTTATATAAATGTCTGCATATGCCCATAAAAATAAGCGGGCATATATATATAGTGTGTCTGCTACTTCCCCCCACCAATCTGCAGCGATTTCGCACCCTGCCTATCATATGATTTGTCGTCTTTTTTTCATGGACACATATAAAGGAAAAAGTATGTAATTACACAATACACCGAGCATTGAACTCTGCATCTGTATAGTTCAACGAAAATAATCAAGCAAGACTAGCCCCCTTCGTTGGCACGTTGCGTATTGTATTAAAATGTGAGGCATTAACACGTTACGAACTCGACCTACATGCTTACTTGAATGTTATCATGAGAGCAGAATTTCCCGGCGTAAACATGATAAGAATATGAGGGGGCAAGAAAGCACTTGTGTAATTTTAGTTACGCTACCTGTACACAGTGCGTACCAAATTTTCAGAAAGTATGTTCTAAGTTTCGTGAAATGTTAAGGTTAGACCATGTTTCCATTAAATACTGTATATGGATGAAAGCATTTAGCCTCTGCCAAAAAAGCCATTGATGCTAGAATACTGGATGATGATATATCCATAATTGGCATAAATGGGATATATTACAATAGAGAAAGCATTTTGAGAATATGAAACCCCTATTTTAACGATTGCATTAGAATGCAAGGGATACAGTACAACATTTTATTGTATTTTATTTTCGTGTTGATATTTTTATGCGAATTGTGAGGGGTGACTACAAATATATATGTATACCGCGTGAGGCACCTAAAAGTACCACCTGAAATAGCGAAGAAACCAGAAACAGTAGCGATGTGAGGTTTGCGGGAAACAATAATATCAAATGTGGCTCGTAAATCGGAGGTATGGGGTGGGTCCAAAAATATCGACAAATGGGGCATCTGGAGCAAAGTCATATTTTTTTTTAATGGAACGATATAAAATAACATGCATAATATAAAAGAGCACACGCAGAGAAACACAACGCCGTTGGTCTCATGCATCTACTGCACATAGGAACGAAGATATGGCCATGTGAAAATATGTAAACATACGAACAAGTGGCCCACTTGACCGTCAGTACCACGGCATGTACAAGTATGAGATGTCGGAAGCCATTGGACAAGATGAAGACAGAACGTGTTAAAGGAAGAAAAAATACAGTAGTCATCGTCAGCACCATGTATTTGACAGTGTTACAGCATAATGAAAATGACCATGACAGTATGTCGAAGAACCACTGCGTAAGAAGCGAAAACCTGTCAAAGTGTGTGTTCAAAGTGGTGGCCGTCAGCTGCGATACAGGCAACGAGGCGCCCACGCAAAGATCGTTGCACAGAATGTAGCTTCTTGTAGGGAATGTCCCTACAGGCCGCAGTAATGCGGTGTTGCATATCCTCTGGAGTTGTTGGCACATACCGGTAGACAATGTCCTTCAGCTTTCCCCACAGGAAAAAGTGTAACGGTGACAAATCTGGGGAACGAGCCGGCCATTTGACAGGCCCTCCACGTCCAATCCAACGATTTGGAAATGTATTTTCCACACATGCTGTAGCGCGTGTTGCACTGTGAGCTGGGCACCCGTCATGTTGGTACCACATGTCCCTCCTTGTCTGAAGTGGCATGTCCTCCAATAGTACAGGCAGTTCATGTTGTAAAAACTGTATGTATCGGTCAGCATTCAGTGTCCCTTGTATAAAAAAAGGGCCAATGAGATGTTCACCCACTATACCACACCACACGTTCACACTCCATGGGCGCTGGCGTTCCACTTGGCGAAGCCAATGTGGATTTGTCACCGACCAATAGTGCAAGTTCCTTAGGTTGACATTTCCATGATTGGTAAAAGTTGCCTCGTCAGTGAAGAGGATACGTGACAAATCGGGTGTGTCGTGTCGTAACAACCATGTGCAAAACCGAACACGGTCCACAAAATCATTCCCGTGAAGTTCCTGATGGAGGGATATATGATATGGGTGAAACTTGTGTGTGTGTGTGCAGAATGCGCAATACACTTCGCTGACTCATCCCAGCATCCCTGGCAATTTCACGGGAGCTAACGTGCGGATTCACAGCAACAGCGGCGAGAACATTTGTTGCACCTGCCTCACCTGTAGTTGGCTTGTTCCGCACACGTGCTCGTGGTGTTACACTTCCGGTGTCTCTTAATTTAATAAATAACTTACCAAACAGACGTCGAGATGGCTGTCGTCTGTCCGGATATCTCTCTGCGTACGCACGGTAGGCTTCTGAGGCATTCTTTCGGCATTCCCCATAAATCAGGATCATGTCCGCTTTTTCTATGTTTGTGAACACCATAATCTTCGCTCTTACCACTACGACTGCTTGCTATGAACTAACACGATCTCGTGGACCTGCTATCAAAACTTGCTCTGCGTAAAGGCAGTTCTGTCAGGCACCTGAGAAGTCTTACATGCCGTGGTACTGACGGTCAAGTGGGCCACTTGTTCGTTTGTTTACATATTTTCACATGGCCATATCTTCGTTTCTATGTGCAGTAGATGCATGAGACCAACGGCGTTGTGTTTCTCTACGTGTGCTCTTTTATATTATGCATGTTATTGTATATCGTTCCATTTAAAATAATATGACTTTGCTCCAGATGCCCCATTTATCGATATTTTTGGACCCACCCCATACCTCCGATTTACGAGCCACATTTGATATTATTGTTTCCCGCAAACCTCACATCGCTACTGTTTCTGTTTTCTTCGCTATTTCAGGTGGTACTTTTAGGTGCCTCACGCGGTATATATATATTGGTAGCGTCGTCTCCTTGTAATCAATGGGGTCCCGATACTCGGGGGTGGGACATAGTGGTTCGGATTTCGGATCCCACTTTAAACTGTTGGTCCAGTCCCCGATTAGCCTTACTGTGCATAAAGTGGACTTAAACACAAAATCAATTGAATCAATCAATATATATATATATATATATATATATATATATATATATATATATATATATACACACACATACATACATATACATACACATACACACACACACACACACATACATAACCCATCCTTTTGACTCCCCCTAGTACGCACATTGCCTTCTGACAAAGTTTCTCACACAAAAATACGTAAAATAGTTGCATGCTACTGGCTAGTTGATAAAGCAACCATAAGTCTGCTGATAATAGTTATATCAGTTGTTACGCGAGCCACTTATGTTATGTACTTGACTCATGGTTTATGAGGCAGAACTCTTGTTTTTTTATGTCAGTTCTGCTGGTAATACTGTACGGAAAGGGGGAGTAGGGGAGGGCTACGGCCGTCCTTGAAGTAAATTCCAGATGAAAATCGCTTATTTCATATGTGTAACTTCAGTTCAATAAGAATATATTACATTATTTATTATAGAGGCTGACAATTGCAAGACTGGCACGTCAAAAATTCAAGTGGTAAATTAGGGACAGTTTATTTCGGTTGACTTGAAAACAACTTTTAAAGGAAAAACAGTCAAGTGGAAACATTTCTTTTAGAAAATATTTCTTGATGTAAACTGCCAAACACACCACATGATATTTTCGATTTGCTGCGACCAGGATTATGCGTTTATATGTTAACAACACTACGCAGTGACGTACGCAGGGGGAAGCTGATGGAGCCAGAGCCCCTCCCAAAATTGTGAAAAAATTAAACATTTCAAATGCAAGCAGTAAAGAACTCGCGGAAAATCAAAATGATGAAAGCGACGCCCCCTAAAAAATGATCCCCAATTACTAGTTTTGTTTTTGAACATCTCATAAAACGAAGATTAGAAACAACAATACGAAATATTTTAGTGTCTACACCCCCCCCCTTACAACAGCAGCTATGTAATACCCACCTTTACAAATCCAGCCCCCTTCGAAAAAAAAAAATACTACGAGTAGACAATGTAGACTATTTAATAAGCTTAGACAATTGCGACATGGCGAAAAGCTTGATCTCAACAGAGGATATTACAGAAATGAAACAGAATTTTCCTGGCTTCAATTGTTGAAGAAGTGTAGGAAGTAGCCTACTTCATACTCTTCTTTACAATTACAAACAATTTTCTACAAGTGTCGAACAGAATATATGAATTATTCTCAATGAAAAATGTACTAGTTTTGCTTAAGAATTGTCACTTACTTATTTTATAAATTTTATTTTTTACCCAACAGTCGATGCTTGGTATAAAATGTGAGAATTTTTTGTTCCAATTATGATTCTTTAATCTGGATTACATGGACGTCCGGAAGGAGGGTCAAGGTTGGGGGGCGGGGGCACGGATCCCCTGGAAAATTAAAATTGACCAAAAATTATACACATATAATGTAATTTCATTCAGAGTAATATATGTTAATTATTGCAAGAGCGTTAAAGGAACATGATAACCTCAAACTGAAGAAGTGTTTTTTGAGGGAGGGGACAACATCATTATGGGGGAAAATGTGTTTTGTACGCCCCTCTCCCCCTTGAGAAAAATATCTTGCTTGCCCCTCCCTGAAAAAGATCCTGCGAACTCCATGTCTGGATATGAACCAACATGAATGAAAAGTTGCATTTTTCTTTCAGAGAACTGTTGTAAATTAGATAACGCATGTAGACATAGGCTTAACTTAGCGGAAGATTTTCAGGTTTATTAACATTTACAAGTTAAGGGCATTTGTGTTAACTTCTTCGAACCTGAGAAATAAAGAGTATTATTTTTTGATGATTTCTCAATAGTGTCAGTTATGTAGGGAGGTGGTCCGAATACTGTTCTTTTCTGAACTCCCTCTCTCGCTTCCCTAAGTTTGTAGAGGTAGACAGTCTACGCAACATTATTGGCCGCGACTGTAAATTTTGTAACTTACTGAGCTTCTTTGCAGGGTAAGACATTTCTAATGTTCACGACATTCTTGCTGTTCGTGATTTACTCCAACGCATGTAAAACTATGTGCGAATCGAGTTTCCAGAAGCGTTACATGGCAACATTCCGTAATCATGGAATGTGAATTATCATGTAACTGTTTCCACCTTGTGCTTTCTCCAAGGAAAACGGCTTCCTATTTAGATTACCTGAGGATCCTGAACAACGTTGAACAATCATTAAGTAGTGTATAAATTATCATTTTTCGAACATATTGCATTTCTATATTAAAATGATTAGTTTGTATTCATTTATACGTATATATGTAGTCATCTGTCACAAAATATTCCTTATTAGGTATGCAACAACGTATTTCATTGAAGGCTATCGACTAGAGACATACGAAATGTACTTGAACTAAAAAATAAAATTTTCATCGCCTGTTGAGTTAAAAATTCTAATTTTGTAAAATAGAAATATATAATGTAAATGTAGTAAGGTACAGTGAGACAGGGGTGCCCACAGGGGGTTTTCATGACGCGCCTGCGTCATGAGAATTTTTGGGGGGGACAAAATTTTATACCAATTCTTATATCTTCATTTAGAATCGGTTTGGATGGAAGGGGTGGGGGCGTGGTATTTGCATTAATACAAGGTTAGTCGAGCAGACAAACTGTGCAGAAAAAGGTTGACTAACAATGGCAGTGAGCCTAAAGTATCTAAAGTAAACATATATTGCTTAAATATGTATGTATTATACAGTCACGCAACCACAGGGAGGCAGGGGGTCATTGCCCCCCCCCCCAACCTTCGATGGAAGTCAATTATAGGGTAGCATAGGGGGACAAACATTGATGGGCAAAGACACCTGCAGGGAGGCCCACAGAGGAGCAATTAATTACCCCTTCGATTTCAAATTTTATGCAAATAAAAATACATTTTGTAAAATTTTCTTGTTTGCTTCGCTCGCATTATCTGCTTTTCTCGTTTTCGTCAAGTTCGGAGCTGTAGCTAGGGGCGGCGGAAGTCGACCATGGGCGCCGAATGATCTAAAAAAAAAAACTGTAAAAGAGAGAATGCCATTGCGTCCAGTGAAACCAATATTGTTTTCAATTGCAAAGATTGGATCAAAAAATTTTCTTCCTCGCTTCGCTTGCATTCTACTTGTTTTCTCTAATGTAATGTATTTCAATAATATGTGTTGTATATTTGTATTGAATAAGCTTTGAATACGTACACAATTTAGTGTTAGCTTGTTGCATATGTATTTTCTATTTTATGTCGCTCCATGTTGCATATGTGTAAAACATATGTTGTACATGAAAGTTACACATATATCTTCGGAATGCATTTATCATTCATTTTCTGGCATTCAAAAATACAGTTTGCGTGCTTCATTTCCATTATTAGCTAATGTGAAATTGACGGTGTTGAAAAATATTTCAAATCGTTTGTCCCTAACAAATGCTTTAGCACAGACTTCTATCCCTTTTTTGCGAAATTTATGAGGATAATAACATCTTTGATACTACTAGTACTATTACTGGTGGTGGTGGTAGTAGTAGTAGTAGTAATAGTAAAGCTATTATTAATATTAATATTATTATTATTATTATTATTATTATTGGTACGTTTATCCTGTTACTTGCCCCCCCCCCCCAGACAAAAATTCGTGGTTGCACCTCTGGTATTATATTTTTCCGCAAATTTTGTCTGACAAAAATAATTTGAGTAATTAATTCGGCATAAACGGGGGGGGGGGGGTGTTCTACCTTTTTGGGGGAGTGCGTCATGGGCCTTTGGTGGGGGGATGGGCACCCCTGCAGTGAGATGCACAAGTATGAAAATGTGTAACTATGATTGTAATTCAGTTATTTCTTTCAGATAACGAGTAAGGAAATTAACATCTACTTTTCCATAAGTCTCAATAACAATGAACAAAATTGTGGTTTGCTACGAAAAATGCAAATATTTTTTTTTCATGTACTGTTCGCAATATCTTATTTGTCCACCCTAAAAGAATTCAGCCCTAAATTCGTAAATTTGGCAACATAGCACTTCAGACCCAACAAACAGTATCGAACTTAGCAAAAAAATTTCTTTTTAAATGAAAACGCTCTTTTGATTTTTTTTTCCATTATCCATTTCACATTCCATGAAGTTACGTGTAGAAACCCTAAACACCAGTAATGCAATACACAGTTAAACAAAAATCGTAAATTGGAAATACGAATGTGTTGGTTTTTTTTATTATTATTTTTTTATTTTTTATTACGATTCTTCGTTCTGAAATAGAAAATAGGGGAATTTATGTGCCGTTTAAAACACTGAACTGGTTCGCCACCACCTGGAGAGAATTGACATCCCATTTGAATGCAATATCTCTCGATTTTAGGCGAAATTGCAGTAAAGATATCTTGCACAATACCGACGAATCTACAAAGTGCGTCTTTTCCTCAGGCCCGTAGCCAGGAATTCTTAGTAGGGGGGGCAAAGTCAAGTCTCGAGGGGTAAATTTTTAATATATTGTGTCGCATTGGCAGGTATAGTGGGGTACACAATATCTGCCCCCCCCCCCTCCACACACAAAGCAATTACTAACCGGAAAGGGATGATATCGTGAAACTCCAACGAAGAAACAAAAAAATAATCGAACATCAAATATCAATAAAATTTAAGATAAATAGACTAATCCAGACTGTATCTACTTGAAATTTAAATGTGCTGCCACCGAAAATCAAATCTGAGGCAACTAGATTGCAGGTCGATAATGTTAATAGACGATTAACACCTACATTGCAGGTCGATAATGTTAATAGACGATTAACCAACTTTATAAATCGTGCTTCATAATATTCCTCTAGTTTCCAGTATGCAAGATTTTTACGTATAAACGAATCTAACAAGAATTCAATAACACCAAAGTGTTGTGTTAAGCAATAAAAATCGAATAAAGTTAATAATAATGGTTACATATTATCTACACTTTGATGAATACTGTAAAAATTTGTAACGTACAACGTCTGTTACGTTTTTTGTACATTAAAACATGGGTCTCTTAGGACTACCACGGGTCCTATTTGCTTCAAAGGGGAGACTCTTACATCACTACAGAAAATGTTGGCTTATTGGTTACGTTAACCAATTTGCACAATATTGTGTGAATTGTATTATTCTATTGTTGAAAACACATTTCTTTGACACCCGACCAACAAATGGGAACCCCTTTGATTGATCAATGACTTCTTGGATTACGGTGTCATTTCATATTTAGTTGCATACAGGGGAATTTTGTATGCTCTTTACATTATGAAAAATATGTTCCTTAATGACTATAATATGAAATCAACTATACAGTGTATAAGGGGCCTCCTTCACTTTGCTCCATCCTTGCTGCGTGAGGTCTCACGGGTGCCTGTCACCACCAAAGCGTATAAACCCAAAATATCAGAGTTTTATTATACTGATACTGATTTATGTGAGTCAAAGAATGGCTTAAGATGAGTAAAATGAGGGAAATCCACTCCACAGCAGAAGAGTTGACAGAATGTTTTGGCAAAAAATTAGGTTATAAAAAAGGCAAAGTTTCTTGTACACCGTGCCATGAAGACACATTTAGGGGATGTGGGGATAGATTCCCACACATTCTCGACCTATGCCAAATTGAAGGTGATGTGATCAGCACCAATCTCCGGCAGCCTTTACTCCCCAGGGTTGCCCCCAGGTGCCCATTAATTTGAGACTGGATGAGCCCCAGAGCTGTTTTATGCGGGACAAGACCGGAAAAATTCCGATCTTAGATCACCCACCCCAGGAATTGAACCCGGGTCTCACACGTGGCATTCAAACGCCGCACCGACCTTTTGTATTTTTTAAAGGAATACCCCTAAGCGGTAGTATGTGCTGTTATTAACTTTTTCTCAGGTTGTCATTTTTTACTACATTTTCTGTTTTTCCCATTTTTTGGACAAACACAAACATCCATGTCCAAACTGGGATTCGAACCCGGGACCTTTGGCAACGCAGCATCATTTTCTTGAACCTACGAGGGACGTTCATTAAAGATTTCCCCTGACCCAGTTCTAGTTAATGTAGAATACTGAAATTGTATATGTGTAATGATACATATGTGCATAGGTCATGAGGTAATTTGCAATTCTGAACTCCTCTTAGTTTTTCTCTTACAAGTACTGAATTGAGACAAGGTGTAGTGATGGATCCTGTGGAATACCAAGCAGTCATCAAGTTTCTTTACTTGAGAGGCCGCACACCAAAGGAAATGTTTGATGAGATGAAAGTGACCTACGGAGAGGATGCCCCATCCATCGTATGACGTAGTGAAGCACTGGCATTGTCAGTTCAAGCGTGCGGGGACTTCAGTAGAAACAACCCCATTCCCGGGCGACCCCAGTCAGCCATTGACGAAGATGCCATTGGGCAAGTGAAAGCCGCCATCTTGGAGGAACGCCGCATAACCGTTCGCCAACTAGCTGAAGATGTCAAGATCAGTGTGAGGTCTATGGGAAAAATCATCCATGACCATTTGCACATGCGGAAGGTGTCTGCCCGATGGGTTCCTCGGCTACTCACACCTTTCCAAATGAAGGAACGAGTCCCGTGCTCCCAGGCTAATTTGACCATGTGCCACGAAAACCAGGAGGAATTTTTTGACAGACTTATCACCCAAGGTTAAACGTGGGTCCATCACTATGACCCAGAGACCAAGACCCAGTCAAAGCAATGGAAGCATCCTGACTCACCACCACCAAAGAAGGCCCGTGTCCAACCCTCGGTGGGCAAAGTGATGGTCATGGCTTTTTGGGACCAGCATGGAGTAGTTACGATGGATTTCCTGGCGATGGGTACCACAAATACCAGGACGTACTACGCTTCACTGCTGCAGAAATTGCGGAAGACCATCAAAACCAAGAGGTGTGGCATGCTGACCAAAGGCGTCCACATCCTGCAAGACAATGTTGCCCAGACAGAAGCACGGTCCTGCGAATATGAAATCCTTCCTCATCCCCCGTACTCTCCATACCTCGCACCATCAGACTTCCACCCTTTCCAACCATGAAGTCATTTCTGAAGGGGACGCACTTCCACGACGATGAAACGTTGATTTCTGAAGTCAAGTCATGGCTTCTGGAGCAACCTGCAGACTCCTACAAACAAGGTCTCCACGGGTACATAAAGCGATGGGAAAAGTGTGTGGCCATTGGTGGTTCCTATGTAGAGAAGGACTAATGTCTGTACCAATTTTCGTTTATCTCCGTCCATGGGAACTGCTTCAGGGGAAATCTTTAATGAACATCCCTCGTATATACGCAGGGCAATTTTCACAGTGTGTAGAGGATATCAAGGCGAACAACTTTTCTTATATTTCCTCGTCCAGTTCTTGTTTCGATGCTACAATACAAGCCATCGAAAAATGGCATCATCTGCTATTCTTAATGTATGCAATCCCAATTAGCTTCACGGTTTCAAATGGCATTTATTTTTACTGCCACTTAAAATTCTAAAAGCAATAGAATACTATGGAAATGATAGCATACCAACAGTAAGTAAACACTTACCCGTTCCTTTATAAAATGCATTTATCATAACACACACCCATGTTGCTTATCATATTTGATGAGTTTGCATAAGAGAAATAATTTACAAGATTTGAAATTGATACAAAGTGTGCTAGTAAAGTTTTGCAATATGGTGCAACCGAAGGTCACATGTTGTGACAAGTTGAAGCGTGTTGAGGAAAATGCAACATCTCGCTACGTCAACAGTATCTTAACAGGCGATGAAACCTGGCTTTACCTGAGAAAAAAGCTGGGTTTTCGGCGATGAAAACATGCCCGTGTCTGTGCAAGAATCTCAATCAGTAAAGAAGAGGATGGTGGCCGCCTTTACTGTAAGAGGAGTAGTGGAACACGTTGTGCTATTAACACAGAAGACCGTCACCGCGAAGTGGTACACCAAGGAGTGCCTGCCCAGAGTAGTTCAAGCTCTCAAAAACACTTGTATGATAATCATGTGTTATTTTTCATTGAAATGTCACATCAAGAACATAGCGCTTTCGCGCATAGCAACATGCATTTGTTTTCTTTATACGCACGCCAGTAAGAACGTTGCGCCAGTCAGGCGAGAGCGCGCGAACAGTGTGGCTGCTCGGACGTTTTATGCAAAAGCAGCTCCGGTGTGCATTGCGATATATACCATAATATATTTGTTATTTGTAGTACTCGTGGTAGTGAATAAAACATCAAAAACACAAACATATGGTCCTCCGTCGAGCCGCATAGTGATACGAATCAGTGCACAAACATTATCACGCGTACGTACAAGTTGATTGTGCAACGATCATTCAGCAGACTTCAGTGATTACGCAGTTTCATCCAGCAGCGTTGCCGCATCGACCACAAGCGACACCCGGAAAGCATCGCTTCACACAGCATCGCAGAGCGCCGCAGAAAACACTTCAGCGACTTGGCAACAAGCAGGTCAGTTGCATGCTCATTTTTATGTCTGGCTCTTTTTACGTCAATTTCAATTCCTTGTTTTCCTTGTATCCCGTAATAAAGACGCACAACAATGGAAGATTTACAAACGTTAGTAAAGCAAAGGGGAACTCAAAAGGGACAGATGACAAGAATGCAAACATTTGTACGTGCCTTTGACATTGAACATGGTAACGTAGAGGAAATATGCACCCGTTTACAGCACTTAGAAACAATATGGAATAAGATTCAAGACGTGCAGCAAGAGATAGACATCTTGTCTACTGATTCTTGTCAGGAAGAGGTATGGGCGGAAATAGAACAGCTGTATTTTTCGCTTAAGTCAACAATGAGAACAATCATTAAAGGTCACGAACTCGATAACACAGCAAAGCTGCAAAACAATTCAACGTCGGCTTCGAGTTCACACTTGAAACTTCCAACCGTACATTTACCTACATTTGAGGGGTATTATAAGCATTGGCTGGCGTATGAAGACACGTTTCGTTCGCTCATTCATGACAACAAAGACATTCCGCAAATACAGAAGTTTCAGTATCTGCGCACTTCGCTCAAGGGGGAAGCGTTGCGTCTCATTGAAAATCTTCAGATCAGCGAAGCAAATTACAAGGTTGCATGGGAGTTGTTATTAGAAAGATATTCAAACAAAAGGTTGATTGCAGCTTCGTATATTGATGAAATCCTTCACATTAAACCCATACATAAAGAAAATGCAACAGAACTCAGGGAATTCGTCAACACAGCAACGAGTAATCTAAATGCACTTCGAGCGATACAAACAGACGCGTCGTTAGAAGACATGATTCTTACGCAACATTTCGTTTCACAAGTAGACGTTACAACAAGAAAGGCATGGGAATTACAATGCGCAGAATCTTCGTTTCCCACTTTGAAGGACTTTTTGTCATTTTTAGAAAAAAGATGCCAAGCGTTAGAATCCATCAAAAGTACGGTCAATTCAACTTCTGATAACAAACAAGCAGGCAAAAAATCGTACATTAATGCAAAGCAAGACAAATTCACAAGAGCATACGTCACTACGTCGTCTCCAACGTGTCCATTTTGTAAACTGTCACATGCTATTTACAAATGTAAAGACTTCATTAATGCAGATCAAGTGCAGAAATATCAATGTTTGCGAGACAACAATATCTGTACTAATTGTTTAAAGACAGGACATTTTTCAAGCGTATGTAAATCAAGCTCATGTAGAAAATGCCGAAAGAACCACAACACCTTATTGCACTTAGATCGCTCAACAGAAGCGTCAAGAAGATCGCAACAATCAGATACTCGTTCTGATAACTCAGAGCCTTCTAACACAACTCAGTACAATCAGAATGAATTTTCTTCACCGCAAGCTTCGTATTGCACAATAAAGGGAAAACCTCAGTCACAAGTTTTGCTAGCAACTGTGTTAGTTAAACTGAAAGATCGAACAGGAAGATGGGTAAAATGTAGAGGGTTATTAGACAGTGCCTCTCAATCGAATTTCGTAACTTCAGATATGGTTCAACAACTGGGGCTCGCGAAACAAAGAAGGGTCGTTCCAATAAGAGGAATAAACGGTGTCACATCAGAAACCAGATCAAGTGTTGAAGTATGTTTGCAATCCACAATAAACGATTTTTCTACAACCATAGAATGTGCAGTGTTGCCAACCATCACGGGCAATTTACCTACAGAAAAGGTTCCGTATGAAGAATGGAACATTCCAAAAAATATCGCATTAGCAGATCCTACGTTTGCTATTCCAGGCAAAATACAGTTATTATTAGGTGCAGATGTTTTCTTTCAAATATTGAAGTCAGAACGTATTACTCACCCAAAGAACTTCCCAGTACTTCAAGACACGCAATTGGGCTTCATTCTATCAGGACGCATCCCACAACAATGTAACACCAATACATCGATTACTTCATGTTTCACAATGACAGATGACAATCTAAATAGACAGATACGAGCTTTTTGGGAGCTTGAAGAATTAGGAACATCGATGACAACAAGAGAAGAAATGGCATGCGAACAGCACTTTGTAAACCACACCACTCGTGACCATACAGGGCGTTTCACGGTACACTTGCCATTCAAGGAAGCTAAAGAAACATTAGGACAATCATACAATCTAGCTTCAATCAGGTTTCATCAACTTGAAGCGAAATTGCAACGTGAACCAGAATTACGTCAAGATTACGTAAAATTTATGCATGAATATGAAGAACTTGGACACATGAAACAAGTTGAAGAGGAGCGTAACACCTCAGAAGGAGTAACGTATTACATGCCTCATCATGCTGTAGTAAAACCTAGCAATTCTACATCAAGGGTACGTGTCGTATTCAACGCGTCCGCCAAGACAGACAACGGAAAATCATTGAATGATATTCTCATGATTGGACCCACCATTCAACCCGATTTGATGTCCATAGTCTTAAGATTTAGAACATATCCAATCGCTTTCACGGCAGACATCGAAAAAATGTATCGAATGATACAAGTACATCAAGATGATACTCCGTTGCAGAGAATCTTATGGCGAGAAACGCCAAACGAAGAGATCAAAATATTTGAATTACAGACTCTCACGTATGGGACAGCGCCAGCATCATTTTTAGCAACACGCTGTATGCAGCAGCTAGCACAAGAAGAAAGTTGTAATTATCCTCAAGCAACGAACATTTTAGCAGAGAGCTTTTATGTTGACAATTTAGCTAGTGGATCTCAAAACGTACAACAAGCGGCACAATTGCAAGCCGAACTCATCGAGTTGCTAGCTAAAGGAGGCTTTGTATTACGCAAATGGTGTTGTAATAACGCTGAGTTATTAAGATCAATTCCACCAGAATACAGAGAAGATAACTTTCCAGTCCAATTACATTCGCAAAAAGGAGTAAACACGCTAGGAATTTCTTGGAATCCTGTAGAAGACAAATTCATCGTTAGCAGTAAATTTACCTCTAGTTCTACAACAGTCAGCATTTCCACTAAGCGTCAAATAACAGGCGTTATTTCATCTATTTTCGATCCATTAGGGCTTGTTAGTCCAATAGTCATCAAATACAAAATGTTTCTTCAACGTCTTTGGCAGAAAGAAGTTGATTGGGATCAACAGCTGTCACCAGAATTAATTACTGAATGGCAGAAACTGCAAGTGCAACTTCCACTCATCAATGAAATAAACGTCGAAAGATTTGTACTACAAGAAGATAACGTGACACAAATACAATTGCATGGCTTTTCAGATGCAAGTGAAAAAGCATATGGTGCATGCTTATATATTCGTTCCATCAATCAGCAAGGTCAAGTTTCAGTAAAACTTCTATGTTCGAAGTCACTCGTAGCTCCAATAAAGAAAGTAACGTTACCCAGACTAGAACTTTGTGCAGCATTACTTTTAGCAGAACTCGTGCATAAAGCAATGCCAGCATTGCATTTGCAAATTGAAAGCATACATTTATGGACAGATTCTCAAATTGTTCTGTCCTGGATATCAGCATCACCTGCAAAATGGAAAACATTTGTAGGAAACAGAGTTTCTAGAATTCAGGATTTAACAGAAATCAGTAATTGGAGACATGTACCTTCAAACTATAATCCAGCTGATTTAATATCAAGAGGTGTTGATGCAAGCATCATGAAACAGTGTCCATTATGGTGGCAAGGACCCGAATGGTTGAAAGAGAATTCAAATTGGTGGCCTCATTCATCAATAAAGCTTGAAAATGAAGCACCAGAAATGAGACGAATATCAACATTATCATTGTTCATACAGAGCAAAGAGACTCACATCATTGACAAATTTTCAAAATTGTCTAAATTAATAAGAGTCGTGGCATATAGTCAACGGTTTATTTACAATCTCAAGAACTCTCATGAGAGACTGATTGGTCATCTCAAACCCAATGAAGTGCAACGTGCATTACACACATGTATAAAAATTGCACAACAAG
The DNA here is from genome assembly GCF_977018435.1 of Lepisma saccharinum. Taxonomy (NCBI): domain Eukaryota; kingdom Metazoa; phylum Arthropoda; class Insecta; order Zygentoma; family Lepismatidae; genus Lepisma; species Lepisma saccharinum. The sequence goes on from NC_139251.1 coordinate 42,427,153, forward strand.
CGTTCTATTCAAAGGAAATCGAAGAACTTAACTCGAACCACGAACTTTCAAATAAAAGTTCTTTGAAAACATTGTATCCATTCTTAGACCAATATCAGATGCTAAGAGTTGGAGGACGTCTGGATAACAGTCAATTATCATCATTTGACAGCCAGCATCAGATGATATTACCACCAAAAAGTAACCTTACAAAATTGATTGTCGAAGCAGAGCACAAAAGACTTTTACATGCAGGACCACAGCTATTAGTAAGCTCTTTAAGAGACAAATATTGGATTCCACGTGGCAAGCAAGTAGTTAAGAAAATACTACATAAATGCATAATCTGTTTTAAGCTAAAAAGCACAACTTCGTCGCAATTGATGGGACAATTACCTGCAGCTCGCGTTCAACCATCAAGACCATTTACCAATGTGGCTGTAGATTACGCTGGTCCAATACATGTCAAAACAGGAACCGTAAGAAGCAAAACAGTTACCAAATGCTACGTCGCCGTATTCATTTGTTTATCAACAAGAGCGATACATTTAGAAGCAGTCAGCAATCTCACCTCCGAGGCTTTTATCGCTACACTTAGACGTTTCGCATCACGAAGAGGAAAGAGTAGTAATATATACAGTGACAATGGAACCAACTTTGTTGGCGCGAACAAAGAGTTACAAGAACTTTTACGACTATTTCAATCAGAAGCATTTAATAAGAAATTACAGGACTACTTATCACTAGAAGGTCTACAATGGCACTTTATGCCACCTGGATCACCACATTTTTCAGGACTCGCTGAGGCAGCAGTTAAATCAATGAAACATCATTTGGTAAGAATAGTAGGCAAGTCATCGATAACATTTGAAGAATTGACAACATTATTGTGCCAGATAGAAGCGTGTTTAAATTCAAGACCCATTTCTGTAATCTCACAAGATCCAACAGATCCAACCCCACTTACACCTGGTCATTTCCTCATAGGTCATCCTTTATCCTCGTTACCCGAGCCAGACATCTCCGAATTACCAGTCAACAGACTGACAAGATGGCAGAGAATTCAGCAGTTTCACCAACAATTGTGGCATCGTTGGTCGACAGAATATTTACATGGACTACAACAGAGATCCAAGTGGACTCGTCAGCAGAAGATTCAAGCAGGTACCGTTGTGATACTGAAGGATGAAAGACTTCGTCCCCTTGTTTGGAATCTCGGCATCATCGAAGCAGTATATCCTGGTAAGGATGGACTTGTTCGAGTCGTCGACGTCAAGACTAAAGGAGGTGTATACAGGAGACCAGTCGTCAAGATTGTACCACTTCCCATCGAAGATGATTTTGAACAATAGTTTAGTGTTTAGTGCAGTTTAGTGTCAATATAACAATTTGCAGTTATAAGGTGATTAAGTGTAATCACGTCACAGATAAGTACAGTATAATATTATTTTGGTCTATTGTACGACCAAGAGGGGGGAGAATGTATGATAATCATGTGTTATTTTTCATTGAAATGTCACATCAAGAACATAGCGCTTTCGCGCATAGCAACATGCATTTGTTTTCTTTATACGCACGCCAGTAAGAACGTTGCGCCAGTCAGGCGAGAGCGCGCGAACAGTGTGGCTGCTCGGACGTTTTATGCAAAAGCAGCTCCGGTGTGCATTGCGATATATACCATAATATATTTGTTATTTGTAGTACTCGTGGTAGTGAATAAAACATCAAAAACACAAACAACACTCGTTCACGCTCTAAGGCAGACGCTTAATTTTACCACCATGACAACGCTCCTGAGCACCGCTCCAAAGTTTGCATTGAGTATTTGGCACGTACGGGGCTGAATGTGCTGGAGCATCCTCCCTACGGTGCAGACCTCGCTCCATGCGACTCTGCACTGTTTCCTCACGCCAATAAAAGGCTTAAAGAAATAGGTTTTTCGATGAAGAGAACCTTCTAAGGGCGTGGGATGACGAGTGTACCCACTTCCCTGAGGAAATATGGAAGAGTTTGAAGATTTTGAAGGATGAAGAAGTGGTGGAAAGTATTTTCAAAGATTTTGAAAATGAAAGTTGTATTGCAAAACCTTCCTAGAACCTTTTCTATTTACACTCCAAAAGATACCTGGTGTAACCCATATCACAGCACAATTTTTATTCCTTTCTAACAGAAATAATAAATGTGAAACACTATCACATTTTCGTCATGTTTGATAACTGACCCAGTAATCTATCCTACATCTTTCACTAGCCGACCTCCGTGGTGGGTGGTTACACAGCGGCCGCTGTCCAAACCCCAGCCTGGGCATGGGTGTTGTTTGTGAGTGTCCCTAAACCAATTTCATATCATCACTCGTTCTCATCGTCGCGATTAACTAGAAGTGGCAGAAAAGAGACGTTAAGTAAGAAAAATCAAATATCAATAATACAAGACCATTCAGAATTTCCCACGTGTTCTAGATTCTGAAAATCTGGAAATCATTCTCAGAAATCTGGATCTGGAAAGGAATTTTTTCCCAATTCTGTTCTGACAGTACGGAATCCAACACACCTTCCTTAATAAATCACCAAATCAATGAGTGTCTTTGTTGTGTTGCTAGAGCAATATAGGATATAAGCATGGACGTCTGCAGGATTTTTTCCAGGGAGGGGAAATGAAGGTATTTTTTTCCAAGGGGGGCAAACAAGTCATATTTTCCCCCAAAAGAGTGTAGTTCCCAAAAAAAAAACATTGCTTAAATTTGAATTTATGGTGTTAATGCAATAATTAACACATATTATTGTGGCTAAAATGAAATTATATGTGTGAAATACATGATTTTTGGTTGACTTTCATTTTCCAGGGTGGGGCAACGGCCCCCTTGCCCCCCCCTTCCAGACGCCCATGGATATAAGAATAGTGAGAATTCTGGATAAGAATGTGTTCTATATTTTCATAGGGGGGGCAAGGCAGGGTCTCAGGGGGGGCAGTTGCCCCCCCTGCCCCCCTCTAGCTACAGGCCTGCTTTTCCTTGGTCTGTGGCGAAAAGGGTTCGGAACTCCAGCACGATCTTCTTTCCAACGAAGATAAACTTGTTTCACACAATTACAGCTCCTAATATCTTGGAGTAGTTGGTCAGGCTGTCGTCTTGTTATACTTTTTCGTGAAGATCGAAACATCGTAGGTTCAAATCCCACCCTCTCCTGATTCTTTTATTTTTGTTTATTGTTAATTAGTACGAAGTGCTGAAATAATGTATTATAAGATTATATTAAATCACTGTAAATATTTATGCGATGCATACGTCGGGGGAATGTTTCTGTTCATCTTGTTGATTTTTCAGTAATTTGCAGGATTTTTGGCAAGACCTTTCTTTTCATTCAGCTGTGAAAAGTTATATTAACACACATTAAGATTTTATATGTCATAAATATATGTTCTTAAACAAGATGTTGTAATCAAAGTGTCCCGTCCCGGGTTTGATATCAGGTGGAGGCTCATTGCACAGTAGTTCGGATTCCGGTTTAAACTGTAGGTCCAGTCCCGATTAGCCTATCTGTGCATAAAGTAGACTTAAACACACAATGTTCTTTGTTCGTGCTCTTCGCTGCAGACATAAAATATAACTGTAATTTTCCATGATACAACTACAAATGTTATGCTATATTCAACGTTTGAAACTATCCGCCTCAGACTTTACATCGCATGTTTTTGCACATTCCAAATTACCTTTTTCTTACTACAATTAAAATGTTCATCTGGAAATGCTGGACGTAAATTGCAAAAATATCAACGGAAATTTCCAAAAAGCGTAGATAAGCATTCTCGTCGAAAGCAGTTTGCTTCCCGAAATAGTTTTTGCAAATAAGTAGGTTTGAACCTACGACCTTCCATTCCGCAGGCAAACACGATCCCCCTATACTACAGCGCTCACGTTATGTCGAGCACTCGGTTCGAGAGATGAAGACATAAACATTTCTGTGGAGGTGTAGTGTATTGTGGAGTGGAAAGTTTTAGGTGGGGAATGTTTGCTGAGCCTTTAGGATAGCTTAGGAATGCTTGTAGCATTAAAAATTATGACTAGGATTCGGAAGTTGATGACCTAAAGAATGTCAAAAGATGATCTATAGAATGACCTAAAATGGTAAAAAATTACCCAAAAATTATTTTCGCTCTCAAAGTGAAATCTTAATTTTTCATAAATTTCAAGAGTAGTTCGATAAAGCCGGTTGTTTGGTGGTTTAAAAAGCAATTAAGTGCTAATGTAGTTTTTGTTCATTTCTACTTCAATGTTACACCACAAGGTTTTTTTTTCTTTCTTCTTCAGAATGGGCGTTCTAAGATACAGTAGTCGGCCAGCATCCGAAAATCCAGTTCTGTTTCGCGTACACCAGAGCAGGCACGTATCCAGGGGGGCTTAGGGGGTTCGAGCCCCTCAGAAAGTTTTCGGTTTACACTAGATAAAATGAGGTTTTTGGTTTCTTGTGGTGTGAAATGAGATAACGTGACGATAATTTAAGGAGAGGAATAATTATCGAGGCAATACCGAGAATGTTCTGTATCCCTGTTATTGTTAATAGCGATTATCCAAGGAGGAAATCAGGGGGCTCGAGCACCCCACCCCCACCTTCAGGAAAATTTTCTATTTATACTAGATAAAATTAGGATTCTATCTTCTTGAATAATGTGATGATAATTTGAGAGAAATAATTATCAAGGAAAGACGGAGAATGTTCTATAACCCTGTTATGGTTACTAAAATATCCAAGGTGAGGATCAGGTGGCTCGAGCCCCCCCCCCCCCAGGATTTTTTTCAGTTTACACTAGATAAAATTAGGTTCTTGTCTTCTTGGATAATGTGACGATAATTTAAGGAGAAATAATTATCGAGGCAAGACAGAGAATGTTCTATAACCCTGTTATTGTTAATAGCGCGTATCCAAAGTGGGAATCAGGGGGCTCGAGGCCCCACCCCCACCCCCACACACACCTTCAGGAATCTTTTCTGTTTACATTAGATAAAATTAGGATTTTGTCTTCTTGAATAATGTGACGATAATTTAAGGAGAAATAATTATCGTGGCAAGGCGGAGAATGTATAAACCTATTGTTGATAATATTGCACGTAAACTTTTCTTGAGCTTTCAATGTTGTCGCAGCAAATTCCAGCACTATGTAGAGACTTGTCAGCATTTGGAAGCTGCACAGCAATGGTACGTCACAAATAGAGCGAACGATTCGTTGTAATTTTTAATCTCTGGAAGGCGCGAGAGGGAATGTTCTTGAATAAGAGAAGTCGAACTACTGTCAATATTTATAAATCGTTTATCTGCGCAACATTCTAGAATATAATGAGGATATAAATACGCGTTAATTAGAACCATTTCTAAATAGAAATACCTTGACCGAACCTTGGATCCAATGAGAAAAATGGCGTTGCCTCTGACATAATTTCCTTTTAAGCGTTCAATTCAAGGACTTGTTCATGATTTATTTGATCGTGTACAAGGCGCTTTACTTCAGTCTCCAATACGAAATGATAAAAACTTCTGGTGAGTTGATTTTTAAAAATGTGTCCGAGATAAAGAGTGGCGTGCCCACAATTTTCGGAATGGATATGGGATATGCATACTACTTTTGGTGGTCATTCCTCATTTTGCCATCTTTTCCTGTCTTTGACGTTCTTTTTTCAAGGAATACTGTGTCAAATGGGGTTATAACCCCACCAACCCTCCCTTGGCACGTCACTGGAGATAAATGAGTAAGCATTTGATCATATTGGGAGAAGAAACATTAGATGTGTTGGGAACGGAAGGGTTTTCACTGTGCATTAATTGTTTCGCTATCCAGATGTATTCTAGAAGACTTCCCTTGTTTCGTGCCTATATATGAAAAAGACTGTGGAAGCTGTGATAGATAATTTTGAACACTTGCGAGTGCTTAGACCTGAATATGAACGATTTGGTGGGTTTCGGCTTTTAAAAGAGCTGCAAACATGGGAGGACAAGACACATTAGTGGTGTTCAGGCTCAAATCAGAGAGAAATATTCGAGAACTGGTTGCGTCCAGTTCGCAGCCCCCAGTTTGAATCTCGCGTTGTCGAATGGATTGTCCATCCCGTGCATGTGAAACAGCTTCGTAAAAACACTTCTGGTTACCTGGTACGTACACAGATGTTTTGATTCCTGATGAGATGAAATGGACGAACATACATACTAAGATGGTTCCGGCACACAAAGTTAATGGAAACAGAAAAGTCGAGTGGTAAAAAAGTGTTCCGATCTTACGTTCTGATTAAAATGACAGCCTTAAACAGTGGCGATGATTTAGGGGATAGTTACTCCCCAGTTTTTCCCCTTCACACTATGGCCTTGTCTATCAAGAGAAAGTAAACTTTCCTTGCACCCCCCCCCCCTTTCCTGGTTGGTTTTGGAACCAAATTGCCACCACTGGCCTTAAACATATAATTGTGAGGTTCTATCTAGACCCCTTAAAAATGGTGTTCAGCCCCCCCCCCCCGAAAGGAATTCCTGGATACGTGCCTGCACCAGAGTATATTGACTGATTGATTGAGTTCGTACTTTCAGTCCACTTTATGCACAGTAAGGCTATTCTGGACTGGACCCACAGATTAAAGTGGAATCCGAATCACAATGTCTCTTGACCGGGTATCGAACCCGAGACTAATTTTACTTAAAAACCACAGATTAAAGCGATAATAGTGTCCAGCAAGGGAAGCTCATAGTACGCTTCACACAAAGTATGTTAATCCATTGCCAAACATTTCAGTTAAGAATAACATTGTGCTTTTCCACTGACCGTATTTTCGATTCATGACGATTTTGCTAAAAGGACTATGTTAGGAAATTTAAATATGTAGGTGTTGCTAGTAAATGCATTTAAAATCCACGAAACAACAGGGGAGGAGAAAAATAAACCTTATAAATAAAGAAAAATGCAACAAAAACTGTTAAAAATACTGAAAAATAACCTAAAATACCAAAAAATGGCCGAAAAATGAAAAAAATGCAAAATATAGTGTTTCCTAGTTCTGAAGGAAAACGGGCATGATATCAGTGTTGTTTTTAAGACCCAGAAAAAAAATTGATCTTTCAACTTCCGGACCCTAATTTATGACAATTGAAAAAGTTGGAGGGAAGGAGGCGGCTTACGTAAATTTTTCTTGCTGGGGGATCGTATCGTCCCATATCTCCACTTTATAATGCAGAAAAAAATCACGGCCATATTTCGAAAACGACTTGCAGTTTTCCAACACAAAAATAGGTTTTTCATAGTTTGAAGTTCGTTAGGATACACTTGCAAGGTTTTCCATTGCTTTAATTTCACACATATTTTATATTTCATAATTGAATATCCCTTTCCTCTCTCTCTTCCTACAACCTTTGAAAAAAGACTGAAGTTTTTTGCCAACCGGGGTCTGGTTCAACTGACTCCTTTTCACTTTCCTGTTCCTACTTTCAACAAACAAGAAAAACTTCGTTACTGAACGATTGCTTGTTCAAAATACGAAATTTACACACAATTTACAAAATGTGACAAAACACCAATAGAAAATGTTCATCAGTCTTCTCTTCCAGCGTTTCTCGATTTTTGCTGAATTCGTTTCCACTTAAAAATTGCCATGAGGAAATTATAGACATGACATTATGCGTGAATTGGCTTTAACATTAGTCTCTGTGTTTCACGAGGTGAAAGGAAATATTGAGAGGAAGTTATTTCGATAGTAGGAGGAAATCACATGCCATGTGGAATACGCAGAAACTAGTTACGTCTGTGGTGGTGGTTTCGCATATTGCAAAGTTAGTGGAGAAAGTTTGTTAGATCTGTGAAAATGAGACAAATATTTTGGATACAAGGCAGTGGCGAATTGACGATCATTCTCAGGTTTTGAATTTTTTTGTTTGTCACTCACTATATAAATAGTTATTTTTTTTTATCGCATCGGCCATCGTCGCAATAACCATTTATTTATGTTAATTGGCGATTTACTGTTAGTTTTAGACGCATCATAAGATGGAGTTGAGGGGATTAACAACAGTCATTACGAAGGAACGGACATAAAATTACCAATCTTAGCAATCTGAACTCATTAAACTCTCTCCTTCGTTACAGTAATGCACTACATCACTGCTTAACATGCTTGTATGTGTGTGTGTTAGTATATCAAAATAATCAATATTGTAGTGTCAGTGAAGAGCATAAACAATAGATAACTTAAATAACATTACATTTTGCATACTGAATACATATACGTATGTGATATGTGAATTAATCATGATGTGTATGAAGAATAGCTAAAAGAAAGAAGCTTTAACCATAAATCTTTGTAATCAACAACTTCTAAGGGGGAAAATGTGCAGAAGGGACGTCCCTCAAAGTGTGCATCGGATTCATTTTTGAAATATTCTAATATGAACGGTCTCTGTTCAGCGAACAAAAAAAAAAAGAGGAGAAGGTGGGATTTGAACCTGCGACCTTTCATGCACGACAAGTCGTGAAAAATATTCGATATTATTCAAGGTATTGTAAATAAAATGTCTCATAAACTCCTCACAAATTTGTTTCTTTCTGCACACACTTGATGGCGATTTCCTGCAGGTGGAGAACTATTCAGTGTTTCAAACCCCTCTGATTACAAATCGAGCAAGCAGAATCGTAAAAATTCCTCAAAGTTCTTTATCCAATTTACTATTTCTGTTTGATTGTGTATTATAATAGCGGTTTATAGTTTGTAAGATCATGAAATGTGCGAAATTGGAAACTTTTCACCGGAGCGTTTTTCGTCTAGGTGAATGACGGACTCGGCTACTCTCAGCTGGCGCTGAAGTGCAAGTTTACGAATTCGGGACTTATAATTCTTTCGGGGCGGTCAAATAAGAAGTTGCGAAGAGTACATACTTTAATAACGAGCAAATTTGTTGCTGCCAGAATTGTTAAGAACTTTTTTAGAAATATCAAAAATCGATAATCAATTTTACGGTTAGGCCAATATTGAATGCATGATTAGAAGTGCACAACCTTATGTTCTAGGTCTGATAGAACCAGAATTCACTTGGTATAAACAATATGAAATGCAGCTCAGTTACGTAATACTTTATTTACAACATTCATCATATCACAGTACGATATGTTAAGTACATTCTGCAATTTACACAAACAATTCTACACCAACTGAAGCTGGGGTTGTCCAAATTAAGTCGACAGCCCTTTATTTTCTATAATAAAATTTGCCGTAGAGGATTTCAATGATTAAGATTATTAGGCAGATTGCATAAGCCGCCGATAAAAATACAAATATAACATATAAGTGCTGTAATGTTATTGAGTAATCATTTTCATCTCGGAAAAAAATCTGGTGTCCTTTAAAAACATGATGAGTGATGTATTGAAGTACACCATTCTCACGAAGCAGTTGGATGCTGTAGAGAAAGGAAAACATCAGAAATATTCCAACAATATGTGTATGATAGTTTATAACAAGTAATAACTTTACTAATCAAAATATTATGGCACTTCAAGCACCATTTGTATTTTATAGTTTGAAATTACAGGAAGAATATCTAGGTAAGATCACTTGTTAAATAGAAAAGGAATGTAGGCTTTACTATTGATCAAGGACCTGGGTTAAATCCCCGATCGAGGCACATGGTGCTTCAGAAATAAGTCTTGTCTCGATAAGCCCATTGGTACATAAAGTGGACTTAAAGTTTGACTTTGAGAAGATCTGGTTAACATTAAGTTCATATTTAATAGTTCTTTTCTAGTCACCAAATTTCATATTCGCAGCTTGAACAGTTTCAAAAATATCACAATATTGAAATTTTTACAATTTTTGACATTTCGACTATTTTATATTTTACAGTTAGTGTGTCCGTACTTCCAGGGCAGACTAGCCGATCTAATTAGTTCCTTGAAGTAGCAGTTCTGAGGTATTGATTGATAGTTGACACGAACAGATCCTAGCTTCGTAGCACGCTACATTAACCACGGAAGATGAGATGACTGTTAAGTTTCGGATTGAAATACAGAATGTCCCAAAATAGTGTTTACCCTCTTTGAACGTTAATAACAGAGAAACAATTAAAGATAACTTGACTGATCTTTTTGTATTTGAAGCTGCAATGTCTACGTTGAGTGTGTGTGAGCGTGTGTAGGCATTCTGTTGGTTTTAGTTTCGTCACAGCTCGCCAGGCGGGAGGCAATAGTGTAGCTACACAAAACGGCAGAATTGAGAATTTTTTCTCTCGAGCAACGTAAGAAGTGTCGAATATCCATCCAGATCTCTCGATTTAACACCGTTAGATTTCTACCTATGGGGAACTGTGAAGAACGATGTGTAAGCCACAAAACCACGGCCACTGGACGACATGTGACATTCCATTTAGACTACCTGTGCTTCCCTTCCCGTGGAAACTATATCTGCTTCTTTTCAATATGTTCATCTGTTCTACAGCGTTGCAGACGATGTATTGCTGCCAATGAACATCTAGCGACATCAAAAAAGTTGATACTTGTGTTATTAGTGTTCCTGCTATTAACGTTCAAACAGTGTAAGCACTATTTTGGGACACTCTGTATTATACGTATGAAACATTTTATCCAGAGAACGAAAATAAGTAAATAGGTAATATGCTTACAAGAAATCGAAAAGTTGTTTGTACTGAAAGGAATCGCTGTACTGGATTGTGATGGGAATCTTGAAGTATTTTCTGCCGACTCTCACAACTTTGCAAGGTAGAACATAGCTTGTGACTATGAAACCTTCGGGGCTGAACAATACTGCCCACTTCTTCTTGCAGAAAATCTCCACAAGGCTTACCGTCTTTCTTTCGATGCAATATTTCTTCTGAACAATGTACTTCCACACAGCCTTGAAGAATTCATCATTTGAGTTCTGTAAACAGAAAAGAATAACAGAATAAGATTCATGTAAGGTTAGGTGAGGAGAGACTAAGGCCATGTCCAAATCTGCAAACGTGCCGTGACTTTCCTGTGTCCCAATCGAAAAGCTCCCAGTTCCCGTTTTCTCCACCAGGTGCCAGTTCGATCGTCACCTACAGCGTTATGAGGTGCATGCACGCAATAGCCTAGTCTAGTTCGCTGCATTTTTTTTGTTTACACGAGGTGTGGTCCAGGAGTATCCCGGTGTCAGGCTGGTGCAAGGAAATGACGTTGAACCAAGTAGACGAATAGCGGTGTTCAAGATCAGAAAAAAGTAAAGAAGTAAAGTAAAGTGTTCCCCCGTGCTTAGCACCACGCCATGAAGGCATATAGGGGGTGTGGGGTAACAAGATTCAACAAATGCCCGTCTGCTGCTTTAAACGTTCATTTGATTAGTTAGCACGCACCACGTGGTCATACACAGTGGCGAAGCGTCATAAGAGGCCCGGAGGCCGGGCCTACCCTAATATAATTGGCTATTACGGATTATTTTATTACTTATAATTTCATTAAACGACGCCTTAATACAATAATTTAAGAAAACTGAAATTCTAGGCCTTACGATAATTTCCACAAATTTCCATCCCTGCCAGAGACTATATCGTGGCATGTTGAGGCACTTCTCCGTGGGCCTCATCTGGTCCCATAACATTCTATGTAATTCATGCGGGAAAGCATAATTTTAGGGGCGCGTTCGCCCGAAATGGACACAGTGAGTCCGGCCTCACGCAGTGATGCCAACCCTAGCATAATTGTGTTAAACGTAGTACAATTTGAACTTAATTGGCACCTAGCACCCTGTGTTTGGGATAATGGTAAAATATAGCATCATCTATAAACATGCGCCCCTGGGAGACAGATAAATTGAATTCAGAGGAATATATTTTGAAAAAATAAATTTAAAAGAAATCGCAAATCTTATTTGTTTCAAACAAAAGGTAGCATGTCGATCCAGTTACATCTGGCCCACCGTCTTCTTTTCATCTTTTCTTTATCTTTCCTTACTTAGCTCACGAGGAACATTTTATTGAAGGAAATTGCTAGAAAGTTGCGGTCACAGATAAAACAAGCCGCCGCCTTTTGTAGTCGTCGAATTTTCTCAAACTTTTTCAAGCGTTATATTGAACCAATTGTACTATTGGTTAAACCATTGTAACTAATTTAATGGAGGAAATTACCAATATTGTTTAACTAATCAACAACGCATGTTCACATCACAACTGCCCCGAAAATAGATGCATAAAATGAAGTTGGATTTAGCAAAATTTAACAGTATAATCAGCACACTTTTCCTGATTGGGAGGTTGGCAACGCTGGACACACGGTACAAACTGGGCTTCACATCTGTTTCTTGTCCAGAGCGGGGTGTCCAACGAGGGGAAAGGAAAGGTGAGGGTAGATTGGCAAAGACAACTTGTTCCGATGGCGAAAACAATGTTTCTATCCCAGTGTTATGTGTTCTTAGTTTCTCGATTTATTCCCGTTGCGTTGTTTTTTTTTTTGTTATATTTTATCTTGTTTTTTTCTTTTCGCTCATTTATTTTTTTATTGTTCTTTGATTCTTTTTACTTCGCTTTTTGTGCCACTTTTGGCTAATTTGCGAAGATGGGGAAGAGTGTTGATATGATGAAATTGACCAGAAATACCCATGCGCAGGCCAAGATTCGAGCCCAGGATCCATGGCGCCTTAGCGCGATGTGCTAACCACTCCGCCACGGGGCCCGGCTTTCATTGTTGTGAGCGTGTAGTGAGCAAGGGGAATAATGACTTGTATTACTCTGGAATGCTACAAAAACAAGCATAAAAGCCTATTACCGGGCATAGGAAGAAAAAAAGGGGTATCGGAGCATTGAGGACTGCCACTCGAATGACATCTAAAGCATCAACTCACACGCCTGTGCCTACCCTTCCTGCGACACCACGCTTCACCACTGGTCATACACAATACATTACACTGCTCCAGAACGGAGTGCAAACGGTACAGACAGCAAATACACTACTTGACACCAAATCAACGAAGCAGACGAGTCGGTATTGCACCGTGTAACCAACTAGACGCGTGAGTGCAGAGAGAGTCTTAAGACCACGTGTCATAGCGAGATAGTCCAGAAGTTGAACTCAGGATACGCCTCTGTCACACATAGTATGTCAAGTTTGCTGGAGGGAGAATAAATGTACAGCAATTAATTATTTAATGTATTGCCAAACATTTCAGTTTAAAATAAGGACCGTTAATAGCAAAGTTGTAAGTTATGCTACCAAATGCATTTAGAATTCACGAAACAACAGGGAAGGAGAAAAAGAATCATACACAATGAAGAAAAATGCAACAAAAACTGAAAAAGTACTGAAAAATGACCGAAAATGAAAAGAAATGCAACTGGTTCTAACTGAAGAGAAACGAACTGATATCAGATTTAGCATTACTTTCAAGGCTATGAAAGCATGATTTTTCATCGACTTCCGAGCGCTACCCTAATTATGACTATTTGAGAGCGGGAGCATTTGAGGTGCATTAAACTATCAGGACAACCAGTGGCGTCTCGTCCCTTGGGGCTTCCGGAGCTTAGCCCCTAAAGAAAAACGGACGAATTGACTTAATTTTCAATCACCATAATACATAACTATCACACAATCTTTTAAAAGACGATTTTTACCGACGTAAGTTCATCGTCAGCTGCAACGGATACGACAGCGCTCCTAGCGGCATTGATGTCAGTTATCATCTCGGGGCTCGTCACAGAGGAAGGCGTGGTCTACGCTACACGCTACAGTGAAGGTCACGTGCTAGCAGAGAGAGTGAACGAGGGGAGTCCAATGGATTTGGATGTTGATTCGGGGCTAGGTCCGAGGCGTCGCGTTCGTTCGATCCCGCGTGTTGTAGTGTAGCGTTGTGGTGGCTTTTATTCGCTATGAACAAAGTGGATTTCTTGTTGGCAACACCAACGTGATTTTGATATAATACCAGAGTAAGACCCATTTTTTTTGGCTATATATTTTGTATTTGTAAAATCTATTAATGTAGTATTGTATTGTAATGTAAGTATTGACATGTCCTATATTACCATGTACTGTAATTTGTACACACCGGTAGTCCTTGGACAGCACAGTTCTTGTTTAAATGAGAACCAATGTTCGTAGAAAGGTACGTTTCACAGCAATACCTGTTTCTTTTGTAATTCATGTGAATGGTCATTATATTTTAAATTCTTTAAAAAAATAAGTCCAATTTTGTAGTTTAGAGGAAGATAAATACCTGTTTTTTTGTAATTCATATGAATTGTTATTACCTTTTAAATACTTTTTTTTTTAAAATAAGTCCAGTTTTGTAGTCTAGAAGAAGAAAAATACCTATTTTTTGTAATTCATGTGAATTGTCATTATATTTTAAATTCTTTAAAAAATAAGCCCCGGCCAAATTTGAGGCCACGAGACGCCACTGAGGACAACATAATTTTCAATGTAAATCGCTTACCTGTAGCTCGTACTGGACGTAACTTTCTCGTAACACACAGAGCTTCTTGATCCTTCTCTGCAGCATATCTTCAAGAGAAGCGAATGGTTGCTGAGCCTTCTTTGCTGCCAGGAAGGAAATAAGCACGGACGAGAAAGTCCAGTACATCATTCCACCCAGGAATAGAGAGCATAGTAGCACCAGTCGGATTCCAAAAGATGAAGAATCCAAAGTTAATCCTGCGAATAAAACTTGCATTCTTACTTCTTGATAGTTGATAAATCCATTATATTTCGTCTCGGTCAATTTAATTATATCAGTATTTGAATTGAAAGAAGTGGAAAGCGGAAAACTTATTAAAACTTGTTTACTTTCATATTTCTTGATCAATACGTAAAACTATTTCCTATGTATTGCACCGTGCCATGAAGGCAAAGGCCCCACACATTCTCGATCTCGGCCATAGTAGAGATAATGTGATACTGACCAATAGGTCCGTAGCCAGGCAGGGGCCAGGTGAAAATGTAGACAACAGATATTATTTTGCTCGCAAATTGATGAAGGGTAAATTCACAGAACATGAACAGCAGCTATTACATTCGTTTATCTTGTTTATGAGTCGAAGTCTATTTAAAATATTCTGTAGATTTTAGAAAGTTCTTTCATAGGAGAGCTTCTTTATCTGTACCTTCGCTGCCCCCTGTTGCAGCCTCCCTTTGAATCAGAAATGTGTGACTTTGACGTCATCATCCACATTCTACCTCACAGGACAACAGCTGCCAAGTTTTGTGAACGAAGGGGAGTTTTATTGCTTCGGCCGGGGGTGGAATGTACGGTAGGCACCATGATTGAATATTGTGTATCATTTCTTGTATGATATGAATATCTGTATCATCGAAAGTAGTATGGAGCGTGTAGTAAGGGATGATGTTAGTAGCAGTCAATTAACACTTCAATAGATGTTTTATTTAGAAGATATAGAATTGTATGATAATGATATTATATCACTTTCCGATCGTTATTTTAGACCCACTCTCTGTACATACATTTAAAACGTGTTTCAATTGTTATTCAAGCATGTTCATTTCGCATTAAAAGAAACAAAAATCTCACCTTGATAACAGACAGTGGCGGAGAATACCTCGAAGCTCGTGTCGAGGAACCTGCCCTGGCGAGATTCGGCCTTCATGAAGACGTGGAGGACAACAATGAGCAGAACAACAATCCCAGCGAAAGCCAACCAAAGCTTTGCGCTGAATACTGTGAGAAATGCACCGGCGGATGGCTCGAATTCAGCCTCTTTTACATACAGTTCAGTCCTGCATAATAATGATAATAATAATAATAATCTTTATAGTTGTATGCACAGTCAAAAAAGACCAAAACTTCGTCTACATAACACACAGTGATGCTCATGTACAAGAATCAGAATCTTTAAAATAACTACAAACACACACACACGTATATATCAAGTAGGTTAAATAATAATTCTAATAATAAAAATATCCTAATATTTATAGTGGGGGAATTCCATTCTCATGGGTGGAACACCCAGACTACATTTTTGACATTAAAGTAACTATTCTACTGATACTTAAGCAACATTTTTCTTATAGTTTCTGTGTAATGAAATTATGAAACTAAACACTTGATTAACATAGCTACCCTTATAATACTTTCCCAGATTTATAGTTATAAGAGAACAATTTTGTATTAAGGGTGGGACAGATAGTATATCCATGGAGCAGGATAGCTATATCTGCGGCCTAAGGCGTCAGGCTTTGTTGCTCGGGCTGCAGGACAAGCGCACGTTCGAGTCTCCTGGGGTAAGCGTAACAACTTTTCTTATGAGATTTCGGCCAGTGTATGGGACCGTTGGTCACCCACCATCGTGAGGAAATTGGGAAGCTACGAATGAGTAGAGTAACCGAGTCACGGAAACCTACAACAACGACTAGGGGTTCGTTGTGCTGACCACACGTCATCCCGTAACTGGTTGGATGTTCCTCTTCTGTAGAGGTTTTTGGGGGGTGAGTCCGGCAGTCGGTAGATAGGGCTTTGCTTTGGCCCGTTAGGGCTGTTGCGCCATGGGATATGTTTATAATGTTTATAATTTTCTCTCTCCCTCTCGCTTTCCTTCCTTCGTTCAGAGAGAGAGAGAGAGAGAGAGAGAGAGAGAGAGAGAGAGAGAGAGAGAGAGAGAGAGAGAGAGAGAGAGTGTTCTTCCTTCTCTATCTCTGTTTCCGTGGAGAGAGAGAGAGAGAGAGTGGTCTTTCTCTCTCCTCCTTCTCTCTCTCTCTCTCTCTCTTTCTGTGAGAAAGAGAGAAGGTAAGAGAGGTCTCCTCTCTTTCTCATTTCTCTCTCTTTCGAGAGAGAGAGAAGTAAGAACTATTTTTTTCTCTCTCTCTTTCTTCCTTCTCTCTCTCTCTCTCTAAAGAAAGAGATAGAAAAAGTAGAACTTGTCTCTTTCCTCAGTCTCTCTCTCCCTCTCTCTCTCTGCCTTCCTCTCTTCTCTCCTCTTTGCTTCCTTTTCTGAATCTCTCTTTCTCTTTCGGAGAGAAAGAAAGGAAAGAGAGAGAGGGTGAAGAGAAGAGAGATTCCTTTTCCCCTTTCCCTTTCTTTTACCACTCTCTCTCTCTTAAACATCGGGGAGGCCCCCTCTCTCTCTCTCTCTCTCATATACATACATACACACACACACACACACACACACACACACACATATATATATATATATATATATATATATATATATATATATATATATATATATATATATATATATATATACAGGGTGACTGGTAATTAGATGTATTCCCTGAAAGGGATTAAAGTAGAGACAATTTGCAATAAATTTGACCACATGATACCCCGTCCGAAAATTAGTAGTTTTCGAGATAATCAAATTTCAATTGTTTTTTTAAAAAATTACAATTTTCCACATAAAAAGATGAATTGAGAAAAAACTGCTCATTGTATGGAACTTATTTCAGCGTTTTCTGATAGCTAACAAATAAGTGGTTCGTTGAGAAAAACGTTTTTGCCAAATAACAATCACATGTAAGTAACGGGTGGGTCTAAACTTACAAGTGATGATAAAAAATTGCACTCTTAGTTTACTTGGCAACGTATTAATAGCAGAAATGGTATGACACGAAGCGTACAAATTACTTAAATTACTTCCTTGTGACATCTGCTATCCAACAAGGTGCAAATGTTGCTGACATTCACATTTGTGTACAAGAAATAATACTTCATTCATCTTCATCTGAATGGAATCAATGAACAATCCAATTAAAGAACATTATATGTCTTGCTCAAAGTGGGCACCTCCGTTACGAATGCAGGCACTCAGGTTTTTACGGACATTTGGTCTCGTAACTCGTAATGTGATGGTGTTTTTCATGTGTTGATCAGCTGTTAAGATCCTCTCCCTGAGCTCTTCTTGCGAGTTTACCGGTGTTTTGTCATGTGGCTCCAAATGTAAAAGTTGCAAGGCTTCAAATCGGGGGATCGAGCCGGCCAGGGAATCGGGCCGCCTCGACCAATCCATTTCCTTGGGTAATTTTCATCCAGCCACTGTCGCACGCCCAGGTAGAAGTATGGATGGGGCGTAATCAACAATCATTTGATCGAGCCATTTTTCCTGCCCCAAATCTTAAATGGCATCACTTATGAACATTTTTTGAGGAACAGGATGGCAATGTTGTTGGAGGATGTGCCTCTAGCTACGATGACTGGTGTGCTCAGCTCGATCCCCCGATCGATTTGAAGCCTTGCGACTTTTACATTTGGAGCCACATGACAAAACATCGGTAAACTCGCAAGAAGAGCTCAGGAAGAGGATCTTAACAGCTGGTCAACACATCAAGGACACCATCACATCACGAGTTAAGAGACCAAATGTCCGTAAAAACCTGCGTGCCTGCATTTGTAACGGAGGTGCCCACTTTGAGCAGGACGTGTAATGTTCTTTAATTGAATTGTGTATTCCATTCACATGAAGATGAATGAAGTATTATTTCTTGTACACAAATGTGAATGTCAGCAACATTTGCACCTTGTTGGATAGCAGATGTCACAAGGAAGTAATTTAAGTAATTTGTACGCTTCTTCTTGTCATACCATTTCTGCTATTAATACGTTGCCAAGTAAACTAAGAGTGCAATTTTTTATCATCACTTACAAGTTTAGACCCACCCGTTACTTACATGTGATTGTTATTTGGCAAAAACGTTTTTCTCAACGAACCACTTATTTGTTAGCTATCAGAAAACGCTGAAATAAGTTCCATACAATGAGCAGTTTTTTCTCAATTCATCTTTTTATGTGGAAAATTGTAATTTTTTTAAAAAATAATTGAAATTCCATTATCTCGAAAACTACTAATTTTCGGACGGGGTATCATATGGTCAAATTTATTGCAAATTGTCTCTACTTTAACACATTTCAGGGAATACATCTAATTACCAGTCACCCTGTATATATATATATATATATATATATATATATATATATATATATATATATATATATGCTATAGAGAGAGAGAGAGCTTAGTAAAATATAAGGTTGTTAACCGTCAACCGCGAGAAAACTACTATTCATAGCTACTACATGTAGGCATGCCATTGTTTTTGCATGCCATCAGTCTTAACCTGTACATGTGTCAGTGTGACTCCATAACATAAGGTGTATGCGGTCATTGCTTCCTGTTGTTTGTTGGGGGAAAGGATGACGTACTTACCAATGACCTTTATATACGCCAGAGTGTTCCTCTAAGTACTCTTTATCTCTACATAACTGACATTGAGCTGTTTCAAAACCATGACAGTATTCAATACAAAACCTAGCCTTTGTTTTCGTCCTGTTGCGTCACCATTTCAACCTGCTTTGTTCAGTTGAATATCCACGAGCTTCTTGTTGCACGATAACAGGTGTGTTTGGAAAACATCACTTATTTCCGAAGACAGATATAAGGACATGATGAGGCACGGCTTCCCTAACCTTGATTACTTCGTCCTTGAGTCGCTCATTATTAGAACAACGAAGTTGAAGTTGTGTGTTCGCTTTTGAGATGACGGATTGAAGTTGATCTATTTAGATTTAGATTTATTTCATCCATGAATCACATTTGCATTTTCATGCTTAAATATTGGACATGTCAGTCAAACATTACAATATACTAATGTAATTAAATATAATAATGTAATATACATGGCCGTATTTAGAGGGGGGGTTTTTAGGGTTCAAACCCCCCCGAAACTTCTGGCATATTGGATTAATGGAAGCTTAGAAACCAAAATTTGACACATTTTCAAAAAATTATTTGCAGTCTCACAAAAATACAACAGCGAGACAATTCTGAAATGATCGAGCTAGAATTTTCAAACATTTTGAATTCTTCAATTTGAGCGAAACGGGTTTAATTCTCAGAATCGCAGCCCACCCGCGACCCCTTCATTTTCACTTCTGTTGTCCTCTTTCCAGTGCTGTTTCTATATCAGACTGAAAGTTCCCTTGTGATTGTCCCAAAATTCCCGTTCCAACTTTTAAATTCCCTGTTCGATAAGGGTTTAAAAACCTCTTTATAAGAGTTTAAACCTAGGATATCCAGCTTCGTAGCGCAATACATTCACTACTCTTCACCCAGCGGTCGATATAGTACATACATTTATCCTATATGTGGTCCTATAAAGGACATACTTGTATAGTGTGTAGTGGTTGTATATAATGTTGTTTTGTTAATATAGGAACAATATGAGCGTCGGAAAGTGGGATCGAACTGGTCCATAGAACCCCCTCACCCCGAATTGACATCGTTTATTGCAAGTTACAAAATAGCAGAACGTTTGTTAGTTTTATTGTTAATAACGAAAATAATGTCCAGTTAGTACTCGAACAGAATAACCAAAGAAAAATGACGTTAGATCGAAAAATTGAGGTTACAATACAGGCACCATGTTATGTTTTACCATTTAATCCAAAGAATAACTGGTTCCACAGTTTTCAAAAATCCAAAAATTAAGTTTTATGTGAATGGTCAAACAACATAAACTTTATGACTAAAATTTCTCTTACTTTTAAAGCTTTTTCTTGAGGTACCTAAAATTTAATAACAAAATATAATAACTGTGCATCTCAGTACACACTGCATGAAAGGTAAAAATCATAATGAAAACATTTGTGCTGCATATTCACACTTCTGATGGATAGAGTAGAAAAGTCTCCTCAAGGATATAAGGACCAATAATAATAATAATAATAACAATAATAATAATAATACGTTTGTATCAATTAGTTTTTTATAATGAAATTTTAATTATTATTAATTAATAATTATTATTGTTATTATTTCTATTATTCAAATTTCTTGCGATGCACATGGGAACAATTATGAGTGAACCCCCCCCCCCGAAATCTTTTCCTGCCTACGGCCATGGTAATATACGTACATACAATTAAATGATACCTTATGCCATGTAGCCGGTGTTACCGCAGGTAACGGCAAAATGTAATGAATTAAAAAGTTGTTTCAATAAAATGACAACATTGTTAAATACGTTAATGAACACCGTTGCCGTCGAGTAGATATTGCCTAGGACATTTTTTCTGCAGCCGACAGAAGCGAAGAGGGAGGCCGTTCCGCTACCCTGAAGAGGCAACAAGGGAGAAGAGGGCGCAAATGCAAGGAAAGAGCGGGTAAGGACTTTGGTGTATTATTCATATGCCTGTTAAGGGGCCCTGTTGCCGTTCATACCTACCGGATCAGCAAGTGTTGTCACATCGGATTGGCAGAAAAGAGCTAAATACCGCCTAAATTAAGAATACTATTTCTGTGAAGCAACTAGAGGTAGACAGCAAAGCCAATGGGATTGAACTACAACTGAGACCAGTTACGTAATGGACGAAAATATAGTTCCTTGATGTGATTTGTGATTTGGACAAACCTTGCTCCAAAATACTAAGTTAGCAACAACAGTAGTACGTACAGCTGGGCTTCCCTTCCACAAAGGAGCGGAGTTCTGTCGTCTGCTCAGTGCTCACCACAGAAACGTCAAACTGACCCGAGAAAAGTGTGGTTCTTCTTCTTCCCCTTCGCACCTCATTGCAAAGAAACAACAGACAGATGAAGAATTGACAAGGGTCTACCACTATTCATGGGATTTTCGTGGCAACTGTCTCATGAGTGGTAGTTCTTTCTAGGAGTGTTTGTGGCTAAATCACTGTGCTGATTGCAAAACAAGAACGAAATGAACAAATATCTAGCTCGAAGACACGTTTTCTTTACGGAGGGGGGGGGGGGGGTTATAACGTCTAGCAGGCATAATTGTCGTACTGATAGCCGGTAACACTTTTGAAAAAGTCGCGCCAGGCCACTGACCTTATCCTATTACTATTACAGATTTATGCTTGGAGGTGTATACCTGTATTAGTTTTACTGTCTATATATAAAAGTAACACCAGTAAGACATGTTAAAGTTACAATATAAAAATAATATTCTGTAATGGATTAAAACATTAAATATTGAGAAATATTATAAAGGTAAGACGAATATATGTTACTTAATTTGCATTCATGTGATATAACAGGTACAGTGTCTCTCAAAAGTTTTAGGACAACGACATTTTAAACTAGGTAACCCAATTTACACAAGGCGTTGGTGTGTTGCGTGTAGAGTTAGGCTCAATTTCAGGGTTGCCACATGCACAATAGATATTTATAAAATACGCGAAAGGAATAAAAACAACTAATATTGTTTAAAATTATTAAAAATATCACTATTATATCGCAAGTGACAAAATTCTTTCTGAAAGAAAAAAAAAGGTTTTTTAGTATTTCATCGCTGATGAGTCTACATAAAGGAAAAGAGGTGAGAGAAAACGAAAGGTGACAAAGGAGAGGAGAAAGAGAAAGCGAAAGGAGAAGAGGAAAAGTAAAAGAGTTCTGTAAAGCATTGACTGCGGTCCCAGGTTCGATCCTCCATACTAGGTTTTCTTTTTTTAATTCTCCTTTTATTATAAACAAGAGCATGGTATCATTATTTGTAATAGCAGTGTACAGTCACGGACACTTCTGGGTTGTAACGACCCTATTGAAGAAGCACTGAAGCAAGCCATCCATGTCTGACCACCAAGCGCCTTGTGACTAGACAACCCAAACAACATTGTAATTCTGTGGCTTGTATACCAGTCACGGGTATACATTTCTGTAAGTGATGCCAAAGAGAAATACGAGATGAAGATTGTCGGAAGTAATGTCTCGTGTTCTCTACATGGAATAATACTCGGTCCAAGTTACGTTCCTTTATTTAATGTTGTTTGGTAACGAACCTGAAGGACTGGGTTTATATTTTCACTCCTTGCATTACACTAAGTTCTATATTTTACAGTTATATTAATGCTTTGAACGAAAATAATACCTAGAACAACATCCAACACACGTTCACACCACGCTTGTCACAGACATGCACGTGAAAACGCACACACAAAGCTAAGATTTAACTTCCAAGTGAATGTCCAAATGACAGTAAACGGAGAAGCATGATGTGCGAAACATGTGATATTTCACAGAAAGAATGCGTCTATTTTTGGCATACGTGGTTTCTATTAATAGAGAATGAGACAATTATCAAAAATGAAGATGCATTTGCTTTTTCATGTGCTGAGGAAGGAAACAGACTGACTGGAAAAAAGAAAATGTAGTGCTATTGATAGTGTATTGGTTAGCGTGCAGAACTTTCATCAGCGAGGCCTGGGTTCGATCCCCACCATGGGCAAACTTTTTTTTTATTATTTGCTTGCAGTGAACAAATTTATTATATTGTTTTCTAGGCATCTTAACGAAAGGATACACATCAAATTTAATATTTTAATCTGTCCTTTCATTCTTCTAATAGGTTATGTATCACAAGGGATATAGAGATTCTCTATCTTGACAAAGGATATTTTCTCAATAGTTCCGTAGCTACGATTCTCCAGTCCCTTCCACCCACTTATTTATTTACTTTCTTCATATCTACTCACGAAATACCATGAATCTAACGAAAACACACAGATATAGTTAGAACAAGAAACACACCTCGCATCGAAGGTTCCAGGTTTGAGTTCTGGATTTATTGCGAGGGTGGATTATTCCTGTGTGTTCGACATTCAGTTGGAATACGATACGGGTGCATGGGGGAGGAGAAGGTGAGAGGATTTGCTTTTCCCTTCCTCTTGTAATTGTTGAGTTTTTAGGGAAGTGTCCTGTAGCGTATAAAACATAGGTTAGTGAGTGAAGATGATTCGGATTAGTGCGTTATTACTTAAACACACACTGTTTTCCACGTTACCAAACGAGGTCAGTGCAACATCAAGGAGGTGCGTAGGTGGGCATTCCGGATTTTTTTCTATTTCTTGATCACGTTGGCACTACCAATCATATTTGCCGCCGGCCGAAACTGATAATAATAACTCCATGAGCCAATACGCACGAATCTATTCATATGAACACGATTTTTTCAATGACGTAGGTAAGGCATTTCTCATAGTATACTCCCTCCCGGTCAGCACCCTTAGATTACGGATGCTGGGGGGCTCCTATGACCTGTATGAGCAGGGCACGTCAATTTTTCATATGTTGAGCGTCTCCCCGATGGCGTAGTGGTAACGTCGTCACCTTGTAATCGAAGTGTCCCGGGTTCAATACACTATGGAGGCACATGGCACAGTGGTTGGGATCCCACATTAAATATGCCTATCTGTGCATAAAGTGGAGTTAAAACAACAAATCAATCATATGTTGATCTATCGTTAATTTTTATATACAGGGTGAGTCAGAAATATGGTTACACGTTTGAAGTAAATGTAGTGTGTTACTGTACAATGTAGAGGGAAATGGTGAATGGTATATTAAAATTGAAACTTCATTTTATCATTTCAGGTATTAGTCACGCGCCCGAGCTTACGTCATTTGCCAAGATTGCGCTGAACATGAAGCAGCACGAGCTACAGTTGCAGCGTGGGCAATTGCATACCATAATGGTCGTTAGACTGCGAGACGTCCCTCATCAATTTAATCACATTTTCACTCATCCTTATGGTGGCGATTAGCCAAAAATGGCAGAAAAGCGACTCTAAATTAGAAATAAAATAACATTGATATGAGTAATCTTGCGTTACGTAATTTAAAATAGGTAAAGAAATGTCGTCTGTTGAGCAAATCTGGCATATTTAGTATTTCCCGAAGCGTATTCCTGCACGCGGCGGGTTTGACACTCTGAATTGTAGGAAGCATTCAGTTTCAGTAATGAAGATCAGTGAAATAAGCCCTGTCACGGCGGGAATGAATCGATAAGACGCTGTAATGGGATGACTGCCACGCGGGAGGTCTGGGTTCCATTCTGGAGTGAGAAATTTCAGGTGGAAATTTATTTCCCTGGTTCCTGTATATTTTCACCCTTTTATACGTAAAAATAATAATACTAAATAATCATAATTAGATCAATTGAACACGTATGATTTTCTTCACATTCTTTTGTTATAAATATTCTGAACTCACCAAGTCTGCATCAGCGGAAAGGCTTCATATCTTGTGCCTGAGAATCTCAGAGGTCCTAGGAAAACGTCTGCCTCTTCGGAATATACCATTTCCCTTGCATCCTGTCGATTTCTGGTGAACTTGACTGAAATTCTTAAAAGAGTAGATATTTTCAACATGGTGAATTAGAGCTAAACTCCTTTTACACTTTAAACTCTTTTAACAGAAGGAAAAAGGAGAGGTATTAATTGGAGTCTCACCCATAGCTAGAAGACTTGGACTTTGCAGATGATATTTGTCTGCTATCTCACACATACCATAATATGGAAAAGAAATTAGGAGATTTGGATAAGGATGGGAAAAGAGTTAGTATAGAGATAAATAGTACAAAGATGAGATCATTAAGAACGAAATTAAAAAAATATGGAAAATTTCCACTTGAATGAGGAAAATATTGAAGAGGTTAAGGAGTTTACATATCTGGGGAGTTTGGTGACAAATACAGGGGGAACAGAAGATAATGTTAGATCAAGAATTAGGAAAGCAAATGTGGCATTTATTCAGCTATATAAAGTTTTGAAAACAAGAGAAATTTCAATAAGAATTAAGCTGCGAATTTTTAGAACTAATGTGAAGTCAGTTCTCCTTTATGGATGTGAAACTTGGAAAGTAACAAAGAAAATTACTAAAGACCTACAGACATTCATAAATAGATGCCTATGGAAACTTCTGGGAATATATTGGCCAGATATTATCTCAAATGAAGATCTATGCAAACATACGCAAGAGGAACCGGTGGCAATACAGATCAAAAGAAGAAAGTGGAAGTGGATTGTCCACACATTGAGGAAAGATCCATCGGCAATAGACAGACAAGCATTGAGCTGGAACGCACAAGGACAACGTAGGAGAGGAAGGCCAAGAATGAGTTGGAGAAGAAGGACAATAGAGCAAGAAATATGGGAAGCAGGAAAGATAGTCCGTTGGCGATGCTTCGTTGAGGCCCTATGCTCCATAGCGGAGTAACAGGAAGTAAGTCAAGTAAGTCAAGTCTAAGCACCATAAACATTGCAAAATTAACTTGGTCCAAGATTCCCAAAATCTGAGAATTTAGCAAGTCAGACCCCAGTTGGTTGCCAATCGATCAAAGAACACACCACAGGGAATTTGCGATCTAAGCGATATTTTCCGGCCGTGCCCCACGCGAGTTTATTTTTTCCGTAAGGATAACATACTCAGAATGTAGGCATCCCACCGCACCTGCTCTATAACCCTCAAAGGCATGGAGAAGATCATGGAAGAGTCAACAAAGTACATATTCATTGCAGAAATATTACATCGGAAATTTATGTGTTATGTTAAAAAAGAGTACAAGTCACGACTTAATTGCTAGGCAAGTGCTTAACATCATACTTATAAAGGTAAGTCGTTGTTGCCTTGTAATCAAGAGGTCCCGGGTTCGATACCCGGTGGAGGCACATGGCACAGTGGTTCGGATTCCACTTTAATCTGTAGATCCAGTCCCGATTAGCCTTTCTGTGCATAAAGTTGACTTAAAACAACAATTCAATTCATAAAGGTAAGTATTTCACTGTCATGGGCAACCCCAATCACTTTTAGCTTAACTTTCTAAAGACGCGTTTCCGGACCGGGATTCCTTGTCTCATATTGGATCAGTCTCCATCCACCCTGCAAGTTTGATTCAAGGTCACGGAAACACCCTGTATATTTACACATAGAAAATATTAAGTCAATCTCGGCCAAAATTTTTTTGAAGCTTGCGCTACTGTTCCTGGCGTGCTTTCATTTTGGAAGGGGTGTTGGGGGGATGAACAGAGAAGCTTTCGTGCAAGTGTTCACTTGTCATTCGGCGAAAATGCGGCAATGATATTGAACAGCGCAGTTTCTCACGGCTGTTTCTCATTGGCTCAGTGAAGAAAAATGAGAACATCTTGATACCAGAAGCTTCTCGATTTTTGCACTTACGAATGCTGATTTTTGAATTTTACGGTTCGGAGATTTCCGAAAAGCTGTTGATGTTTACCTAACGACACGATCAATGTTATTCTCCACATAGTTGATACACTTACATGAATTTCAGCCTGTCTTTAAGCACTCGGAAAACACGTGGAAGGAATCCGTCAAAGGTGTGTTTAGTTGGAACATACCCCACGTATGGCCACGCCTAGAAAAAAGAAGAAAAACAAATGTCGTTACTGTCATTACGAGCAAAGTAATGAATCTTGTCAATGAGCCATTCCATGTGAAAGTGGACAAACAAGTTTAATTAATTTTTATTGATAATATCACTAGGAAAACTATGCAGAATTTGAAATTATTAATACAAACATTAGTGCCAAGGCTCTTAAATAACATATCATCAGACCTATTACTTTTTATAGTAGAAATTGAATTTTATGTGTGATGTTTCCACTTAATTTAGTTTCATTATGATACAGTATTATATTATACGATAAGAATATTAAAATAATTCAAATTTATTTCCAATTGTCTCATTCATATCCTACTTCATTTCTGATACAAACCTTACTTTGAAGAATCTATTTATGATAATTTTCATAGCCTTTACATTGTTCCATAATCCTACATGTGCATGATGTCACACCCGCCACAGTCAAAAAATGTTTATAAAAGAATGTAGTAATATATTTAGAAATTAAAACCATCTAAATGTCGAGTAAAGTTTGCTTTGTGAAAATAAAATGAAATTGTTTCTGTAAACCCATATATTTCACAGAGTTTTCTGAAAGACTGAGGAAGGTCATAAATTCAAGTCTCAGAAGCACAAAAAAATCTCTTTTCTGTAGTCGAGAATTGAGATGGGGGAGATATATCCCGCAACTAAATACCTTTCATCTAGGAAAATGAAATTACATGAATTGATAGACTTACATATTTGAAGGTGCTGAGAAAATAATGACATTGCCCCAATACTGTTTTGCTAGAACAATAACCTCCCGAAAATCTACTTACATCGATGTCTGGTACTGTTATGATTCTTGTCCCTTTAAGGTTAGACCTCCTCTGCCACACTGGCGCTAGGTTCCTGGACCAACCAACGGCCTTCTTCCAAATGCCTATCTGTTCCACTGTGACAGCAGTTCCCTTGCTATTGTTACTGTAAACTTCGTATGCTCTAGCACTCTCAGAGGTGGAGCTAATTTCTATAACGGATATCAAGCTGTAGTGAGGTATCTCCATGTTCTTGAAAAAGTCACTGCCCAGTTCCTTGTATGTGATGAGGTGACACATGTCCTGTTGTTTCATCTAAAAAGTAAAGTTAATTTACTAAATAATAATGCTAGAATAGTTGAATGGTGAAATAACGGTCTAAGGCCAATTTCACTTGCGATCTAACTATTGTAAAAAAAATTACCGTGAAAATTTTATTTTGTTTTCAAAAATTGTGCACGCAATTGTAATTTATGAATTTATAATCGTGATAACTGTTATTTCTTTATGCAAAAAAAAAAAAAAATCAAATTAAGATTTGAAACGTTCTTTAATCAGATGCCTATGCATACACATAGAGTGATAATTGAATTATGAGCAACCTAATACAAAGTGAATGGCACCCATTGATTATCGACCTATTTAATATTTATTGACATTTTTCTTTCTGGTTCAAATTTCATTCTCTCTCCTTCCTCAAGCGAATGACTCAAATTTAGATGGGTGAGATGGATTCTTACCTGATACGAGAAGAACTGAGTTTGTTTCAAAAGTAGCTTCAGTTTATATGATTCAAAAATTAAGAAAGTTTCTGCTGAATCTTCATTGTCGAGGTAGGTTGCAGGAGAAAGAAGAAGATATCCTACCTGAGCTCTCGGTGATAAGAATTTGGTCCTAAAAGCTATTCTCCATATTTCTTCCCATTCTGCAATAATAATAATAATAATAATAATAATAATAATAACAACAACAGTCCAAGCTGTATCCAAAGTGGAAAATAATATGTGCACATGTTTTTTTTGATTTTTTTAGGCAGTCGATACTTTGCAACTTCACAATTTTGCTATTAGTCAATGCCTGCTGATGGCTCAGATCCTTATGAACAATAATTTGAAAAGAATAGGCTACAAGATAGAGCCTACTCATTTACACGGACATATCCTAGGGCTACATTCTAGTGTTCGGCGTTCGGGAGAAAGGAAACAATTGTAAATATCCAAGATTGTGAGCATCACATTTTTTATATTAGCAAAATATGTTTTCAGGGGAAACAAAAAAATAACGTAATAAATAATCTAGTAAAATGTTTTCATTGAATCTGTAAAAATACTTAGTATTGGTTCGATACAATTTCTCTACAACGCCAGGTGTCCCAGGTTCGAATCCTGCCCTGGGCATGCATGTTTGTGAGTGTCCATTCATCAATTTCATCATATCATCATTCATCCCCATCTTCGCAAATTAACCAAAAGTGACATAAGAAGAGAAGTAAAATAAAGCAAATCAATCAATCAATCGATATAATTTCAATTTTATAATTATATATTCACTGAAATTCGAATTTTGAGAAAAATTGACTTCTTAGAATAACACACTTGAAAACATGTATATAGCGGTGTTACTGATTTTAAGTTTGGAAATTTTATACAAAATACATAAATTTAAAATTCATTATTATTTTTAACTGATAATGTGGAAATTGCAGTGATTGAAACACTTAAACACGATTGTTTGTAATTAGTACTTTATTGTAATATGATTTCAGTAGTTTGAATATTTTTAAGCATGTCAAAACAATCCAAAAGTCAGAAGAATTAGGTTAGTTGTTTAATTGGAAGAACCAGCGTTCTTTCAACTCGTAATAAACCGTACACAATTATTTTTATTTGACCCCCCCCCCCTGGAGCGGAGTGCCCGAGTTGCTCCTCTCAAGGGCCGGCCCTGACACTGGTTGTGAGAAGTAGAACGAGGGATATAGAGAAATAGAGGTAATAAGAGGGATAAGAAGAGAGAGAGAGAGAGAGAGAGAGAGAGAGAGAGAGAGAGAATTGTAAATCTAACAAAAAGCTGTTACCAATAGTAGGCCTATACTTTAAGTCCTGATTCGAACACCAGTTCGGTATCTTTGACACAGCTAGAGACGAAGCCGACCGGACGCGTAGCTGGTTTCGAGCCAGCACCTGTTCTTTTTTAAAAGCGCTGTTGTCACTTTTACCTGCAGTGATTAGACATTAATTCATTTACTGCGACGTTATACTCCCAAGGTCTCCACACTGTATAAGAAAAGCACAATCTAGTAAAGATAACGCAACCGCGACCTCACGTTAAGAAATCTCTAAAGAAACTGAATTGGCAATATTTCATTTGACAAGAGCTGTTAGTTCCTAAAACGGACGCTATTGGTGGGTAAGGTTTGAGGGGAAGATGCACTGCAATCCACGTGGACGTGAAGGATGGTTTACTCCTGTAACAGAGGAAACGGATCTTTCGGAACTTTCTTTGAAGTAAAGTGGCGTTCGAATCAGGACTTCAACTATTTGGGTCCTGAATAATGAAAGAAATTAGGTACCGATAAACTAGTAATACCTCTAGTAATTGAAGAAGAAACAACGAGTCGTATTCTCTTTCCCACGACTCCATTTTCCCATGACAAAGAAACCTCCAGATCATCATTGCTCACCAGCTTTGTGGATCGCGCAAAGGTTTCTGTGAACTTGAAATGTGATGTGAAGAATATTAAGCAACAAGCTAGTATGCCATTCATTTTTCCCCAAGAGTCGCCTCCGTGCCACAAAGTAACGATATTGACTACTGGTACGTTTGCATGGCTGCTCAGAAAGCTGGAAGAAACATAATTTCGCAACGAAAGTGTTCGAGAGATAATGAAGGAAATCTTTAGAAAAACCCTTAATCCAGATTGCATAATGTTGTCAAATGCTGATCACCAAACTGAGAAGAGTTAAGCTTGAATGACATGTAAGCACGTCAGTTATAATGTCTCGATTGATTTATTAATGCCAGTCGTTTTCTATCAGCTCAGTGTAAGAAAACTTCGATATAAACAAGCCAAGCTTTTTCTATTTTCCTTTCCAATTACTTTTTCTACGATCGTGTTCTCGAACGGAAGAAGGGGAGGATATGCGATGTAACAAAAACAAATCAATAACTATCACGTCAAGTTTCAAGTTCGGGCATTCTTTTGAATCGATTAGTTTCTCCTTGTCCTATCATGAAGAGATGAAAGGTGCAAAACAACTGTAGTATGCAACATATTATAGATGAATTCAAAACTACTAAATGTAACGATTTATAGATGAGTTCAAAGTAAAGTTGTGTTTTCTTCTCTTTTTTATTATCAGGGGTGTTAAACAAACAGCGGCGCGCTATCATCTAGGGGTGCTATGAGGAGGTGTGGAATTAGATTTAAGGAGTGCGATGTTGAAAATAAGGAAAATAATGAATGTATGCATACTTAAGTCCATACATCAAATAACAATCCACTTTTTGTTCGCTTCTATGAACATATGTCATTGAAACTGAAGATTTACTGGTGCCTTACTTCATTCTTGATTGGCTTCACAACAGCCACATATTTATTAATTTAAATAAACAAAGCTTGTTCAAGGGAGGTCAATGACCCCCTACACTCCAAGAAAGAGACCATACAGTGTAAACACAAACGCGAGGTTTCGTAGGAAACCCAAATAACAAACGAAATGGGCCTGGTCAAAACATACTATTCTAGGTGGCAACACCCCTGTTGGGTCCCCACGCTTTTGATGGGCAAATGTTCTCCCATTTAAATACATGGGGAATTTGATGCTGAACGTGCTGCTATTACAATAAATTGCAAGCTTAATTTCATCTTAACCTCAGAAATTGTCTGAACATGATAGTTGAATAATCAGTGTTGTAAAAGTAAGATTTTTGTAAAGACGATTGTCAACAACAGAAGATATCGGAACTAAAAAAGCCTTAAAATTTGGACTGCACTTGTTTACATCACTTGCAATTTTCACAATTTAAGTGTTTTATTGTTGAGAATCCGGTAAAGAATAATACATAATAATTCCGCGCGACTGTAATTACTTTTATTTTCATAGTTGTAATTAATAACTGTCTTTTTTTAACGTGATGCCTTTCCACATGTTACATACGTATATGCACATTTATCGAGAATAATAGTTATTACAAAAAAATATTTTATTTTCTGTTTCATGTTTCTCACGCAACCTCTAGAGCTTTCTTATTTACAGGAATTATAATTTTAGAATTGCTCTTACGAAAAGATTAATTGATTGATTAATTTGGTGTTTTAAGTCCACTTTATGCACAGTAAGGCTAATCGGGACTGGACTTACACAGCTTAAAGTGGGATCCGAACCACTGTGCAATGTGCCTCCACCGGGTTGTTACGAAAAGAAAAAGGACGAAAATACGAGGGGAAAATGTTTGCTTAATACAATGATAACATACGTTAATATTAAGTTATCGGATAGGACATAGTGTCATAGTGTATAATAATAAATATCACGCGCTTAAGCACACGTTTTCTTTACAATTTTGGGAGTTTCTCCAATTCCTACTCCTGCCTATGTTCTTCTTTGTCTGTATAATTACACATACTTGCAACCAGAAGAAAACATAAAACGTAGTGTAAAAATCTAAATTCTTTATCGATCCATGGCAGCTAGGGACGACCCAAATGACGTCATATTTGGTGCTCTTTGTGCATGTACATAGTACATACCACAGACAGGCACGTATCTAGAATTACGATTCGGGGGGAGGTCCGAACCAAGTGTCTCAGGAATGACAATATTAATATTATTATTATTATTAATAATAATGTTCATATTAAAATAATCATAAATCAAATTAATACTAATTACAATACATAAATTAATATTATATTATTATTACACGATTAAGGAAAAAGACTGTATAAGAATAGAGATATAAGAGTGCTTATTCATTACGTAGCTTACTTGTAGTTAAGATCGGAATAATTTACATAAACAAGTGTCCTGGCAAATGAAATTCATGTCAAATAAATTAATAATTGAATATTTATCGAATAACAAAAATGATGTCACATTTGTTGGAGAAAAGTACGTTTCTGATTAAAATGCATATTATTTTGAGTAGTAGTGTACATACTCGTAAATCTTCTTTGTAATTAAAGCCGTATGATCCCAATGTAATCCTTGCCTTCTAAAAAGTTCAGAGGAAAGTAATAACCATCGATTATACAACAAATGCTAATATTTTCAATACTTAATTTTAGTACTTGGTAAGTCTTTCGGGGGTCCAGTTCCTGTCCTTCAAAGCCGTATGATCCCAATATAGGCCTAATCCTTTTCTTCCAATAAGTCCATTGTAAATTACAACAAATGCTAAACGAGCATATTTTCATAGTTAATTTTCGTACTTAATAAGTCTCTCGGGTGTGTGTGTGTGGGGGGGGGGGGTCTGGACCCCCTAAACACGTCCTTCCCCAGTGGCGTGCCCAGGATTTTCGAAAGGGAGGGGTTATGTACACTTTTTCTGGAAGTCAGGCCACATTTCGCCATCTTTTCCTACCTTTGACGTTCTTTTTTTAGGAATACTGGGCCAAAGGGGGGGTTATAACCCCCACGAACCCCCCTTGGGCACGCCACTGTTCCTGTCATTCAAAGCCGAATGATCCCAATATAATCCTTGTCTTACAATAAGTTCAGCGGAAATCATACAACAAATGCTAAACGAGTATATTTTCATAATTAATTTTCGTATTTAGTAAGTCTTTCGGGGGTGGGTGGGTGGGGGGGGGGTCCGGACCCCTTAAATAAATACGTCTTTCTTGTCATTCAAACCGTATGATCCCAATATAATTCTTTCTTACAATAAGTTCAGAGGAAATTATACAACAACGGCTAAACGAATATATTTTTCATTATTTAATTTTTGTATTTGATAAATCTTTCGGGGGGATCCGGACCCACTGGACCCCCTAAATACGTCCTTGACCACAGATTAGAAATAGGTTTAGCCCGTTTGAGTTACCCTGCCGTTGCGCTTTAATATACTTATTAATTCTTAGGTTCAGGAGAATTAATTTTCGGAGAGACTTCATACATAATCTTAAAGCTTTAGTAAACCCATTTTTATTATCGATTTAAACGAGAAATTCTGACCTTCGTTGGAAATAACGTTTGAATAGTCATCATACCCGGCCAATGTACAACTTAAAATGACGAAGGAAATTATTTATGGACAGGGGTGGCGCCACCACCGAAAAAGATTGGCAATGAAGAGCTCCATTCTCGGACACTTAGGGTGGCGCCGCCACCGGAATAGTTTGGCAGTGAAGTGCAACTAGTCACAGAATATAAAAGAAGAAAAGGAAAAAGAAAGTAACTGCGCGTGAACGCTGTGGTGAACCACAAAGGGTCTTTCTTGTCGCACAACAGTTTTGCTACCTTGTGTTCTGACGTCAGATGACGGAAGTGTACGAGGTTAGATTAGGTCTGTTAGCTTTGGTTCGATTAGCATAAATACACTAGAAAATTATTATTTAGGCTAAAAGAACTAAACCTAGCTAGCCTAACTTGACAACATAGGCAACTACCTAAAATGAAAAAGCTTTCTCCCATGACGTCAGAACACAAGGTTGCTAAAATGTTGTGTAATAAGTGAGGCCCGAGCTCAAACTTGTGTGTGGTGTAGGAAAGGAAAAGGTAGTTGGTGACCATGGAAGACGTGATTATACCAGATGAATCTCAGAAAAAAGAGGAAGTCGTTCGGAATTTGAGTACAATTAATGAATGCGGCGTAGATTTATTAATTGATGAGAACGCTATTTCTCCAAAGAAGTCGGAAGTATTCTACAACAAAGAGATGTCCTTAAACAGGTTGCGCACAAAATGCTTTATTATTTTTTTTTATATAAATTAAGAAATTAAGGAAAATAATTATTTCTTCTGAAATTGTAAAGGTTCTGTATTGAATGAATAACTTTTGATTGATGTCTCTGCTGTTGTTTTCGCACACGAAATTATCGCCTTGCACTTGTAAAAGCCAAAATAGAGAAATTTCATGGAGAAGCTAGTCTTTTCAGAATGTACTTTGTGTAAAGACCAACTGTACCCCCACAAGAATTACGTCGATTTTTTTTTCAGTGAATAATTTCGGTTTTATGTGACATCTCTGGACGAAAACCATTTGTATACACACAAAAGGAAAGGTAAACTTTTTGTATCCGGAAAACGGATTTTTTAAAATTTGCAGGAGAAATTACTTACCGAATGCAGTTTCTTTAGACTTGGGGAAGTGTTTTCTCACATCGGTCATTGAATTTTGCCGGTAAATCATGTATTTTTCGATATAAATGTGTGACCGATGCACGAAAGCTGTTGCATCCATTTCCTTCCAGCCGGATGTTGCCTGTGTGTGTAGACGTAATCCCGGTCAGTGTTTTTATAACTGAAGAAGGTACGTTTCTGCAAATGGTTGGTGGGCCTATGTGTCAATGTTTTGTGGGGCTATGCGAGAATGGTGTGTGGGGCTATGCATTTTTTTCTAAACCCATTTTGGTACGGTAACGGTTCCAATTGTTTTATGATTTCTCCTAGCACAAAGACTAATTATCGTAGAATTTTGGAAATCATTGTCACACGAAATTTGAACCTTCCTTAAAGTAATGAGGGCTGTTTGGACTCGAAAAAAGTTATTTATGTTGAAAAAAGTCGACAACCGACAGTAAATATCGAAGAAGCGTGGGAATGAATGTAGAAGTAAATTGGAACCTTAGTAGAATGCATTTAGGGACTTCATTTTAATGCTAAGGGAACAAAACTTAACCTGCCTAACCTAACCATGATAGCATATATTGAACAAAATATTAAGTGATCACTAAAACTCTGCAGCATAAATCGAAATCGATCTATGTAAAAATTTCATTCGTAGCATGATCAAATCACAATAAAACAAAAGGAACTTTGGCCGCATACTGGTTCATCGCACGTTGTGTGAGGGTTTTGTCGATTTATGCAGTGTTGCAACCTTGTTCACCAAAAAAATACCTACTTTCGTGCCCGGATTTGAAATTATGCTAATACCTCGCAAACCATGTTAGCCTCACAAACCATTGACGTTAGCCCCACAAACCATTGACATTAGCCCCAGAAACCATTCACGTTAGCCCCAGAAACCATTCACGTTAGCCCCAGAAACCATTCACGTTAGCCCCACAAACAATTTTCCGTAAGGTTAGGATAGGCAAGCATAGTTAAAAAAAAAATTAAAAATACTCTACACGTCATGTTATAGTGAAAACACGGCGAGGTTTGAAACACTGACTACAGGGTTTACGTCATCTAA
This sequence comes from Lepisma saccharinum, assembly GCF_977018435.1. Lineage (NCBI taxonomy): Eukaryota > Metazoa > Arthropoda > Insecta > Zygentoma > Lepismatidae > Lepisma > Lepisma saccharinum. The sequence continues at coordinate 42,463,383 of NC_139251.1, forward strand.
CACATGGAACATTGTGCTCTCATGCAGAAAGTAAATTGCAGCAGCAGAAACAGCGTGTCGGACAGAGATTTTCACAGAAAACAACATGCATTCGCATTAAAATGGATGAAAACTACATTCACGAACTTCCACAATGCTACAGAAAATGATTTGCATAAGTACCTTCTCCTGTAAAAAGTAAGAAATCTGTCACCCCTATACTAAAGTGTTACCCCAATTTTTAACTATTCTAACCTAAATGTTACCCAACCTAACCTAACCTTACCGGAAATGGTTCATGAGGCTATGCATCAGTGGTTTGTGGGGCTACATAGGTATTTTTGGGTGGAGTGGGGTGGAAACACTGCATGCCGACTACGGTAGTGAAACTGTGATCACCTTTGCAAGTCTCAAAAGTCTAGCTTTGATCACAGTGAACACAAGACATTGCTCTGTGTTCAGCACGCATTGCATTGTGGCAGGACAGTGGGCAAGTCGACTTCTGTTAGTCTCCTTTTCCTACTTGGACGTTCTCTGTCAGGTAGTGAGTCATAATCAGATTCGTTGTCGGATTCTTCTATTTCAAAATTAGGGTCAGCATCTCTGTTGTCTGTGTCTTCAATGTAGTCTTCCTCAACTTCATCTTGTTCTTCATCACTATTTTCACCAAATAATGTTCTGTCTTGTCCTCCTGTGTCGTCATCATGTGATACATCTTCATACAACAATCTTCTAATTCTTTCGTTCTCACGTTCTTCCTCTCTTATCGGCCATAATCACTTACTAATCATTCATAATACAAAATAAAGGCTGAAACCACGTCGTTTTATTGAAAAAATAATACTAACAACAAGAACTATTCTTGAAATGAGAAAGTTGCGCAGTTACAAAACCTTCGTAAATTTTACGACGGGGTGCCCCAAATAGACACACACATATGACATACATGGCCACCGGTTCACTACTGAGCTTCATGGGGCAGGCTAGGAAGGTACTGTGGAGAGTGGAGGCGGTGCATGCACAGTTGCGGAGATCCAGCGATTTCAGCCATGCTGCGTCGTAATATTTACGAAGGATTTGTGATGCAGGGTTAAGGGTGAAATGTGTCAAGTGGCACAATAATGATGTACTACAAACGAGTGGCATATTCTGAAAATTTGACCTGGTTTGCCACAACAAATCTTATTTATTGTACAGTCACGGACACTGCTGGCTTGTAATGAATACATTGACTTTCGTCCATGACTACATATTTCTTATATATTAATTAGATATAATAGAAATAAAACACCAATGCAGACATGCAAGTGAAACATAAATCTGACAACTTAAAATTTTCAGGAAATTTCTGTAGGGGAGAGTGGGGGAATAAGAAACTTATTTTTTATTTTTGAAAGTAAAAATTTGAAAAATCCACAAGCTAGGCCCATTAATTGTCTATCACTGTAAAAAAAATAATCAAGATGATTGTGGTTATGTTTAAGATTATTCCATCATTTGGTTATGCTTGTGTGAAACTTTTCCATGGGAAAGTAGTGTTTTCACACAAATATTATTTTCTATAGTAAATGCAGAGTATACATTCCTGATATTTTTTACGTGGTTTTGTGGACAAAAGATAGGACTTTCTGGTGTATTTTGTTAATTTTCTGTCATAAAAATAGAGAGTGATTATTGTCATGTATTTTATTACCCCAAATATGAAAAGCAAATGGGATAATAAGATACTGATGTATCTTTTGTATCTTATTACCCTTTCTGAATGATGATGTCAACTTTGATTTCTCATCATTGCAAGCAGAACAATTATCTCATGAAGATCAAGAAGATACTGAAACAGATACTATTATGCCAGAACGATACTATGACATTAGCTGGTATGTGGGATGAGTTACTAAAGTGCAAGAAGACAACTGCATAATCAAGTTCTTCAAAGAATCTTTGGGTACTTTTAATTGACCTCCTCACGACGACATACAAAGTGTACATAAAGACTTTATCTTGTGTGGATACGTACCATTTACTTTAAGCCACTCAGACCTAGTTCGAATCAAAACATTATATGCAGAGAAGAAAAAGGACCTTATAAAGTTCTTGTTTTGTCTTTGTTCATTTACCATAAAACCTATTGGGAATAAGCATTTGAAGATGTCAGTTGATTTTGCTTTGAAAATATAGAGCTGTATAAAAACTTTTGCCAGTACATTTATTTTCTTGCATTTCCATTCCTTTGTAGTAAAAAAATATTAAAAAACAGTATGCACCAAACTTTTATGGTTAAATAAGATACACATGTTGAGTGTATCTTTTTACTCCAGCCAGTTTAATAGGTAGAATGCATTAAAATACACAGCTTGTTTCTTATTAGGCTACCCCTATTGAGGTAATAAGGTGGAAAAAAAAGTAAATTATTTTATAATTTTTGTGTGCTCTTTTTATTGCAGAATTGAGCTCATTATTTTTTTCTGGGTACATTGGGTTACCAACTATGCAAGAAAAAATATCAATGCTAGAAATTTAAAATTGTTGGCTATGTTAATTTTTCATGTTTCTTATTCCCCCACTCTCCCCTATATAAGAAAAAAGTTGGTTTACCATCGGTATAGCAGGTAACATGGGAGAATACACCACTGCAACAAACACAGCAACAGTTGTATCAAAAAAAATATCATTGAATGCTCACACATAAGAAACAAAAAATGCATGGAATTCTAATGACAACAAACATAACATTCCTAACCTAACAAAAATGTTAAATTACTATTAACGGAGCAATGGCGCTCAGTTATGCAATTCACCTGCACAACAATGTCACTGATGTCAGGGCAGAACTGCCATCTTTTAGTTCGAATCCTGGCCTGGGCATGGATGTTTGTGAGTGTCCATTCATCAATTTCATCATATCATCACTCATCCCCATCTTCACAAATTAGCCAAAAGTGGCACAAAAAAGCGAAGTAAAATAAAGTCAATCAATCAAGTAGCAGATACTCACCATAATCCTTTTATTTGGAGACTGAAACATAATGTATTCACATGCAACTTGCCTTCCTATTCTTCTCTAAACTATGATTCACAAAACCAATTACATTTTGTAAACAACAGTCCAAATAACAATACACAATACATAGTTTCCCACATACAACTTGTATCACAATGATGTAATAATGTAATAAATACTACCACACAAAAGTACTGATTACTTCACTAAAACACATCTCAATGGGGTAAAAACAAGAGAAAACACTAATAAACAACATAATCTTAATAAACCATGCAAAATGTTACCTTTATTAGATAATGCACTTTTGCAGAGAATATTTTTCATGTATTTCTATCAATCCTGAAAGGATCAGATATAATTTTATTTGGACTTTTTACATTTTTCTACTTTCTAATGTCATCAAAATTATCACTCATGCTTATTCTTTTAGGACTATTGTTGCAACAGCATTGGGAGCATATGTGGAATCAGGCAAGTCTGTATTTCAGCCAGTGCGGTGCTTGGATGCTATTGGTGCGACTGGAATATCAGGACTTACATGGAAGAAGAGTATACCAAATGACATCGCTGTGACAATAAATGACTGCCACGACAAAGCATTTGATATAATATCTCAAAATGCTAATTTAAATAATCTGGATGTCACTGTACTTAAAAAAGATGCTTGTGTATTACTTCACGAACAACCATTCAACTTTATGTAAGTAAATAAAACCTGACTGAATTTTGTTGTATAGCATGAACACTATATTGAACAGGATAAAATAATGTAGCATCTGTGGAAAGTGGATAATTGCCAAAAGTGTGCTACCCACAAACGCATACAAAGTTGCTATCTGTTGTTGATTTTTGTAACTAGTAAGACTTAAAGACTACAAAATAATTTGAAGGCCCACACAAGATGATTTGCAGGTTGCATGTGGCCCTCAGGCCTTGTAGTTCGCCAGCCTTTATTTGTAGAATGCATTAGAGTTGTTTCCTGTACCAATAAAGCTATTTAAATTTTAATGTAGTGTATTTCAAGCATGAGCTTTTTCAGTTCAAGTCCGTGAGTACATTCGTGAAAACAGCTCATCTGAATGGAATTATTGAATGTGTATTTTTTTTTTACCAGTTTCTGCTACCTTTGGGTTATGGCGACAAAGAGGATGAATGATGATTAGATTAAATTGATGAAAGGTGTTCCACCAATGCCCAACCCAGGAACCTACACCTGGAGATGTAAGACGTAGGATGAGAACACCCGCTTACACAGAAATCTCCAAGAGACTCTCTAGAACAGATTCGACCCAGGAATTAACCCTAACCATAATAACTATTTCCACTTTAACACGTCGAGTATTCTTACTCATATAACCCCTTCTATTACTAACCCCCCCTCTTCATCCCTCACCCTCCCAGCACTAACCTTTCCTGAAGTATTCCGGGAATCTTATACCCTCCTGATGTTTCCAGGAAAACCATCTCCCATTCTGACGTCCTTCCCGGTATGACCATATCCTGCTGGCACCTCAGCAAGGTCACTTTTTCTCACATTTTAGAGACTTTAACTTATTTAATATCCTTCAAAAAATAACACACGTACTACTCTCCCCTGTCATAAAACATTATACGTTGTTCTATTACTAACGTACTGATAAATACGTACAAATTTTATTTTATTGCACTACTAGCACATAAATCTTATCTGTAAATCAGGCTTGTTTCTGGAACGTCGAAACAATCTTGGTCCACAATATCCGTAAGACGTTAACCAGTTGTGGGTTATCGCCTCAAACATGTACAATTGAAAGTATCAATAAAGGAGGAGGAAAAGGAAAATGGGGAACCAAAATTCCATAAATCTGACGGCCTTAAGCACCTACCCCTGAATGTATGCTGGTGGAGGTTGGGTATCTCCCGTTTTTCTGTAGGTGACGAGATTGTGAGTCAACCACCCAGGTGACTAGATGATAAATTAAGATTTTAAAAAGTTTGACTCTATTAGAATATTATTGTATCATATACGTATATACACATTATACAGTATATTTTTTTTTACTTTCAGTTTCCTCGATTGCCACGGGGCATCAGGGATGTACATGGATTCAGCATTCAGAAACCTACCCAAGAATGGTATTCTGGCTGTTTCAGTAACTGACGATGCTGCCTTATATGGAAAATCGCCTGAAATAGCTCTAAGAAATTACGGAGGATACATCACAAAAACATTTTACTCCAAAGAGTTGGCTGTTCGACTGATAATCTCGGCCATAGCAAAGTAAGAACTCTGAAAAGTTAAGGTTGTAGTTAAATAATTGGCAAATTTTCAAAAGTTTGTTTATAAACAATAGTATTTACTAATTTTAGAGGATTGAAGTAAATTTTCCTGAACAGTTCAACATTGTGTATAACATCGACTTGTCCTTGTTTCAGCTTTTTGTCATCAAAAGATTTGACTTAATTTCTTCTCCATCTGGTCCTGTTGACAGCCATTTTCTTAATTTTGTTCCATGTTTTTCCCTTCGTTCCATGTTTTTCCCATTTCCAAGGCTCCTTCTTCAATTACTTTTTCTAGGTCTTCCTAGGTCGGCCATGATTTCGATTTCCCTGAGGATTCCAATGTAATACGGATTCTCTCTGGATCCAGCAGGTTTCCGAAGATTATGTCGAATCTGTTTCCACTTTCTTTGTTTTTATCTGGATATCAATTGGTTGTTGGTTAGTGACTTCACATAGACCTTCATTTGTTATTATGTCATTTTACATTTATTATCCGGCGTAGGCATCTATTAAGAAAATTGCAGCCTATGTATATGGTATGCCCAAATGAAAAGGAGACCTTAGCTGTTGCGGCGTTGTATCTAATCGAGGAAGGTAAATAAGTTTGCCGATAGATGTCGCGGTGTTTGTCCCCGTTTGCAGGTGTAGCGAACGGCTTCGCCTGCTGTTTCCTCAGTTGGCGAGAGTTGTTTTGCGTGGATGGGTGCATTATGGATTCCTCCAGATCAGTGCAGAGAGCTGTAATCCAATTTCCAAGGCGAGCATGCTTCACAAATTTATCGCAGGATGAAAGACGTTTACGGAGAGCAGTGTCTCGCACGTTGCACCATATTCAGTTGGTGTCAGCATTATGTGGGGCGACGCAAAAGCACCAAGGACTTGCCACAACCCGGGCAAGCGCACATTGCTTCTCCAGGGCAACGCTAGGCCACATGTGGCCAAGAAGACCCTCGACCTGCTGAGAACATTTCAATGGGAAGTCCTCGCACATCCCCCGTACAGCCCCGATATTTCCCCATGAGACTCCCATATCTTCGGCCACTTAAAAACAATCACTCAAAGGCCAACCGTTCACCTGAGACGAGGAAGTGCAGAACACCAAGGAAAACTGGACCCATAAGCAACCCAGGAGTTTCGACACTGAAGCCATCCACTCACTTCATATGCGCTGGGATCAGTGCATCAATATCAATGGCAATTATGTGTAGGTATCATGTTACACATTAATTGTACTTCACATATTATGTCATGCAAATATTCTGTAATATAATATTCTTTAGATATAACCGTAGTCTCCTTTTCATTTGGGCATACCTTATATAATCTGTTGCATCACTCTCAATGTCTCGCAAGAATAAAGCAGGACTGACTTAACATTTGTATTGAAAATGCAGATTTTTGTATTTCTGGAGATATTTTTATTTGTCCACATTAGGTGTATAGTTGTAAAAAGGCTCCATTTGCTTTTTTAATTCAACTTTGGACATCTTTATCTGCTCCACCATTCTTGGTGACTACACTTTCCAAGTATACAAGTGAGTCGACCTTTTCTATCTCAATGTTATATTTAGCTCTTTATTTTTGTTATTTACCCTCATCTCCTTTGTTTTATTTACATTGAAATGTAATCTGGCTCTTCTTACTTCCTCTTCAAGTTGTTTTAGTTTTTCATCCATGTCTTTGAATATTTGGGCTACGAGGCAAATATCATCAGCAAATTCCAAGTCGTCTAACCTATCAACTATACCCCATTAGTTATCTCTTTTTCTTCCTTCTGTCACCCTTATCATCACTGTATCCAAAACCAGTAAAAATATGGTTGGTTAGAGAATGCAACCTTGTCGTACTCCAGAATTCACTTATTAAGTTACTGCTCTAATTTTGAGTAATACATCAGTACTTCCTCAGGAGCAAGAAAAGCAATAAAATACACTACAATAACGGCAACCATGTTTTAAATCCCTTTTTTGACTGTTACTGACTTACTTCATGTTTAATTCTAATTGTACCAAATTTCGATACCCGGTGGAGGCACATAGTGGTTCGGATCCCACTTTAAACTGTAGGTCCAGTCCCAACTAGCCTTACTGTGCATAAAGTGGACTTAAAACACCAAATCAATCAATACTTGTATACCAAATATACAAAATTTAATGTAGGCTTATGAAGCATTTGCTTTACATGGAAAAAAAATAGCATTCTTATATTAAAACCTTCCCATTGTTCATTCATATTAACACAAATCTAAACACTTCTCTAGAAGTTCTGGAAAATAAACTTCTAATATGAAAGTTAAAAAAATAATTAAATGGTTTCCTTATTATATTTGTTTCAACATGCTAGCATTTATACTTCACTCCATTCTTCATTTTAGTTGTGTTGTAGAATTCTATTCTTTCTATTTTTTAGAACCATTTTCTCTGGTTTTATAGAATTTGGTCATCTTCCTTTTTCTGCAAATATCTTAAACATGTAACAATCTTCTAATATTGTGAGTATTCTTGTTTATTTCAACTAATGACTGCTCATTGTTACCATATAATAGGCATGGGATTGAAAAATCAATATTGACTGGTAATTTTATGAATCCCATAATTCTACCATTTTGCTATAATTCTGACGATTATAACACCATTAAGCCTTGTTTCCATGATTATGAAAAACTAAATATGCTGACCAAGGCAGTAATTTATTTTATAAAAAACATAAACTAAACGTAACGTTTCAACCTTCTAGCAAGGTCTTCTTCAGACTCTGTATCAAGTACTTGATACAGAGTCTGAAGAAGACCTTGCTAGAAGGTTGAAACGTTACGTTTAGTTTATGTTTTTTATAAAATAAATTACTGCCTTGGTCAGCATATTTAGTTTTTCATAATCATGGAAACAAGGCTTAATGGTGTTATAATTGGACATTTTCCAAGGCTGATGAGGAAAATTAACAACTGGAAGGACTTAAAGAGGAAAGAAATACACAAAGACGAACAAGAGAAGTTTCTGAGAAAATGTTTGGAGAGAGGCACAGCGCCTAAAGGATTAAAAATAAGTAAGAAGGGAGTGGTTTGCAACACCAGGAGATGGACGATATTGGTTCAGAAAATGGAAAAAGAACTGATATGGAATGAAATAAGGGCAAGAAGAAAGGAGATAAAGATAATAAAGGAGAACCTGACAAGAATTGAAAAAGCTATTGAAGATGGTCTCACCATTTTTACGAGAGAATATACATTTCATGAAATGAAAATCTGGCAGGAGAAATTTAGAGAGAAAATGAAAATAAAATTGAAGAAGAAAGGAGAGGGACTAGGATGGAAAGAAGAAAGAGGAGAAGAGGAAGAAGAAGAGGATACCAGAAGAAGAGTTGTGGTAATAGGGAATGTAGACCTAACAAAAGAAGAGGAAGCTTTTTTAAAACTAGGAAGAGGTTTCAAAGTTAAAGAAAGAAATGTAGATTATGAGGAAGTTATATATGACATTGAAGAAGCAGTGCTCCATATAAAAGAAGAACCAGAAAGAGACAAGATTAGAAGAAGAACAGCAGCCATACTGAAGAAAGAAATGGGAAAACAAGGAAAAGTAGATAATTTGAGTCAAAAAGAAAGGGAAGGGATGAAGAAAATCAAGAAAAGAAATGATGTGGTGATAGAGCAGGCAGATAAAGGGGGAGCAATTGTGGTGATGGAAAGACAATGGTACGAGAGGAAGTTTGAAGACCTAAAAGAAAATGGATATGAGGAGATTTGTGGAAAAGGAGAAGAACAAACTATAAAAGAAAGAATCATAAAAGACTGTAGGAGGAGAGGATTCAAGAAATGCATAAAGGAGACAGGAAGACTACCAAGTTTGAAAGGCTTTCCAAAGATACACAAAGAGGAGATAAAGTTAAGACCAGTAATGAACTGCAGAAACAATATTTTGGAACCCTTAGAAAAGAAATTAAAGAAAGTTATTGATGTGTTAGTAACACAGCAAGAAAGCAGAGCAGTTAAGAACAGTGAACAAGTAGTAGACCTCATAAAAGGACTTAAGTTAAATGAGATGAAGACGACAATGTTTAGCTTAGACGTGAGAAAAAAAGGTACTTGATACAGAGTCTGAAGAAGACCTTGCTAGAAGGTTGAAACGTTACGTTTAGTTTATGTTTTTTATAAAATAAATTACTGCCTTGGTCAGCATATTTAGTTTTTCATAATCATGGAAACAAGGCTTAATGGTGTTATAATTGGACATTTTCCAAGGCTGATGAGGAAAATTAACAACTGGAAGGACTTAAAGAGGAAAGAAATACACAAAGACGAACAAGAGAAGTTTCTGAGAAAATGTTTGGAGAGAGGCACAGCGCCTAAAGGATTAAAAATAAGTAAGAAGGGAGTGGTTTGCAACACCAGGAGATGGACGATATTGGTTCAGAAAATGGAAAAAGAACTGATATGGAATGAAATAAGGGCAAGAAGAAAGGAGATAAAGATAATAAAGGAGAACCTGACAAGAATTGAAAAAGCTATTGAAGATGGTCTCACCATTTTTACGAGAGAATATACATTTCATGAAATGAAAATCTGGCAGGAGAAATTTAGAGAGAAAATGAAAATAAAATTGAAGAAGAAAGGAGAGGGACTAGGATGGAAAGAAGAAAGAGGAGAAGAGGAAGAAGAAGAGGATACCAGAAGAAGAGTTGTGGTAATAGGGAATGTAGACCTAACAAAAGAAGAGGAAGCTTTTTTAAAACTAGGAAGAGGTTTCAAAGTTAAAGAAAGAAATGTAGATTATGAGGAAGTTATATATGACATTGAAGAAGCAGTGCTCCATATAAAAGAAGAACCAGAAAGAGACAAGATTAGAAGAAGAACAGCAGCCATACTGAAGAAAGAAATGGGAAAACAAGGAAAAGTAGATAATTTGAGTCAAAAAGCAAGGGAAGGGATGAAGAAAATCAAGAAAAGAAATGATGTGGTGATAGAGCAGGCAGATAAAGGGGGAGCAATTGTGGTGATGGAAAGACAATGGTACGAGAGGAAGTTTGAAGACCTAAAAGAAAATGGATATGAGGAGATTTGTGGAAAAGGAGAAGAACAAACTATAAAAGAAAGAATCATAAAAGACTGTAGGAGGAGAGGATTCAAGAAATGCATAAAGGAGACAGGAAGACTACCAAGTTTGAAAGGCTTTCCAAAGATACACAAAGAGGAGATAAAGTTAAGACCAGTAATGAACTGCAGAAACAATATTTTGGAACCCTTAGAAAAGAAATTAAAGAAAGTTATTGACGTGTTAGTAACACAGCAAGAAAGCAGAGCAGTTAAGAACAGTGAACAAGTAGTAGACCTCATAAAAGGACTTAAGTTAAATGAGATGAAGACGACAATGTTTAGCTTAGACGTGAGAAAAAAAGGTACTTGATACAGAGTCTGAAGAAGACCTTGCTAGAAGGTTGAAACGTTACGTTTAGTTTATGTTTTTTATAAAATAAATTACTGCCTTGGTCAGCATATTTAGTTTTTCATAATCATGGAAACAAGGCTTAATGGTGTTATAATTGGACATTTTCCAAGGCTGATGAGGAAAATTAACAACTGGAAGGACTTAAAGAGGAAAGAAATACACAAAGACGAACAAGAGAAGTTTCTGAGAAAATGTTTGGAGAGAGGCACAGCGCCTAAAGGATTAAAAATAAGTAAGAAGGGAGTGGTTTGCAACACCAGGAGATGGACGATATTGGTTCAGAAAATGGAAAAAGAACTGATATGGAATGAAATAAGGGCAAGAAGAAAGGAGATAAAGATAATAAAGGAGAACCTGACAAGAATTGAAAAAGCTATTGAAGATGGTCTCACCATTTTTACGAGAGAATATACATTTCATGAAATGAAAATCTGGCAGGAGAAATTTAGAGAGAAAATGAAAATAAAATTGAAGAAGAAAGGAGAGGGACTAGGATGGAAAGAAGAAAGAGGAGAAGAGGAAGAAGAAGAGGATACCAGAAGAAGAGTTGTGGTAATAGGGAATGTAGACCTAACAAAAGAAGAGGAAGCTTTTTTAAAACTAGGAAGAGGTTTCAAAGTTAAAGAAAGAAATGTAGATTATGAGGAAGTTATATATGACATTGAAGAAGCAGTGCTCCATATAAAAGAAGAACCAGAAAGAGACAAGATTAGAAGAAGAACAGCAGCCATACTGAAGAAAGAAATGGGAAAACAAGGAAAAGTAGATAATTTGAGTCAAAAAGAAAGGGAAGGGATGAAGAAAATCAAGAAAAGAAATGATGTGGTGATAGAGCAGGCAGATAAAGGGGGAGCAATTGTGGTGATGGAAAGACAATGGTACGAGAGGAAGTTTGAAGACCTAAAAGAAAATGGATATGAGGAGATTTGTGGAAAAGGAGAAGAACAAACTATAAAAGAAAGAATCATAAAAGACTGTAGGAGGAGAGGATTCAAGAAATGCATAAAGGAGACAGGAAGACTACCAAGTTTGAAAGGCTTTCCAAAGATACACAAAGAGGAGATAAAGTTAAGACCAGTAATGAACTGCAGAAACAATATTTTGGAACCCTTAGAAAAGAAATTAAAGAAAGTTATTGACGTGTTAGTAACACAGCAAGAAAGCAGAGCAGTTAAGAACAGTGAACAAGTAGTAGACCTCATAAAAGGACTTAAGTTAAATGAGATGAAGACGACAATGTTTAGCTTAGACGTGAGAAAAAAAGGTACTTGATACAGAGTCTGAAGAAGACCTTGCTAGAAGGTTGAAACGTTACGTTTAGTTTATGTTTTTTATAAAATAAATTACTGCCTTGGTCAGCATATTTAGTTTTTCATAATCATGGAAACAAGGCTTAATGGTGTTATAATTGGACATTTTCCAAGGCTGATGAGGAAAATTAACAACTGGAAGGACTTAAAGAGGAAAGAAATACACAAAGACGAACAAGAGAAGTTTCTGAGAAAATGTTTGGAGAGAGGCACAGCGCCTAAAGGATTAAAAATAAGTAAGAAGGGAGTGGTTTGCAACACCAGGAGATGGACGATATTGGTTCAGAAAATGGAAAAAGAACTGATATGGAATGAAATAAGGGCAAGAAGAAAGGAGATAAAGATAATAAAGGAGAACCTGACAAGAATTGAAAAAGCTATTGAAGATGGTCTCACCATTTTTACGAGAGAATATACATTTCATGAAATGAAAATCTGGCAGGAGAAATTTAGAGAGAAAATGAAAATAAAATTGAAGAAGAAAGGAGAGGGACTAGGATGGAAAGAAGAAAGAGGAGAAGAGGAAGAAGAAGAGGATACCAGAAGAAGAGTTGTGGTAATAGGGAATGTAGACCTAACAAAAGAAGAGGAAGCTTTTTTAAAACTAGGAAGAGGTTTCAAAGTTAAAGAAAGAAATGTAGATTATGAGGAAGTTATATATGACATTGAAGAAGCAGTGCTCCATATAAAAGAAGAACCAGAAAGAGACAAGATTAGAAGAAGAACAGCAGCCATACTGAAGAAAGAAATGGGAAAACAAGGAAAAGTAGATAATTTGAGTCAAAAAGAAAGGGAAGGGATGAAGAAAATCAAGAAAAGAAATGATGTGGTGATAGAGCAGGCAGATAAAGGGGGAGCAATTGTGGTGATGGAAAGACAATGGTACGAGAGGAAGTTTGAAGACCTAAAAGAAAATGGATATGAGGAGATTTGTGAAAAAGGAGAAGAACAAACTATAAAAGAAAGAATCATAAAAGACTGTAGGAGGAGAGGATTCAAGAAATGCATAAAGGAGACAGGAAGACTACCAAGTTTGAAAGGCTTTCCAAAGATACACAAAGAGGAGATAAAGTTAAGACCAGTAATGAACTGCAGAAACAATATTTTGGAACCCTTAGAAAAGAAATTAAAGAAAGTTATTGACGTGTTAGTAACACAGCAAGAAAGCAGAGCAGTTAAGAACAGTGAACAAGTAGTAGACCTCATAAAAGGACTTAAGTTAAATGAGATGAAGACGACAATGTTTAGCTTAGACGTGAGAAAAAAAGGTACTTGATACAGAGTCTGAAGAAGACCTTGCTAGAAGGTTGAAACGTTACGTTTAGTTTATGTTTTTTATAAAATAAATTACTGCCTTGGTCAGCATATTTAGTTTTTCATAATCATGGAAACAAGGCTTAATGGTGTTATAATTGGACATTTTCCAAGGCTGATGAGGAAAATTAACAACTGGAAGGACTTAAAGAGGAAAGAAATACACAAAGACGAACAAGAGAAGTTTCTGAGAAAATGTTTGGAGAGAGGCACAGCGCCTAAAGGATTAAAAATAAGTAAGAAGGGAGTGGTTTGCAACACCAGGAGATGGACGATATTGGTTCAGAAAATGGAAAAAGAACTGATATGGAATGAAATAAGGGCAAGAAGAAAGGAGATAAAGATAATAAAGGAGAACCTGACAAGAATTGAAAAAGCTATTGAAGATGGTCTCACCATTTTTACGAGAGAATATACATTTCATGAAATGAAAATCTGGCAGGAGAAATTTAGAGAGAAAATGAAAATAAAATTGAAGAAGAAAGGAGAGGGACTAGGATGGAAAGAAGAAAGAGGAGAAGAGGAAGAAGAAGAGGATACCAGAAGAAGAGTTGTGGTAATAGGGAATGTAGACCTAACAAAAGAAGAGGAAGCTTTTTTAAAACTAGGAAGAGGTTTCAAAGTTAAAGAAAGAAATGTAGATTATGAGGAAGTTATATATGACATTGAAGAAGCAGTGCTCCATATAAAAGAAGAACCAGAAAGAGACAAGATTAGAAGAAGAACAGCAGCCATACTGAAGAAAGAAATGGGAAAACAAGGAAAAGTAGATAATTTGAGTCAAAAAGAAAGGGAAGGGATGAAGAAAATCAAGAAAAGAAATGATGTGGTGATAGAGCAGGCAGATAAAGGGGGAGCAATTGTGGTGATGGAAAGACAATGGTACGAGAGGAAGTTTGAAGACCTAAAAGAAAATGGATATGAGGAGATTTGTGGAAAAGGAGAAGAACAAACTATAAAAGAAAGAATCATAAAAGACTGTAGGAGGAGAGGATTCAAGAAATGCATAAAGGAGACAGGAAGACTACCAAGTTTGAAAGGCTTTCCAAAGATACACAAAGAGGAGATAAAGTTAAGACCAGTAATGAACTGCAGAAACAATATTTTGGAACCCTTAGAAAAGAAATTAAAGAAAGTTATTGATGTGTTAGTAACACAGCAAGAAAGCAGAGCAGTTAAGAACAGTGAACAAGTAGTAGACCTCATAAAAGGACTTAAGTTAAATGAGATGAAGACGACAATGTTTAGCTTAGACGTGAGAAAAAAAGGTACTTGATACAGAGTCTGAAGAAGACCTTGCTAGAAGGTTGAAACGTTACGTTTAGTTTATGTTTTTTATAAAATAAATTACTGCCTTGGTCAGCATATTTAGTTTTTCATAATCATGGAAACAAGGCTTAATGGTGTTATAATTGGACATTTTCCAAGGCTGATGAGGAAAATTAACAACTGGAAGGACTTAAAGAGGAAAGAAATACACAAAGACGAACAAGAGAAGTTTCTGAGAAAATGTTTGGAGAGAGGCACAGCGCCTAAAGGATTAAAAATAAGTAAGAAGGGAGTGGTTTGCAACACCAGGAGATGGACGATATTGGTTCAGAAAATGGAAAAAGAACTGATATGGAATGAAATAAGGGCAAGAAGAAAGGAGATAAAGATAATAAAGGAGAACCTGACAAGAATTGAAAAAGCTATTGAAGATGGTCTCACCATTTTTACGAGAGAATATACATTTCATGAAATGAAAATCTGGCAGGAGAAATTTAGAGAGAAAATGAAAATAAAATTGAAGAAGAAAGGAGAGGGACTAGGATGGAAAGAAGAAAGAGGAGAAGAGGAAGAAGAAGAGTTGTGGTAATAGGGAATGTAGACCTAACAAAAGAAGAGGAAGCTTTTTTAAAACTAGGAAGAGGTTTCAAAGTTAAAGAAAGAAATGTAGATTATGAGGAAGTTATATATGACATTGAAGAAGCAGTGCTCCATATAAAAGAAGAACCAGAAAGAGACAAGATTAGAAGAAGAACAGCAGCCATACTGAAGAAAGAAATGGGAAAACAAGGAAAAGTAGATAATTTGAGTCAAAAAGAAAGGGAAGGGATGAAGAAAATCAAGAAAAGAAATGATGTGGTGATAGAGCAGGCAGATAAAGGGGGAGCAATTGTGGTGATGGAAAGACAATGGTACGAGAGGAAGTTTGAAGACCTAAAAGAAAATGGATATGAGGAGATTTGTGGAAAAGGAGAAGAACAAACTATAAAAGAAAGAATCATAAAAGACTGTAGGAGGAGAGGATTCAAGAAATGCATAAAGGAGACAGGAAGACTACCAAGTTTGAAAGGCTTTCCAAAGATACACAAAGAGGAGATAAAGTTAAGACCAGTAATGAACTGCAGAAACAATATTTTGGAACCCTTAGAAAAGAAATTAAAGAAAGTTATTGACGTGTTAGTAACACAGCAAGAAAGCAGAGCAGTTAAGAACAGTGAACAAGTAGTAGACCTCATAAAAGGACTTAAGTTAAATGAGATGAAGACGACAATGTTTAGCTTAGACGTGAGAAAAAAAGGTACTTGATACAGAGTCTGAAGAAGACCTTGCTAGAAGGTTGAAACGTTACGTTTAGTTTATGTTTTTTATAAAATAAATTACTGCCTTGGTCAGCATATTTAGTTTTTCATAATCATGGAAACAAGGCTTAATGGTGTTATAATTGGACATTTTCCAAGGCTGATGAGGAAAATTAACAACTGGAAGGACTTAAAGAGGAAAGAAATACACAAAGACGAACAAGAGAAGTTTCTGAGAAAATGTTTGGAGAGAGGCACAGCGCCTAAAGGATTAAAAATAAGTAAGAAGGGAGTGGTTTGCAACACCAGGAGATGGACGATATTGGTTCAGAAAATGGAAAAAGAACTGATATGGAATGAAATAAGGGCAAGAAGAAAGGAGATAAAGATAATAAAGGAGAACCTGACAAGAATTGAAAAAGCTATTGAAGATGGTCTCACCATTTTTACGAGAGAATATACATTTCATGAAATGAAAATCTGGCAGGAGAAATTTAGAGAGAAAATGAAAATAAAATTGAAGAAGAAAGGAGAGGGACTAGGATGGAAAGAAGAAAGAGGAGAAGAGGAAGAAGAAGAGGATACCAGAAGAAGAGTTGTGGTAATAGGGAATGTAGACCTAACAAAAGAAGAGGAAGCTTTTTTAAAACTAGGAAGAGGTTTCAAAGTTAAAGAAAGAAATGTAGATTATGAGGAAGTTATATATGACATTGAAGAAGCAGTGCTCCATATAAAAGAAGAACCAGAAAGAGACAAGATTAGAAGAAGAACAGCAGCCATACTGAAGAAAGAAATGGGAAAACAAGGAAAAGTAGATAATTTGAGTCAAAAAGAAAGGGAAGGGATGAAGAAAATCAAGAAAAGAAATGATGTGGTGATAGAGCAGGCAGATAAAGGGGGAGCAATTGTGGTGATGGAAAGACAATGGTACGAGAGGAAGTTTGAAGACCTAAAAGAAAATGGATATGAGGAGATTTGTGGAAAAGGAGAAGAACAAACTATAAAAGAAAGAATCATAAAAGACTGTAGGAGGAGAGGATTCAAGAAATGCATAAAGGAGACAGGAAGACTACCAAGTTTGAAAGGCTTTCCAAAGATACACAAAGAGGAGATAAAGTTAAGACCAGTAATGAACTGCAGAAACAATATTTTGGAACCCTTAGAAAAGAAATTAAAGAAAGTTATTGACGTGTTAGTAACACAGCAAGAAAGCAGAGCAGTTAAGAACAGTGAACAAGTAGTAGACCTCATAAAAGGACTTAAGTTAAATGAGATGAAGACGACAATGTTTAGCTTAGACGTGAGAAAAAAAGGTACTTGATACAGAGTCTGAAGAAGACCTTGCTAGAAGGTTGAAACGTTACGTTTAGTTTATGTTTTTTATAAAATCAATTACTGCCTTGGTCAGCATATTTAGTTTTTCATAATTCTGACGAATGTAAAAGCATAATTCAGCTACCTTGTTTTTGTAAAGTAAGTTACTGAATATGCAGTGGACACACTATTGTGTTTCTATTCAGCCAACAATGCCTTTAGGCTTCGAACTTTCAATAAAATACGCAACATGCCCCCGAAAAACATATAACTGAGGTACTTCCTATGTGAGAATTAGAAGGAGAGTGATAAATTTGCACCTAAATAAAAAAAATAAAATACGTTTAGAATATTATTTGTACTTCATGTTCAAAATTCTCTATATTACTCTTTTAACAATTCTCATTTTCATTTGCTTTAAATGTCGGCGTTATAAAGTGATTCAAAGTATATTATTTTTAAAATTGGAAAAACCAACAAAGAATTTTTGTGCATCTAGTATGACACATGACAACATGATTGAGCTTTTTATATTCACCAAAATTTTTATAATGCAAAGTTTTTTGACAGTGTGGCAAGTTCATGCCAAACATCATGTGGTGATAATTGGTTTATAAAGTTAAAATATTGAAAGAAAGCAATGCGATATTGTGTGGTTTTGTTTTTAGATCTCTAAATAGCTCATTTATGAATTTCTGTACATACTTATTAACAAATTATGTAAAATAAAACAGATTAGTAGTATTCATTAAGGGTATAGGAAGACATCTACAAAAAAATCAATAACCTGTTGAGGCTTTGTTGTTTGTGCATTAGTTCAGTCAGTAGGGAATATGACTGCCACATGAAAGACTTGAGTTTGATTCCTGGGTTAGGTGTTACTGGGTGGGAATTTTTCCAATCATTCATACAGCAGGCAACTGGGTAACCATGGGGTGTAGAGATAGCCAGAGTATGGTGCTGATCACATCACTTCCACTGTGGCCAAGATCGAGAATGTGTGAGGACCCTACTGCCACATTTGCTATTTGCCTTAATGGCATGGTGGAATGCATGGGGAATAGCTTTACCTTGTACCATTAGTATTTATTTGTTTTTATACAATACAGATGGGACATATTAATAAGTAGTCTGTCTCATGTCTGCAGATTTTTTTTTCCAAGGAGGGACAAGCAAGGTATTTTTTTGCAGGGGGAAGGCAAACAAAGCATTTCGCTCGTAAAAACCACTCCTTCAGTTTAAAGTAATCATGTTCCTGGCAATGCCCTTTTATTAAATGAACATAAATTACTGTGACTGAAATGGAATTATATGTGTGAAATGTACACTTGTAGGTTGACTTTCATTTTCCAGGGGAAGGGGGGATGCCCCCTCTTTCTGGATGTTCATGTTGTGTGTTGGTGTCAGATAATGTAGGCATTTCAGTGGATTACTAAAATTGCCAATTTATTTTAATCCAATATTTCTACAAATGGAGTTGAACAATCCTGACATTTTGTTGCTGTTATTATTATTAATGTACATCAAGGTGTAATTAGTGTTCTAGGTTTTAAGTAAATTTCTAAATAAGTAGTTTCTTTTAACAAGACGAAATCCATTGTAATTGTATGGTTACATACATTAATTAAGGAGGTAGATGAAGTATTGAAGGTCTTGACAGAACATTTGCCACTCAATATTAGATCAGTAGAATATCAGTTATGGGTATCAACAAATAAATTTTATATCAGTGATTATCAGAATCAGCTGCAAATCATATTGATTCAACACTAATTTTTAATTTTTTATTTGCATTTTGATGTTCAGAATATACTAGGGCTACCATATTTTGAAATGCTTAAAAGAGGACATTTTCTTCGAAAGCCACACACACCATCAATTTATTCACAAACATGAAAACATTACATAAATCACAAAATTTATCACCATTAAATAAAATATTATTCTCCGTGATATTATACTGCCACTAACCTAACCTGACTTTATAGTATTGACGTCCACCCTGATATATTGAACTAACGTATTCTTATGATTGTGTATTCGGGATTAGTCCAGTCCATCACTTTATAACTATTGTGATGCTTAACAGTATGAAACGCGAAAGAACCTTCTGCAGCACTTACTTTATCTTCATGTTCACTGCCAGGTTTCGTAAAAAACTGAGTCAGTTTTGTAGATGAAGCTTCACCTCTGACGGCTCTTTTGTGCTTTTCGCACTCCACGTGTGCTTGCAAGTCTAGCCCTCCTTTGTTTGCCACAGACACATATGTACCGGGTTTACAAACCATACACTCGCCTTCATAATCGTCTCTACCACGTCTAAAACATGAATACTTTTCTTGTAACTCATTAGTAAAGTTGCACTTTCTTTTAGGTATATTAGTAGCTTACACCGTGTTTGCAAGCTCTAACTTCCACTTCGAAACATGAACAAACGAATGACGCGGAAATCACATCGACCGGAACTTGAAACTGTAACAACAAACGACTAACACTTAGCGCATTGTTCAGTACTGCCAACATCAGATGTTTAATGATTCGAAAAGTTGTAACTTCGTGATGATTTGATAAAAGTAAAAACCAAGACATTTTAACAGAAAGTAAAAACCTGCCCGGATGCAAATTTCAGGGTCCGAAAAGAGGACATGTCCGGGAAAACCAGGACGTATGGTAGCCCTAGAATATACGAAGTAAAGTAAGAGTACATTTTTTGGAAGTAAGAACACTATTGCAGCATATATCTGATGTAAGCAAGCTATTGTAATTCTTTAGGGGAGCTGCTCATTACAACAAGGGCATCCGAGTTCTCTGTACGGTGGCTTTCAAAGCATCATTTCTGGTAATTGTTCAGGCTGTGAGGGGCCCAACTCATGCTAACGAGAGCCTGCAAAATATCCGCAAGCTAATCCATTGTAACATCTGTGAAGACAGAGCTTTCTACCCAGCTACAGTGTATCCAGTAGGTGAGTTCCGAGACTACCAAGCAAAAAATTGCAATAGTTGTAAGAATAATTTAGTATGCTTTAGTATAATTTTAATGTATTCCAGAACCTAGTTGCAAATCACGAAACATCATTAAAAATGCAAGGAAAGTCAAAAACAGCATGGTTTCTACGACAAAAGTTTATAAAAAGTACATCAGGAAATTTTAGTTTTTTTAAAAAATATTTTTTGCAGGCCGGTCCATAATGTGGACCAGCAACTCGTGATGGCATTTCTTATCTCCAAAACTAATACAGAATGTTATTTCCATTTTTTGTTCATCGATATACATATGGTTTCATGACACACTTGAATAACTAAACAATACAGTTACTTTTAGTGTTTTTTAGAATTGCTTTTACTCTTGGAATGGAATAACAATTAATATATGTGGGAAAATTAATCATCTTAAAAATAAAGCCCGATAACATGACACTCCTGTTCTAGCATTTTGAAGAAAAAAAAATCTTGAACAAGACAATTTGCTGGAAAAATTAAATTTTGTGAAAATTTGGAAATTGATTTAGCCTGCTCAGTGTGAACTGCAACAACAATCTGAAAATTTCAAATTTTTCCCAAATAATATTTTATGGGCCGTTTTCCCATGGTGATTACCTGAACATTTCAAGCAGTTTTCATCTATAGGGCCATTACTACAACAGAATTTCCCTACTCAGATTGACTCTCTGCTTCAGTTTTTTAAAAATATTTCTGTGCATTTGAAGAGTCTGTGCTTTAAAATTCATGTAGACTCGAAACTAAAACCAGCTTTCAACTAACATTAAATACTTGTATTGCATTGCAATTCAAGTTTTTCATACCTTCATATGAGGAAAAATACAAACAGTTTTGGAGATGTGATGTGTTAATTGCTGTCACATGGGGAGGGTAGATATATGGACCAGCTGTCTGCTAATAGCTAATGGACAACTATGGAACTGTTGGTAAATAGTACAGTAACAGTATTTTTTTTTCATTTTCAGTGTTTAACTTGTTATAGCAGGATCCTAATATCAGGGGTAGACAATAACTTGTTATAGCAGAATCCTAATATCAGGGGTACACAAATACAGGGTGCCCAATCACCATGGCACCTGAAATTCTCTTTGTACCTGAATTTGAAAATTTTCCTAAATTTTTTTTGTTAATATTTCAAGTTTGCTTACGGAAATTTCCATTACCTCTTCTAAAATAATGAGTACAGTATTTTTTTTGTTTAATGTTTGTGTTTCATGTGTATCACTTTAAACTGTAGGTCCAGCCCCAATTAGCCTTACTGTGCATAAAGTGGACTTAAAACACCAACTCAATCAATAAACATGCCAATATAAATTTTTCACTATTGTTAGCCGAATTTTAAAATCTGTAACAATATTGTAGTGTCAATTGAATAGTTATTCATGTTACAAGTTGAGCATTCTCTAGTAGGCCACTCCACTGCGAGAAATAATTCCTTTTAATCCAATCTAGCAGGACCAATCAAGAATTGTGCATACATGCACAGACACAAACACCCACAGACCCAACCTAAGTGCAAGGGCCATTAGGTTAATAATAGAAAGGGCTGGTGAGAACTATTTTCCATTGTCTTATACTTTCCCACAAATAGCATTATGAGTAAAGCTTAAAAACCATTTGCTACACCCATGGTATGGATAGAAATGCTTTGTTTGTTAAAAAGAAACAATTTTCAGGCAAACAGTAGCCATCTTGGATACAAAAAACCATGTCCTCCAAATCATATATTTGCTAAATCCCTTATTTTTTATTAAATATAAAAGATAACATTTGTGCATAGGTAAATAAGGTCTAATTTATGAAAAGTAAACTCATTTTTAATTTGGCATAAATAGGCCAGAAAAGGTGAATACCTTTGTTTACATTTTTTCAACCACCTGATTACTCTGCCACCAGGTGGAAGAAATTGGAACTCCTTCCACAGACAAGCAAAAGCCACATGTGACCTCAGCCAGCCAACGAGAGGCTTCCAAGGCTGTGATGTCACACAGGAGGTAGTCAGGTGTCCTATTATGTTCTGAGCTTGGCTTCCAAGCTCACTTGTGTTTTGTAGCTGCTTGAGACCAGGTCAGAGGTTGTGTTGCTGGCCAAAACCAGTGCATTCTTTGTTGATTTGGTTATTCTCCACCAAACCCTCCCCATAACAGAGTTGCTGAATCTCTAAGAGTAGAATAATGTTAATAGCAATATAACATCACCCTTATACTAGTATTAATTAATAAATGTTTTAAGATCAAAATATGTAGCTTTATCGTAGTTGGCCTCATGTTTTTTATCCCATGTTTGAAAAAATAAAAAGGCTGGCACCTGAATTATTTTTAGTTTTGTCTACCCTTGCCTAATATATTTAAAAATGATTGTTTACTTATCTTTTCCCAATCGTTGCAGAAGAACCATATTCTTTGCTTGGATGTAGCTGTCATGCTAATCTACCCGGAAAACTTGCAACAGACTTTGGTCCAATTTGGGGTGGAGATATTTTCTGCATAGAATTCATACGTGCCATGTTGAAACAAACTTCCAAGTTTTCTTGGGCGAAACGATCTTCCCTCCTACTTGAACAGATCTTAACGGAAGCAATATGCCCCAAAGGAGACCTCCCGATGAAGACATTAAGCTGTGACGAGAACGACAAGAGTGAAGATAACGGACAGAGTTTGCCAAAGAAACCTCGGCTGACGTTTCATGATAGTGACCACGAAAAGAAAGAGAATCTCAGGAACAATAATTCTGTTTCGCAAGCTCCCACCACGCCTGCCTTTTATTTTAACCTTCACCGGCACAGCCCGAAAGGACCTCAGTTGTTAAGGGCGGACAAGGCTGTGCAGTGCCTTCACCAGGCAGGGTACCGTGCCAGTAGGACACATTTTGACCGTGAAGCTGTGCGAACAGATGCAAGTCTGTCAAATCTCATAGACGTGCTTAAGCAGTGCTCGTCGCAAGTGAAAAAATGAGGACTCTTATCATTGTCTTTTTTTAAATAAGAATTTTCTATAAAACTTGTTAATTTTCTATACACTTACACCAAAATAAGAGTTTGCATCCTAAACCTTTGTTATTTATCAGGGTGTCTACTAGTGTGGAAATCCTGGAAAAGTCATGGAAATTTACTGATTCTGGAAAAATCAACATTGCTTGCAGTAGTGCACAAAATGTAGGTTTTGAACAAAGAAAAAAGGACAAGGTAGAAAATTTTAATTTGTTGTGAACAAAGTATACTTCAAATATTGAGTATTACCTTTAATTACAGTAGAAATTGAATATTAAATACTCAGGAAGAAGTAATGATCTGAACTATTTTCATGTAGAAATCTACTGCAGTATGTGGTTGTTAGAATTTCCAACTTTCTAGTTGCAATTTTTGGGTTGTGTTTGGTGGATATTAGAATTAGTACAGATTTTATTACTAAATTTTACTATAAAAGGGCTCTGGTGTGACATGGTAAGTGACATTTTGGTTATTTTTTAGTTACAAAGAAAAATGTGCCATCCTTCATTTTCAAGTGAAATTACCATGTCTTACAATTGGCATTGGACTCAGTGAAGCTTTGTGAAATTGGTATACACAACACAAAAACAATTTATCTACAGTATTGCTTCTAATAACCATTTTACTTAAAACTCGGAAATTACCAAAATATCACTTATCATGTTTTACACCCCAGCCCTTCATTTATGCTATAATTATTATGATTTTTTATTCAAAAGAAAAAAAAAATTGTTATTCATAAGTCAATCTTGCCATTATTACTTTTACATGTGAAGTGAATATTCTAAAAACATGGTTAAGTGTGATTCTTAATGTAGTGTTGCTTAAAATATAGTGACCTTACACCCACGTTTAAATATGTGAATTATCCTAATGGCTTTGGTCTCGAAACTTTTGTTTCTTGGTTCTAAGAGTCGGGGAATTTTGTTTTTACGAAATTGTAGACACCCTCATAAATATTTATTGTTAAGATTGAGGCACAGTTATTCATATTAGGAAAATTGAGAGATCATTGTAGAAAAACCTGGGAGATTCTGAGATGTCATTAGTCTATGGGCCAGCCAAAATGTTGGTATAATTTGGGAATACTAATTTTCCTTTATACCATAGTTAAACGGGTGTCCAAGGATACAAAAAAACCATGCTTGCCATCTCAAAGTGGTAGCTAATAGAAATGGCAGCCAATCCAAGATGGCACATGTTGACATTTGAAAAAAAAAAAAAAACTATATCTCTGAAACCAACGGTCGGATCTCGACGATCTTTTTTTTTCAAATGAAAGCTTAATGTGTGTTCTATATTTAATGTTATGTTATGTTCTGTTTTTACACATTTCTACTTTCTTGAAAGCAGACATTTCGGCTGTAATAACTAATAAAGAGTACGCACTATGTTATGCTGTTCTTCTGAACACACCCAAATGTTAACCTCATTTCCACGTACTTCACCTCGGCAACTGCAGTCTTACAGGCAAACGAGGTTCTGGCATCAGGACCTACAGCCAGTATAATCCTTCGTAGGGTTGTTTGATTTGAGATTTTGTTTTTAAGTCCACTTTATGCACAGATAGGCTAATCCGGAGTGGACCTACAGTTTAAAGTGGGATCCGAACCACTTTGTGCCTCCACAGGATATCAAACCCGGGTCCCCTTGATCACAAGGCGACGATGTTACACTAAGCCATCGGGGAGGCAGGCTACCTTTGTATGGTTGTACGAGTAAGTTCTCCTGCGTTTTACTCATAGGAATACATGTGTTGAGTGCCCCAGTACAGCCTCGGTTTTTACCTTTGGAAAGGAGATTTTAAAGACATGCATGGTGATTTTATACATTGGTAGGGGCTTGGCCTCGTATAATGTGATGGGTGTAAATAGCCTAAGTGCTGACGTATACTAAAATTTTAATTTCAATCAATCAATAACATTCTTCCATGAACATCAGTAACATGTAAACAAAATTCATGGCTAGTTATAGTACTACTACAACAAAAACAACAAATAATAATAATAATAATACTAATAACAATTATTATTATTATTAAATGTTATTGCATGTATATAGCAATAATATACTATTCAATAGTCGATACCAGTTACAATATGTGTAATTAAATAGGACTAAAGTCTAGAAGGATTCGCTGCACACACTACATAATTAATTAGTTTTATATGAATTCTAAGGTGAAAACCAACAAGTGTAATATGTCAAATTAAAGGTAAGCGTTTATGCTACAATTTTTGTTTGGAACATTTTCTTCTCAGATGCCTAGATTATTAATAAATTTATAATAAACATAAAATTAATAGTAAAAAATAAGATTTGTTTTTGCTAATCCGTGATTAACTACTTAACAGTTGCTCTTATCGAAAAACATAACATAACATTAAATATAGAACACATATTAAGCTTTCCTTTGATAAAAAGATCGTCGAGATCGGACCGTTGGTTTCAGAAATAGTTGTTTTTTTCAAATGTCAACATCCGCCATCTTGGATTGGCCGCCATTTCTATTAGCTACCACTCTTGAGATGGCAAGCATGGTTTATTCGTATCCTTGGACACCCATTTAACTATGGTATAAAGGAAAATTAGTACCCCCAAATTATACCGAAATCTTGATTTTGGTCACTTGGCCCCTAGACATGTCTTCATGTCTTATTTACAGGATTTCTAAATGTACTTTTAAGGTAAAAACTTGATATTTATCTTGTCCAAGCATGAAGCAACATGTGTCCACTGCTGAGTCCTGAAAAGAGGATGCCCTGTGGACTCAAATCAGTCTCTTATTTTACGTGATTCTGGCCAAATTTTACCAGTTTTCTTCAGTGATTTATGGCACAGCCATAAATATGTAGCAATGCTGAAAACCTAGCCACAAGCTCAGTTTGCAACATGTGGGAAGGAATTGTTTAATGTTTCTGATCCTTTCCAGGGAAAAAGTTTTTGTCGATTTCTACAATAGGAACAATACAGGAGGCCAGGACACATGTGTACCACTGCCACTATTCAGGCTGGCAGTTCCATGTATGTACGAGCACTATGTGGCAGAAATTAACGTGCCATTTCTTCAAACCAACACTATATCAGTTCCGTCTTTTTTGTTCATTTCTATACATATGAAGGTATGACATATTCTAATTACAAAACAATAGATATACATTGTTATTATTAATAACAAGTGTAGTTTGAAAAAAGTCCCTCTGAGTATTAGGGGATAGACCTTATAAAATGAACTATAACTCCTCAATCACCACTTTTTACTGATATATTTCACATTTGCATCTAATAATAACAAAAGAACACTTTAACAACATGTGGGATCCAGGAGGTAATGCCCAATTTTCAAATTTTCCTGAAAATTACAACTTACGAAAATTTTGGGGATGGGCATTACATATCTTCCAATTTTTTCCCCATGCTTCCTGCCAAATTTGGCCCATCCTGCATCCATAAAGCTTATGCTAAAAGCGAAATTCCACATTCTTTCAATACGCTGGCAACACTGCCACTCCTAAACATTGTTGTTATTCTTTCCCCCAAGAAGTATCAGCTGATATTTGCACCAAATTTAGAGCAAATTACAGGTCTGTCGTAGACTTATTCCTCATCCCCCCACTGGCAAAAGGAAATGTGTACACCTGAAGATGGGAGGAGGGATGCTCTCTTGAAAAGCAGTGTTAGTTAAAACTAAAATTCAAATCACCAACCCTGAGACCTTCTGTAAACAAAACCACGTGCATGCAGAAAGCATTGCAAACTCATCGAAGTAAAATAATCCACACGAAAATCCAGCGTTGTTACAGGATTCATTACGTAAGGTAAAACAACGGCCAATTTGTAGTATTGAATACGCTGCCGCAAATGACGTCTCACTTTAAACCCAATGCTCTTTCTTTTGTACTTATTGCTTGACCTTTATGGTTAACTCTTTGCACCAGTAATCATTTCCCATAAATTTGGCTTCTTTCTTGCATGCGAATTGAATATATTTTACTGCAATTTTTTTCATTCAAATCAAATAAACATGACCTGGAGGCCCTGGTCGATCTGACGTGGAATGACCCTATAGTCTATGGAGACCATGGGGAAGTGAATGATGAGGGGGAAAAAGTAGTTTGAATTTTCAGCACCAAGTTGAAATGTGGCGCTGAAGTAACAATCAGTAATTTGAGGCTATGTTGGTACAGCAGTGTTCAATATGTCAACATGAATGACTCTTTGGAAGCGGAAGAAAATGTGATCAATGGTCACATGAAGCGTTCACTGTGCACAGATTTCAGCACCACATTTCCACCTGGTGAAAATTTAAACTATTTTTTCCTCAGTATTTGCTTCCCCACATCCTCTGTACTAAGTTTCTGCGCAATATGTTGCTTCAAATGGCCTCCAGAGAATTCCGAGTAGGGCAACTTTAACTGGGGCTACCCATGACAAAAATGGTGTTGCATTTAGGGTTGTTACACTTTTTTTGCCAATATGGGACACACTGGACAGGACTAAAAAAACAGCATTTATACACTCACAACAGTGATATATTTTTATATTCTAATACACACAATATACATTACATTAAAATAATTTATAATAGAAAACTTTTACAGAATATAAAAAAAACAAGAGTGTACACAGTGGGCCAAAAGTCACAATTTGATATTGTGTTATTGTAAAAGGAAATGCAGAAACTGTATTAGACTGGAAAATATACATTAAAGAGTGAAATAGGACAAGAATACCTGTGCAATTAATATCAGTACAGCTTTTAACTGCAGTATTCAAATCTGTATTGGAAAAACACTCGCCAGTATTGGGAATGACTGACTATTGAGGAACAGAATAATTATTGCCACACAACATGTGAGTCAATTTTGCTTGCAAATATTATGTTCTTGTACTTTAAATACATACTATCCGATTGTGACTTTTGGTCCACGGTGTAGAATGCTAGACGTCTGGCAACCTTAGTTGAAGTGATTGCCATTATTTTTACATGGTCTCTTTATGTATTTTATTTCAGAACATACTCCAGATAATACATCATGTAAAAAAAAGTTACATCTCTAAATAACTTCCAGAGATGCTAAAATATTCTACCTTATCTACTGTCAAAATCCACAGTCGTTTCCAAGCAGTGTCATCTCTCCACATTTGATCTGTTGTTAAGGAAAAATAAAACCTTTTTTGCTAGACTTCTGTAGCATGCAGCCTGGAAATGAAATAAGAGTATAAGAACTACTGCATAGCTTTCGTACAAATTCATCATCATCAACAATCATGTCACATGATTTACATTCTTATGACAACCTCTGTCATCTATTTTTTGTTACATAAAGGTGTACATGGTGATGTTGATTGAAGATAGGATGTATGGGAGTAGAAGAGATAATGTAAGGTTATGTATAAATGAGCAAAGAATATGAGGATAGTAAATGGATCAAGTCTGAAGTGAATTGATAATGATAATGATTAGAGGCTGGAGAAAAAGACAGAGCGAGGAAGGGGAGGAAGAGTGAGATGGTTACATAATAATAAAAATGAAAATATATAGAAGGTTCCTTGTTGAGGTCTGGAACTGCAGTTGTCTAGTCGGTAGGACATCTGACTGCAACGTGGGAGATCCGAGTTCGATTCCAGGGTGGATGATCTAAAGTCAGAATTTTTCCAGCATTGTCCCTGCATAAAGCAACTCTGGGGCTCATCCAGCCTCAATTAAATGGGTACCTGGGGGGTAAAGGTGGCTAGAGTATGGTGGTGACCACATCACCTCCAACATGGCCGGGATCGATAGAATGTGTGGGGTCTTACTCTTCATTACCCTGTATATGCCTCATGGCATGGTGCAAAGTGCACAGGGATCTTTACCTTTTACTTTTGAGGTCTCATTGTAGTAGTGCTTCATGTGCATCAGATATGCATGTAAAGTGAAACCTCAATTTTACGTTTTTCAGGGGACCAAGCTGAAGAAACTTAAATACGGGGAAATGTAAAATCAAGGAAAATTTATTAGCATTTTACTATATTTGGACCATCAAGATTGAATGTATAATGCAGGAAAATGTAAAATCTCGGAACATAAAAACAGGGTTCCATTGTATTTAGCTTGTGTTCAGGATGCGAACAGCTGGCTTGATAGCAGAGGAAATTACGATGGTCAACTTTTGATCCTGCCACCGAGGTTGTTCCCAAGTTCCAGTCCAGACTTGGGCATTCTTTCCGAGTTTACTTTCATCTATTGATTACTCATCCTCATCATCGCAATGAGCAAAGATGGCACAAAAGCGATGCCAAATAACAAAAATACAAATACAAACAATGCAATCAACTGAAAACTATAAAAATGCACTAGAATCTTACCTCTATACTATTAGGCTCTGCAACAACAATTGGCTTTCCTGAGTCTATGTTTTCAGATATAACAGGAGTCAGTGGAATATTTTCTAATAAATCACAGCCTGCAAAAGAAGATTTTAAAAAAAATATATTATTGAACTACAAGTTGCACATTCAATTTGCCATTTTATTATTTTGTTTCAAACATGAAAATATTCAGAGCAAGTCTTGTATAAGTATATCAAAATACAGGGGAACCTCAACTAGATATTTTTTCTGAAAATAAAATTTATAGTAAACAACTTAAAATACAGTAAAATTTGGGAATATAATATCATGGTTACACTATCAAATATTTTGAAAAATATACAGTATTCAGGCAATCGACTTTAGGTTATTGCTATGACCCTGTAAACAATCCCAATTTCAAATTCAGGCAAATACCGGGTGTTTCATAAATAATAGAGGGGTTACAAAAATTTATTGCAAGTAAACTATTGAACATAACGTTAATGAAACCAGTCCAGAATGATTGAGGAACCCAAACAAGATTGTGCGTGTATGTTTTCTTAAGCTGAGAGTTCATATCCCAGCCGCTGTGCAATGTTTTGGTACCCAAAATTACCAGACCTTACACCGTGTGACATCAAAGACAGGGTATTCATCTCACTGATGCCCCATGATATCGCAGCCCTAAGGGAGCGTAGACACTATCAACAGGTCCATGTTGATACAAGTGTAGCAAGAAGTAGAATATCGTGTTGATGTCACCCGTGATGCACACATTTCAACATTTGTAGGTGTACAAAGAAACATTTTTAGTTCTGGACTGGTTTCATTAACGTGTTCAATACTTTACTTGGAAAAACTTTTGTAACTCCTCATTTATTTATGAAACACCCAGTATACGAGGGCCACTATTTATATTTTGAGCCTTGGCAACACTGATTGAAGTTAGGTGCGATTTGACGTTTGCACGGAATCGTCTGGCATTATTGACCATAACGTACTTCAAATGTTTTGTCAATAGCTTGATTTGTGTTGTGTATGTTGCCTTGGAGATTGCGCGACAACAATAAAATGGAATTAACTCATGAACATTTTCGTGCGATGATTTTTTACAATTTTCGACGTGGATTATCAAGACAAGAGTGCACCATCAACTTACTTCCACATTTGGCGATGAAGCCCCATCCTTTGCCACTGTGAAACGCTGGTATAACGAATGTAATCATGGCCGCCATTCGCTCACCGACGAGATTCGCGAAGGTCGTCCAAAATCAGTTGTTGTTCAAGAAAACATTGATGCTGTGCAAAACCTAATACTGCAAGATCGTCATGTGACATACTGTGAGATTGAGGCAACCATAGGCATTAGTTCCACCAGCATATATAAAATATTACATGATCATTTAGCTGTGAGAAAGGTATGTTCTCGTTGGATCCCACACAATTTTGACAAAAACTCAAAAAGACGCTCGCGTCAATTGGTGCAAACAAATGCTCAATAAATACAATCGTGGTGCTTCAAAAGATGTATATAAGATTGTAACAGGTGACGAATCATGGATATATGCATATGAGCTGGAACGTAAACAGCAGTCGACTGTATTGGTGTTTCAAGATGAACCCAATCCAACAAAAGTTGTTCGCGCTCGAAGCACATCGAAACAAATGGTCGCCTGTTTTTTCGGGAAAACTGGTCATGTGGCAACTGTGCCTTTAGAGGAACGTAGAACGGTCAACTCTGAATGGTACACAACAATTTGTTTGCCAGAGGTCTTCGGTCAAATACGGAAAACAAACAAATGCCGTCGGATCATTCTTCATCAAGACAATGGCAGCTGTCCCACATCATGTCTAACAACAGACTTTATGAACAGTCAAAAAATCGAATTGATGGGTCGTCCGCCGTACAGTCCTGATTTGGCACCCAATGACTTCTTCTTGTTCCCGAATGTCAAGAATAAATTGCGTGGACAACGATTTTCGTCGGCGGAAGATGCCGTTGATGCGTTCAAAAACCATATTATGGAGGTGTCTCAAGAAGATTGGAAAAACTGCTTTGACAAATGGTTCGAACAAATGCAAAAGTGTATTGACCATAAAGGAGAATACTTCGAAAAACAATAAAGCAGTTTTCAATGCCAAATTCCTGATTTTTCATTGTTAGGCTCAAAATATAAATAGTGACCCTCATAGTCCTCATTTCTGAAAAAAAAAAAAAATGGGAGTAAAAAGTAGTATGGAATTCTAGGGAATACCATACAATAGTTGATTAACGTATAAGATTACCAGATTTTTAAAACAACAAAACTGGATATTTTTCATGTTTTCTTGAAGTAAAAACGGGACAGCAATATTTACAACATGCACTGAAGTTCTCTGAATTGAAGAATATGCATTTGAAATTTCGAACTTTGGGCAGCATTTATATAAAAGAACAAAGGTCACAAATGTTTGAAACACTACACGTTAGCTAAGTGTTTTCAAAACAGACCTGCCATCGGTTTCTCCTCTGCAGAGAGACAAAAGTTGACACACAAATCACTTCTTATGCTCCCACGATGCAATCCTCTAATATTGATTGATTGATTTGGTGTTTTAAGTCCACTTTGTGCACATGATAACCGTCGCTGCGCTTAAACTTGCAGAACGATTATCAATGCAAATAAAATTGCGTAATTAACGATAACCGTTATATTTAAAATAAATACAATACAGGCGCAGAAAATCTCACTACTTCCATCACCATTTTAGTACTTATTATTTCTCGTTGCTATGGTTACATCAATTCCATTTCTTGTATTTTATACAGCGTGATAAGATGATTATAACAATATATATAAAATAAACATGCATAAGTTAAAAACAACATCAATAACATAAATAATATTAACTTTGAACATGACAGTTTGAGAATAGAACAGTCTCAATCTCTCCCCTTCTCCTGGAAAAAAAAAATGAACATAACATTTTTTTTTTTTTACATAATATATAAGATTTGAGTCCTGCTTTTAATATACACTCGTCAGGATAATGAGAAAGTTCACTTGACATAATGAACCAATTCACAAATTTACAATACTCATCTTAGTGTTCGAATTTACAGCTACTTATGCATTACTTCATGACAATTACATTAGTTTAAGCAATTCTTCCCTTTTCTCATCAGAACAATTAAATTTCTTGATATTTGACAAGTTCTGCCTTGTTGTTATCTTATTTCCATCCATAGACATCAAAATTGTATAATTGTTTTTCACAGCATCAACTATATAGGGTCCAAGCCATAAATCCATAAACTTATGAATTTTCTTGTTAATTGCACTACTATGTTCATGATTTTTCACTAAAACAATATCACCTGGGACAATCTTCAATTTATTAGCATCACACTCAATAGTTTTGGGCTTATATCTTTCCTTAATGCGTGCTTTGGCGATAAAATACTTATGTTTCCAGGGCACAAACTTTAAATCATCTGGCCAGTTAATTTGACTGATAATTGAATCCTTTAATTCGTGATGAAGAAAGAGTTCACTAGGTGTGAAACTTGTTATTTCCGAAACGGAATTATTAAGAAGTCCTGTTACATGATTCAAATATTTTACCCAGTCCTGATGATTTTGCGAAGTATATAATCGTAACAATCGTATTAACTCTTTGTTGTACCTTTCCACAGGATTTGCGAAAGGCGAATAAACTGACGTGGTGATATGTTTTATGTTACAGTCATTCATATATAATTTCCACTCTTGTGATTTAAATTGGGAACCGTTATCTGATAATATTACCTTACATGCTGGATAGTGGTAAAAATACTGGAGCTTGAATTTGTTAATTATTTCACGTGACGTTGCCTTCCTTAACGGATAAGCCATTAAAAATTTGGACATCGTGTCAACTATTGTTAATATGTAACTATATCCTTGTGATTTGGGTAAAGGTCCAACAAGATCTATTGATAACATATCATGTGGAGTAGTAGAATATACATGCAATTCATCCTTACTAATTTTTGTGTGAGATTGTTTAGTTTTTGCGCATGTTAGACAGTCGTTCAAATACTGCTTGATACTAACTTTCATTTTAGGCCAATAATATAAACTTCTGCACTTATTAAATAGTTTATAGTATCCAAAATGACCTTGTAAGTCATGTAATTTATGAAGAATTTTGGGTACAACAATAATAGGTACTACAAGTTTCCACTTGTCTTCTTTCAAATGTTTCAGGAATAATATATTATCTTGAATCGAATATTGCCTTTTTATATTCTTCGACAAATTCCCATTTTGTAACTTTTGTACAATGGCACTGCAATAAGAATCAGAATTTTGACTTTCTTGCCAAAATGTTACACTATCTTCGTCAAGAAAATCAAGACTTATGTTATTTACATATAGTTCCGATAGAGTTGGAAAACCTGTACTTAAATCAGGATATCTGCTTAAAGCATCTGCAGCTTCATTAGATTTTCCCGGCACGTGATATACATTATAATCAAACATTTGTAATTTCAAACTCCAACGATTTAATCGTGGATTCAAAGTTTTAGTAGATTCTAGCCAAGATAAAGATTGGTGATCGGTAAACAATTTCACCTTAGTTCCAGCTATGTAAATGTAGAATTTTTCGAAAGCAAATAATATCGCTAAGCATTCAATCTCGTGAGTATTGTATGATAACTCATTGCCTTTAAGAGATCTGCTAACGTATTGAATTATACGTGGTCCTTCTTCAGAATTTTCAGTTGAGTCTTGCCATAGAACAGCTCCTATTCCTTTCTTCGAACCGTCTGTGTTGACATTGAAAGGTTTCGTGAAATCTGGTTGATACAAAGCCTTTGGAGATATCAGTGACTTGCGGAGGTTTTCAAAAACTGAAGCATGAACATCATTCCATTGCCATTTTGATTCCTTTTTCAACAGATCGTACAAAGGCTGTGCCATTTCAGCAAATCCTTCAATAAACTTTCGCCTCCAATTAGCTAATCCTAAGAACCTTCTCAAGGAGCGTTTGTTTGTTGGAATTGGAAAATTAATAATTGCTGAATTCTTTGCAGGATCAACCATAATTTTATCACCGGACACTATGTGTCCAAGGAAGCAGATTTCTTTGTAAGCAAACTTACATTTGGAAAATTTAATAGACATATTGACACCCTTTATCTTTTGTAAAACTAGTTCTAAATGTTGCATATGTTGAGACCAATCTTTGCTGAAAATTAGAATATCATCCAAATAACAAACAACAAAATTTCTGCAATCGGTGGAGAATATTTTATTCATCCTGTCCTGGAACACTGAGACTGCTGATCGAATCCCAAACGGAAGATAGCGGAAAAGATATTGTCTGCCTCTATAAGAAAAAGCTGTGTAAGGATATGAATCTTCAGTCAACGGTATTTGAAAATAACCACATGATAAATCAATTGAAGAAAAATAAACACATCCTAGGAACCTCTGTAACAGTTCGTTGATTGCTTCTACTCTCACTTGTGGAGAGATAACATGTTGATTAAGTTTCCTAAAATCGATCACAGGTCTCCAAAGACCTCCTTGCTTTGGCACTATATGTAGAGGGTTAAGATATGGTGAAGAATCCTGGTAAATAATTCCCCATTTTTCCCACTTGGAAAGCTCTTCTTCTAAAGGTAGTCTCCTTGATATTGGTATGGGATAAGGTGTGCTTGTAATAGGTGTTACAGTATCTAATTGAATCTTGTAAGGTTCAACAATTGCTTTTCTAGGTTTATCTGAAAATTGTACGTGATAATACGACAGAAGTTTGAATAAATCAGCTTTCTGCAAATTGTCTAAATTATCATTTCTAGAAACAGACTCATAAATGGACTTCTTAGCTGGCATATATTCTACATCATCATTCAAAGTTGACGCATCACGCAACAATCTACATGAATAACTTTCATTATCATTTAATGTATCTTCGGAACAAAAGTTAGACTTTGTACAATACTTCAAATCTTCTGTAGAAGAACATTGCCGAGTTAAAACAGAGGAAACTTCCTTTCCTTTATCATTTAGCAAACTTACATTCCCTTCCTTAAAATCAATTACAGCTTTATATTTCCTCAAAAATGGAACTCCTAAAATGACATCGGCATTCAACTCTTTAAGAACAAAAAATTCCATAGAAAAGTATTCGTTCTTTATCTGCAGATTAATAATTTTACTACCAACAACTTTACACTTCTTGGATCCAGCAAAACCGGTGAGTTTTACATCTTCCACGTTATCCAGTTTAATGTTGCTAATCAAAGACGATAGTTTGCACCAAACGTCAAAATTTAGAACATTTGCCTGACTTCCAGAATCTATAATACAAACTACAGGTATTTGACAAATAATTCCATGAATAACTGGAACTTCAGTTAATGGAACCGGAATATCATAATCACTAACAGTCCATTCAGGTTCTTCTTCAAACCATTCCAATAAAAAATTCACTTGTAGTGGTTCCGATATTAAGTCTTTATCATCACGTACATTCATAATTTCCTGTGTTTGAAATGAATTTCGTTTGTTCAAATTTGGCCTCTCTGAAAGAAAGCAGAGTGAACGAGGCACTTCCATCCGCTCCTTTAATTTAAATTTGTTGTTGATTGGTAAGATGTTCCAATACCAGATTGTCGTGTAAAGGTCTTTGATACATTTCCAGAAGGAGAATTTGATATTCCAGAAGTTGTAGATGCATCTTGTGGTTGTAATGAAGTCACATTAACAGGTTGACTGTAAGTAGGAGCGAGAGCAGGCTCACTTGTATACTGTGCTTGCCTATTATAGAAAATCCTTCCATTCTGACTACTGTTAGGTAACTGAGAAGTTATAGCATCCTGATTATAATTCCTATTTGTAATGTCACCGGAAATACCAGAGTATGCATTATTTCTTTGGAATCTGAAATTATTTCTATTATATGTAAATCCTGAATAGCCACGATTATTTCTACGTCCTCTAAAACTACCATTGCTACCTCTAAACTGTCCATATCTTGAATTAGCATTGCCAAATTCATTAGTAAACGGTACTTGAGCATCCATCGACGAAGTCTGAGTAGAAGATGAGCAAGTGTTTTTGGTGTGTTTAACATTAATTTGCTTGACACTAAATTTTGATTTCATGCTGTCAGGATTCTTGTTGGGTTTAACCTTACTACTATTATCGGTTTCTTCCGGTAGGAAAATAAGTCCTCTTCTACTAGTTCGGACAACATCTAATTTCCTTAACATAGTTGTTAACTGGTCCATAGAACGTATCTCATGACAAGTTATGTTATTAGCTATATTATTTGGTAACTGGCTAATAACTAATTGAATAACATCCAATTCGTTTGGATTCTCAACTAAATTGCAATAATTTGAATATGTTTTCAACGCAAAGCTTTCTAAATCACCATGTACTGTAGGATCATACTTCCTGTTCCTTAATACTGATAACTGAGACTGTAGTATTTCCGGACTTGCAAATTGTTTCATGAATTCCCTATGAAAATGGTCATATGAAGAAAACATACGTTTGTGAGTTCTATACCAGTACGCAGCTCTGTTGGTGAAACACTGCTGAATACTCTGTAGCCTTTTGTTAATTGGAATGCCCATAAGATCAAGCATAGAATTAAGATGTTCTAGATATTCTCGAGCCGATTGGTCTTCTATTTTTCCAGAAAATTTGGGTAAATGAGACAGTTCATTTATCTTTACATATCTGTTTCCTCTATCCCCAACAGTAATTACAGGTAAAGACGTTGGAGAAATACAACGATCAAACTGACTTTGTGGATTATCACAGTAATTGTTATTTGTATTTGACTCATTAACACCAATTTCAGCATTTGGACAACTTGTGCCAGTCATTAAATTTGCATTACGCCTTTCACCTTGAAACCATGGTCTACAAGCTTCATTCTGCAAGGAAGAAATATGACGAAACCCACACGTTTCACCAGGGACATTACTATGATGAACGACAGGGAGGTTAGGTTCTTGCGAGTATGTAAACATTTGATTTATGTAACTATTTTCACCATCAGCAGAACAACATTGTTGAACATTGGAACATTTATCAATATTTGTAACGGTAGAATTCAATCTAGAAGTTGTCTGCATATTGTTAATCGCATAATTACTTGTATCCTTAAACTGTACACTATTAGGTGACATATTATTTCGATAATGTTCCTCATTGCAGGTTGGAATAAATCTTTTGTTTCGCTTCCAGCGAACACGATTTCGAACATGCGGTTCATCGAACGTTGTTTTCACATGGGTTGTTAAAGATTCATCAGATGAATAAGTAGATGAATTAGTCACCCCCGAGTCAACTGCATTTCCAGCCCTTTCACGTGATGTCTTAGTTTGAGAACTATTTTGTGCAAGGGGAGGTTTCAAATTTCCCTTTGTGTTGCGTTGAAAATTTGCATAATTAGTTTGCAAAACATCAATACGAGATTCTATATGTTGAAACCTGTTATTACAATCAATAAGATACGTTCCAAAATGTACATTTTCCTTACCAGCAACTTCCAACGATGATAATCTATTATTAATATCAGTTATTTTGGATGAACATACTGTAATAGATTTATCGTATTCACTAATCAAATCTTTATTTATTAAAATTTGTTGTCCTTGAACGTCTTGTTCTGTTCGGATTTGAGAAATATTGCTATTTAAAATACTTCCCAAATGTTCATTTTTCTTGACACATTCAGAAGCTATTGAATCAAGTTGTGTTTTAACATCGGAAGTCAAGTTGTCTAATCTTTGATTAACAGTATTAACTTCTTGATGAACCAATTCAAATTTTGAAGTTAGGTTACTATAAATATCCAATTCCAATTGTTCAAACTGAGACTTAATATTCTCATTAAACTCTGCAAATTCTTGATTAGATTGCTGTAACTGTAATTTCATATCTTGGTTAGCAAGATCCATTCGGGTTTTTAGTTCTTCATTAGACCGTTCTAACTGCGATTTCATAGACTGTTCTAACTGCGATTTCATTTCAGCATTAGACTGTTCTAACTGCGATTTCATTTCAGCATTAGACTGTTCTAACTGCGATTTCATTTCAGCATTAGACTGTTCTAACTGCGATTTCATTTCAGCATTAGACTGTTCTAACTGCGATTTCATAGACTGTTCTAACTGCGATTTCATTTCAGCATTAGACTGTTCTAACTGCGATTTCACAGACTGTTCTAACTGCGATTTCATTTCAGCATTAGACTGTTCTAATTTCGTCTTGAGGTCTTCATTAGAAGCGACCATAAGCAATTGAATACTCTTAACAGTGCTTAACAAATCACCAAAATTCGGGTTAAGAGTTTCTAGATAAGCTGGCAAACTAAAAGGATCATAATCTGGTTTGCAACCTTTACAATAATAATTTTCTAGTGTGGTCGAATAAATTGTCCAGTGAGTGACTGTAAGTTTGAGACAAGATATATGATGCCATGACGAGCACTGTGTACACTGAACATACCTCAAATCATTGTCAGGATCATTACAACAAGATAATTTATCAGGTTTTGTAGAACAAACATCATGTTCTGTAGTATTCGCATTACTGGAAGCGACTACGGGATTACCAGCATCAAAGTAAGTAGTCATTGTACTAGCCTGAATGTTTGTTTCTTTACGCGACGATTTAGATTTACTTTGTTTTAACTTATCAGCCATTGTGATCTTTACACATATGACGATTCACTTAAGAAGTTACGTTATACAAGCACACTGAAGATTGTAACGTAAGTCTTACTTCAGCATATGACAAAATTTCTGTTCCATTACAACAGACATTCTTACCACTTTCAGAAGATTGCACACTTTTTGAACAATCCTGGCTTCTGGGTCGCCACTCTTGATAACCGTCGCTGCGCTTAAACTTGCAGAACGATTATCAATGCAAATAAAATTGCGTAATTAACGATAACCGTTATATTTAAAATAAATACAATACAGGCGCAGAAAATCTCACTACTTCCATCACCATTTTAGTACTTATTATTTCTCGTTGCTATGGTTACATCAATTCCATTTCTTGTATTTTATACAGCGTGATAAGATGATTATAACAATATATATAAAATAAACATGCATAAGTTAAAAACAACATCAATAACATAAATAATATTAACTTTGAACATGACAGTTTGAGAATAGAACAGTCTCACACAGTAAGGCTAATCGGGACTGGACCTACAGTTTAAAGTGGGATCCGAACCACTATGTGCCTCCACCGGGTATTGAACCCAGGACCCCTTGAGTAGACCTCTAATATAAACGACACTGTAATCAGATGTGCATGACTGAATGTTACTGTGTCATGGTTAATAGTAATAGTAGAAAAGGTGTATTGTTGCAGTAATTCTATGCCGATAAGTCATTGTCACAAAAATGGGACATTTTGATGATATTGGGACAGAGACTAAAAAAAAGGGACTGTCCCTTCTAATACTGAATTTCTGGTCACCTTATTAACACACTGTATTTGTAGTAAAATCACACATGTCTTAGGTTAGATCCCCACCACCACCACCACCAGTAAAAAAAATGTTCACCAGAAGACGAGAGTAGAGGTGCTCTCTTGAAACACTGTCTGAATAAGTAGAAGCACTAAGCCTGTTCTGCAAAAGAATAAACTTCAAAATTATATTTTTGTCTTTTCCGTCGAAAACCAGGGAGGGTCACATGAACCACTGAACCAATCGGCTTTGTCCAGTTGCCACGGTGAGGGGAAATTCTCCTGGTATTCTGCGTTGTCAAATTTTTCATTTCGAGTCGCTTTTGAAACAGGTGGCACTCTGAACAAGGTCAAGCATGGCAAAGCCTAATGGTTGCCTCCACATAGCAAGCAAATGGGTCTCCAATTCCCTGCCTTTTCCTGAAATGCGAGCGAAAGGTGCAAGTTCACAGCAAAAGGTGTCGTGTACGACTGGACAAAAATCAGGCACGGTTCCCGGAAGTTTATTCTTTGGGCAGTCAGACTTTAGTTAATGAATAATGTCCAATTAACACTGCATGCTAATAAAGACCCACTGTCATTAACATCCAGAAAATTAACAATAAAAAATAATATAATACACCAGCAAAATCGTCTAGGAAGCTTCGACAGTTCTGTAAAATAAATTT
Source organism: Lepisma saccharinum (assembly GCF_977018435.1). NCBI lineage: Eukaryota > Metazoa > Arthropoda > Insecta > Zygentoma > Lepismatidae > Lepisma > Lepisma saccharinum. The sequence goes on from NC_139251.1 coordinate 42,504,048, forward strand.
CTTGTCCTCTAAAAATATCTTTCACTCTCACTTGCTGACCGAGGTTTGGAAATGATGAATAATTAGTTTTTCTCTTTCCCTGCAGATGGCATCGAAGCTCAAGGTTTTTACTATCCGCTGGTTCCAACAGTTTGTTTCTATTGTCAATAGAGGGCATCTGACAGCAGTGAGAAAGGCCTTAGATACACACATATACATTGCACCAATAGCATGCAAGATTCTGAAACTACAATTGTCCTGATTAGAAAAGTTAAAGTAATATTGGTTCAGCCCTAGTAACTGATAAATATAAACAGAAATGAGGAGCAGTAGGATAATGTACAGGGAGGAAAACTAAATAACCCTTAGGAACGTGAACTGTCCCACAATGGAGCAAACAGGTATTTGTGCCAATGTCAAACTGTCCCACATTTGAACAATCAGGTATATGAGAAAAAAGTGTAATGACTAATTTTGTCGCTAGCATAACGATGTGATACAATAGGGAGGATGGGGAGAACCCATCTTTTGAATGTGAAGTTCTCTACATGGCATTTAACTCTGCAGCTGTTCTTGCCTATATCAGAAAGTTTTGAACTAGCAAAAAATTGTGTAAGCCTAGTTCACTGCACTTTTTTGACCCTGCATTTTTGCATCTACTTGATTACAAAGTGCAACACTGAGTCATCTATTTCATCAATTCTGTGTCACTAGTGTATTTGGTGTCTGCACCTCTTGCACTACATCCTGGAGCGGTGTACAGTGTGGTGTATGACCACATGGTACATGCTAATCAATCAAATGACCTTTGAAAGCAGCAGACAGGCATTTGGGATGCACGTTCGCTACACATGGTGTCAAGAAGTGCAGCGAATTAGACAGGCCCATTATCTGGGCACTGTTTGTAATCCTCAAGTGACAATGTCGTCTACAGAGGAGGAGTGCTAGATTAATTTTTAAATGAAAAAATAAAGAATTTCATAATTTCTTCTTCCTCTACATATGAACATGACTTTTTGGCCTCATCTTTGCTGGACAAGACAAGGTATGTTTGATTCATAACTCCACAATTCATAGTTTCAGTGATATTAACTTTTCGTTAGAGTGGTACATAATTTCAAATTTCACTCTGAAAACAGTCCAGATCGATTGAATGATTTAGTTGGTGTTTTACGTCCCCTGTATGCACAGTAAGGCTAATCAGGACTGGACCTACAGTTTAAAGTGAGATCCGAACCACTATGTGCCTCCAGAAAACAGTACAGAGATTGAGCTACTACTTGTAAAACATCCTCGATATACAGGGCTATTCTAAATGATCTTCCTGATTCTAAAGTTTAATATCTCACGTTTATTTAGTCACAATGACATGCAAATTATTTGAAATGAAAGAAAAACTCAAAAAGTTTTAGTGTCTGGCAAAGCTGATGTTTAGTTACGCAATCTGCCGCTAGGGCGACAGTAAATCATGTAGGCTGGAAACGAAGACAGGAGAGCATTTTGTGTCCTGGAATTTCATGTACAACAGTCAATTATGTGTGTCCAACGAAGTTCGGGTTAGATCCACCAAGTGGTCACTCAATTCGGAAGTGGTATAGACAATTTAAAGAAAGTGGGTGTATCTGCAAGAGAAAATCAACAGGCTGGCCAGGAGTTAGTGATGAAAAATTTTATCGGGTGCGTGCGACTTTCGTCAGAATCCCCAACAAATCAACGGTTCGTGCAAGCAGAGAATTGAACTTGAAGCAGACAACAGTGTGGCACTAGGTTGTCAGGTGGGAGCTCAACGGAAGGTTACCAAATCAATGGATAGGACGAGAAAGTCGTGAGGATCAGGTTCTGCTTCCTTGGTCCCACCCGTTTGCCAGATATCACCCCGTGTGACTTTTTTTGTGGGGTTATGTTAAAAACCAAGTGTATGAGCCTCCCCTACCTAACAACTTAAATGAACTTCGAGTACGCATCCAAGAAGCAGTTGCATCCATTGACTCTGAGATGTTGGGGAGTGTGTGGCAAGAATTTGACTATTGGCTTGATGTGTGCTGAATTACAAAAGGCACTCATATTGAGCACCTTTGACGTGGAACATAACATGTATGTACGTAAAAAAAACTTTTTGAGTTTTTCTTTCATTTAAAATAATTTACATGTTATTGTGACTAAATAAACGTGAAATATTAAACTTTGAAATCGGGAAGATCATTTAGAATAGCCCTGTATAAGAATTAAGCATGCTATGCTACCAATCATCCATTATTATAATAGCATTTCCAATTAAATTAAAATGCACTGGTCTCATACCAAGTTCAGCTGCCAAGGCTTCTGCTCCCTGGTTTCCAAACACAGGCACTGGAGACTTGCACTTTGGGCATATTGCTGCACTCATGTTGAGAACTACTCCCACAAGAGGAACATCCAACTTACGAAACATGCTTCCCCCTCTTCGAGCCACTTGCAATGCTGTCTTCTGTGGCGTTGTTACCACCACAACTCCTACATAGAGAACTTTCTGTAAAATTTCCGAATAATTAAGGTACACATTAATTCTCTTCTTTCAACAATCATAAAAATGCTCCACTACAGGGTGTTTCTGGGCTGATGATACAAACTTTCAGGGATGATGGAGAAGGGCACATGTATCAATTTGAGATAAGGAACCCTGGTCCGGAAACAACTTAGTCGAGAGTTATAAGCAAAAATCGGTGTATGAAGATGTAATACTAGGGACATTCAATATATAAGTTTCCCTGTGCTATAAAATATTGTATAAAGCAATGCCATTAAAAAGAAGCACATTGTTGACAAGCGCCATCCTTCGTCTACAAGGAACAATAATTGATTCGTTATCAGACGTGAAGGCGCATGCGCTCAAGCGCGAAAAGTAAATGCTTGTTCGGAAAACGCGGGCTCGCGTCATAAGGAGTTCAGAAGCATGGATGCTAAGGGTGTTCTGCTGATGGAGTTTTTGGAGCGAGGAAGAACAATTAATGCTGACCGTTATTGTCAAACATTGTATAAACTGAAAAACGCAATTCGACATAAGCGACCAGGTCTCCTGTCAGCTGGTGTCATTCTTCTTGACGATAACGCTTGCCTTCACTCAGCAGTGCGAACACAACACAAAATTGAAGAATTGGGGTGGGAACAGCTGCCCCACCCTCCATACAGCCCCGATTTAGCACCGAGTGATTTTCATCTTTTTCCGGTGTTAAAGTCTGAATTGCAAGGTTACCGTTTCGAAACAGATGAAGAAGTGAAGCGTAATGTGACAATAGTGCTCAATAGACAGAGCCCTGATTTTCTTGCAAAGGGTATGGACAAATTGGTGCAACGGTGGGACAAATGGCTGAATCTCTATGGGGATTATGTGGAGAAGTGAGGAAGGATCCTGCTACACATGTATGTATAGTTTTCTAATGTATCTTAAAAATAAAAATTTTTGCAGCATACGGAAACTTATATATTGAACGACCCACGTACTTTTATTACCTGCACAAGTTCCACAAACTGCTACATTCACAACAGTTGTTCAAAGTGGCATCCCCCAGCTTCGCTGCAGGCTTGACATCATCGTCCCACAAAGTCCTGGTGTACCCGCTGGAATAACCCCGGGGCCGTTCGAACAATGTCACAGGCAGCGAGAATTATTGCCAGGAGATTCTCTTCAGTCTCGACAGGTATCTCGTACACAAGACTTTTCACATGACCCCCCCAAGAAGAAATCAAGCGGGGACGCCACTTTGAACAACTGTTTTGAATGTAGCAGCTTATAAAACTTGTGCAGGTAATAAAAGTATTACATCTTCATACACCGATTTTCGCTTATAACTTTCGACTAACTCATTTCTGGACAGAGTTCCTTATCTCAAATTGATACATGTGCCCTTCTCCATCATCCCTGAAAGTTTGTATCATCAGCCCGGAAACAGCCTGTATACCAAATGTTACTATAAAATCACACTGAATCTTATCAGATTCCTTTCCTAAAATAAGTTTCCTTTACAATATTTGCATACTGAAATAAAGTTATTTTAATACTATGCGTATAACCTGACTTTTAAACATCATGTCTCACATTTGATTAACAATGCATATAAGAAGTACGAAGAACTTTAGAGATATTGACTGTATTAAAACCATATATAAAAGTTTAGTGAGAAGTAAACTTGAGTATGCATCTATTATATGGTCCCCTATTTATAAATCTTGGGAAAATAGTCTCGAACGAATTCAAAAAAGGTGTCTAAGATATTTATATTTTAAAAAATATAATAGACCACCACAAATGACAACGCCCTACAAAGACCTACTTCAGGAATTCAATTTTGAACTCTTAGTAATAGGCGAAAATTGTTAGATCAATTGTTCCTGTACAAAACAGTAAACAGCATATTAGATAATAGGTTATTTTTTGGACAACTTGACTTTAATATAAAGAAGAATAATTTATGTTGTAGAAATATTTTCATCCCTAAAATTCCAAAAACAAAAAAAAATTAAGAGCTGCCCGATAAATAGAATTTGTGATATGTACGAGAGGAGTTCAACAATTATTGTCCCTAACATAGAAGGAATGAAACAACTCAAATTGTTTATGTGTCATGTATAACTCTTTGAATGATTACACACAAAATTTCAGCCATGTAGGCTCTATAATATTAATGTTATATTATGTTTTTCAGGACAAGGTGAGCCCTGACTGAGAAAATGAAAGTGAGAGCCATGATTAAGTACTGCTTCAGCCTTTGGAACAAGTGAAAGTCACTTGGGGCAAGATCTGGAGAGTAGGAAGGGTTCTCGATTAGTTCAAATCCAGCAGCAGCAACAGCGGCTGCTGTAAGATGACTTCTGTGGGCTGGAGCATTGTCCTGCAGCAGCAGCACTTTCCTGTGACACATCCCTCTGTGTTTCTCCTTGATTGCATCCCTCACTTTTGGAATCAATTGCGAATAACAGTCACCTGTGATCGTCTTTTGGCACTGGAGGTAGTCAATTAACAATACTCCCTTGGCATCCCAAAAAATGGTGGGCATTGTCTTGAATTTCTCGAGGGGTAGAGAATCATGGTGCCGCCACTGCATGCTCTGTTGTTTTGATTCAGGGTCATAATGGTGTACCCAGGTTTCATCTACGGTCACACATCTACCAAGAAAGTTACCCAAGCTTCTCTTAAACAAGGCCAAATTTGTCTCTGAACAGCGGTACTTAATGACAGCTATCACTTCCGATTTTTCCATTTTCTCAATCAGGCCTCATCTTGTCCTGAAAAATATAACATAACATTAAAATTATAGACCCTACACGGCTGAAATTTTGTGTGTAATCATTCAAAGAGTTATACATGACACTTAAAAAATTTCAGTAGTTTCGGATCATTCCTTCTATGTTAGTAATTATGATTAATAATCATTCCATAGATTTTTCAATGCCATTTTTGACTTACAAGAAAACATTAGAGTCAATTCTGAAAGTTCAAATATGAGATAGTTAATACATAATACATAATAACTGTATGTATTTATACTCAAGATTATATGATTATTATTTTTTCTTTATTTTATTTATAAACTGTTCTGTATGCTTTATGTAATGAATACAATTTGTGACTGGATTGCATATGTATCTATTGTAATTGTAGTTGTATTATAATTTTGTAATTACTATTCATTATTTGGTTTGAGTTGATGTTTTAAGTTCACTTTGTGCACAGTAAGGCTAATCGGGACTGGACCTACAGTTTAAAGTGGAGTCCGAACCACTATGCTCGTCCACCGGGTATTGAACCCGGGACCCCTTGATTACAAGGCAACGATGCTACCACTGCGCTATCGGGGAGGCCTACTATTCATTATTTTTATGATGTACATCTTCTGTCATTGGAGAATATACCTCTGTTGAAGGTAATAATAAATAAATAAATATAAGGTTCAACTTAGAGATTGGCCAATATATAATTTTTATGGTAATAATACAGTAATACTCCGTGGAGGAGTGGTAAACACAGTGTACTATGATGCACGGGGTCCCAGGTTTGACTCCTGACCTGGGTTTTCTTTCTGAGTATCCCTTCATCCATATCATCACTCATCATCATCTTTGCATTTAGTCAAAAGATGCAGAAATACGAAGTAAAATTGTGATCATCTTAGGACACCTGTACTTCAGACTAAGAAATAAAAACCTCTGAAAAATTTTGGTTATAGGGCCCAGGTACATTGTATGCCCCATGCCCTACACCCACCTAGGACCTGCCCTGTCTATAGTCCAGGCAAACCAATGTGCCATTTAAGAAATTGTGAACAACATTAGGCAGTACTCTTTCTGATTAATGGAGTTGCTGCCTAGTTGCCACAGGTGGTAACTTGATTGACAGAGTAGGTTTATTTTACTTTGCTTTTCTGCCACTTTTGGCTAATCACGAAGATGATATTGAGTGACGTTTTGATGAAGGGACACTCACAAGGTACACCAATGCCCAGACTGGGTTTGGTTTGATTTGAGTTGGTGTTTTAAGTCCACTTTATGCACAGTAAGGCTAATCGGGACTGGGCCTACAGTTTAAAGTGGAATCCGAACCACTATGTGCCTCCACCGGGTATCGAACCCGGGATCCCTTGAATACAAGGCGACGACGCTACCACTGCGCCATCGGGGAGGACTCCCAGACTGGGATTTGAACCTGGGACTCCTGGCATCATAAAATCCTGTGCTAACCACTTTACCATGGAGGCCAGCAGGTAGTAACTTGAAAACTTTACATAGGCATAAAACCAATAATTCCAGTCATATTTTGTGACTTGGAGACTACTAACTTTGAACACTGCTACGATCCCTCGAAAAAATGGCACTTTGTATCCCATGTATATATATATATATACACACAACCATGCTGTATGGATTTATGGTTGACACTTTTATTGCAAAATTATATCAGACGTTGATTTCTGGATTATCCTCATTTTCCGTTACATGAAAGCATTTCTGTGTTGAAACATTTACCTTCCTTCATTCCCCTGAACAGAAGGTAAAAACTATGTGCAATGAAACATGAAAAACGGCTAGCTACACATAATAAACCACTTTCATAGTGTTAATGATCCTTACCTGAAATTGGAATGTTCTGCATTAAGGATAACAATGTGTCACCTGTTCCAGGAGGGGTGTCAACAATTAGGTAATCAAGAGAGTCCCACGCCACTTGTCGTAACAGCTTTTCCAAAGCACCCATTACCATTAGGCCTCGCCACACTACTGCAGATTTTTCTTCTATTAGAAACCCCATAGACATACTGCAATATACATGGAAAAAAACAAATTTAGTAGAACTAAAGTTTAACTGATAATATTTAAAGTCTAATGCAACAAATAAAGGAAGTCACTATAAAAATATTTTCTTTGTTTCCACTTCATCACTAGACTAAAAATTTATATGTAATTTAGGTCTGAGCCGATACCACTTTGAACCAATACCGATGCCGATATTATTACTGACTCCCACCGATACTGATACTCTTACCGATTCCCACCGATACTGCTTACCAATTTCCACAGATACCGATATTCTTACCGATTCCCACTAATACCGATACTCTTACCAATTCCCACTAATACTCTTACCGATTCCCACCGATACTGATACTCTTACAGATTCCCACCAATACTGCTTACCAATTCCCACAGATACTGATACTCTTACCAATTCCCACAGATACTGATACTCTTACTAATTCCCACTAATACTGATACTCTTACCGATTCCCATTGATACCGATACTCTTACCAATTACCACCATACTGATACTCTTACCGATTCCCACCAATACCGATACTCTTACCGATTCCCACTGATACCAATACTCTTACCAATTCCCACTGATACTGATACTCTTACCGATTCCCACTGATACTGATACTCTTACCGATTCCCACTGATACTGATACTCTTACTGATTCCCACCAATACTGATACTCTTACTGATTTCCACTGATACCAATACTCTTACCGATTCCCACCGATACTGATACTCTTACCGATTCCCACTGATACTGATACTCTTACTGATTCCCACCAATGCTGATACTCTTACTGATTCCCACTGATACCAATACTCTTACCAATACTCACCAATACTGATACTCTTACCAATTCCCACCGATACTGACAGGGACGGCGACAGGGGTGGGCACGGGTGGGCAAGCGCCCACCCATAAATTCCTGTGCCCACCCGATTGCCCACCCAAACAAATTCAAAATATATATACAATTAGGGAAATGTAAACGGTTCTGTAAGTATAGGCTGATTCTCACTCAATGTATATTTTACTCGTGAATATTGTAGATACTAGAAAGTTCACAAGTTTCAGTTAATTCCATAACAAGCCTTGTTGTCATTTGGCGAAACTTTTCTCTAATAAGTAAGTTTACGAAGATTAGAGCAAATATCTTGTTGAATGAAATTAATTTAAGCTTTTCTTTCTACTTCCTTAATTTTTTCATTGGAAAGGAACTCTCAGAACTCTTATTAAAAATGTAATCTAGTGAAAACTGCTATGATTAGAAGCTATCAACAGGCTTAGTAAGTTTTATGGGATACTCACAATTATGAGGTATGTGTATATGATCAAGGGTTCATCAGGATTTAGAAGGATTTGGAGGGTTGCAGCTCCCAGCTTTCAATGGAGAGAAATTGCTTTCAAATCAACCATATATTGAAGAAACAATATATTAAGAATGTGGAAGTACAAAAAGTATAACTGACTATCTGACATGACTTCGGCTAAAGGTTATAGACTAACTGAAACTGTGCATAAATGGGAATGAGTTCTTGATGTTGTCAGCACCGACCCTCCACATAAATATCTGCCTGATCAAAGTAATAAACAATAAACATGCCTTAATCGGAATGATGAGTATGAATGATGATGATGATGAAGGGACACTCACAAAAACATCCATGCTCAGACCGGAATTCAAACCTGGGACCCCTGGCATCATAACGCACTGCAATAACCACTCTGCGGGTAATTTGATGTGTCACTTTCATTATTCTATCACAGTTTTTTTTACATAACTGTCATATTCAAATAATGCAATGTTTCTAAAATTACAATTTTTAATTGTTTTTCTAATGTTAATTTAAATAACATTATACTTTTTTCTATGGTGGTACTGAAAATCATAATTTTGGAACAGGCTTTTTCATAAATAATAGAATTATCTCGGCTCTTAAAACAGTAGAATTTATTAATGATAGGATATCATATGCAGTTTTACAGGATAGGTGGTGTAAAATTATTTTAATAAACATACATGCACCAACGGAAGATAAAGATGATAATACTAAAGATGATTTTTATACAGAGTTAGAACAGGTCTTTGATAAATTTTCTCAGTATGATATGAAAATTCTGTTAGGTGACTGTAATGCACAGATTGGCAAAGAAGAGACATTTAAACCCACGATTGGTAAAGAAAGTCTTCATGAATTAAGTAATGATAATGGTATAAGATTGATTACTTTTGCAACCTCAAAGAATTTAATTGTGAAAAGTACCACTTTTAAACATAAAGATATCCATAAATATACCTGGTGTTCTCCAGATGGTAAAACTCATAATCAGATAGATCATATTCTCATTGATAAGAGAAGGCATACTAGTATAATTGACGTTCGTACACATAGAGGTGCTGACTGTGCCAGTGACCATTATTTAGTAATTGCTAAATTAAGAGAAAGACTCTCAGTGATAAATCATAAGCAACAAAATCTAAAAGTTATAAAATTTGATACAGGAAAGTTTACTGATGAAAGAATTAAGAAAGATTACCAAATTAAACTGTCAAATAGATTTGATGTTTTGCAGGATTTAAATGATGATGAAAATATAAATGAAACAGACGTAAATAAGAATTGGGAGCACATACGTAATGCAATAGAATCAGCAGCTAAAGAAAGTATAGGATACCATAAACCGAGAAAAAGTAAGCCATGGTTTGATAATGAATGTCATAATCTAATAGAAATAAGAAATCAGGCTAGACTTAGGTGGTTAAATAACTCTGATGATACAAATCTAAACAATTATAATAGAATAAAGCGAGAAGTTAACCGCACGTTTAGAAGTAAAAAAAGAGATTACTTGAAAAGCAAAATTAACGAAATTGAAGCAAACAGCAAAAATAAAAATATCAGAGATTTATATAAAGGTGTAAATGAGTTTAGAAAGGGGTGGCAACCTAAAGTAAACTTGATAAAAGATAAAGACGGTGATTTTCTAGCTGACCCAAGCGATATTCTAAATAGATGGAAGAACTACTTTAATGACCTTTTAAATGTCCATGTAGGAGATAAATCAGAAGTAAATGAAGTCCACACAGCAGAACCTTTAGTTCCAGAACCTAACTTGACTGAAGTTAAAGATGCTATTAAAAGGCTAAAGAATAACAAAGCACCTGGCGTTGATTTAATACCAGCTGAGTTAATTAAATATGGTGGAAATTCATTAATATGTCAAATTCATAAATTAATTTGTTTAATATGGAATAAAGAAGAAATCCCTCAACAATGGAAAGAATCCATAATTGTTCCTGTGTTTAAAAAAGGTGATAAAATGAACTGCAATAATTACCGTGGAATTTCTCTACTCTCAACAACATATAAAATATTATCTAACATTCTTTTAACAAGACTAACCCCATATGCTAATGAAATTATAGGTGATTATCAATGTGGATTTAAACGCAACAGATCAACTACAGGTCAAATTTTTCACATCAGACAGACACTTGAAAAAAAGTGGGAATATAATCAAAATGTCCATCAACTATTCGTTGATTTCAAAAAAGCATATGATTCGGTCAAAAGAGATAAATTATATAATATATTAGTAGAGTTTGGAATACCTAAGAAGCTTGTTAGTATGATAAAAGTATGCACCTGTGAAACAGAAAGTAAAATTCGTGTGGGTATTAATATGTCTGACAAATTTACAATTCATGATGGGTTAAAACAAGGAGATGCATTATCTCCATTGCTCTTTAATTTTGCCTTAGAATATGCTGTTAGGAAGGTAAACGAAACTAAAGAAGGACTAAAATTAAATGGTGTGACTCAGTTGTTAGCATATGCAGATGATGTAGACTTACTGGGGGATGATGTGAATACAATTAAGAATAATGCTGAAATATTTTTCAAAACTGCTAAAGAGATAGGTTTGGAAGTTAACAAAGAGAAAACTAAATATATGCTTACAGGCCGAAACCAAGTGTTAGGTAATAATCAAAATCTAATTTTTGATAACAACTCGTTTAAAACAGTTTCCAAATTCAAATACTTAGGAGTAATATTAACAAATGAAAATTATATTAAAGAGGAAATAAAAAGCAGGCTTAATTCAGGAAATGCATGTTACTTCTCTCTTCATAAACTTTTGTCTTCTCGTTTAATATCTAAGAAACTAAAAGTTAAAATATACAAAACAGTAATTTTGCCTGTAGTATTATATGGGTGTGAAACTTGGTCCCTTACATTGAAAGAGGAACATAAATTGAGAGTATTTGAAAATAAGATCCTTAGGAAAATCTTTGGACCTAAAAGGGATGAGGAGACAGGTGAGTGGAGAAGGTTACATAATTTAGAACTACATAATTTGTATTCATGTCCAGACATTATTAGAATAATTAAATCAAGAAGACTTAGGTGGGCAGGCCATGTGGCACAAATGGGAGAGGAAAGAGGAGTTTACAGGATTCTTGTTGGGAAACCTGATGGTAAGAGACCTGTAGGAAGGCCAAGACGAAGATGGAGGGACAACGTCGAGATGGACCTAAGGGAAATCGGTAGGGATGGAAAAGAGTATATAGATCTTGCACAAGATAGGGACAGATGGAAGGCCTGTGTTGCTGCAGCCATGAACCTTCGGGTTTAAGAAGGCTAGAGAGTTAGTTAGTTAGTTAATTTGTCCTAATTAATAACGAGTAATCACAATCACTACCATACCGAAGTGGCCAAATTTTAATGTAACAGTTTTGTAGATTTGGAAAATATTATAGTAAAGGGTGTTTCAAAAGTAACGCATGATTTAATTTAAGGAAAACACATTTCATATATTTAACATTATATGAAAGAGTGAACATTCCCATTAAATGCGGAAGAGAATATCTGGCAAAATGCCCTCCATGACGCATTTGACACTCAAATTCCTTTTACAATATTGTGAATCACTTTTTCGCATAACTGTGGTTCAATGACGTCGATAGCTCATTGGATTTCTGCTTTCAATTCAGGAATCGTTGTTATCTTCAAAGCATAAACTTTGGACTTAATGAATCCCCAGAGGAGAAAAATCGCACGGTGTGAGGTTGCACAGTTGTTTAATTTGGGCGCTTCTCCTATCGAAAATGTCAGGTAATTTGCCCACAGTTTCCGCACTTGCATAGAATTTTAACGATCGTCACTCGCTCCTTCGCTCATTTACTAACCGCAATGCTTTTCCCACAACATGTAACCTCTCAGAACCCTGCGGGGAAAAAATGGGGCACAATTAAAATCCTGCGTTACTTTTGGAACACCCTTAGTGTACTGATGTAATTAGTGGCTAGTACTATTTACAAGTTCTCTTCCAACATATAAATTTACACTATCAGTCATGCAGTTCTTATGAATAACTTGCATGAATCTCAAAGAAGATGAAGGTAAGGGTGGAAAGAAAACTTTACTCGAGGGTGTCAGAGACCTATAATGAGGCAGCCAAATTAAATAATAAAAAAAAAAATAATCAGGACAATAATCCAGGAATGATTTTTTTAAAAGTCCACATGCTCAAATAGGCTAATTGTAACTGGATCTTCATTTTAAAATGAATTCCTAACGAGTGAGCATTGGTTTCCACTAGGGATTGAACCCAAGACCTCTTAATTATAAGACGAGAGTATTATGCGAACAGAGAGATGATATACAGAAATAACTCCGTCAACTATATCATTTTATCATAACAAAAGATGCGTCCATTTAAGAGGTGAATTACACTATTATTATGTTTGGCCCATGGTAGGGTTACCAGATCGCTGTAAGGGAAATGTAGGATGCAACACATTCTCAATAAATAATACATATTTCTATAGAACACATTAGGAAGTAGTTGAAAAATGACACTTTTCAGTTTTTAAAAAATTATTTCCCAATGAATGTTTAAATGCAAAATTTCAAAAATTGCAATCATACTAATCAATGCACCTCTTACTACTTGATTTAAGTGGTACTTCTCAGAGGAGACAATTTTTATCAAAATTTCAGGTTTAGTCAAACTATGTATGTATTGATGTTAGAGTGGACAGTCAAACTCGAAATTATAGGGATCAATACCAAACATTTTACAGAGTTTATGAAAAATAATTCTCTCGTGAGTCTGTTGTGCTGATGGTAATGAACGTACTCTCTCAACATTTGAATTATGATCTGTAATGGCAAACAAATATTTAGCAATTACTGTAATTTAAAATGGTTTCATCTTGGGCAGTTTTTAGTTCAATAACAGGGTGTCTACCAAAATAATACATCCAGAAATCTGTACTTATTCTAGACTTTGCTAGATCCTACTTAGGTAAAGTTGGAAATTAGTAATTAAGAAAATAAATATTTATTTAATGAAAATCCCTACCAAAGGGCCAGTTAAGATGAAAACTGAAGCTGAATTTAAGAAGATAATTAGATCTGCTATTTCATATTAATGCATCCTGAACTGTGTTTGGCAGACAAGCGAGGCTTTGGCGTCTGGACTCACAGCCAGTATAATCTTATGTGGGGCTTGTGTCGGTTGTCCCTACATGTTTATGTCTATCCATTCATCCATCTTATCTTACCATCATTCATCCTCATCTTCGCGATTAGCCAATGGGACAGAAAAAAGTGAAGTAAAATAAACTAATCAACCAATCAATAGCAAAAATTCTTGACCACAAGAATAATTTATTGCCTTTTTAGTGACTTCTTGACCTACTTGTTGATTTTTTACTTTTTCTTGACTTCAATGACTTTCTTGACTGGCAGACACCCTGAATAACTTAGTTCTCTATACCCCTGCTTTACAATCAAATTATATTGAATATTGAATAAGAATGTGGAACACCTTCTTCCATCAGTGTAAAAACTCTAAGGCAAGAAATTCTGCTCAGGCATTGAACAGTGACGTTATCAGAAAGTGATCCCAAGACTTTGTTCATTAATTGCTTCCGTTTTCCCGTTTGTTTAATAGCAGGACAAACTTTATTCTTTTTGTGCAATGACTGAATCAAAATAAATGTCACTATTGAGTATGGAAGCGCAGTCCATAGACTTGTAATTTGCATGACTTTTTTCTGTTACGTATTCTCCTAATTAATATAGTGACGCTCAAAATGTAGGACATTTATGATATTTTTCAAATTCCTCCCGGACGCCGGACATAAGGCTAGAATGTAGTACATGTCCGGGAAAATCCGGGCGTCTGGTAACCCTAGACCATGGATGTTCGCAGCATTTTTTTCCAGGGAGGGTCAAGCATGGTAACTTGTTCCAGGAGAGGTAAACGAGACATATTCCTTCCGATAATAGTGCTGCCCCCTAAAAAAAAAAACACTTATTAAAATGGAAGCTATCATGTTCCTGCAGCACCCTTCCAATAATTAACATAAATTACTGTGAATGAAATGAAATATATATGTGTATATGTATAAATGTATAAGTTTATAGTAAGGACCATTTTCCAGGGGGGCATGCCTGCCTTGCACACCTTCCTACCGGACACCCATGGATTAACCTGAGATTTAAACTATCCAGGCGCATCCAGAAAGTAAGTTTCCCTGGGGTCGTGCACAAAAAGGAAACATTATTTCATTCAATGATTTATTGCCACAGATACAGCACTTGTTCAGTTACTTGTCAACCAGGCGCGGCTCGTGCATAATTTTCCTTGGGGTTCACCAAAATTATGTAAAGTGGACTTATCTAAACCTTTTGAGACACTACACGCTTTGGTTCGTAGAGATAGTACTGGGAAAATTATCAAATTTTGGCCGGTAGATTACTGACAAAGTTAATTTGCTTTATGTTGAGATAACAGTGACAGCACCAAGGAGTGTGTGTGTAGGGGGCGATCATTTTAATTTAAGATTTTTGTATGGTATTGTATTTAGGAGTATCTCAGAATTCAGAAAATATTCTCACCTCAATTTTGCCTCTTCCACTCTTGCCAACTCTTTTCTGGCCCCACCACTGTCAAATACACTATATTATTGGAACTGGATCCTGAACCTACAGTTAAAAATACAAATCTCCGCCTGCTAAAATGAGTATGTATCAGTAATCGAACCCAAGACCCCTTGATTACAAGATAATTCTTATATAACTATTCAAAAGTATATCGCTAAATCAAAGCGATTTGATTCTATTCTATGCAATATGTTAACTTCTCGCACAGCAACAACTACACTCCTTCCAATACACAATCCACCTCACTCCACTCAACGTATCACCACGCCAAATATATTTCAATCACCAGCCATGCACTTCAAAACAAACTAACAAGTATGGAGACAATAACACGTAACAAAGTTAATCGCGAGTGTCCCCTCGAATAATTGATTGATTGATTGATTTAGTTTATTTTACTTCGCGTTTTGTGCCTCTTGGCTAATTTGCGAAGATGGGGATGAGTGATGAAATGATGAAATTGATGATGGACATTCACAAACAACCAAGCCCGACCGGGATTCGAACCCGGGACCCTTGGCGTCGCAGCGCGATGTGCTAACCACTCGGCCACAGTCCCCTCGAATAAAATCTCTTTCTAGAGTATAACTGATCGCACGAAACCCAAACAACTTTTTGATCGTCTTCTGACATAAGTGCGAAATGCCTTCATTGTTAGGTTAGGCTTGAATAAATAGCAAATACTACATTTTTGGTCAAGCACGGTAAAGCCCCGAAAATTGCAGTGTATATATTCTAAGACAACTAAACGTAAAAAGCTTAACATGTCAACGAAAGCATTTAGTCTGACGTAAGAAGACCAAAAGGTTGTATAAGTCTTGTCCGATAAGCGACCCCTCGCCCTCGTGCTATTTTTGACTTTTCGGCTGCTTCCATCCTAAAAATGAAAACTCTGAATGTGTAGGCAAGTTGTTTTCTATCATATTTATCTTATTTGTCCCATCATCTTTACTTCTAGCTTTCGTTTGGGGTCACCTCTACATTTATATTACACCCTCTTCATTAATCTAATAAGTCTTGTAAAATATAAATAATACAAAGAGAGTGCCAAATGAATTCAAATTGAAACACATAGTGCAACACTGGAAGAGAGAAGAGCGTGGTTCACTCCAGCTCGCTAGTGATTCTACGAACTGTGCATGTCCGTTTTGACGAGACGACCTTCCTGGAGTATCAGACTGCATGTATTTTCGCCATATCTACACGTCGAGCTTCTGCTAGCCGTCCTATGCTTTTAGCATGGTAGGGGTTGCCTTGCGGAGGTTCAGCGGAGGCTTTGCACGAAACGGAACTAGAGGGGAGCTGAGTGGCTCTGGCCCGCAGTTTCTCCTTCTCACTAAGAGAATTTGGCACTCTACGCTTATGAACATCTCAGTTATTGTTTATTTTGTATATTACTGGGGTTCACTGCATATTTGCGCTATACAGCCAACCGCACCTGTTGTCAACATATTTCCGCCGGAATTCAGGCACTTGTCATTGCTTGGGACCAACTTCTATATTCCTGCATCGTAGAAGTCCGCCGCCTGGGTGCCGAACCACTGTGTGACAGCCGTCTTCGTTGCTGTGAAAATGTTGACTGGACAGGAACTTTTTCAGGTGCAAGAACAGGTTGTAATCACTGGGAGCGAGATCCGGGTTGTACCTCGAGCACCTCCCAACCGAACCTGTCCAGAAGGGCTGCAGTGTGCCTAGCCATATGCGGCTTCGCATTGTCGTGCAGCAAGATCACTGAGCTTACCGCATCCCTTATTCTGAATGGCTCCTCGCATTGTCCCCAGTATTTCACAGCAACGGTTACCGTTCACAGTTTCACCTCTGGGCAGAAACTCAATGAGCAGAATGCCTTGTCTGTCCCAGGACATTCTGCACATCACTTTTCATGCCGACACAGTCTGTTTGAACTTCGTCCTGCATGGAGATCCACTGTGACGCCAATGCATGAACTGCTGCTTGCTTTCTGAGGTGCTGTATGCAACCCAAGCTTCATCCCCTGTGATGATCTGTTTGAGAAAACTGTACTCATCATGATAACGCTGCAGAAATGTCAGCGCCGTGCCCATGCGTTTTCCTTTAACCTTTTGCAGCCCAAGGCCTTTTTCACATGTAAGCCTCTATTGCCGGAGCCCATTTTGAGCAAAATGCAGAGTTTCAATTAAATGAGTGTAGATTGGAGGCTAATTGCCCTAGAGAGATGAGTGATATACCGTTGTACGCGGAATGAACCAGAGATTCAGACTATATGAAATTTTTGCAAATTCGGTGTATACGTGGCGGAGGGGAGGGGGCTAACTCTCAAAATTCCAAAATTCCGGGAAAAAAAATTTGGTTCCCCCACCCTCCCCACAAGAAAAAAGTACATGACAGTGTCGACATGCACATGGAAATGATCGCTAACATGTAAGGAACATAAAAATATTTGCATTATTATCATATGACCAATGTAACTTGAGTTGTACCCCCAAAAGGAATGGTCGGCACGCCACTGATTCAAGCTTCAAAATGCAGCGGTACCTTGAAATGACTATAGCTCAGAAACTAAATGCCCTAGAGATATAAAAGATATACCGTTGTACGCAGAATGAATCACAGATTCATACGATATATAATTTATGCACATTCGGCGTATACATGGAGGGGGAAAGGGGGAAATCCCCTGAAAATACTTTTTCAAAAATGGGGTTTCACCCCCCCCCCCCCGCCCAAAAAAAAGGACACGAAAAGTTCAAAATGCACATAGAAATTATCGCTGGCATGTAAGAAACAGAAAAATATTTGCATCATTGCCGTATGACCAATGTAACTTGAGTTGTACCCCCAAAAGGAATGGCCACTGATTCAAGCTTCAAAATGCAGCGGTACCTTGAAATGACTATAGCTCAGAAACTAAATGCCCTAGAAATATGAAAGATATACTGTTGTACGCAGAATGAACCACAGATTCAGACTATATATAATTTATGCACATTCGGCGTACATATGGAGGGGGAAAGGGGGGAAATCCCCTCAAAAATACTTTTCTTAAAAAAAATGGTGTTTCCCCCCGCCCTGAAAAAAATGTCAAAATGCACAAAATGCAAAATTTATGCAAATTTGGTGTATATATGGAGGGGGAAGAGAGAAAACCCCCAAAAATTCTTTTAAAAAATTGTCACTTCACCCAAAAAATGTCCTCGCACTTAGGCACAAAACAACACCTACGCACAATATTCACGGACGAAAAGCTAGAACGTAGTAAAAAATGAGCGCCAATTCTTGCAGCTGCTTGAAATTCTATTTTTAGACAATGCTGGGTAACCCCTGTTGCCACTTGTGGACACTTGTGCTAAAAAAACAAAGGTTTCCTTCAGCACGCTTCGAAATTCCATTCTCACAGCGCAGATTCAACAACCAGTCTTCCCCCTCCCCTGCTTGCGCCCTCACGGAAAACTTTCATTTTGACATCGGATACTGATAAACAAGCTTCCTTCGAATGCACTTAGCAGGAGGGAGTGAAAAGCATTGCTTTAGAACAACAAAGCCGGTCTTCCTTTGTCGGCAAAAAATTGACCTTGAAAAGAGACGCAAAAGAGAAGTCCCTTTTCCCGCCTTTCCCCCTCCATTTTCATGAAGACAAAAAAAATGCAAAATACCATTTCTGTTAAATACATATGTTAGGAACAATATAAAAAAATAAAATCGAAATTCTAGCCCAAAAAAGAAAAGTTATAACGTAAAAACTACGACCTTGACACAGCATCTCGATTGAGATGCTTGGTTCCGTGAGGGTTACTTTTGGGTATCTCGTTCGAGACGCTTGGGTGGCAAAAGGTTAATTTCGGGCATCAGTTGTTTCGGCACCCACCGGGCACATTGGTAACAATGTCGTGCAACAAGGACCGAGAAATCTGCGGAAAATGGCTGCTGAGTTCCATTATCGTGACGCGACGATCCTCCAACATGCACTGCTGCACCTGCTCCACAAGCTCGTCCATAAGGGCCGATGGCCACCCACTGCGCTCGTCGTCATGCACATTTTGCTGGCCTTCAGTAAATGTCCTGCACTAACGACGCGCCACCTGCTTGCTCATGATGTCTGGCCCATACACCTGGGACAGCTGACGTTGAGTTTCGATCGGCTATGTTTCGTGCGTTCAAGAACTTCATCACCGAACGAACCTCGCCCGCGATGGGAGATGGCATAAGAGCCGCCATGTTTCATCGATGCCGCGACGCTACTGAGGACTTTCGGGTCGCATCTTCTAGGACATTCACTAGCCAGGGCATATGCCTCTCACGCATGCGCAAAAACGGTTTCAATACACATGGCCTGCCACATGTGGGCGAGTGGGAAACTTACTTTCTGGATGCGCCTACTTTCATGTACGGACAAAAATATTTGAGACTTAGATAAAAGCATGTCGTCGTTCGCGGAGTTATCTGTTTTGATAAAAAAATGAAGCATTGTGGAGTTGAAATTACTACCTCAAATTTCGATGTGCTTTGGACATTTCTTGTTGAAAGTAATTAAAACTGATTTGACTCATTGATATATTTGAAGTCGATTTTCTGCTAGTGTTGACCAATAGGGTGGAGTGAAAAGAAAAATATTTTTATAAGCTAGACTATGGAAAATGTGCCATTTGTCCATAGTAAAAATCCTGCAAAATCATATTATTTTCTGTCAACTCCTTGATCGCCCTTCACCTTATTGAAATAATTGGCATTTTAACCCCTTTTATGACTTTGCAGCCTGATTCAGTCTGATTTCAACATGGCTTATTAAGTAGCGAATCTAAGCGAGCTACTTATTAAAAAGGTTTTGTCCATCTTAAGCTTACATATACATTGTATGGGGATATCCTGAGGATAACATGATGTCCCCATGATATCCCAAGGACATCCTGGGGATAACTGCCCACCCAGTTCTGGCGCCGCCCCTGGATACTGATACTCTTACCGATTCCCACCGATACCGATACTCTTACTGATTCCCACTGATACCGATACATGAAAATTGCAATAATTAAAATTTGTTCAAAATATTGATCAATATTGGTGTGTAAATATTCTTCTCCAATTACATGCATCAATTTACCAAGAAATTTGGTTTAGAAGATTCAAAAATTGCATCAGAATATTAAAATAGATATTATGTAATCACAAAATATAGTTTTTCATGCAAAATAAAAAAAAGTTTGAATTTTGCATAATTTCCAGGATAATCAGACTCCACGAAAGTGTCGCGTGGCATTTTTGCAGACCCTGTGAAAGACCAATATGCTGGAAAAGTATTGACTGGTATCATTACATGAATTGCAACCGATACTTTCCGATACCGATACATCAGCTCAGTTCTAATGCAAATGCATGAAGCACATTTATGTTGCATATCTTAGCCATAAATGTACTTCTTGTTTTATGGCGACTATTCACTATAACTTCTGATTGGCTGATAGAACCAAAAAAAGAAGAGTCAGTGCTGCCAACATTTAGTCAGGGCTGGTGATTAGTATGATGATGGAAAAGTATGAAGGTGGGAGGGTCAAGCATGAAATTCATTGTGACTGATGAACTAAATTTTCTATTTTAGTTATTTTGCATTGCTTTTCTATCACTTGGATTAATTGTAAGCAGGTGGTATTCGAGGGGGACAAGGAGAATTCTGCTTCTGGTTACCACATCCCTCATCTGGTTACTTAATTTGAAAATTTTGTAACATGAGGCAAGAACTAAATTTGGCAACTCTGTTTCCAACTATGTGTCCAAATGGATACTAAGGTAAAAGGATTTTCTTGGAGTCGCCTATGACAAGGAAGCTACACTTTGTTGCATGCTAAACTTAAACATCCATGCTTTATTGCAATACACCATTTTTAATTGCACTTGAACACTTCAGCATTTTGTTCCATCACTTTTCTTTAGTCACTGTAATAATACAAATAGGCGAAGATTTATGTGCCAGAAACATAAATAAAACACATATAAGTCTTCATGCATTGATTTTTTTTTACAATGAATGATTACTGACTGTGTGTAGTTTATTGGTAAGAAATTTCAAGCAGAAAGTAACTGTAACTCAGTTACTCTTAAAAAGTAACTTTCGAAATACTGATTCTTGCATGTAGTAGCACACTTCACAGTGTCTTTATTGCATATGGCATGGCAGTTTTATCAATTGTATTCTATGGCAATATAACTGCATTTTTTTATTACTTTACACTTTGCATACTTTTCAGTGCATATTTTTAAAGTTTCTGTGACATGCATATTTGCTCGTCTTAAGAATTTATAAATTCTCAGTCTACACATTACCTATGATGTAATAAGAAATACATGTAAATGTCAACATCTTTGTTACAAAAATTACACGCACACATGCTTGTGATGTGTTTGTGTAACACACGCATCACAAAATACAGTGCCTTTCACGGTTGAGTCGTCTGCGGAGCGGTGGCCAGCTTGCCGGGCAGGTGGGAGTGTGTCTGCCTGCATTTAGATCCACAGCTGTAAGCTGGCCTTGATACTGGACGCTTCAGTGCTTCAGTATCCAGATAGCTGATGTTCAGTTTGTTAGTGTTAAGGTGTTTACAAGTGTTTTGATTGTTTTGTTTTACTTTACATATTACATATTGGTGCTTTTCTGAAGTCTAATAATGCCACGCTATCCGTACAATTTAAATCAACAAATTTATATGTACAACTCTTAACTCATTACGAATTCTTATAGGGAAGGAAGTTATAAGATGTTTTGCAGCAGAATTCCCAGATGTTCCTGTTCCACACAGAGACAGTGTTCGAAAACTTGTGAACAAATTTAGGGAAACAGGGTTTGTTCTTGATAAGAAAAGAAGCGCTTACTGAGGAGAAAGTAGACGACATTAGAGTACGATTGGCACACAATCCTTAAAAAAATCCCCCCGGCACCTTGCACAAGAAACAAGACATTTTTAAGTCGAAGCATTGCAAGAAATTATCAGGAGAGAAATTGAAGCTATTTCGGAAGAGAAACTGATACCTGTTAGTGAAAATTTGCTAAAAAAAGATACCATAAATCTTTGGATGCAGGAAGAGAACATTTCAAATGCCTCTTGTAACAACATATGTGTTTATTCTAATTGTAACTGTCCATGTACTTGTACTAGCTCATTTCATTTCATAGCTAGCATTTCCTGTTATGCGGATGTTGAATCAAGTTTGCCGGCAGAAGAGCTCTCTCGCTGCCAGTTGCACTTGCCACCACTCCGCGGACAACTTCACCGTGAAAGGCACTGTAGTTTCATAATAATGTACATTTGAAACAAGTTATGAATGAGAGTAACATGCTAACATCAAAGCAGACTCGTGAAAATATCTTGTTTTTTAGATATGTTGTAGGAATTTTTCTATTAGAAGACAGATCACATAAAAAATATTGATATAGTTATGTACATCATGGATCAAAAAATGATCAAAAATGTTATTTTAAAAGGTGTATGCCTTATATGCAGCCAAAATATTTACCACTGAAAATATGGACAAAAAGAAAAAATGTTGGTGTCAAACTCACCATTTAACTCCATAGTTTGTAAGAGGTTTCATTAAATTTTCTGAAAAGTAAAAGAAAAAATATAAGTTTTTATGTTAAATAAATTGCAAAATGCAGAAATAAAAGTAAAGAAAAAGAAAGAGTTTATCGTTTTTCAACAACAATGTCACCATTCTTGATCCGATTTAGTCTTTTTTATTAATTTTTCAGTAAAAATCTGATAAGAAGATAATGGAAAGCAGCAGGGGTAACAAGGCAGGGCTGTGCCAGGGTATGTGCCACATACACATAGATGCACCAGAAAAGTTTTTAAGGGGAGGGAGCAGGTCATTTTGATTGACATTATGGATAAGAAAATGAAGTAAAATAAATATATTGACATATTTTCTTCAAGAAAATTACCGTATTTGCTGATATATAAGATGCACTGGCATATAAGAAGCATCCCCATTTTTGAGGTTGTATCACTGAATATTATAATTAATTTACAGTATTTCAAATACAAATTAATATGTAGGTTTACTTTCAACATTAACTCACATAATCTAACTACGAAAGAATACATTTTAATCCTCTTCATCAAAACCCAGACATTCATATCAAGAGCTAAATGAGGAGTCACTTGAAACCTCTTCTAAATCAGAACCTAAGTCCTCATACAACCAATTGTTCTCTGTACTATCCAGTGCATCTTATTTGTCTTATATATATATATATATATATATATATATATATATATATATATATATATATATATATATATATATATATATATATATATATATATAATATACCTTTTGTCAAAAGTGGTGTCTCATTTAAGTTCATCATCAGGGGCACACTTGGACCATAGACATCAGCGTCGAGAAGTCCAACTTCTTTACTAGGTTCTATGTTCTTCAGGGCCACAGCAAGATTAACTACAAATTAAGAACAGTGGATTATATGCTAGCGAACACTTGTATTCTTTCATATACATAACAGAACAGAATAGAATAGAATAAATTTATTCATCATTAAGCATTTTTACATGCAATAGATGTCATCAATAATTATATATAATTTCATTCTTAGGTTCCCTATTGATTACAGTTATTAATTACATTTATGGTCATTTAGCCCACAGAAGTCAAGATTGAATATAAATAAAGACATGATATTGATTAGACTTACTGGAAGGAACAGATAAATACTGCCGGCCCCTGTGGTGGATTGGCTAGCACATCACGCTATGACACCAGGGGTCCCGGGTTCGAATCCTGGCCTGAGCATGGATGTTTGTGAGTGTTCATTCATCAATTTCATCATGTCATCACTCATTCCCATCTTTGCAAATTAGCAAAAAGTGGCACAAAAACTGAAGTAAAATGAAGCAAATCAATCAATGAGATAAATATTATAAGATAATTGAAATGTGGTAGTTATGGTTTAGAATGATTGAATTAATTATTTTACTTCACATTTCTGCCACTAATTACAAAGATAGTTATGGTTTTATACACAGTGAAATTATAACATGTTGTTCATTATAGCCTGTCCCCCATCTTGTTGGACAGTAATTGCATGATGGGCTATGCCTGTCACTAAAGGGCTGCATAGTCTGGCTTTTACCTACCCGCTGCCCGCTTGCCTGCGAGGACAGGTATACCTGCTCGCCTGCCCACGGCAATGAGTCGACTTGCATCTTTACCCGGGTTCTTGGTCTTTAAGGCGCTCTGCGCTTACAAGGTAACTGGGCATTCAACAAGACCCAGGCAACCAGAGGGGGCAGGGGGCATTGCTCACAACCTTGGACTGAAATTAAGTCTAGCGGAGGTGCCATGGTGGGGGCCAAACATTAAAGTCCAAGAAAAAACAGGCTAGCAGAATTTAAGAGTAGCAGAGCTAAAGGGTACTCAAGATGGAATTAATTTTCATATTTTTCTTGCATTTTCCTTCCAGACGGCCAAGGGCACCTGCAGAGGGGGAATGGAGGGGTAATTGCAACCCCTTGATTTCAAATTTTATGAAAGTAGAAATATATTATAAAATATTATACAGTATCATCAAGTTTAATGCCGTAGCAAGGGGGTAGCGGGAGTCGGCCCTGGGCACCGAACAATCTAAGTGAGAAAAGTTTTAAAACAGAGAATGCCATGGCGGCCCGTGATATTATTTGCTATTAATGTTGGTTTGTTACAAGTTGGATGAATTGATTATGTAATGTATTTAAATAATATATATGCTTTAACACTAGAAGCGCCAAGCCGGTCATTTTGACCGTTTTTCAAATTACAGTTTCTGCTTTGTACAGAAACCTTTTTCTTCGTGCGTTGAAATTTTGTGACTTTTCCTAAAATTTGCAGTACATTATTACTGCTATGCGTTATTTACAAAGAGAATAATAATAATGGAAATATTTGTGTTTCTACCTAGAAGCACCGTTGCCGGTCATTTTGACCGCTTATGTATTTCAATGGAAAACCACTTGTCGATTGGAACGTTGCACTTACAGTTTCCACCCCTATTCTTTCTTCCTCTTTTGGACTCGCCCATATATGTTTGGCGTATTGTGGAAGCTGATAAGGAGAAAGTGAAGACTCAGTTTCGTTTGAACACTGCAGTTTGTAAGCATGTTTTCTAGACAATGTGTCCTCAGGGGACACTCCAGGATAAAATCTGACAGTTGACGAACAATTGTTTCCTTCGAAAGCGAGGTGTAGATTTACAAAGTACATACCAAACAAACCAGAAAAATTTGGTATAAAATTTTGGATGCTAGTGGACGTACATTCCTAATACATGTGAAATGCCTTTCCATACCTTGGGAAAGATGAATCAAGGAATGATAATGTTACTGTACCTGAAAATGTTGTATTGAGAATTACTTCACCTTATCTAAATGCGGGTAGAAATGTAAGTACTGACAATTATTTCACATCGCTAAAACTCGCTGAGAAGCTAAAGGAGAAGAAGACAAGCCTAATTGGCACTATGAAGAAAAATAGAAAGGAGATTCCTAATGAAATTGTGAACATTAGAACACAAGTGTATGAAACATGTTTGCTAAAAAAGGGGGACATTACATTGTGTGCATACCAAGCTAAACCAAACAAAAATGTTCTACTCCTAAGCTCCGTGCATTCAGATGTAGAAGTAGATTTGCAAAGCCAGAAGAAACTCCCAGAACCATTCAAGTATTACAAAAAAACTAAATGCGGTGTTGATGTTGTTGATCAAATGGCACGCAAATATTCAGTCCGTGCTTCATCACGTAGATGGCCGGTACATGTGTTTTACAATATCTTAGATCTGGCAGCAATAAATGCATGGGTAGTTTACAAGGCAGTCATGGGGAGGAACGTTACGAGACATAATTTTTGATAGAATTAGCTGAGGAACTGAGAGAAGGACATTTGAATGCAAAGCCCAATAAAATATTGTCAACATCAATATCACATGCACGGAATGTAAGTGGCTCTGTTTCCAGAAAGACGCGCCAATGCCAGGTGGCATTGTGCAATGAAAACAAAAGAAGTGACATTTGTTCAATGTGCAACAAATGTGTTTCT
Source organism: Lepisma saccharinum (assembly GCF_977018435.1). Classification (NCBI taxonomy): domain Eukaryota; kingdom Metazoa; phylum Arthropoda; class Insecta; order Zygentoma; family Lepismatidae; genus Lepisma; species Lepisma saccharinum. The sequence continues at coordinate 42,530,333 of NC_139251.1, forward strand.
GGTGTAGAAAAGGTACTGAAATGCAAAAAATGTAATATGTGAAATTTCAGGACGGAAACTTATTTCCTTGAAGAAAATTAATATTTATTGTAATTAGTGCGTGGAAAATAAAAATTGATGGGTTTCATGATATTTTGTATTTTTTCAAAAAAATTGTTTTATTAGTAAAAAGATGATTATTGGCAATATTCATTTTGAGAAATAGTCAAATTTTAAATACCGGTCATTTTGACCGGAGGTGGCGCTTCTAGGTAGTAAAAAACCCTGGCGCTTCTAGTGTTAATGAAATTTTGAATATGTACACAATTTAGTGTTAGCATATGTATTTCTTATTTTACGTCGTTCCATGTGAAGAGAAAATACTGTAGATGGAAATTTTACATGCCATATGTATGTACATTCGGAATGCATTTATCATGCACTTTCTTTCTTTCAAAAACAGTTTGTGCTTGTTTTCATTATTAGCTAATGTGAAATTGACGTGTTGAAAAAAAATATTTCTAACCCTCTGTTTCAACACAAATGCATGAGAACCGACTTCTACCCCCTTTTTGCATGATTTATGAGGATAATAATGCCTTTCATGCTACTTTATTACTATTATTGTTATTGTTGGCACGTTTATCCAAGTACTTGCCCCCCCCCCCAAACGAGGGTAACGGCAATGCCCCTGGCTGGCTACGGCCCTGGTGTTCGCAGTAGAACAGTGTGTTGTTCGACTCGCGACCTCAGCGTCGAACGTCACATGTTTCAGTCCTGCCCTATATCCTTATATATATGTATATTGGTTGTTAACGACATATAATTATGGATCCTGTGCCACGGAAAACCTATTTCAATGTGTGTGTGTGGGGGGGGGGGGGGGAGTAGCAAAATTCGTAAATCTCATTTCATTGGTGATGTGGCTTACGAAGCTTTGAGTTGCCTTTTTTAAGTAGTGAAAATAGTTGGCAACACTGCAGACAGGTGTGCGCCCGGTGCAGTTTCTACTCGAAGCAACTACGTCATGCAGAGGGAGGGGCGTGCAGTTGATTGAATGAACGCACGGAAACCTACTAGGTATCATACGACTGCGGGTACCCGGCGGGTTTTCAATACCTGCCAAGAACGATCTGGGCAGATGGTCAAGCAAGGTGCTCAAGCGAGGGTGTTGCGCAGGTTGTATGCATTTCAGGACCGATGTCTCGCAAATGGGTCTGCTCCAGGTCTTGTGCAGGCTTCTGCCTGTCACTCATCTCAAAAGGGTTAATAAATTCACTGAAGAATGGTCAGAAACAACCTGATTTAAATCACGATTTAAATAAAGATTTATATCAGGTGATTTAAAAGAAAGAAAACAAACTGTATGTACTGATGGGGTGAAGCTCATACAAAAAGAAATGTAATATGTAAACTGTAAACACACCTAAATTTCTATTGATTTAAAATTCAATAATTTTTGTAGGCAAAACTAACAAACATTTTGAATAGAATAATATACAAAATACTAATATGTTAAACTGAAAATAGTGTCATTATCATTAAACTGTAAATAAACATGGCAGCTGATATTTTGCAAATTATCATTAAAAATATTGTCAAAATCCAGCCATGAAAATAAAATAAAAATTCATGTTAGAATTGTGTAGCACATCCAGAATGTTTTATTTTCACTGGAAGAAAAGTTCCTGAAATTATTATAGTTTCATTAACACACTCAACAAACATTTCCATAGTTGGTTTATACATACAGTACCAGAAACAGAAAAATATATACTTACATCTGTACAAGTATTTTCTTATTTGCTTTAATCGAACTGTTCAAATATTTTACAGGCCCGTTTACCAGAAAAATATTTTCTATATATATAAAAAAACAACAACATGTATCTATATGTAAGATACTAAAAACCATACAAACAATTTTAAGCGCGTTTTTAAAAAAAATCAAAAGAACGACTTACATTTTGATGATTTTTTCAAATAAAAATAATTATAACACCATTAAGCCTTGTTTCCATGATTATGAAAAACTAAATATGCTGACCAAGGCAGTAATTTATTTTATTAAAAACATAAACTAAACGTAACGTTTCAACCTTCTAGCAAGGTCTTCTTCAGACTCTGTATCAAGTACAAATGTAACAACTTTCTAATAGTCTGGAGGGAGTAATGTTTGTGTATATATAATGCCCTGTTTTTGTATCTTGTTACTTTTGTACTTGATACAGAGTCTGAAGAAGACCTTGCTAGAAGGTTGAAACGTTACGTTTAGTTTATGTTTTTAATAAAATAAATTACTGCCTTGGTCAGCATATTTAGTTTTTCATAAAAATAATGATTTTTATCCACCCTGCTCAAAAATTACCAGTGAAGAATAACCTGCATGTGCTTTTGAGATTGTAATGGAATCAAATGTGTGGGTAGCCAACAACAGGCAACATAACAACTGCAAAGTGTATTCTCATGCTTCAGCTACTGCATAATGTACTCTTTCTAAAGGTGAATAAAATTATCTATCATTTGAATTTTCAAAAAGTGTGCAAGAATGTTTTATGCTGGGTGCCCAAAAAAAAAAAAAAAACATGAAGCAAAAGGGGCTGCCCTTGTAACATTTCTTTCCAAATACTTTGATGTAAATTATGGCAAGAAATATTACAGGTTTTCAGATTGGTATGTCAAATAGCATTCAGTAACCATTTGTGAGTAATGTAATGACTTCCCCTCACACATAACATGCTTCTAATAATGAAATTTGACACTTTCTTCGTAACAATTTATAACAACATTCCCCCTCTATATAGTAAGAAGTAACTATAACATCAGGCTAATGCCACCAGTTACAACAGGTTAGGCAAATTTTCAACCTAAATGTCCATGTGAAACTTTATAATGATGATTTATTTTATGCTTGCACTTCTACATAATTGCAAATATGCATGATATGCAAAACATGGGTATGATAAAACTCGCCTCTATTAAAACATAGTGATGGAGAAGTTAGGTGATATTTTGCCGTAAAAGTGGTATTTAATTGCATTACACTGTTTTACAAGAATAAAAATCCAGCGGTACAATGAATAAGAAATCTTACCTGCTGTAGTAGACTTTCCAACACCTCCTTTACCAGATGCAACAAGCACAATCTCCTTTACACCAGCTATAGGATGCTTCTTAGGTAACGCCCGTGACATCATCTCTTTTTGTCTTTTTTCCACATCTTCTTTCGATGCTTTATAACATGGACAGTGTAGATGGAACTATGGACAAATATTTTTCGATTACAATTATTATTATTTATGTGTGATTCAACAAAACATGTGCCACATTTACTCATGTATTATCCACATTTCTTTCCAAAATCTTTGCCCCCAAAAACTGCTATGTGTTATGCACAGAATAATTCGGACAGCCAACATGAAACCATGGATCCTTTAACTATGTCACTGTGTATAACATGTATAATTCAACAGGTGCAAATGCAAATTACCAGATTGGATTTCTTTAGTAATATTAATTAATAAAAAAAAACACTATAAAATGAAATGAAAAAAAAAAACAGCCGCGATAGCTCAGTTGTTAGGGTGTCTGACTACCATGCGAGAGACCCCACTTCAATCTTGGCGAGGGAGAACAGGGATTATTTCCACCTGTTCAAGAGGTTCCCGCACCGACCCAGCATCGTATCAAGTGAATACCTGGAGGAAACCCAAGGGGGCTGTAATCAAGAAAGTGTGGGGTCCTAACTCCACACCTTCTATACGCCTTCATGGCTGGTTCAAAGCACAGGGGAGTACTTTCCTTTCCTTTTTCTTTAACACTATAAAATGAAATGGTCATTTCCCATGATTTATCACTTTGTAAAGGAACGTTTTGCGACACCGTTCTGGCACAATTCGATTGATTGATTTGGTATTTTAAGTCCACTTTGTGCACAGTATGGCTAATCGGGACTGGACCTACAGTTTAAAGTGGGATCCGAACCACCATGTGCCTCCACCGGGTATCGAACCCGGGACCCCTTGATTACAAGATGGGCAAAATTCGAGCATGCACCTCCCATCATACGGGATGTAAATCAGAAGTACTTGTTGGGCCAGAAATAATAGAAAATAACTCCTTGAGCACTGCAAATCCATAACGTAATTTTGATCTCGCTTTCTTCTACTACAGAATATATAAGGTGGTTTGAAAGTTTTGGGATGCTAAACACAGTGGAGAGAGAGAGACGTGGTGTGGGTTGGTGACTCATTGTATACATAAGACGATATTCTCCTATGAGTCCAGATAGCAACAGGATGAATATGTATGATGTAATTCACTCTTGATTGGCATAGCAGCAGGTTTACGACCTACAACTAAGAAGTCATTTCTTGAACCTGAATTGCAATGCACATTATGTTTATGATATAATTGTTTGTTGCTTATTCCCACCAAAAATTGGAGTGTGCGTTATACACGTGTAAATACGGAAATACACAGTCTAGAGGTGATATTTTCCAAAGGCTCCCTTGCATTAGCTTCTCATCCATGTGGAGTTCACCTTGAACTGCATTTCACAGACTAAGAGGCTCTGGCATCTGAACCCACAGTGAAACTAGACCCCCAAAAATGTGTTGGCATAGCAACAGATGGGTACTCAGTTATGACTTCAGAAATTGTAGAGGCTGTTAAATTAATTCAGTCAGTGTGTGTTCATGCAGTTAAATTTCCTTGTTTTAATCTCATATTGAATTTATCTATATCAAAGTGCTCTAAGGTGCAAATGGCAAGAAATTGTTTTGGTATTATTTGTGAAGTTCTTTCATTCTTCACGTCCTCCAAAAGAAATACAGTGCTTGTCAAGTATCTTGGGAGACAATTAGTGTCTCTATGCGAAACCAGGTGGGTTGAAAGACATGATTCCATTCTCATTTTCCTGACACACATTGAGAAAGTTGTGACGTGCCTGGAAGAAATATCAAACTGGAATACTTGTGCAGGAGACAGAACTCCAGTGATTGCAAAGCCACTATTGCATACTGTAACCAATGGAGAATTTCTTATATCTATTGTTTGCCTTGCCAACATACTTACATTAACCATTTCCCTTAGTCGCTTGTTTCAGAAGGAAGACATTGAACTTGGGGCGGCATCTGATGCTGTGAATGATGTGCTTTCTGTTCTGGAGGAAAAACGTCGAAATGCCGATTCTGAGTACAGTGAGATACTAATTAAAGCTAATTAGCAGAAGCAGTAGGCAGTGAAATAAAACTGCTAAGGATAAGTACAAAGCAAATAAATAGACCAAATGCTGCAAGTTCATCTAATAGTGTTAGTGCATACTACAGAGTAAATCTGTTTATACCCTTAGTTGAATCGGTTTTGATTGATCTCAAATCTAGATTTTCAGAAGATGTTCTAAACGTGTACAGGCTAGTCCTCTCCAAGGTTTGCATTTCAACCGACTCAACAAACTTAGATCTTCATTTGCAAGTGTTATCTGAGAGATACTGTAATATTATGGGCGAAGATGAGGATTGTTTTCTTACGAAGTTGAAAGGCGAAATGAGAATATGGATTGCAAAATGGTAAGAGAAGAGTCTCAGAAAATTAGCCTACCTTCTTCTGCAGTTGAATGTTTACATAAATGTCTTGAGATATTTCCCAATATCAGAAATTTATTACTGATTCTGGCAACCCTTCCTGTTTCCACAGCTACAGCAGAACGTTCTTTCTCATCATTAAAGCTGATAAAAACATGGCTCAGGAATAGATGTGGTCAAAAAAGGCTTACAGGTCTTGCTCTTATGAATGTGCATAGAGACATTGAAATCAATAAAGAAAGTGTAATCAACAGGTACATTCGAAGAGGGGGGAAGGGGAGGAAGAATATTTTCACTTAAACATGATCAAGTTGAAGACAAATGTAATATTGAAATAGCATATTTGAACTAGATGCTTACATATTGAGTTTGCTTTTATATTTTCTATGATTAAGTTTCATGTAAATTATGCTTGTAATATCACTTTGTTAAAGCTGCAACCACAGAAAAATAACAGGTAAAATAAGGTGTTAATTGTATATTTTCAGTTGCATTCAAATTTAAGTATATGTATTTGTATCCCTGGCTGTTAGTATTTAACCTTCAATAAGTTTATAAATGTGTAATTATTGTTCAGATTCAAAAAATTCTTACAAGCGAGAAAATTAACAAATCTCGATGTAAGAAATAGTAAACTGTTTCTATGAATATTAGATTACATTCTATTTTATATTCAGACATCACAAATATTCTAATATTAATTGTAAGTTCAGCAAACCGTCAAAACGTTAGTTCATACTACATGAACTACAAAACTATAAGTTCAGTAAAAAAATAATTCAGGCAAAAATCATTTGAATGGGTGGTGTGCGTAGCAAAAGTTGTAGCATTTTATGACATACATGGCAGCATTGTAGGTTTTTCGGGGGGGGGGGGGGGGTGCTAGTGGCTGAAACTCTAGGGGGGTTAAGTAATGGCATTCCCCACCTCCGAGAGAACATCTTTAATCCACCACCAGTTGACTGTGTAACAACCAGTTTTTTTTTTGTTTTTTTTTTTTGTTGTTTTTTTTGGCTTGCATCTCCACTGGCTCAGATAATGTTAAAAGAGTAGGTAGAGTAATAGAATTGTAAGAATTCAGATAGCTTCTAGCTAGCTAACTAGTCCCTAGATTTGCAAAGTTTTTCAAATTTCAGAAGGGTTTGATATTGCGGCAAAGCAGCCCTGCTGGACCAATATTTGGTACTTGACATATCTCATTGATTTATCATCTGCTTTAGTTATAATAAATAGATCTCCTTATTTGCCATAAAATACTATAGTGCCTTTTGATTTTAGAATTTAGAATGTGAAAATCATGCATAACCAGAGATTGAACCTAGGTCTTTGGCACTCAGTTTTTGTCTATTCCATGTATACTATAAAGACAATATTTCACAAACTTGCAGTGAGTTTCAATATATTCTATGGGCGAAATAATATATTTCATTTAGCTAGTTTAGTTGAAAGAAAACTTCTGCACCACATAAGCATGTCTTTCTAGAAGTAGTCATGAACAGATTATTTCATGAGTGTTGGATGGTATACATAACCTTATCTAATCGTACAACTATTAGTATTAATACAAATTATTACATTCTTTATGCCCTCAACATTTTGATGCACTCATCTTTCAAAAGAATTATGAATACAATGAAATACATTCATCATAAAAGATGATTCACTATTATTACATTGTCTAATGTTTAATGCAGAATTATGTTTGCCATAATAATAACAGTAAAAACTTAAATTTTGCAAATATTTTTGTGAACTTACATACCAGCTTCTCTTGAAGTAGGCAATTTTTCAAAGTTCCACATCTCAAGCCACAAAGTTCTATCAGGCATGGTTTCAATATTGAATACATTTCGATTTCTCAGGTATGTTATTGCATCTAGCTTAGTTCTGAAAAGGAAAAAAAAAAACAATGACCAAATGCACCTGGAAGTGTTTGCTACAATACAAGTTATGGTCTGAAAATAAATATATACATTTAAGTGAGATACATAAACAATTTTAAATATTGCAGATATCATCGCAGCATCAGATTATGCCAACCAGATAAGTTAGGACTTGCAGATAACAGCATCACTGAGGGACAAATGATAAATATAGTTATTCATGCATCAGGGGTCTGAGGTTTTGCAAGACATGCAAAAAACTATCCACAAAGTTTTCCAACTTTCTTTCTTGATCAAGTTACCATGCGATAACTCAGCACACTAATGCAAAGCTGAAGAGCGGGATGCTTTTGACAGTACCAGTTTCATAGATTGGAGACACATTAATATCGGATATTTTGTGTTTCACATGGTTCGTACTTACCAATTGTGTATTGCGGAACCTAGTTCAAGGTGCCTTTGTGCTTTTTGCACGAAAACAAAAACTTTTTCTACTAAAATAACGCATTTTCTAAGTGCTACCGAATGCACGTAACGGTGAGATATAGCTTCTTTTGTTTTTGAATATCAGTGTTTCCAACCTTCTTCACCGAAAAATACCTACTATCGTGTTCGTCACGTGTGTAAATTGTACATTATGCATGACTAGCTGACGGATAGCCCCACGATCCCTTCCGATAAGGTAAGGTTAGGTTAGGCAAGCACAGTTTAAAAAAAAAGGTGGATTCGAAACACTTGACATGATTTTCCGGTCAAATAGATACCACGATGAAAGAAAATACCTCGGCTAACATTGGAAACCTTAGAGAGATTCATTTCCGTAAGTAGTTTCTTCTGTAAAAATGAAGAAATGTGTCTCCGATGTATGAAACTGTTACCACTTTTGACATCAGGTGACATTTTGACTGTCATAGGCCTTCTCTATTTAGCTGTAATTGATGAAATTTGCTCATCAGCACACTTCAAGATTTTGTAAAGCATAGATAGAACTGCACCGGTTTTTCAAAGCAGTTTTGAGGAACTTGAGGCTTTTGCTACTGCAGACATTTCTTTGCTTCAAAAATATATTACTCTATTTAAAAACAAATAAACATTTTGAAACAAAATTGGGTAAATATGCGATAACGCCCGGACACCTTTCACTCATTTATTTCCTTAATTTTACCACTGGTACTTACCTATTTTGCCTTGCGGAACATTCTTTAAGGTGAAGTTATGCCTTACCTCCACAAACCATGCACGTTAGCCCCAAAAACCATCCACGGATAGCCCCACAAACCATTCACACAAGGTTAGGTTAGGCCTGTTAGGTTAGGTTCCATTAGCACTCATTTCACCCCTAAATTCATCGAAAAAAGAAAGCGCGGCGCCATCTGCACGCACACAATGTAAACAACAGCATAATGTGGCAGGCAATGCCAATTTCTTACGTAAAAAGTGATTAATTCTTGTTCGGCAGCATTAAACTACAAAGTTTTTACTTTCCGTGAAAGAAAATAAATCCAAGAACGTCCAGAATGCTAAAGAAACTCATTTCAGTAAGTACTTTCTCCTGTAAATTTGAAGAAATCCGTCCGGGCGATATCGCATATTTGCCCAAAATTGCAATAAAGTAGAAGTGAAATATAAAACATAACTAGAAATACAAAAAATAAATTTAAAAAATAAAATTTGGTGATATTTACCTAAAAAGCAAGGGCAAGTGCTATGCTCACCCGTGACTGACAACTTGATTCAAGAGAGGGTAACCTATCCTGGGCTTAAATAGCAATAGATTCAATGAAGTTTTCAAGTAGTAATATGTCTAATACTAGTTAGCTTAAATAATTATTGTTCAGTGCCCCCCCCTTTTTTATCATTAACCAATATCAATGTGGGCAATTTTTAAAATACTGAAAAAATTTGGTAAAATGCCTGGTAACAGTTTAGTATATGGGAAACACATTTCTTCATTTTTACAGAAGAAACTACTTACGGAAATGAGTTTGTCTAAGGTTTACAATGTTCGTGGAGGTATTTTGTTTCATCGTGGAATATATTTGAACGGGAAATCATGTATTTTTCAAGAGAAATATCTCACAGACGCACAATTGCCATTGATTTCATTTGCCTCCTGTACCTAAACCGGATGCAGCATACGTTTCATGACGTAACCCCCCTGTCAGTGTTTCCAACCCCTTTTTTTTCACTATGCTTGCCTAACCAAACCTTATCGGAAATGGTTTGTGGGGCTATCCATCAGCTACCTGAGCTACACATCAGCTACCCGTAATTTCCACCGATGATAGGTATTTTTCGGTGAAGAAGGTTGGAAACACTGCATACCCATAACATGAGTCAAGATGTGGCCGCAATATGTGTTTTACGGAAGCGAGGAAAGAAATTTTAAAAAAAAATCACTCTGTATGTTAAAAATCGTGTTTGTTTTCGTGTAAAAAGCATAATGGAACCTTCAACTATGTTCCCCAATACACAATTGGTGACTACGAACCATGTGAAACACAAAATATCCGATTTTAATGTGTTTCCGATATACCAAACTGTTACCAAATCTTTTCAGTTTCCCTTTGGCCTTGCACATTGCATATGCTACCTAATTAAACACACGAATGTATGTTAAACCACAACTTCCGGTGGATACAAGGGAGTAAAGTTTAACCACGATATTTCCCCCCCCCCCAAAAAAAAGTCTGGAAAAGTAAAACTGTTGAAAATACGATATTATTTATTTTCCCTTGCACACAAATAAAATAAAGTTGGCGTGGCACCGTAATTATTGTAGAGATAACGACTATTTAAAAAATACCTTTTCTAAAAAATATGTTAAATAATTTAATTTTCATACGGAAAAGCGAATAACATATTTACATTAAGCTTTGTTTACAATGTCAGCTGCCTGCTCTTCTGGATGTAGATAACGCACATCATAGTATTTTTTCATCTTTCTTGAAAGATATTCGTTGGGTACATTGGTCCAGCTGATGGTGTGTTTCCTAATTTTCATATTCAATTCACTGAACAAGCGACATTGGGACAGTAGTTTGTAAACTCATCCATTGCAGAAAATAACTTGCGTGAAAATGCATTATTTAGTACAACAGGCAAATGCTATGTGCCCCCTCTCCCCCCTTTGGCACTGTGCATATTTAGAGGCGTCATTAAACAGATAATATATTAGAACCTAATTGTAATAAATAATATTACTATTGACAGTTACCCGGAACATACTATGAATTCATTGCAATGATTATTATGTTTAATACAAGTAAAATTCCTATTTGTGTATGACGATTCATAAATTTCTCATTAAAGCGGAAGTTACGTTATAACGTTACGGAGGTAGAAGAACGTCGGGAACTGATGGAGTTTGATACTAATAAGTGCTATTATGTAAAACACTACTTGTTCAAGTGATCTCGGGAATTAATTAAACATATATAACATAGTGTTAGTTACTTGTGTGTGTATAAAATTTGCAAAGATGTGAAAGAATCATAAGTGGAGCGTTAGCCTAAGGAGCCGAAGATAAGGCTTCGTCATAATGGTAAGTCAGCTTTGCTAAGATAGTGTTGATTAGGAAAAACATATTGAATCGTAGGTAAGTAACAATTCAAGAAAATAATATATTGTATGTGGAAAAGGTAATTGGAAGCCAGTTAATTGCATTTCATTCCCTTGCGCGTGATTCGGAATTTAATTAATTTTATCATTGAATCTTAGACAATCGCGAATTCAGCAAGCAGGTTACAATTTATTACGTCAACAAATAAGTTAATAATGAAAACAAGTCCATGTTATTTGCAGAGAATTTTCATTATGGAAAAGTGAAAACATTTTGCGTGTTCTGCAATAAAACATTGGAAATTGTTTGTATACCATTTAGTAAGGGGTAAACTGTTAACATTACTGTGCAGGTACTTTAGTGGATAATTCACCACGTTTGATATTGTATGCCGAAACACAGTATGTAATTCAATTTTAATATATAACACGATACATCGTAAATATCTCAAGGTAAAAGAACTCGCGTAATGCAAGTTATTTACAAATTTTGACATTCAAAAGGCCAAACGTTTAATCAATGCTGGAATCGCCAATTGTTTGGGTTTACTTGGAGTTTATACATTCTAATTTATGCATACGTTAAATGAAATGTATGATATGTTGCTATTGAAGAGGAAATACAATCCCTAAATGCACTGCTGCTGAAGGAATTGTCAGGTTTGGAACCTTCCAGACATCTGAGCACAGCAAAACCCACCAGACATGTGCAGCAGAATCTTCCAAGAGATATGAATATGAAACGAGGTTGGTGCCATCACTGGAGCGAGACGAGTACCATGTTTATCCCAAACGTCCATGTATTGCTAACATCTAATAGCACTATTTGATGGTACAACAGATAACTTTCGTTGTGCAGTGTATGGCAGTGTTCATAACATGCTGTGAACATGGTTGCCAAGCAGCTTTTTCTGCATTGAGGCTATTCCTGCACCAAGATTGTTCTTGAAGCTGGCCAAACTAAGCGTTAAGTTAACTTTGCAGCAGGTTTTTGCATATGTAAACCTAAACGTTCGCACAGAATATAGTTCCGCTGAGATGGGTTCTATTCTGACATAACTGTATACTTGCCAGAAAACAGTTATTTCATTTGTAATATATAGACAAAATAATACACACATGAACAGGTATGGACTTGGTTGTTTGCAATCACTGATCAGACGAACTTGCAACCGCAGATCCGCCAACTGGGCTGTCAGTTGCAGGAGAGGAACACTTAAACTCAAGAGCAAGTCAAGATGGACTGGAGCACGTTGCATGGCACGTGGAATCAGTGATACCAGTGTTGCACACCCCACAAATTTCACCATGCATTTATCGTGATTCGTTGCTAATCGTGCTACACAGCGTCGAGAGTGGCTGAATCGGAGGGTCAAGGGTACCGAAAAGTGAGGACATTTTATCATTATGTAGGCCCATATTATGAAAATTCAACTACCATACTGATCGCTTTGGATGATGTTGGCAGTTCTGTATCTACTCCTGATGAGGTGAAGTGAATTATGGGGAAGTATTGATGTAACAAGATACTATCGTCTTCTACAGACTCAAGAATTTTTCAGAATCTTTACTTGAAAGAATGATTATTTACAATTCCCTGCCAGAGAACTAGCAGGAAGTTTGGTCTACAACATGCATAAATATGCATTTTTCTGTATTCACGGACACTGCCGGGTTGTAATGAATACATTGATATTCAATGGAATCGTTACAACCTGGAAGTGTCCGTGACTGTACAATGCTAGTCCAAGTGTCTTTACAAATAATCCCTGTCAAGATGATTAGTTAAAAAAATATCATGGAACCTCTTACCACAGAAAAATTCTGTTTTTTTTTTGTGCTATTTAAAAAACATGTTTTGAGACATTCTTCTGAATGTAGCAACATAAATAAGTATCCCTTGCTCTAAAAAAGTTTTGTCTTGTAAAGCTTAGTTTTTAAGTGAAAAAAAAAGAATTTCCCAAATTCTGAAGGGAGTGGGTTGTACATTGGAATCCAGTGCTGTCTGAAGGTGGATTTTTACATGTAAGTTCCATATCCCTGCATAGTTAATGATTTGCACAACTGCTTAGACCTGCTAATTTTTAGTCTATAGTATTGATATTCTATAGAGTGCAAATACTAAGAAGTAAATGTATTATTTTCTGTAGATCTTTACGATTTTTCTGAGAAAAATCCTGTTATTACATTTTCAGTGAGCATATTGTGTTCACAATGTACACCCAACCGCAAATGTAATGGTAGAAAAAAAAATTGCACAGCCGAAAATAAGTTGGCAATGCTGCGCACACCGAGGCATTCGTGAAATCTTGTTCTTATTTTGCTTTGCTTTTACCATGACACGATTATAATTTATCGCAACTATGAGGATGGATGATAATTAGGTTAAATTGATAAATAAACACTACAGAGATAGAACTCCATGCCAAGACCAGCACTCGAACTCTGAAGCAAGAGCGGGGAAGTTTAGTCGTATTGTTCTAACTCTTGGACACGAGTTAGTTTATAATTATATGTAATTGCTAAGGAGTATTTATCTTATATTCATGCGTAATAGCTCTGTCTGGACACTTGATTTTTGGGTGGTATTAGATCGAAAATTAGTTCTTCGGGGACAATCCTCTTTCTGTTTGACTGGCGCTAGGGGGAGGCACATCTCGTTCATAACAGAGAAACAATCATAGCATATAATTGAAGTGTGACGTGAAAAACACTATTTTTATTATACGTACGGAGATCAGTTGGATATGGGCAATTGTGACATGCAAGTTTCATTTTCTCATTATATCTAAATTGTATCCTAATTGATAATCTCGAAACAACGCAAAATGTTTCCTGATTTACGTGAATTCATAATGATTAAACTAAACAGGACCTACATTTTTTAAATGTTAAATCTGGGTGATGGATTTTGTGTCTCAACAGGAAACGAAAATATACATGCAATACTCATTCACTACCCAGCGGCAGCTGTAAATAAACTAAAATTGAAATGAAGAGGTAATATTCATATTCATGATAAGAGAGAGTGGTAGGAGGTGCAGTAGGTAAACCAAATATGTAAGGAAAATATGTAAGTGTCTACTGTATGTTAAAATTTTCGACCTCCGTGGAGGTATGGTTACCACAGCGCACTACGACGACAGAGATTCTGGGTTCGAATACCGGTCTGGGCATGGTTTTTAGTTTGTCCATCTATCATATCATCACTCATCTTCATCGTCGTGATTTCTCAAAAGTGGCATAAAAACGACACTAAATACCAAAACTTAAAATCTATTTGAAAATTAGAAGCTCCTTTCGACACATCTATTATCCGGAGATCCAATTAGCCACGGGGTTGGCCATTTCATGCTTGTCAGTTCACCAAATGTATCTATTCGCCATTCAACATCCATAGGTAGAAAAGCAACAGAAGATAACGAGAAAAAAAACATTCACCTATCATCAACCAGCAATTTCATGCTGACCAAATCCACACACCATTCTTATGGCATTCGTATTGCGGATTGGTCTTGAGGATTAAAGATCGCCCATTTCCTGGTTCAACTCGAGGCAATTCAGGTGTCTTATCAAAGCTCCTTGGAGCATGCAGGGTTTCCAATTTATCAGTCAAAGATCTGCGACAATATTACTACTACTACTACTACTACTACTACTACTACTACTACTACTACTACTACTACTACTACTACTACTACTACTACTACTACTACTACTACTACTACTAATAATAATAATAATAATAATAATTTGAATTGTTATATCCATGCAGCATGGAGAAAAGCACATCATTCCAAACACGCGTCATTCAGAGTGAATGCCTTCAAAATAAACAAATAATTCCTGATAATAAAATATGAGGGCACCTTTGATTTATGAGAGGAAAAAGTTATTTTGTATCTTAACTGCATCAAATGTTCAATGCACATGTATTTTTTTTTTTGTGTGTGTGTGTGTGTGTGTGTGTGTGTGTGTGTGTGTGTGTGTGTGTGTGTGTGTGTGTGTGTGTGTGTGTGTGAGAGAGAGAGAGAGAGAGAGAGAGAGAGAGAGAGAGAGAACAATGAGCATTAACTAAAGAAAGTTCTTCGTTCGTTGTAAGTGGGTAATGTATAGTTAGGCGGACAAGAATACACAGCCACCAGTCCACCTTCCCATTGTTTACACTTGCACGTTTAAATTTCTGATTTCAAACGACAATAACATTTCAAACGACATTCCAGATGTGAATTATCGGGGACATTTATGCGGGGACAAGAGCTGAAAACTTCCAACAAATTCCGGGAATCGAACCCTGATTGCCTGCGTGGTTGTCAGATGCCCTACCAACCAGACCATCGCATCTCCTTTGATGAGTTCCATACTTTGATTATTTCAATTTATTTTAATATATTTTCTTGTTTTTATGGATTTTCTACACACTTAAAATGTCTCACCTCGTTGACTAGACAATTATTTTGTATCAAAAAAACAAACGTGCTCCTAGAATTTGTAAAAATTGAATGACTAGAAAGTAATTTCGTTCTATTGCTTTCATAAATACTATATTTATGTAGATCTCTACTGCTTAATAGTAGTAGTGGTATTAGTCGTATTATTTGTAGTAATTCAACTAATTAGTTAATTATAAGTATTATTAATTAATTACAATTATTATTATTTAATTACAGTTTAATAAAACAACGTGAATTTGGAGAAAGCTTTAGAAATAACACCCCCTTGATGAAATCCTGGGTACGCTACTGCTTGCTTCCAAGTTCGAGTCCTGGTCTCGGCATGGAGTTCTATCTCTGTAGTGTTTCTTTATCAATTTAATCTAATTATCATCCATCCTCATACTTGCGATAAATTGTAAACGTGTGATGGTTAAAGCAAAACAAAATAAGAACCAAAACAATATTTTGGGGAGAACTGTGTAGACAGACAATATGCTCCCGAAAGTTGCCAATCGACGTGTGGCATGACCTTCAATACTGAAGTTGTGCGTTGAAAAAACTTTGCTTGAGGCTCCTCAAGTGTCTTATCACGAACGTCTCGGTCCGCCCAGCATTGCCAACTTATTTTCGGCTGTGCAAATTTTTTTCTACCATTACATTTGCAGCCGGGTGTACATACATAACGTTATTTCTCATGTAGTCTGCGGTTGTCACAAGCATAAAAACACAGTTTTTTTTTGTTGTGACGTTTCAGGAGAACATGCTCTCTTCATCAGACTTATTTTTAATATGATTAAAGACAGTTACAACAATGGTTAAACATTTTTCACAAAAAGAATCGAAACGACTTGAGATGACCAGACCCCTCTCCGATTTTCTTCATATTTGGCATACTCACTAATTGAGGCCTCCTAATCACGAATCTGAAGTTAAAATTTGTCGGAAACGTCTAGAAATTGCAAAATAAGCGAAAATAAGGCATTTTTGGACTGGAAACTCTATTTTCGCAATTTTTTTTGTTTCACAACTAAATATATACTATATTCCTGATACTACCACAACACCAAATTTTAACTATGTTTGCCTAACCTAACCGAACTAACCTAACCACGTGCCAATGGTTCGTGGGGCTAGCGTCAATGGTTCGCAATTATTTCAAATTTCTAGATCCTGATACTAACACGACACCAAATTTTAACTATGTTTGCCTAACCTAACCGAAACTAACCTAACCATGCACCAATGGTTCGTGGAGCTAGCGCCAATGGTTCGTGGGGCTAACGCCAATGGTTCATGAGGCTAACATCAATGGTTCGCAATTTCTAGATGTGACCGACAAATTTTAACTTCAGATTCGTGATTAGGAGGGCTCAATTAGTGAGTATGTGAAATATAAAGAAAAATCGGAGAGGGGTCCGGTCATCTCAAGTCATACCAAAGAATCAAGTTATATAACAAACTCAAATATTATGGATTTGATGAAAAATCGGTGAAGGTAATCTACTAATTATGTAATAGGATATAAGGGTCCCGGGTTCGAATCCCGGTCGGGCTTGGTTGTTTGTGAATGTCCATTCATCAATTTCATCATTTCATCACTCATCCCCATCTTCGCAAATTAGCCAAGAGGCACAAAACGCGAAGTAAAATAAACTAAATCAAATCAAATGTAATAGGATACAGACTGTGTATAGTCAAGGTAACTACTCTCGGGGTAGAATAGTGAAATATGGTGTACCACAAGGTTCTGCATTGGGACCTCTTTTATTTAATATATATATTAATGACCAAAGTGATGGATATTTATTTGCTGATGATTTTGCACTCAAAGTGAATTCTCTGAATCAAAAAGATAACAAAGAAATACTAGATAATCGAACAAATATTCGTAAAAATTGGTGTGCATCCAATAACTTAGCTCTGAACCTAGAGAAAATGTGTGAAATACACGTGCCGCAAAATGACTTTGGACCTCATAACAAAGGAACAAAAAATACAGAGAGTTCATGTGAAAAGCTATTATTAAGCTATTAGATACAGCAAAAAATGCATACATTAGTACGAAGTCATGTTGCCTTTACTTTTGAGAACCATTTGCATACGCTTAGTCATGGAATCACTAAGACTTTGGAAGTAGTTTAAATCCATGTCAAAGCACCACATTTTCTTCAGTTCTGTTTGGAGCGTCTGTAGGTTTTGAATCTTCTTTCCCAGGAATTGCTTCATAAGATGCCAACAATTTTCAATTGGGTTGAGATTGGGGTTATTCCCAGGCCACTCGAACATCTTTATCTGTTGTTCCTCAAGCCATTTCCTTACCTTCTTACCTTAAATGGTCCGTAATTAAGAATGTTGCGATATCGGTCTGCGTTCATCGTCACGTTTTGCGGTAAGAAATATAAACGTGCCCTACCCTTTTCACCTGAAAAACACCCCCACACCATTACAGACTGGTAGTGCCTAACGGTCAGAACCATATACTTTGGGTCATATCGATCTGAAGATGATGGACGTCGAACCTTAGCAGCTTCCATTCGGAATAAGATTTCATCGGTAAACATGACTTTCCTCCACTGTGCTGGTGTCCAGTGTACATATTTGTTTGCAAAAGCAAGATGGTCTTTCTTCATGCAGCCGGTGAGTAGTGGCTTCTTAGCAGCAGTACGACACGGCAAATCCAAGTCTTTCTCTAAACGGTGCTGGATAGTGCGAACACTAACGTTTTCCAGCAGACTCGCGTGCATTTCTTTAAGTTCTGATGCTGTCAGTCGATGGTTTTTCTTTATTTCTCTCATTAGGAGAGCGTCTGTAGATTTGGTTGTTTTTCTTTGCCTCTCACCACCGAATTTGTGCTTTAGAATGACAGTCGGAGGCAGTCCTCTGTTGGCTGTCAGTACCTTCATTATGGTTGATTTTGCACGACCTGTTTGTTTACATATTGTCTATTGGGATGTTTTCACATCGCCATGCAATAATACTGGCTTTTTCTACACTGCTACAGTACTTTCCCGGCATATCACAAATACACCTGTACAGTAGTCAAATATCCAACACAAAGTGCACCATACGAAAACACAACAATTTATCACACACACTACAGCAGAAAGTCACCATTCCTGTGTCAACTAACAATATGAAATGAAATGAACTTAATATAAACTTTAAGCTAAAAGATTAAAAAATCGGCAACTTACGTGTGTGAGTATGAGATATTTTTCGTACTACGTTTCGGAGGTTACACTACCTCCTTCTTCAGGTTGAAACGTTGTTATTCAGACACCTGACATGGTGCCTCGTCGTGAAAGTGAAGGTTAAGGATTTAGGTTAAAAAGTTGCTAGAAGGACACTTTCTAAAAAAGAGTATAAATTACACATCTAAAACCGCGCAATACTATAAAAACAAAGGAACATCCAAGGCTGAAGTCGGCGAACTGCCGACCAATGCACAGGGTAGACGAATGCACAGTGTCAGCCCGTACCTGGGGAAAAGGAACTTCCCCTCCTCAAACCTTCCAAACTGGGGCTCGGGAGTCACCAATCCAAGGAGAAGTCGACCTCCACCTCGGCGGCTTTCCTAACCTCAGGAGTAACATGGAAGCCCATTTCGTCCCTAAACATTGCGGCTTTATCCCATTTTTTAAAGAAATTAACCCAGCCGTCTTCTAAATTCCCATCGTCCCTATTAAGCTTATTCCAATTTTCCGCGCATATATAAGCAGCTTCATATACGTTCCTGTCCAATTTATTGTTAACCTCCCTAATAATTTCCCTTTTAGCAATCCTATGTCGGTTAACCAATATATGTTCAGACAATCCGGTTTTGGGTATGCCTTCCTTTACGTCCTTATCATGCTCTCCCCACCTGACTTGCATACTTCTCCCCGTTTGTCCCACATATTCCTTTCCGCATTCACACACTATCCTGTACACCCCTTTCCGCTCCTCAGGGTTATTGCGTCTATCCCCCCTCCCTTTCTTATATGAAGTAAAGTGCTTTTCAATACTCCGGGGCGCTCTTACCCCACATTTTATTCCGTAACCCCTCACGGACTTTTCAATTTTCTCTGAGACCCCCTTAAAATACGGGATCCCCACGAAACATGCGTCTTTTTCGCCGTTTTCTGTCCCAGTTTTTTTACCCTCTATGTCATATTGCGATGTTTCTTGCCTAACGATCCTTTTGGCTCTCCTAGCTACTTTTTCCAGGTCGCGGATAGTGTACCCATTCTTTACCCCCACTCTCCTTATCCATTCCCCTTCTTTCCGTTTCTCTTTCTCGTCATTGCACAGTCTTTCGGCGCGAATGTAAAAGTTAAGAAAAACATTTAATTTGGTCCTATTCGAATGTTGGGATCTCTTATGGAGGTACAGCTCTCCAGCTAACGGTTTATGAAAGACCCCCGTAACGATCCGTTGTCCGGTTTTAGAAAGGGAGGGGGGATAGACGCAATAACCCTGAGGAGCGGAAAGGGGTGTACAGGATAGTGTGTGAATGCGGAAAGGAATATGTGGGACAAACGGGGAGAAGTATGCAAGTCAGGTGGGGAGAGCATGATAAGGACGTAAAGGAAGGCATACCCAAAACCGGATTGTCTGAACATATATTGGTTAACCGACATAGGATTGCTAAAAGGGAAATTATTAGGGAGGTTAACAATAAATTGGACAGGAACGTATATGAAGCTGCTTATATATGCGCGGAAAATTGGAATAAGCTTAATAGGGACGATGGGAATTTAGAAGACGGCTGGGTTAATTTCTTTAAAAAATGGGATAAAGCCGCAATGTTTAGGGACGAAATGGGCTTCCATGTTACTCCTGAGGTTAGGAAAGCCGCCGAGGTGGAGGTCGACTTCTCCTTGGATTGGTGACTCCCGAGCCCCAGTTTGGAAGGTTTGAGGAGGGGAAGTTCCTTTTCCCCAGGTACGGGCTGACACTGTGCATTCGTCTACCCTGTGCATTGGTCGGCAGTTCGCCGACTTCAGCCTTGGATGTTCCTTTGTTTTTATAGTATTGCGCGGTTTTAGATGTGTAATTTATACTCTTTTTTAGAAAGTGTCCTTCTAGCAACTTTTTAACCTAAATCCTTAACCTTCACTTTCACGACGAGGCACCATGTCAGGTGTCTGAATAACAACGTTTCAACCTGAAGAAGGAGGTAGTGTAACCTCCGAAACGTAGTACGAAAAATATCTCATACTCACACACGTAAGTTGCCGATTTTTTAATCTTTTAGCTTAAAGTTTATATTTAATTGTGAGTAATCCGCACCTTACCAGTATGAAATGAACTTGCTTATCAGCAGCAATACGCTGTTGCCAGATACGTTCATGCAGAAACAATTCAGTGTTCCAAACAAAACAACACTAGATACAAGGCTACAAAGTAATAGACCGCCTACTACGGCAGATTTCACATGAGGTCCGAAGTCATTTTGCGGCGAGTGTAAATGTTACTTATAATAATACGGCAGCAATAGAAGACACGAATCAATTAAAATTCTTAGGTCTATATATTGATACACATCTAACATGGAATGATCATATTAATTATACAGCTAAAAAAAATGTTACGTAGACTGAATGGATGTGTAGATAGTGATGTACTATTGAAAGTATATTATGCTCAAATTCATAGCATATTTCACTATGGTGTGCAAGTATGGGGTAATAACATGCAAATATATAAAATATTCAAACTTAAAGAAAAAGCAGTAAGAATAATCTGCAAGGAGTCCCCTAAATCACACTGTCACCCTTTATTTTTTAAGTTGGGAGTACTCTGTCAACCGTGTGTATATCTATAGGATCTTATATTTAGTACATAATAATTTACAAAAGTTTCTGTCAAACAGTATAAATCACCAATACAATACAAGAAATCGAGACAATCTAACTATAAGAAGATACCAACACAGTAAATCTAAAAGAGTATGACTTATATGGCGGTAAAAATTTACATCAACTACCACAATACTTAAAATCTCTACAAATGAATAGTTTTAAGAAGTGTATTTTAAAAATTTTGAAAAATGAGTGTGTGTATGAAGTTAATGAATACTGCTCAATACATTTTGAGAAATACTTGTTCAAAGAAATTTATACTAGAGATCTTGATACATAAAATTTGTCTTTACAATCACTAATACGATACAAGAAATCTAGTTACCTATTTATTTATTTCATTTATTGTATAAGTTAATGATGTAGATACATTCTTGTAATGTCTTATGGCAATAAAGATCTTATCTTATACAATGGATGTTGTAATGTAGCAACTTAACTGTGAAACAAGCAGTCTGTTTTATTATTATTTTGGAATCTTTAAAAATTATAAATCCCAAATATCATCAGGCAATTCAAAATCATCATTGCTTTTACAGAGATTCTTGATGTTTTCCGTTACATTACATTTTAAAGATGGTGGCCTACACCATTTGTGAAAAAGAAAACTCCATAGTGGGTATATGTTACCATTTTCATTATTTAATTTATTCCAGTGTATTCCTGAAACATCACAACAATACAACTGTGTTTTTATGCTTGTAACAACCATAGACTACAAGAGAAATAATTCTGCAATGCAAGCAATCAGAGGCGTGGCGTGTATGTAGCCGGTGTTACTGCAGGTAACAGCAAAATGTAAAGAATTATAAAAAAGTTGTTTCAATAAAACATTGTTAAATACATTAATGAACACCATTGCCGTCGAGTAGATATTGCCTAGGACACTTTTTCTGCAGCCGACAGAAGCGAAGAGGGAGGCCGATCCGCTACCCTGAGGAGGCAACAAGGGAGAAGAGGGTGCCAATGCAAGGAAAGAGTGGGGAAGGACTTTGGGGCATAGTGTGCTATGGGGTTATTCATATGCCTGTTAAGGGGCCCTGTTGCCGTTCGTACCTACCGGATCAGCCAGTGTTGTCACATTGGATTGGCAGAAAAGAGCTAAATCCACCCTAAAATAGGAATACCATTTCTGTGAAGCAACTAGAGGTAGACATCAAAGCCAAGGGGATTGAACTACAACTGAGACCAGTTAGGTAATAGACGTAAATATAGTTCCTTGGTGCGATTCGTGATTTGGACAAACCTTGCTCCAAAATACTAAGTTGGCAACAGTAGTACGTACAGCTGGGCTTCCCTTCCACAAAGGAGCAGAGGTCTGTCGTCTGCTCAGTGCTCACCACACACAAACGTCAAACTGACCGGAGAAAAGTGTGTATCTTCTTCTTCCCCTTCGCACCTCATTACAAAGAAACGGAGACAGATGAAGGATTGACAAGGGTCTATCACTATTCATTGGATTTTCGTGGTAACTGTCTCATGAGTGGTAGTTCCTTCTATTAGTATTTGTGGCTAAATCACTGTGCTGATTGCAAAACAAGAACGAAATGAACAAATATCTTGCTCCAAGACATGTTTTCTTTACCGGGGGGGATAACATCTAGCAGGCATAATTGTCGTACTGATAGCCGGTAACACTTTTGAAAAAGTCACGCCACGCCACTGCAAGCAATGCATACATAATAACATGCCTTTGTTTCTTATGCAGCAATTTGTTTCTTTGTATGGCTTTGCAAACCACAATATATGTATTAATTTGGTTTGTGTGAAACTGGTCTTTCAGTTTCTTCAGGGCTGTGAAATTTTTGTTAAGTCTGCGAAACAAGAATATCTGAATCAATATTTCAATGTATAAATATATGCATTGCTTCCAAATTTATTCACTGCACTTCATTAGTTAGACTTACCAATAGAAATGCTCATCACATACTGGCACTGAAAAGAAGTGAACGTTTGCAATAAAAAATATTAGTATACGCACTGAATCATAATTTTTATTTTCAGGTCTTTTAAGGTTTTAAATTTCATGGAGTTTCATCTCTATTGGAAAGGAATATAATTTTAGCCTAAAGGGGATCTTAACAGGGAAAAATATTTTAGTACAAGCCAGGAAATGTAAAACTTGGTAAGCATTTTGGATGTTTTATCTGCTAAATTTTTTTCCTAAGCTTTTACAGAGTGTAACAGAAATTTTGTTAGAAGTTATTCGTAGAGTGACCTATAAAGTTTTTGTAGTTCGGCAGTAGGAAATCGAAGTTGCACACATAAGATGAGGAACTACTGTCTGTCCCTCTGCTGTATAGGAATATGTAATCCAATATACCTATACAGTTTCATCGTGCAAATAGAAAGTCTTTCTTCTTTTCAAGAGTTACAACTACTATGTGTATTAAGTTATATACCAGGAGTTTCAGAAATAATTGAGAGGTTACAAAAAGTAAACTTAACGAAATTAACTATTATGTTATTCAAGGAACATTTGTAATTTTTTGTTAGTACTTTATCTTTATCTGCATTAGAGAAAAAAAATCAAATTCGTCTATCCATAATTTCACTGAAATATTTATACAATTGTGGAATTCATATAATTTAAAACTACTAGATTTCCAGATTATATGTAAATTTGTTTATAAGTTATTTTATATTTATAAACACACACACTGCTTATGTTAGGACTTTCTTTCATACAATTTTAAACTACAGTAAAACCTCATTAATCCAGACTAATGGGGGGATAAGTTGACCGGTTTAACGAAAGACCGGATTAACGGAAATAGCCTAAAAGAACAGTAGAAAGTGCATTAAAACTGTAGAAAGTGCATTAAAACTCCGTTTATAACAACAAAACACGTTTATTATGGTGTATTTAAAGGGCATAGGCAGGGCCAAAAAATCCCGGTCGCCATGGCGACTAAACATTTCAGCCTGGCGACTGTGATCTTTTGCTGTAATATTGCCGTTTTTTAAGTTTGCATCTACGAAATTGTGAAGATTCTAAGTTCAAATTGCGGTACTGCGTAAGTTAGCTAATTATTTTTTTTTTGTTCAACATTGTGAGCATTCCATAGAATCAGTAACAATTTCTTACTCTTTGTCCCCTAACCCCCCATTTCCTGCTTTCTCACATGATTTAGTGATGTTTTGAATACGGTGATGCTCATCTTCTTATAGATTGATTGATTTGCTTTATTTTACTTCGCTTGTTGTGCCACTTTTGGCTAATTGGCGAAGATGGAGATAGGTGATGATATGATGAAATTGATGGATGAACACTCGCAAACGCCCAATGCCCAGGTTGGGATTCCAATCCAGGACCCCTGGCATCGTAGCGCGATGTGATAACCACTCCACGACGGGGGCCGGCTTGGCACCTGATTTTCAGAGCTGGCGCCTAGCTCTGAAGATTTTTCGAGCACTGGGCACAGATCTAAATACACTATACAGTACAGTACAAAGTCTGCGGGAAACAATTTCATCAGTGGTTGACTGCCCTTTTTTGGGGAAGTTCTCTTGTTGACTTCTAGCCACATTTAAAACCTTGCATTCTGCTTTTTTTTTTTTCCTTTTGCCTGTCCAGATTAATGAGGTTTTACTGTATATTGGGAGAACAAGGAAAATTTCATTAATATTTTATTGATAATGTATCATTATTTCAGGTTTCATCTTAACCCAACATTGAATTATGGGTTTGAAGGCTGCTGTGCAAGCACTGAAGTAAGTATTCAGTTCTCATTTATTTTTTTGTATCATAGTGATTAGATTAAAGTGTCATGAAACTGGAGTTTCTCAAATCAAATTTGCAAAGTCTGCATGAAAGGAGAAGTTGGACGTTGTGTGCTTTTTCTAGAAATAACAGCAGGTAGTTGATTATGTCAATGTGAGTTGGGCATTGTTCAGAAATTCTGATATCTAAAGCTAATTGTGGTCCCTCGTTACCATTTTTGAATGAGCACATTTCTTTTAAATATGTAATTTTAAGATAATCCGTAAAGAAAGCCATGCATGAAATATATTGAAGTACATGAGGGTATTTTCAGACAGGGTAAGGTGTAGTGAGTGAGTCACCATAATTTGTCTTCGTCTAATATTACACTTGAAGTAAGACTAACACCAACCAGATATTTTATTTGTACCTTTGTTTTTCTGACGATGGTGAAATTTCTTTTCAATTATAAATGTTAGTATTTTTTTCAAAGGTGAAATAGTGGGGGTCGCCCTTAGTATTTTTCTATAATAATGCTAGACTTGGTGTGGTGTAAGTGGACAGTTAGTATATGCTCTGACGAATCAGCAAAAAGAAGATAACACCAACAAATTACCTCGGGTTCTTTTGGAGGAACTCTACTACCATGCAAGTTGCTGAACAAAAAATATGCATCATTTTCAAAATGTTCATTTTTCAAATGGTTCTGTACATTAAGTACATATCATCTGACATGTAGCAATTTCCAAGAAAAGAAAAATTTTGTTGGTAAAATAGCAGCAGCTTTAGCAATAAGCATACTAGCTGATACTGATCCCTATCCTGTTTCAATTTTTTTTAAAATTTATTTTGAAAATGTCAAGAAATGCTGTGTAATGTTTCGACAATTGAATTTCAGGAAAGCAGAGAAGCTGAAAGAAAAGGTTCAGAATTCCAAAGATATTCTTAATGACAATGAAGCTTGGATGTGCCAGCAGCAGTTGCAGGTATGTTGATGTAGAGTTTCTACCTGTACTTCTCGCATTAGCACTATTTTTTTGTTGTTTATTTCTAAAGGGTGAAATTTGTCTTTCACTCGGAAACTCACCAAAATAATGGAAATTCTGATGATTTAAAAGTGATTGTTTCTTATGCCATACGTTCACGTAACTTTTTCTTCCTAGGCAATTAGGATAAGCTAGTATTTACTGATAAAATCCAGTGCAAAAAGTGTACCCTTCTAATCTTAATATAGGATTAGAAAGCTACAAGTTTAGGAGTATGTTGCTCTCATGACATAAGCACCCACCAAGAAGGGATTTTCCAAAATTCAACCTCAAGAAGGGTTGTGTTATAGTTGTGTAGAAGTATTCAATTGGAACTACACCTTATGAAAAAAAATGCTACTTTCGGTACTTTAGTATTATATGGACTACCTCCATACCTAACCTAACTTTCATATCTAATTAGTTTGGTTAGGTTCCTATGGCATACTAATTAGATATGAAGGTTAGGTTAAGTACCTATAGCATACTAATTGGTGGTAGTCTGTATAATACTAAAGTACCCTACTTTCTAATAGCAGTATCATTGGTAACGGTCAATACCAGTCTGTATCACTTCAATTCATCACTTTAGACATTTTTGTAATCCCTCTTTTATATTATTGACATCCCACAGTGTGCAGTTCTTAATCCAATTCCAAGTTTTCATATGTGTGTGAAGGACGTAAAGAAAATTGTGAAGTTGTTAGTTATTTTGGTGCTTGCCAAATTTAGAATTCTGAAATAACATTTACTTATGTTCCATTGTTGATTGTCTGTTTTATTATTATTTCAGAGAATATACCAACAAGTGTTGATTTTAGATTTGGAATATGCTTTGGACAAAAAGGTAGAGCAAGACCTCTGGAACCATGGCTTTAAGAACTACATTGGAACTCTTCAGTCTCTGGCTAAAGATAAAAAGGTAAGGAGATAACTGACCATTTAATGCAGATAATATTATTTATGGTGTGGAAAAGACCAGGTTTACTTGCACGTTGCTAGTGCACAAACAATTTAATATTGCTTAATCTGTAAATTTTCTTACATTGTTAACAATTGTGGATTTCTATAAATAGTCCGTGACTTAATGGTTGATTCATAATTAGGAGAAGAGAGACGCGGTAGTAGATAAATACGGAGAAAATAGTACTCACTATATCCGCGAAACTGTCTTTTTCTTCTTATTAATTTCAGTGACCACTGCCACGATCCTCGTTGGAACTTGTTGTACTGTTGCTTGGCATGCTTCTATTGTTCGTAGTTCTCCAGCTGACGCTAGGTGCATTGTTGTTAACTGCGTCCGTGTCATTAACAACACGTTACAGTACAGTTAATGATAATGCACCTTGCGGCAGCTGGAGAACTGCGAACAATAGAAGCATGCCAAGCAACAGTACAACAAGTTCCAACGAGAATGGTGCCCACTGAAATTAATAGAACAAAGAAGAAAAATATAGTTTTGCAGATACAGTGAGTACTATTTTCTCCATATTTATTTATTAATAGTTGAGTTACCATACTTTATTGCCGTTTGGCACTGTGCCATGTAGCCACACAGAGGCATAGAGGCACACATTCTTAATCTCGGCCAAATTGAAGATGATGTCATTAGCCACACCTTCTGGCCACCTTTGTCCCTCAGGTAAGAAAGAGTGGTTGAGGTCCAGATCTACTTATACATGCGGGTTGCTGTAAAATCCCCGCTTGAGATCATCCAGACCTCCTGCATGTTAGCTGGATCACCACAGGATTTTTAAATATTCAGTTAACTCTTTTTAATTTGAACTAAAGAAAAATTGAATTATCCAAAATTCGAGTTAACCAAAACATATGCCATTGATGATGATTTCAAGGGGATAAAGTTCTGTTCAAAGTACCCAGTAATTCGAATTATATCCAAGTTCAAATTAAACAGAGTCCACTGTATTTGTAAAAATGCAATTTCTTTTTCCAAGGCAAAACTTATCAATTATCTATTTAAATACGAGGGCAAGTCAAAAAGTCTTTGCACCTAATTTTTTTCTAGCTTGTTAAAAGTGTTATTACAAAAGCGAGATAAACGAGCGATGCAGTAGGCTTTTCTTGGAATGGCCCTATTGTAACTTCCGATTTCTTCCACTGCACAGTGCTGTTATCAGTTGGCAAGGATGGCCGGAGTGCTCGGGAAGTCCACGCCATATGAGCAGCAAAGTGTTATTCGTTTTTATGGTGCAAAGGACAAACAGCCACAGATATACACAGGAAAATGGAGCCAGTGTATGGGGACAAATGTTTATCAGTGCGAAGTGTGCAGTGGTGGTGCAAGGAGTTTGAAAATGAACGGGAAAATGTGGAGGACAATGAGCGATTGGGCCGACCTCGTTCCTCGCTGACACCGGACAACATTACCCCTGTTGATGAAATGATGAAAGCTGATCGACGTTTTCATCTGAAGGACATTGCCACTGAGCTTGGCATTTCCTATGGTAGTGTTTACGACATTGTTCTTCCATTGAAGAAGTTCCTGGCAGGACAGAGGTTCACATACGACACCGAAGTGCAGAGCATTGTTCGATGTTGGTTCCATGATCAGCATGCCATCTTCTATGCAACAGGCATTGCGAAACTTGTGGTACGGTGGGACAAGTGCCTCAACAGGTGTGGTGATTATGTGGAAAAATAACAAAAAGTACTTAGAAGATTGTGTATATCTTGTTTTTCTTTTATGGTTTGTAATCTGGCAATAAATGGTTAGGGGCAAAGACTTTCCAATTTGCCCTCGTATTATTATTATTAAAATAAAAGTTGTGGCCTCCCCGATGGCACAGTGGTAGTGTCGTCGTCTTGTAATCAAGGCACATGGTGGTTTGGATCCCACTTTAAACTGTAGGCCCAGTCCCGATTAGCCATACTCTGCATAAAGTGGATTAAAGACACTAAATCAATTAAAATAGAAGTTAATATATCATTCAGATTCTGAACTAAATTTCACTTCAGTTCCATATGCATCAATTTGCAAGGGTTTTGGTTTGAAATGTTCAACTATTACATCACAGTATTAAATCACCTGTTCCCAGTTCGGTGGCTGAGCACGTTAAGAGGTTGACTTTCAATTTCGTTCCTGACTTTGAGTCCTGGTCTGATCATGGGCATTCTTTGTGAGCGTCCGTTCATCAATTTCATCTAGTCACCACTCATATTCATTGAAAATGAGGCAGGAAAGTGACATGAAATAAAAAAATGAAACGCCTGTTATGTAACACATTACTAATGCAACATAAATGGAAACCTCTAATTTTGCATAATTTCCAGGACAATTGCACTCTGAATGTGTCGTGTAGGATTTTTAAGGACACACGTTGGAAAACTCCCTGTTAGTATGGATAAATAAATTCCATTCAGTGCTTTCTGATACTGATGCCATATTTATTTTCATTTCATATTGTTATAACACTTGTGTGCCGATGCATATACAGTCAGCCCATGTATGTATCTGCTTAACCAATTTTTACTTAATTTTTTTTTTCAGAATCCAAAACGGAGCGAATCTCAAGCAATGTTGTCTTGGTGCCTAGAAGCTGCAAGTGGTTTTTATTTGACACTCCTTCAAGAGATTTGCAGTGCATTTGATTTGGATCTTCCATTTAGAAGGTAGGTGACTTTATCTTCAGTCTTTTAATAATAAATAGTCCTGACAGAACAAACTAAACTTCATGTGCAGCAGTATCTGCTGTATTTACCACCACTAGCTATTAGTACTTGGAGATGGATGTTTAGATTTTATGCTCAAAGTCATGACTGTATCTAGTGTCCCACCCTCAATGTCATGTAGTCATTACTCTTCATCATTGCGATAAGCCAAAGGTGGCACTAAATGATACTTCATGGTGTCATGTTTCCTGTAAGGATTCAGTAGCAATTGATAATGAAATATAGTACTCCTTATCTGCAAACTGGTTTTAAATAAGTTTTTATTAATTTTGATCACCATCCTCATGGGAACTTGTTGTATACAAAAGTATTGTGCGATATTTTATTCCTCATTCTGTCTTTTAAAGGAAAGGCTCAGTGTACGGAAATGGAAAAATAAGCAGAGCCGTTGAGCATCTCAGCCAGCCCCACAAAAGTTCCTGCTATTATATTTGCCAGCACTGTCTTGTTCACCTAGGAGATATTGCCCGGTATAGGAATCAGAGTAGACAAGCAGAGTCATTTTATAGGTAAGTGTTAATGCATCAGAGAGAGAGACTAATTATATTTTTCATTGACTACACATGCAAGATTAAAACTATCATTAATAATATTACAAATAAAACATCCGTTGTCAATAGGAATCATATTAATTATACAAACCATTCTGGCCTGCCTAATTATATTAACATTCTTAAAATCCACATGATTTTGTTATGTACTATTCCTAGTATCCTTAGGCCTGTTGTAATATTTGTACATTTTTATTAAATGCTTGGTGTTTAAACCAATTCTGTAGTGTTGAAGTCATGTAAGCACTGTAATAACTACTGTGTCTTAAACTCATTGTTAAAAATCACACAAAACAAATAAGCAGCACGATATGAAACACTTTAAAAAGTTTTTAAGGGCTAGATTTATGTTATGCATTTACTATGAAAATTTCATAAAATGTAAGTAAAATTTCATGACTTTCCATATTTCCAGGCATGCAGTTCAACTTGCTCCAAGCAGTGGCCAGCCATATAATCAGCTTGCCCTCCTAGAAGCCAGCAGAGGGGATCGCTTGTCTAC
This sequence comes from Lepisma saccharinum, assembly GCF_977018435.1. Taxonomy (NCBI): domain Eukaryota; kingdom Metazoa; phylum Arthropoda; class Insecta; order Zygentoma; family Lepismatidae; genus Lepisma; species Lepisma saccharinum. The sequence goes on from NC_139251.1 coordinate 42,561,091, forward strand.
TGTGTTTCACTATGTTCGCAGTGTGGCAGTCCGACATTTCTTTCCAGCTGCAGCAACAAACTTGTCTCGAACCTTCAATAAAGGTGCTGAAGAACAGTGAGTATTATCATATAATATTTGATTACTTGTAGCAATTAATCACATGCGTGTCATGTCTTTAGTATCCACCTACCTTAGCCTTATGCCAGCTGCACACCGGCTCCGACACAACAGGATGCAATGCAATGCAACATGACGAGTCACAAAGCGACACGACACAACAATTCATTTTGTTTGTTGGCTAAAATCTGATTGCAGGGTTCAACCATGTATGCAATAGATCTCGGTCTGTCTTTTAATTTGGGAAGCGGGTAAGTATAAGTATAACAGTTTACAGCAGAATCAGTGTATCAATGTGTATGTAGAATTGATGTATCAGTTTATATGCTGTGAATTGAATAGATTTCTAGCAAATAATTGGTTAGAAAATACATTATTAACCATTTAATGTAGAATTCAATGTCTACATTTAATTGCTAATTTCCAAGTTGCTCCTGTTTGTGGACTGTGATTAGATGTCTGTGCCTGAAGAGATTGAATTTGCGCATGCGCAGAGTGTTTTTGTATCAAGCTGCTCCTTGCGAGACAAAATTCCACGGACTTTCATTCTTTTGTCGCAATGTGACTCGAGCCAAATGTTTTGTCTGGTGTGCGGCCGCCCACAGAGCTAAGGGATGAGGGGACCCAAACCAGTCCAGCAAGACAGTCCCCACACCATGACACTGCCACCATTGCCCTGCACTTCTGACACATGACACCGTGGGTCCATGCACTCATGTTGTTTTCGCCACACACGGAGTCTCCTGTCAGCATGGTTCAATGTAAACCTGGATTCATCGGACCAGACGACCTGCCAGTGCTCAACGGTCCAGTTGCGATGGTCCTTGGCAAACTGCAGGCGATGTTTGGTCATCACTGTTAGCAGGGGCACTCTGGTCGGACGTCGGCTGGCATAGCCCATCCGTGTTTAAGTGCGACGAATGGTGTGGTCAGACACTCGAGTCGGGGTTCCAACATTGTAATCAGCTGTTATATGTGCACTTGCAGCTCTCCTGTTGCCCTGCGCAATCCTACCGAGTCGCCTCTGGCCCCTCTCATCCACCTTCATTTTCCACTCGGAGAACGCCTTGCTGCTGGATGTTTTTTGCTTATTCATCCATTCCTTGTGCATGCATGACACTGTTGGCCTCGAAAATCCTGTCCGTGTTGCAGTTTGGGAAATTCTCACACCTGCCAATCGTGCACCGACAATCATGCCCCGTTCAAATGCCGTCAAATCCTGTTGCTTTCCCATTATACGCACACCACTCCGTGTACAGGTCGAATACATACTGGGGAAACTTCCACACCACAGCGAACTGGCGACTGGCGTCAGTTGACAGACCCTCGGTAGTTCATGTTTCTCTCGGTAGGTGTCTCTATTTTTTTGGATGTTCAGTGTAGTATGTGCTGAGTGTTCCTTATCAGCCTTAGCTTTTAACACAAGCAAAGAGCTTTTAGTCTTCAGAGACAGTTGCTGATTTTAGTTGTGGTAAGAGGCTGGTCACTGTGTAATGTGATGGTTGCAAATAACTCAAGTGTTGAAGCACCGAAAAATTTTATTTCAATCGATCTAGTGAATACAGTGGAACTCCGATTTATGTTCCTGGATTTTCAGTTTTCCCACATTATGCATTCAATGTTGATTGTCCCAACGTACGGAATTTTATAAAATTAACCCTCTTCTACATATTCCCACATTTTAAGTTCTCAGCTTGGTCCCCTGAAAAACATAAAATCGAGGTTCCACTGTATATTTATTTAGTAATTTGTGATCCCAGTATCCAATGTTTTAAATGCAAATTTTGTAATTTTTCCAAATTAAAAATTATGAATCTAATTGAACTACTTTCTTTCTCTCTTTTTTAAGGATAAATGTAGAAGGAAAAACTAAGATTTCTGTATCAGAATATGTGTCGCTTTTCCTGAAACTCCATGGTCTCCTACATACAGCTTCTGACTTGGCTTTGGCAGAGAAATATGTGAAGGTTTTGACATCAACTCTTACAGCACACGTGGCTACTGAAAGTTTCACCTCTTGGAAGCTTGTACAGGTGAGTTTAGTCAAATTTTTCAGCATGCTTTTCCTCTCTTTTCCTGTGAATGTTTTTTTCGACTCTTAAACACGAATTTTGGAGTTTATTTGACAATGTGACATTTCCTGAAGTCAAAACTATCCTGTGAGTTATGCAATTCGTGGAAAATCTTATTAATTACGCTGTAAATATTTGAGAAGCAAAAATACAGGAATAACTCTGAAAAGCCAGTTTCATAGACCAGGAAGTACTTTATTTGCTCCTGCATTTTACATTTCCTGAAATGTGAATTGCTTTTATCTATTAATTACTCACATTTCTAAGATCATTTTATTTCACTGGAATATCTTGTTATATGTTCTGTGTTGAGAATGGCCAGGAACCATTTGAATTACCCAAAACATAATAAATTAATGTTACAAGTGTTCAACATTGGTTCCTCACCTGCTTCACAAGGAAAATGCACGATGATGAAAACAGGTGTGACATGACCTAAGAGAGCAGACCTATTTTCAGGGTCTGGACCTACACTTTAAAGTGGGATCCGAAGCACTTGTGCTTCCACCAGGTATCAAACCCAGGTGACGACGTTACCACTTTGCCATCGGAGAGGCCATATCCTTCTAATAGCACATTTATGAAGTTACCAGAATATTAAGTTCTATTAATTTGGGTGGCCATTGTCACCAACCTCTTGGGAACTGCTTGCAATATTGCTTGGAAGGCTTCTAGTGTAGATTGTATTGTGGCATATTGCTAAGTGTGCAGTTGCCACCTGTACTGTTGTCTTCTGCTGCTCTTGGGTAATTGGTACTCCTACGTGGAGTGACCAGAACTAATTTAAGCATGGGATTTTCATTTCAGATGCTGACAATAAACCTGTTTGCATTGCATCACGCTGGCGGAGCTCTGGAGGATGGTATATGCAGTGACTATCAGCTTTCGGAAGAGGAGAAGCAAGTGAAACACTTGGTCACGGATTTGATGGCAGGATCGCTCAGCGCATATCTACTTCCAGTGTACACTCTCAAGGAAGGAGAGCCTTTACTGGAATACTTCGCTTTACCAGCAAGTTAGTACTTCTTAGCATTCCTCCATTTGTAATTTGAAATTTGTGATTTGTACAATACAGGAAAACCTCGTTAATACGATATTGGTTAATATGAAGTACCCTTTAATCCGAAGTTCTTCCCATTCCCCAGCCGATAAGATAGGATTTATAATGTATTTCAGTACGGATAAATCGAAATACGGATAATTTTTAATACGAAGTTGTTTACAAGACCCTTCGGCAAAACTGGTTTCGCTTAATTCGAAGTAGACACCTGCGTAAGTCGACAAGAGAAGATCGAATGTGGAGAGAGCTTGGATGTTATTTTAACTTGACATGTTTCCTTGTCCTAAGAGCTGCTGACAACTCGAGGGAAGCAGCTCGAAATGCCCGCTGGTCATTGACATTCTTTGTCAATGTGCATGGAAGTTCAAGCTCTTTCCCCGCTGAATGCGCCACCTTGGAAATATTCACCAGTGCTAGATGAGAAATGCAAGATAAGATCGCAGGAATGTTCCAAAATACAAGATGCATGGCACCTGGAAGTCTCACCCATCTGTCTAGCTCTGAGCTCGAGATTCAGCAATTTCCCGTGAGCGAGCAACTTTTGGCCTGCTAGCCGACAACTTCCGGTAACCACTTTCATTAAAAGCATGTTCTTTGTGCCCTGTAGAACTTCATAAAAAAGGGAAATTGTTACAGATTATCAAAGCCACATAGGCTATTTAAAGATCGTCAACCCGCTTAATGCGTTGTCATCTAGGTTTCCCGCAAAAGTTGACGTCGATCTTATCGATCTTACGTATGTTACAACTCCCGTTTCCCGCTTCAAACGTTTCCCAACTGTGCCAGTCATAAAATTTGCCAAAACAGTGTTATGTTGGCTGAGTGACTTCTCCCTTTTTCTATCAGTAAACAAGGGGGGGGGGGGGGGTCTATTCCTAATTGTTTCGGCCATGCTCGTGTGTGCACCCGGGCTCCTTGCTCTTGGCATCTAAAATAAAGCAACCAGTTCTGAATGCCTTCTTCAAAACAAACAAAAACCGCAGGATAAGAAAAAGAAAAGTGACCCCCTCCCTTCTCCTACAACAGCTCATTATCCGCCACTGGTGTGCATGGTAATGCGATAATTACAGAATTCACGTCCCTCTTTCTTAATGCCCGTATTATTGTCTGTTGCATGGTAAAACGTAATGCAAGGATCATTTTTTTTCCACACTGCTGATAAAAGTTTGATCCTCGACAATCGCCTTATCTTTAAAATGCTGAGGATTTCCCTTCTGCCACCTGCTGCTCTAACTTCCAGCCGGTCTCATTGTGTTTACGCTGCAGCTGGCACCAGTGTTTAGTCTAGCGTCTGGAAAGCTGTCGCTTCCTGATATCGGCAATGACTCATCCAGTGCGAAGGAAGAAGGAATAAGCGTCATTGTTTTGAATCTTGCAAAGCTGTTATGATTTGACGATAACGAAATTTGATCTCCAGAAAGAAAAACAAGAGTTAAAACAATTTCATGATGCACATAAAGTCCGCTTTTCTTCTGAACCATTAGCATGCTGCTGTGAAAAGAAAAAATGCTCAATGTAGGAATACGAGATGTTTTGGCGGAGCGACAGATCGCAAGTTGTGTGTTTACTTTTTCAGAGTGGATTACAATGCAAGGTTGAAGAAGGGTTTGGACTGATTCCTGCAAAGGGGGAGGGGGCCAATATGAAGTTAACTGAAGCAAAGAAAACTTTTTTTACGATGTGTTTTAGACAGCCGAACCAGAACGAAATTTACAGCCCCGATTTTTTTTTTTCCTCCCAAGAGAATCTTCTCTTACCAGTTAATCCTGTAACGGACAATGTTCTAGTGAACGCACATAAAATCCAATATTCATTCTGTCGGAGGGATTATCTCCGGTCTCTTGCTTGCGCCAGTGCGACTACTGTCAAGATTCTTCCGAGTTTCCGAGTTTCACTTCTTGCAATAAATGAGATTCTTTTCCTTTCCGTAGGTCTCCGTGCAAACGGGTTTCTTATGAACTAAAATTGTAAGAAGTTCGTGGAAGAGCAACGACTTTGCACAATTAAAAGAAAACACAGTTTTTGAAAAGACTCTATGCCACAACATGCATCCCGTGCATAACCGGTTGTATAACTAGGCAGGATAAATGGTGTTAACCGTCTCCTTGGGATCTTTGTGTCCACGTCTTTAAAACGTACAATATTATTATATAGTACATATAAAGCTTATTTTCTGAGCTACCACCAAGTATAAAACATCCGTTGTGGGGGTAATTTATACTCTACTTTATTTACACCTGAAAAACAGGCACCATCTTGAAAAGTTTGGATAACTCGAAGTCGTTTAATTTGAAGTTGACATTTTTTGGTCCCTTGAACTTCGTATTAACGAGATTTTCCTGTATCTGTTATTGATAGGGGCATTCATATTTTGTTTTTGACGAAAAGACAAAGTGTGAAATATCCCACTTTAATGTTTATTTTTCATGTTTTCGAAAGGCGTGGGGGCCTCCACGATGGTGCTGTGGTTGCGTGGTCACCTTGTAATCAAGGGGTCCCGGGTTCGATATCCGGTGGATGCACATAGTGGTTCGGATCCCACTTTAAACTGTAAGTCTAGTCTCAATTAGCCTTACTGTGCATAAAGTGGACTTAAAACACAAAATCAACCAACCAACCAACCAATCAAAAGGCATGAGGTGCATTTTGCTACCATGTTTTGTCACAAAATTATGCAAAATTAACTGCAGTAAAATGCGAAAAAAAACTTAAACACGAAATTTAATGTTTTTTTTTTTTTTACTGATGTGGCACCTTCTGAAGTCTGAATTATCCTGTGAGTTCTGCAAATCATAGAAAACTGATTACTTCTGCTGTAAATATTTGAGATGCAAAAATGGACTCCTCTACACATGAATAAACTTAATACTCGGTTAGCTATATAAATGTGTCATTCAGAGTGAAATGTTAATTTTTGTCTATTATGTGTAGTTTTTAAATCAAATTTAGGTTTTTATTTACCATATTAACACCAAAATGCTATTTTATACACTGATTTTGATCCCAAAATATGTACAGTTCTTGTACCGATATCTTAATCTTTTATTTACTATAAATATGTGGCTCTAGTTATTGATATTGTTATATTCAGGGCACCAAGATGAAAAAACTTGTAAAATCCCAGGAAAATTCTTTAACATTATCCTCTAGTGGAACAATGAGGATTGCTGGAATATGTAAAATTGGGATACTACTGTAAGTTGCTTGTTGATTTGCTGGACAGTGTAAATTATTGGATCAAGACAAGTGTTTATCCCATTGCCAGAAATATGTGTGTCTGAAAAGCTGTGTATTTTTAAATTTTAAATTGTCTTGTTCGCACAGTACGCTGTGATGCCTGGGGTCCCAAGTTTGAATCCCAGACTGGGTGTTTGTGTTCTTTGTGGGTGTCCCTTCATCAATTTCATCAGACCATCACTCATCCTCATCTTCATGGTTAGGAAAATGTGGCAGAAAAGTGAAGTAAAATGAACCAAATCAATCGACCAACCATTCCAACAATCTACGCTTTAATTCCTCTCTCTCTCTTCCCACAAACAAGAGTTTGAAAGGAATAAAATCTTTTCTATTTCAGTTAAACTGACTTTGGAGTGGATTCGTTTGGAACCAACTGTTCTTCTTGACTCTGCTTTTACAACAAGACTCCAGATATGGCCAAGCTTGTGCAAGCTGCTAAATGGACTTCAGATTTCATTGACAGACTTCAGTTCCGAGAAATGTAAGTATACAAATAGTGTTGCTGCCCCATGTACATGCATAATATTTGTACTTCAATACCCATGAACTTTCTAACGTATATTAAAAGTAGGGATGGAGCAAATTGATAAGTATATATTTGCCACCTCTACAACCGAGCATGTTTTCAGGTTCAAATCCCAGTGTAGCCATGGGTGTTCTTTGTAAGTATCCCTTCGTTAATTTCATCGTGTCATCGCTCCTTGTCATCATCGCAATTAGCCAAAAGTGGCAGGAAAGTCATGCTAAATAACAAAATCACAAGTACTTTATTTAATGAGTTATTTTACTTTTCATCCTTTCCTTCTTTTATCCCCATGACGGGGATGTGATGGCCTCAAAATGTTGATAGTCCCTTCATTTTTGCACTGTGTTGCTTGATAGTGCTGTAAATAGCGTATAACATAGAGGGGGAATTCTGCCATTTTTTTATTATGTACATTTCATGTAGCCTTGTTTACAAATTAAGTGTCTGATGCAAAACTCACCAAATTCATGTCAATTAAGGGGACGGATGGTATTCATTCATGGCATTCTTTAGATATTTCCAGTTTTATATAAGGTTGGTTTAATCAGTAAGTTTCATGCAATATTAAAAATGCTTTTTAAAAGAACGATCAAGACAAAGTCATAATATATACTTTTTGTTGGTAGTGTTATTTTTTTTTTAATTAATCTCAAATTCTTCTTCAAGGATGGGAGATTAAGTACAGCACATGGTAATAAAGTAAAACAAAGTTAAGAATGACTAAAGTAGGTTTAAAAAGTATGAAAACTTGATCAAACGATCACATTGGTAGCATGGCCAGCCTTTTCCTGTAGTTACTATGGAATGACAACTGCTTCATGATCAGATGCCATTTTTTCTTCTTCTTCCCCTTTGTCTTGTACTTAATCTCCCATCCGTGAGGAAGGATCTAGGTGAATCTGAAAATTAGAACTACCAACACAACAAAAAATATAATAAAAATAGTAATAATAATGCATCATGCATTGACACTTAATATTTTACAGTTACCTGACTTTTCCATCAAAATTGAATATAAGTTACAGAAATGTAGGACATGTTTTAAAAATTCTACAGGAACTTCTCCTGACTCTACAAGATGTACAATTCAAGTTAGAATTTTTTTCTTAACAGTGTGTTATTATTTTTTGTGGATCTTCTGAATATTGTTTGCAAGTGTTTACAACATATTATCATTTGTTACTTTCTAGATTGCCGTGTTCCTCTTCCTGAGGATAGAGATCTTCAAGGATTTTTGCCTTTGCAAAAGGCTATCAGTGATTTGAGGTGAGATTCAATTTGTTAAGTTGTCTAAGATTTCATGTAAAATATTATTTTTATTTTTAGTACATACAGTCAACTCTCGATTCTACGACCCGGGTATAATGACGCTCTCGAAGTAACGACGCTTTTCCCGGCAACCGTGAAAAATTTAGAAAAAAGTTGAAAAATTTGGAAAAAAGTTGAAAAATTGAAGGAAATCGGCCGAAAAATGCATTTTTTTTACTCATTCCCTTCACGAGCGCTCTACCGCTCACAATTGGGTCTAAACTAAAAATAGACACCACCACACCATGCTTGAGTGATATCCAATAGCACTTGACCTCTCCCCTCCCCTCCCTCAAGCGCACCAATGTTATCCGGCAGCTGCTACCCATCACGCCAGGCTTGTTTTGACATGCTTGCTCTTGGATACATGAGAAGAGAAGATCGAATGTGCTTGGATGTTATTTTAAATCGACCTTGACTTGTTTCCTTGTCCTAACAGCTGCTGAAAACTTGCAGGGGAGGGGGGAGCAGCCTGAAATGACTGCTGGACTTGCAGTCTTTGCCAGTGTGTATGGCAGGTCAAGCTCTTTCATCGATAAATACACCACCTTGTGAGATAAGATCACAGGAATGTTCCAAAATAAGATGCGTGGCACCTGGAAGTCTGGCCCATCTGTCCAGCTCTGACCTAGAGTTCAGTAGGTTCCCGTGAGTGAGCAACTCTTGGCCTTGTAGCCGACAACTTCCGGTAACCGCTTTCATTCAAAATGTGTTCTTTGTTCCCTGCAACACTTCATAAAAAAGCGAGACTGTTAGAGATAATCAAAACCACATAGATGAACTAAAGATCGTCGACTCGCTTAATGCATTGTCATCCAGGTTTCCACAAAAGTTTACTTTGATCTTACGTGCATCATAACTCCCTTTTCCCACTTCATACATTTTCCTAATTGTGTCAGTGTCGTAATATCTGCCAAAAAAGTGTTCCGTTGGCTGACCGACTTCTCCCTCTTTTCCTGTCATCAAATGTAGGGGGCGGGGGGGTGATGCTGATTATTTCAGCCACGATTTTCTTGCTCTTGTGTGCACACGAGCTGATTTTACAGGTGAGGGTGGAAGTGGACCTTGTTCTGGATATATTCTTGAAAACAAACAAAACCAATAGAAGAAGTAAAAGAAAAGTTACCCTCCCCCCTTTCCCCAGCTCATTCTCCGCCACTGGTGTGCACGGCAATGTTGATAATTGCAGAATTCAGGTCCTATTTTTTTTTATGCTGTTGTCTGCATAGGAAATATTGCCCGTATTATTTTTGTCTGTTGCATGGTAAAACGTAAAGCAAGGGTAATTTTTTTCTTCTTCACACTGCTGTTCAAAGTTCCGTCTTCAACAGTTGCGTTATCTTTTAAATGCTGGGATTTTTCTCTTCCGCCACCTGTTGCTCGAACTTCCAGCCGGTCTCCTTGTTTTTACGATGCAGCTGGCACCAGTGTTTTGTCGAGCGTCTGCAAAGCTCTTGCTTGCCGATAACAGCAATGACTCATTCAGCGTGAAGGAAAAAGTTATTGCTTTGAATCTCGCAAAGCTGTTTTGATTTGACAATAACGAAATTCGATCTCCTGAAAGGAAAACAAGAGTTAATATAACTTCATGTTCTGCACCTTTTGATAAGCAAAACTGTAAATTTAATTCGCATCCGCTTTTCTTCAGAACCATTTATGTGAGAGAAAAAAAAGTGCTCAATGTAGGATAGGTCGCTGAGACCGATTACAAAGACATTATTCAAGGGGAAAACTTTTGGAGGAGCGTGTGTTGACATCGAGAATACTCCTAAATCCAACATTAAATCATCGATAACATGAGAGTAAATAACGAGCTACCATTTTGATATGTGAAAATGCGCTGTTTCACAAAGCTTCTTTTCAGTTCATTTTATGCTGATGGGCTAATCGGGACTAAATATACATAAAGTGAAATTCAATTCCAAATATAAACGACTTTCGACTGGGAGGCTGTTTAATGACGTGTCTGCATTGGCTGAAAACAGATCGCATGTTGTGCGTTTCCTTTTTCACGCTGGATTACAATGCAAGTTAAGAAAGGAGTTTGGATTGCTCCCTTGAATGGGGGAGGAGGGTGAATGAAGTTGGTTGAAGCAAAGAAAATGTGACTTTTTTTTACGATGTATTTTATACAGCCGAACTAGAACAAAATTTACAGCCCCGCCTTTTTTTTTTTTTTTTTTTTTTTTTTTTTTTTTTTTTTTTTTGTCTGGTGCATAGAAAGGTTGTGTTGTTTCTCCCAAGAGATCTAATCTTATCAGTTAATCTTGTATCAGACAACGCTCCAGTAGACCCGTCAATTCTCCAGTAGACCCGTATAAAATCCAACATTCATTCTGCTCAATTATCTCCCGACTTTTGCTGGCGCCAGTCTGCTGGTGTCAAGATTCTTCGAGTTTAGCTTGCTATAAGCGAGAGATTGTTTTCCTTTCCATAGGTCTCAGTGCAAACAGGTTTCTCATGACCTACGTAGAATTGTAAGAATTTCCTGGGAAAGCAAAGGCTGTGCATAATTGAAAGAAAGTAACATTATTTTAAATCCTTTTTTTTTTGTGAAAACATTTTCATGTTCTATTTTCCTTCTCACAACACGCGTCCTGTGCATAACAGGTTGTATAACTACCAGGATAAATGGTGTTACCATCTCCTAGGCATCTTTGTGTCCGTTTGAGCTACGTTTAACCTGAAAATTGATGCAAATTCCAATAATAACCCCTTCGAAATAACGACCCTTTTCCTGGGAACTGTGAAAGGTTGTATCGAGAGTTGACTGTAGTTAAGTGTATATGTTAGGCATGGGACAGAATAATCTCTTATTCATCAATATGAGCATATTGGTTCATCAATGAAATTAGAGGTAATTGTACTGATTTGATATTTCTGTATATAACCTGCAGTCTAGTACATAATTCTGCCAATCTGTTATTGTTTTATGTACATCTAAGCCCCGCGACAGGTTAAGTTTGCAGCAACTTTTCACATATATAGACCCAAAAATACGCGCAGAATATAGTTCCGCTGCAATACTGCCGATTTTCTCACTGTCTGTGATATGAACAGCTCGGCGGTTAAGGCAAGACTGGCGCAGGACATGCTGAGCGCTGTTGTAGCATGGATTAATACATAACATCTGCTGCAAAGTTAACCTGTCGCGGGGCTTAGGTATAATTCATGTACCTGCATTTTATAGAGTAAATTTCTAAATATGGAATTTATTTTTCTGACACTTCATAGACATCTGATTACATACACTGATAAAGAAAGTACATACATCATTGTTAGAGGCACATATTTTTGGTAAATAAAAAAGCAAAATTTCAGTACAAAAACTGAGTCAATTTCGGGTTCAAAAGCGGTAAATAAAATAAAATATCGGTGTTATAGCGGTGAAAAATTGGATGAAAAGTGGTATATAAAAAGACATTTTGGTTTTAAAATTGTGAACATAATCCTAAATTTGATTTAAAAACTACACTTATTCCACAGAATTAACATTTCACTTCTAAGCACATTTATGTAGTTATCAGAGTATTAAGTTTATTTCTGTGTAAAGGAGTCCATTTTTGCTTCTCCAATATTAACAGCAGAATTAATCAATTTTCCGGGAATTGCATAACTCTCAGGATAATTCAGACCTCAGAAGGTGTTGCATCGGTGAATAAACTCTAAATGTCGTGTTTAAGAATTAATTTCGCTTTTTGCAGTTCATTTCGCATTGTTTCGTGAGAAAACATGGTCACAAAATGCATCTCACACCTTTCAAAAACATGAAAAATTAACACTACAGTGTGTTTTTCAAATTTCATTTTTTCGTCAAAAACGAAATATGCATGCTCCTAATCATTGTCAATTTTAACAGAACATTTGGCATTTAATGCATTCCTTAAAAAAAAGTAAAACCATTACACTGTCCCATGTGGGTGTTGTATCCTACACATTCTTGATCTTCGCCATAGAAAAGGTGATGTGATCAGCATCAAGCTCCAGCTGTCATTACCCCCCCCCCCCTTTCCCCTTAGAAACTGGAAGCCCCACAAACACTTTATGCAGGGACATTCCTAATACATACATTTTCACAATGAATACAAAACAAAGGCTGGCTGCCTTGGTGTTTGAGTTCATTAGGTGCTCAACTATCAGTCTTGTTGCTCACGGTTCTGGGTTTTATCAAATGTCTGGGTATACATGTATATTTCTGTTGATCCTTTCATACAAATCCAAAACTTTTGTATATTGATGTGGTAGAGTTTTGATATTAATGAGTCTTAAGTGACTCTCCCCACTCTCTCTGTCTGATGTTTATAGTATTTTTTAATGTTATTCCCAGGTTTAGCCCTCATGACTTAAAACTGGACATACTTGACATACAGAAAATCAGAGCTCACCGATTGGTGGAATTTGGCCGTTGGTTGTCGGAGCAAGAACTTGGTGGCCACAGATTGGTTGTGATTCGCAGCGATGGAAGTGGAGACCGAATTGCACCAAGTATCACATCAACCGTTACCGGTGTTACATCAAGCAATAACACTAACACTAATCATGCTTCAACGATGGAGGTGAAAGAACCAGAAATAGTCTTCGAGGCAGTCGGCCAGCAGGTTCCGCCATCCGATCTGATCAAGGAACTGGAGGAACTGAGCTTGACCAAAGACAGCATGCCAAAACTTCCCTCGCCTGTTCCATCCGACACCAGCTGGAGCACCGGAAAGTCAACGCCGGAAATCGAGCCACGTGGGCCGCAGAGTCCTAAGGAGGTCGAGCAGCAGGAAGGGGATGGGAAGGACAGGAAACCGGGGATCCTGAAGCCACAGGGCTCCTTGGAGAAGGCCAGAGAGAAGGAAAGGGAATGGGAAGTGACGACGGAGAAGGCTCCTGACATGGTGTGGAACCAAGTGGCTGTTACAACCAAGAAAGGAAGGCAGAACGTTGCCATGCAGGCCATAATGAGGAAAACTCAACCCATTTGTTTGAATGAAGAACAAAACACACCGAGGATATTGGAAACAAAACAGGTGAGTAGCAGTAGCATCTATTATTCTTTATTGTTATTGTAAGGGTCATACTAGGTATGGGACTGATTAATCGGTACTCTATCGGTATCGGCCGATATAGGCATATAGGTAAAATTACAGATTGTTTTACCGATCCGATATATCGATAAATATCTTATAATTTAGTGCAAAATTCTGCCATTTTGTTGTAATTTTTATGGATAATCTCGATGCCCTACTTTTTAAAAAAGTAATTGTCTAAATATTCAACTTCTTTTGTGCTGCAGTCACCTCAAAACACATATTTATTAAGGAGATCAATGAACATTTCAGGTTCTTCATGGACAATTTCTAATTTTATATCGGATCAGTAGAATATCGGTTATCGGCATCAGTACTTTATCGGTATCGGCCAATATTTCATACCGGCCCATCCCTAGGTCATAGCAAAAGTAATGAGTAGAGACCGGATGTTTTGGCACTAAAAACATATAAAATAGGCAGGCAAATAAGCACTTAATTTTCAAAATAGGCAGTAAAATAGGCATTAAAATACGAATAGGCAATAAAAAAGGCAATGAAATTTAACTCAAAATAATGAAGATAGACATACAAAGAGAAATAGGTGTTTAAAAAATATAGAAACATATCTGTACATTCTTTATAGTTGCTTAAAATAAACTAGGAGCTCATCATTAGAGACAGCAGTCCAATATTGTACTTAATAAATCACTGCAAACAGGAGTCACGTCAGCCCAAAATTTTCCATTGTGTAATGGCTACACACAATAGTCTGACAAAAGAAATTGTTGGCTACTTCCAACCAGTACGCAAATTATTTATGTATACACTTTATCACTGCACACAGGGTTATTTCAGTTAAAAAATTTACACTATATATTCCACACAGCAGTTCGAACTAAGAAACTGTTAAAATGCATTTCAAGTTTATACTGTACAGTTTGGCAGTCTCTGAATAAGAAGCACTAATTGCGGTTGCACATCACAACAAGGTATTTCTTCAGGTGATCAACCGACAAGTTATGTCTGCGATCGGACAACACATTTTTTAGAATTGAAAAAGACCTTTCAACCTCCACATATGTTACCGGAGCATACTTAAAGCACGCGAGAACATGTGGATCTAACTCAGTTTGTATATTTTCACCTTTCAGAACTTGTTAAATTACCCTTAATTTGTCCAACTCCTTATTAGCTGCAATAACTCGCTGACATTTCTCACGAACAGCCTGACCTTTAGCACCTGGTACAGCACAAATTTAGTCAACTGCAGAATGAAAATGGTCCATAGAATTTATCAGTGTTTCACTTCTCTCTTCCAGTAATGTTATTGTGTCTGGCAAATTTGAATAATGGGTGGTGATGAATCCTAAGTCGTTTCGCACAACAGAATTGTTCAAAAGACGCTGTGTTACAGGAATTGATGTTGCATCATCTTTAGATAAGGAATTAATTACTTCTACCACCTTGTGATAGTTGGTCACGTAATATACTGCAACAGATATCCAAGTACCCCATCTAGTTAGTATTGGCTGTTTCTTTAAACAAAAGTACCCGGGATGGTGCTGTGAGGAATATTTTCTTAGCATTGGAAATTAAAGAGTCAACTTCGGGAAATTAAACACGAATTTCCTCTGCAACTCGATGGAGAACATGCGCGACACATGTTCTGTGCAGCATAGCGGGGAAAATAACTTTAAAGGCCGTTGCTGCTTTTTTCATATATGGCGCTGCATCTGTTACAAACAAAAGTACATCTTCATGCTTAACACCATCCGGCCAAAGCAAAATTAGTGTGGAAGTGAACAACTGAGCAATTGCTGTACTATTAGTTTTTCCAGTTGCTCAAGAAGAAATATTTTGGGCTCTACATTGTGTTCCATTGTACCAATTACAACATTAGCAAGAAACCTTCCCATATCATCGGTTGTTTCATCAATAGACACCCAATCCCCCCCCCCCTAACTTCCTCCCTAATTCTTTCAATGACACACGTGGAACACCCTTCGACGTAATTTTTAGGCAGTGTTGACTCATTCGATACATGCTCACCTGTGTACTTCGATAGGAATCCCCTTAAAGAGGCATTCTGCAATTTCCACAAAGGAATGTCTGCCTCTATGAATGCATTACACAAATCTGCAGAAAACTGAGACTGCCTAGGAGAAAATAGCATATGATGTAATTAGTGACTGTTTTTACCTCGCTCGACTTTTGCTTCTCAATAGAAACTGATTTGTGTTTAGCAGTTTCTATGTGTTGCGTAACGTAATATTTTTTCGTGCAATTCACAGACTTTTCACATAACTTACAATATAACACCGATCCATCAGTTGTAAACACACTGGACCCGAATTCTTTCACATAGTTGCTCAATTTGGTTCTCAGAGAAGATGCTTCCTTGGGCATTTCTGCGAGTAAAAAGCTCAATACACACAAAATTTCCACCAGAAACCACAAGAGAGAAAACTACAATGATCCTTTGAAGAGCTTTCTCCAGACTTGGTGCACCTGTGGAATGTAACTCAGATAGCCAGCCCAGGGAAGTGCGAGGGGGAGAGTCCAGTCACCCTGGATGTCTCCTAGGAGCTTGGATTAAAGTGGATTCCCTTTGCTATGCATCCGATAGTCCTGCTAACATAGCCACGTAGCCATATGCGAGATAAACGGGGATTGCAAACTGCACATTTTACCATTTGAGCACTTTCCTGCACTCTCGAGACCCAATTTTTGGCATAGATAGCTTTTCCTGCTACTATCTACCCTGTTAGCCCATACTAGGCACTCGAGGGACTATCTTCACTATTACGGCAGTTAATAGTAAGTTCGGGGCCATTGTGTCCACTCGCGTATTTTAAAAACAGCACACTCATTGGTGGAGACCTTACTTGGTCAAAAACTAAAACAGAAGAGAAGCGTGAGGGCTAACCTCACACATGATAAAGAAATCTGCTACCTTCCTCATGACGTCATAACCTGGGATGCTTCCCATTGGCTGACTGAGGTCACAGGTAGCTTGGATCAAGTAGTTCCAAGTCTGGCCACCAGGTGTCAGACTAGGATGGGAGCTTTGTAAGCTCTGTAGTATTTTTACCAAAAAACATCGATTTTTTTTTATGCTTTTAAAAATTTAATCTAATGAGTAAATTATAGCACATGGTGCTCATGCATGTAAAATGGCTTTGGCATGTTGATGATAACTTATTTTGACATGAATTGCAGCTTTTATTACTTGATTCTATGCTGTTTCTTATATTGGCACATAATAATTAATGAACATTTCAGCATATTCAGACACTTCAAACATGTGACATCTCATTTTGTGGATTACATGAGAAAATATATTTTGATTTCAGTGATAAGAGTCAAACATACTTTCCAATGCAGCTACATTAGTATTGCTGTAACAATACTTTGGGTACTTTCATAAATTAATGTAAGGATATAGTATCTCAAGTAGGCTTAAGGTGTAATTTTTATGGTTTCACATGCACATATTAGTTCAATGAAGAAACAGTGAGATTATTGGTGCCAGAAAAATATGGTATAAGTTCTGTTACTTTGATGTACAGTTAGAAAATTCAGCTTTTATTCCTGCAATTATAACGTGTTTTAAAAATGGAACTATATTATACAGGGTGGGGTTGAAAAACCTGATGATTTTTAAAATTATATAGCACAGTAAATTAAAATAATAGTCTTATTCATGTGCTAGCCATATGTATGCCATTATTATTGAAAAAGAAAAATTATGATTTACACCAACATTAAGTGTGGAAAAGAAGATCTTGCAAATGGTGTCAGTTTTGGTCCACAGACTGCTGGGGTCGATTGCTGAAACTTCTCTTTTCTGGGTGAGAAAAACCTGCTGATTGTTGTTTCATTACCCGCTCCAGTAGTTGTGGAAAAAATTGGGTGCCATTTGCAAGATATTATTTTCCGCACTTAATGTTGGTGTGAACCATAATTTTCTTTTTTCAATAATAATGGCATACATGTGACTGTATGGCTAGCGCATGGATAAAGACGAACTCTCTTTTTTTTACTTTGCTGTATCATTTTAAAAATAATGTTTTTCTGCCCCACCCTGCAATAGTAAAAGTTTTACTAGTACTCAGGATGTTGTAATTCTGTATCTTTGAATTTATGGCAGGATGTTATTCTTTGGTATGTTTTGTCATGGTCATGTGTTGTTCTTCATGTTTTAAAGTCTTATATTGTTTTACAGGTAACATTTAAAACACCTTCTCCAAGTGTATCACCCAATAGTTCACAAGGAACAGATGAAAATAGTGTATTATCATCATGGCAACAGCAGGCTAAACAGCAGCAGCAACAGCAGCAGCAGCAACAGTCATATGCTTACCATCAAGCACAACAACACTTGCAGAGGCAACAGACTGTGTATACTAATTCAATTCAGCCGCAGGCAACACAGCAGCAACAGCATCACCATCAGCAGCAGTTGCCGAACATGCAGAGGGCTCCCCAACAAAACGACTTGAGACTTAGCACCTCTTACCCACCGGTCCCAAATTTTCCTCCTTTGAATCCCAACAGTGCACCTTTCCAAATTCCACAGGCGAACCTGCCGTTCATGAAGCAGGATATGTCATTATCGACGCATCATAACTCGACACCGAAGCAAACGTTCAACACCAGTGAGCCTCGTATGAATAGCATGCAAGTACCAAACCCAGGAGGAAGCCCTCAAGGTAATATGACAATGCAGGAGCAGCGGAACATGACCATGAACAACTTTCAGTCTCAGTACAACATGAAGGCTCGAGAAATGGCTTTGAACAACATGCGCCAGCAGACACAGTCATCGGTCAAGATGTCGCCGTACGGTTCGGTCGTAAATTCTCTGCAGGCATCAAATCAGTCGCATATCTGGCCGAGTGCCGATGGGCTGAATACATCTTCTCACATTTCTTTAGTAGACGAAGGAAAACTAAGTGGCATCAATGTGCCTCCGATCCCACCGGCCTCGTGGTGGGGCGAGAACAGCAACCAGAACCGACGTAGTCGTGCGCCGGTGAGACAAGGTTCAGGACAGGATGAATCCCAGCTTATGGGAGGAAACATGCCGTACACAATGAACTATTTGCAAGGCAGCGTGATGCATGGAGTTCAAAATCAAAGCAATCCAACGATGTCCAAGAACCCCACGGATATGGGAACATCGTCTGGATCTGTGGGGCTCGATTTGTACGGTGGTCCCCAGTCTCACGCGCTGGGATCTCCTGCAGGATGGGTGCAACCTGGACAGAATCTTCCTTCCTCTCACCATGTATCAAATCCTGCAAATTTAAACTTGGCTCAGCTGATTGGACATCTTCAAGGGGGTCCTTACTCTCCCTCTGCTGTGCATCGTCCGATGGTGCAGCCTTCTGATCTCTTATCTTCTTCTACAAACTTCCAACCCTCAAGAGTAGGACCTAAGATGTCTATGTTTAACCCAGAATCTAGAGGACTCATGTCAGAGGTAAGTTTATTTTTCAGTTTGAAATTAAGTTGGCACATGTCTCACTCAAAACTTCCTTATTCTATGATTTAACACAAGAAGCTTGTTTTCTGATTTATGCATGAAAATATATTCACTATTTAATTTGTCAACCGCACATATATTGATTGTATAGCAGGTGATGTGTGTATAACAGATGGCATATTTTTTCAACAGGTGATATTTCACATAGTCCTTGTTTGCATTATCAGACAGAATGGAATTGAAATAAAAATAAGAAAATAATACACATGTATATTTTTATTATATGGTGGTGGTTTTTTATATCAACACAGCATTGCATTGCACACCCCCCTCAAGGAAAATCAGAATTGTCCATCCCACCATCTCAGATTTGGAATACCGTATTTGTGCGTGTGTATAATGCGCACCCTGGTTTTTGATGGGTAAAAGTGACAAAAAATTATATCTCATATATAATGCGCAGAACAATCCAGTTTCAAGAAATGGCTTTCTGAGTTGTAGGTTGTAAAGCTGTTGCCATGCTGATCAAGAGTGAATGACGTCATACCTATTCAATTGCTCATTCCTTCTTTTTCAAAATATATAATTTTTTTTCCGTGACTAATGTAACATTTATACGAGGCACATTCAGGACCTTCCAAAGAGCAGTTAGCAGCACAAGATTTATTTTATTAAGGAATTTACACACTCCATGTATGTCATATTATTTGGCCAGTAACTAACTAACTAACTCCCTAGCCTTCTTAAACCCGAAGGTTCATGGCTGCAGCAACACAGGCCTTCCATCTTTCCCTATCTTGAGCAAGTTCTATATACTCTTTTCCATCCCTACCGATTTCCCTTAGGTCCATCTCAACGTTATTATTTGGCCAGGAATACATTTTAATTTTTATTATCTTTTTCCTTATGTTTTCTTTCATCCAAAGTACCAAAAGAAAAGTCGGAACGTTTCTTCAGGTTTTGATGAACTTATTTCAATCGCATTTCACATTAGTGTCGTTATCTTGTATGGAATACTGTTTCCATATTGAGAAACTGCAGGACTCAAGCTTTACAACGATATATAACATGATAGGGTTCCGTAGACATGAAAAATCAATGCAAGTGTCCCAAAATCATGGAACGACCCTTTACATAATACACACCACAGTTTTTGGTGGCAAAAATTTTCGAAAAAAGTGAGCATTATACATGAGTAAATACGGTATATCCTCTGTTCTTTATTTTTGGAATATCGGTAGAGACATGGATATTTGGTTTTTGACTGAAAGTGAAATAACATTCTGTAACGTTTATTTTTCATGTTTTTGAAAGGTGTGAGGTACATTTTCCTACCATGTTTTGTCAAAAAATGAACTTCAAAATGTAAAATAATCTCTTAAACATGACGTGTAGAGCAGAGTGTATTTACCAACGCAACTCTCTGAATTATCCTATGAGCTATGCAAAATCACGGAAAATTGGTTAATTCTGCTGGAAATACTTGAGAAGCAGAAATGGATTTCTTTATACAGGACTAAACTTAATTCTCTGATAACTACATAAATGTGCTATCAGAAAGGAAATGTTATGTATTGCTTTGATCCAGAAATGTGCTCAGTTTTTGTACCAAAATCTTGATCTTTTATTCACCATACATATGTAGCTCTAAATTTAGACCTTTTGGGAATTTAGAAGCGTTGAAAATTTGCTGCTCTACTACTTACTTCCATGTTGAGAGACAAGGTAGCAATAGCCTTGTCACAGTGTACTTCCTGTTAGATGTGGTGGGAAGATCAAGGTATATACAAAAACAGTGAACATTTCCTTCTTGAAAAATGCTGGCATGTCATGTGAGTTATGCTTTATCTAAACATTCCTTTCACTTATCCAGCATATTATTTTGAGTTACAAAAGGTTACACTCATGCTTGCGTTTTTTCTTCCCTATTTTGATTTTTCCTCAAAGAAGGAAGATACTGCATGTACATACTAGGGATGTGCCGAAGCCGATTACAGATGTATGAAAATCGGCAGAAATTGACATATCAGCATTGGTATCGGCAAAAATCCGATATTTAAACCGGTACAGATAATACTAGTTTTACCTTCTAATAAGTTTTATATTTTAATTTTGTAAGATTAATTGAAAATTAGGTTATGGGTCTTTGTCACTGTGGACTTTTTGTGACAAAATTATTGCAAACACTCATTCGGTGGATCAACCTCCTCAAAGTCAGAAATAGAACAGTACATTGCTGAACCGACTATTCCACATGACCAGGATTTGCTGTTGTATTGGAAATTCATAAATGAGTATCCAAACCTGAAGCAAGTGGCAAGAAAATACTTGGGACACCTGCTGCATCAGTATTCAGTAAACGAGTGAACTGCCTTGTGCAGTGCCAAAATCCTGAGGTGCGGCAACAAGGAAGCTCTACACCTGCACGAGAACATCAAAAAATCAAAGGGCTGCTTCAACTAGCACTGCCACAAGTGCAAGTGGAAGAAGAAGGAACCACGCCTGACAAAGCCACCAGACGAGTGGCGAAATCGAACGCTGCAAGAAACTTACGTGGAAAAATGAATACTAAGTAGGGATGGGACCGATTAATCGGTACTCTATCGGTATCGGCCGATATAGGCATATCGGTGTATCGGTAAAATTACCGAATATTTTACCGATCCGATATATCGATAAATATCTGATAGTTTAGTGCAAAATTCTGCCATTTTGATTGTAATTTTTATGGATGATCTCCATGCCCTACTTTATTAAAAAGTAAATGTCTAAATATGCAATTTCTCTTGCACTGCAGTCACTTTGAAACACACATTTTTTTTAAGGTCAATGAACCTTTCAGGTTCTTCCGGGACCATTTCGAATTTTATATCGGATTGGTAGAATATCTGTTATCGCTATCGGTAAATTTTATATCGGTACTTTATCGGTATCGGCCAAAATTTCATATCGTCCCATCCCTAATACTAAGTTTATCAGGGTGGACAGATTTGCGATAAGGCAAAAAGTAGGTTACTTCCAGAAAAAAAACTTGGTTTTTCTGAAGTTGAATCTGCCAGCATTAAATTTGCAATATTGAGAACAAGAATTCATTTTGCATTTCAAAGAACTAATGTAATGTCTTGAGATTCTATGTTCTTCTTAAAGGTTTGCATATCCACTTTTTGTAAATGCAAAGGTACAAGAAAACAGTAATTTTTAGTAGTTTTTTATTTTATCTGCGACGTTCCACCCTGAACTTTCTCAAGCTTACACCAAGATAAAAGACAAAAGATACAATAAAAAAACACTAAAAAATAACTATTTTCTTGTGCATTTGCATCTATTGAGAATATATATGTATATACATATGATATGCAATAGAAATGTACATAGTAAATTTATTTTTGTCATGCTGAAAATAACATTCCATTTCTGTTGAATAATCTTATGTATCGGAATCTGTTAAATATCGGCATCGGTTCCAAAAATTATTGGTGAGTACATCGGCATTGGTAAATTTTCAGCTTCGTCACATCACTAGTACATACATTTATTTTTTACTTTCCTCATCCTTTTTGTTTGTACTTTCTAACATTATTTTCCTTGACAGTCGGTCTATGATTATTTCTAACAGTGTCCTGTTTCATTGCAGTCAAACGACATGAATTTGAAGACTGAAAACAAAAGAGAAGTGAGGACAACAATGGGAGAGAACAATGTATTGTCTTCAGGAGGTGGCAGTGCGTTCTCTGTTGGAATGGGCAGCACTTACTCTTTGTTTAGCACACCGACATGGGTCACTTCTACAGGTCACCCAAAAGATGATCTGGGAACATCGAACTCACAGAATTCTGGAGTTATGAGGAACATGACTTCCACTGCTAACAACCCTCTCATGGTTCAAGCCCCTTTACAGGTAAGGCCATTAAAAATTCTAGTAATATGGAAATTTTTGTCAATATGAGGAACTAATGGCAACAAAAATGAATTCAACTGACTCTATAGTAAAAAAGAAATATAAAGTGAAATATCTAATTCTTACCACTCTTGGGCATGTAGGTTCAATGTGATCTTGAGAAATATAAAGTGAAAAATCTAATTCTTACCACTCTTGGGCATGTAGCTTCGATGTGATCTTGAATAAATGAAGTCAAAAATGAACCTTGAAAGTAAAAAACGAGTAGAGTGAATCCTCGATTTAACATTTTCTCACAATATACGAGGTGTATTTTTTTAAGTAAGTACCATTTTGATATGTACAAAAAACAAGTAAACTTTTTGTAACTATTTTATTATTACATGAAAGACCACACTTTTATCTACTTTTCCACATAATTGCCACCAATATTAAGGCACTTATCATATCGAACAACAAGCTTTTGTATTCTGTCATCATAGAAGTTTGCTGCCTGAGTTGACAGCCACTGCAACACGGCCGTTTTGAGGCTATCGTCGTCATCGTGGCGCTGACCTCCGAGTTGCTTCTTCAGTTGCAGAAACATGTGGCAGTCACTGGGTGCTAGATCGGGGCTGTATGGAGGATGATCAAATTGTTCCCAGCCAAATGATGCGATGAGATCTTGAGTTCGATTGCCCGCATGTGGACGGTCATTGTCATGCAGCAAAACGATCCCTATACTTTTATTTTGAATGGCACGGCGCAGATTTTTAAAGTCTCACAATATGTTTCGGAATTTATTGTGTCACCACGAGGTAAAAAATCAACAAGCAACACCCCCTTCCTGTCCCAAAACACGGTACACATGATTTTCCGGACTGAAAGTGTCTGCTTAAACTTCACTTTCTTGGGCGATGTTGAATGCCGCCATTCCATGGATTGTTGTTTTGTTTCGGGTGTAACGTAGGCCACCCATGTTTCATCGCCTGTGACAATTTGGTTAAGTACACGTCACCTTCAGCTTCATAACGCACAAGAAAAGTCAAGGTGCTACCTAAATGTTTGCTTTTGTGTGCCTCGGTTAACATTTTTGGTACCCATCGTGAGCACAATTTTCGATAGTTTAAGCGTTCGGTAACAATTTCGTAGATAACACTTCTTGAAACTTCAGGGAACTCCTCTGATAACGAAGAAATCGTGAAGTGCCTGTTCTCTTACACTTTTTCGTTGATTTTCTGCACCAAATCGACAGTGATCACTGAGGTTTGCCCACTCCGTTCCTCGTCATGAACATTCTTTCGGCCATCTTTGAAAGTTCTTACCCATTTGCGTACCATTCCATCACTCATAATGTTTTGTCCGTACATTTCACAAATCTGATGGTGAATTTCAACTGCTTTCACGCCTTTAGCACTAAGAAAACGAATAACAGCACGTATTTCACACTCGGCGGGATTCTCAATCGGTGGAGGCATTTTAAATACGCAAAAGCAAATGTATACACGATCGATTGTTGCCGCAATGGCGTCTGTGGCTTGCCAACAGATGTAGGTACACAGTGCGCATGCACGGGACACCGACTGCAGTGCTGCAGCGGCGGAATTTCAAAATGGTACTTACTTTAAAAATACACCTCGTACATGCAATCTTCATATCTTCATAATCCCAACACAGCAACACATTGAATTTTTCTGGATTTTTACATTTTCCTGTATTTTAGGATTCTTAATCTTGGTCCTGTAAAAAAATGTAAAATCGAGGTTGTACTGTAATATCTTAAAATGTTGCATTGCATTACAAAAATGAAGTTAATTAAAATGAAAGGGCACAGAATGCGTTACACACCAGATTAAAACACAAAACTTTGTGGAGATGCTCTACCTGATTCTTCTCTATTTTAAAATATGTTATTTTTTTATTGATGTCGAGAACCAGTGATCCTATTTCAACGATTTTTTGTTTTAAGTGTAGATAAGAGAGCAGCTATTTCTAAATGTGCAGAGATGATCAGAAAAAAAGGATACAAAGCCTACAAATTCCAGTAGGTATTCATTAGACGAATACAAACAGACTCATGTGAAAGGATACTTCATACACTACTTCTCAATATAGTCTCCTTCCCGGTTAAGCATTTATCCCACCGCTTCATGAAGTTTATGATGCCTGTCTCGTAGAACTTGGGGTCCTGTTGTCAGAGCCCAACCCTTACTGGCATTATTTCTGCACCTACGAACATCTCTTTGCTCCTACTGCCCAGTGCTCTTCCATTTACATGCAGACCCCGTCTCTCCAAATTGTGGATTACTAGGGACATGCATATTTCTTTTTGACAAAAACATGAAATGTGAAATAACACACTGTAATGTTAATTTTTAATGTTTTTGAAAGGTGCGAGATGCATTTTTTTACCATGTTTTGTCACGAAATGAACTGCAAAATGTGAAAGAAACTCTCTGACACTAAATTTAGGGTTTATTTACAGACGCAACACCTTCTGAGGTCTGAATTATCCTGCAAGTTATGCAAATCACAGGGAATTGATTAATTCTGCTGTAAATATTTGAGAAGCATAAATGTACTCCTTTACACAAGAATGTAATTAATAATATGATTACTATATAAATTTGCTATTAAAAGTGAAATGTTAATTTTGTGTAATAATTGTAAATTAAATTTAGGGTTTTATTCACCATTTTAACACCGATATGCCATTTTACTTACTACTTTCGATCCCGAAATATGCCCAGTTTTTGTACCGATATCTTTCTCTTTTATGCACCATAAATTTGTGGCTCTATGGATTACTATCGAAATGCATGCGAAAATATTTTTCTACCATTGTGATCAAAAGTCTTTGCTAACTGGAACACGTAATGTGTCTTCTGCTGGTCACTCACCATTTTGCCACACTAGTGATCCTAGTGGAGCAGTTGCGAACCAGAATAAGGGTGCCAAGTGGGAATAAAACTATTTTTTTTCTTTTTTAATTGATGCCTTATTTGATTTTCCAACTGTGTAAAGTTTTCATTCTTTTTTACTTTCCCTGTACAAGTTTAACTGCTACTTCTTTCTCCTTTACAGTCTTTATGGTCTGGACCAGGTCCTTCACCTCTGGAACGTCTTCTAGAGCAGCAGAAACAGCAGAGAGAGGGACCAGCCCCCAAAGGAGGAACCTGAAACACAGTAGAAAGGCATTGCTATGACAGCTAACTCTGGGCTCCTCACTTAACGCAACCTTGTTGTAATAGCACAATATCACTGGTGCTTGGATAGGGAGGAGCGGTTACTATCTGAGGGGGAAAAATAAATTATTGTCCATTAATCACCTTACAGCCAAAACCGCTGTAGTGTTGTCCGTGTGTTTTAAGTTAATGTGGCATCCAGTGTTGAATACCAAACAAAATAACAGACATTGTAACATAGAAGTTAGATGTGAGTGCAGAGTGTTGACCCCCCAACATGAGCTTCATTATATTTCAAGATAAGATGATTTCTAGTTGAGATAATAGAGCCTCTACAACTTGAAAGCAGAAATTGACCAATATGCATAATATGAATCATCCATGCTGCATCGGTGGATAATTTTCACTCACACACACATATATATAAATACACAAATATATCTCGTTCATTTTTCTGCAGCAGTATATATGGAGGATAGACTGTAATTCAAAAAGGGGTTTTAGCTGGACAAAAAAAAAGGTGCTACTTGGGGTAGTGCTAAGATCTCTTATTGTCATAGAATAATGCATGTAGGTTTTTGCATAGTCCATGCAGTTTACTAGCATATCTACAACAATATAGATACATGTAAAAGTCATTAAGGAAGACTGCCTGCTTCATTTAGGTTTGGAGCCTGTAACTTTTAATAAAGTTTATTTTTATATAGACTGACAGGGAGTACAGGCTTTGGTATATTTGCAGGGCACAACCTGCGGAAGAACATAATATCATGAAAGTACAATTTTCTCTTAAAAGTAAATGCGTGGATATATATACATATATATTCATATATGCACGGATCAATGTATGGGATCTAATTGCCGTAATTAATAATCTAGTGAGATGATAAGATGGGACATAAATAAAATATACCTGTGCATAATTGTTAATGATGCTCCTTTCTATCGTATATTGCAGTTTAAAAGTCCGAAGGGACTCTCTATGTTCTATTTTACTGAATTATTTGTTAGTTAGGAAGTGAACATCTGTAGTGTTCTTTGTCTGATACAGAAGGTTGGAATTATCAGGTAATCAATTCATTAGCAAAGTCAGCATGGACTTCTCTCACTGCGGTTCCCACATGGAAATACAAGATATGCAAATGAATAACTGGTCATAAGGTAGTGCTAATTAACAACATGTCTGTTATTTTATTCAGCAGTATTGTGTTTCATAGATGTTACTCGATTTCCATGGTCACTTAATCCATTGTCTTAACACATTTTTGTTCTTAAATCAAGGGATGTAAGAAATGTAATCTTATTGCAACTCAGACTGGTATCTTCAATCCATAGTGAATGTTTTGAGTTGTCACTGAAATCATACCTATTATGCATGCATAATATACAATGTAATACAACTGCTAAAATTCCAAATAAATGCAGAATGTCAATACCAATATGATTTTGTTTATTCTCTCGGCATGCTTTTGTAATAAGTTATTTCAGGTAACATTGAAGGTGTGGCCAAGCTAAAGAATGAAGGTCAAACCTTTTTATCTGACATCTTGCATCACGTCGCAGAAAATTTATTATTAAAATTCTTCACAATTATCCATGTTACTACATTCAGATCACTGATTTGTAATAAAAAGATTAGTGTACTTTATGGTTGTGGTTTGTTGACACTTTATCGTTTCACTTAAGTATTAGTCTTCAGAAAATGGTTAAAATATCCTTCTTTTTATATAACATGATATAAAAAGGTTCTGGTTGGAAAAGGTAACTAGTAGTGGACAGAAGTAGAGGTAACATTGTCATGATTCTACATATGCTGTAGACGACATGTTTAGTTTTATCAATTTTACCCTTTTTTAATCAGAACCTTTAAACTCAGTTTTCATATGATATTTATTAACCATTTGCTTAAGAGTAATGCTTAATAGTTAAAATGTCGATTGAATTTGCAAAAACACAGAACTATAAGGTACTTTATAAATTTATTTTATTACTAGTAATTTTTAATGTAATGTTAAGTTCATTACTAGTTGAAATTTTTTACATGAGGATAAAATACTCTTGCAGCTTTCCTGGTGGCGAATGTTGAAGAGATTCTCTCAATGAGATATCAGCCAGGTCAATTTTGGATAGTATTGTCAGGGACTGAATAATAAATTAGACAGATTTGTCTTATCATGCATGTGTGTGTGTGTGTGTGTGTCATTTACTTAGGGATGTGCCGAAGCCGATTACAGATGTATGAAAATTGGCCGAAATTGACACATCGGCATCGGCAAAAATCCGATATTTAAACCGGTACAGATTATACTAGAGTTTTACCTTCAAATAAGTTTTATATTTTAGTTTTGTAAGATTTATTGAAAATTAGGTTCTGATTCATCATTATTGTAGAGTTTATGTAATAAAATTATTGCAAACTCTCATTCAGAGGATCAACCTAACTCAAAATCTGAAATAAAACAGTACATTGCTGAACCAGGATCTGCTGTTGTATTGGAAATTCAAAAATGAGTATTCAAACCTGAAGCAAGTGCTGAGAAAATATTTGGGCATACCTGCTGCATCAGTATTCAGTGATTGAGTGTTCAGTGTTGCTGAACAGATTTGCGATAAGAGAAGAAGTAGGTTACTTTCCAAAGTGCTTCCAAAACTAGTGTTTCTGAAGTTGAATCTGGCAGCAGTAAATTTCTAACATTAAGAACAGGAATTCGTTTTGCATTTCAAAGAACTGCTTGTGTACTAATGTAAAATCTCTTCAGAATCCATGTTGTTCTTAAAGGTTCACATAAGCACCTTTTGTAGATGCAAATGTACATTCACATCTCTTGAGAATATATATGTATACACATATGATATGCAATACAAATGTACATAGCAAATTTATATTTTTCATGCTGAAAATAACATCCCATTTCTGTTTAATAATCTTATGTATCGGAATCGGTATTGGTTCCAAAAATTATCGGTGAGTACATCGGCATCGGTAAATTTTCAGCTTTGTCACATCCCTACATTTACTTCAACCCCTTAGGATAAGAATGACGTTAGCTCTCGGAAGCGTACATGGAAGAGATCTAGTAAATTCATTCCCTGCAGTTGAAAATAACAGCTCTCTCAGCTCTAATTGGAACTGACCTGGCTGACTCAATCCCTGAAGATGAGTGATGTTAGCTCTAAAAGCTTAAAAACTGATCAGGAATTGACCAGTAGAATTTCTTCAACTTTACTACACGATCCTTCCATGACAAAATCCTTTAAAAGGTGAGGAGTTACAGTTACGCCCAATGTGTGCATTTATTTCGATATCGTCGGAATGGGCACCTGTACTAAAAAAAAAAAACCTGGGTGTATGCAAGAGTATGAATTTCTCCCCATGTCGCAAATGGAAGCATCTTTTTATGTCGACTATTAAGCTACACACAATACTTGAAAAATATGAGCAAGTATTTTCAGAATCCCATGTATTTCTTATAGAGAAATAAAACTCAACTTCAAGTTGCAACTAATCAAATGGAAGTTACGACTTTTCCACCGGTCAAAAGCTTCATCAAATTTATTTATTTATTTATTTGAGAAAATTTCAGATACAGCACAGGTATTTTACACTGAAATTGTCAACAATGAGAAAGCAATAATTATAATAAGCATAAAAGAATAAAAAAATAAAAATAAATAAATAAATAAGAAATAATTAAGAGCAACAAAACAACATAAAAGTGAATAGCAAATGAACAAAAAAGTAAGTAAGAGATGGCACTATGTGATATTAATTACAAGTATTTCTTCTGATAGAAGACCGAAAGGCAAACTCGGAGGAAAATATATCAATATTTGAGGGGAGATCATTGTATTGTGTGGCAAGTATATAAAAGAGAGATCTTTTTTGAATTTCCAGTCTAGGTTTTTTTGTATAAAATAACCTTGTATTGCGAGTTGTGCGCATAGGTACTCTAAAGTGGAATTCCTCAAGGAGTGTGTTGCAGCGGATTTTGCCATTCACAATTTTGTATAAGTAACTGAAATCATTCTGCAAGCGTCGCTGATAAGCAGTTTGTAAGTTTAGAAAAGACAAGAGATGCGGAGATGAAAAATTGCGTAATGAGGAACCCTGTGACAGACTATAGCTAGGAAGAAGTTAAAGACTGAATCGATTCTGGAGAGGTGAGTGGGACATGCCATGGACCAGACGGGAGAGCAGTATTCTATTATTGGGGAGATGAATGATTTCAAGTACAAAGTGAGGGCTGAGATGTCACTAATTTCAGTGAAACGGTAGAGTAAACCTAAGAGACGCATGGCCTTTTTTGTGGTGCATAAAATATGTTCCTCAAATGTGAGCTTTTGGTCAATTGTGAGAGGATACTGCTTTGATGTTATTGCCAGAGATGGAGTAAGGTGACTTTTAACAGATTCTTCTTGAGAGAGATAGTGAGAGTAGTACACTTGTCAGGATGTAATGTAAGGTCCCATGTTAGGCACCAGGAAGTAAATGTTGCTATGTCATTCTGAAGAAGATGAGTATCGTTGGAAGTGGAGATTTCCCTGAAAATTTTAGTCATCTGCGAAAAGAAGGTAATTGCTAGAGGGAGCTGCGAGATGGTCGGCAAGGTCATCGACGAATAATATGAACAAGAGAGGTCCTAGAACACTACCCTGTGGAACTCCAGAGAGGACAGGAAGAAAGTTAGAAACAGTTCCAGGAAGAACGACACGTTGTTGGCGATAGCTAAGGTAATCTGTGAGAAGGGTGAGAAATTTGCCATGAATGTTGAATCTATTGCATAATTTGTGAATCAGAAGACGATGACTAACAGTATCAAAGGCTTTGGCCAGATCAAAGTATATTACATCTAATTGTGAATTATTTGAAATGCATTTCATAGCATGCGAGAGTAAAACAGACAGGTTTGTAAGACAGGAGCTACCAGGAAGAAAACCATGTTGCTTAGAGCTTAAGTACGGAGAAACAAATTTGTACAGTCTGTCTTTGATTACTTTTTCACAGATCATGGACAGAGGAGAGAGTAAGGAGATTGGTCTGTAAGATGAAACAAAATTTTTGTTACCACTTTTGTGAATCGGTGTGATGTTAGCTTGTTTCCAAGCGTGAGGAAAGATGCCTTCCGAAAAACATCTGTTCAAGAGAATGGAGAGGGGATAGCACAGGGATTGCACAGTTTTCCTGAGGAACATGGTGTTGATATCGTCCGGTCCTAGGGCACGGTGAACTGAAAGAGACGACAATAGATCCTTCACCTCATCGGGTGTAGTGACAAGCGTTGTTAGGGAGGAGGAACAGACTGGTCTTACGTTTGGCAACGCTGCATGGGAAGACGGGGGGCAGAAGTTACCATGAAAATAAGCGTTGAAGAGTTCTGCCCTTCGGTCCCCTATCGCACTTTCGCTATCATGCGTAATTTCAGCTGGAATCCTACTGTTATTTTTCCTTGAGTTTATTAGATTAAAAAAGTTTTTTGGGTTTTCCGGGATTGTTGCAGTGATATTGTCTATATGTTCCTTATATTTTTTTCGAAGGAGATACTTAGAGTGTCGTCGCAGAGCAGCAAAGGTATTGTGCGTGTGTTCACTCGGGAAGCCCTTCCAAAGTTGCCATGCTCGTGTCTTGTTGGCCAGTACATCCCGCACTTCGGAGTCAAACCAACACGGAAATCTACGAGAAGGAATTTTCCCTGTAGGCACGTGGTCCGTCACTGCTGCTTGAATGACACCTGTAAATAGGTCAGCTGCCTCGTCGACGGTCCCGTCTTCCAAGATGCACAGGGGAAGGAGTCGAGGGAAAGTCTTATCTCCTCCCACGGCGCTCGGTTCCACAGGTAGCGTTTGTTCTGGATGGAGGGGCGATGACCTCTTCTAGGGGGTGGGGGATGAGAATAGAAACATCCAAACTGTCGTGGTCGGAGGTCAGGAGGTTGTTACGTGGCGTGATACTAATATCGTTAAGGGTGGACAGAACATAATCCAAGTTGCTGTCCTTCCTGGTGTTGAACAAATTATGTTGTTTCAGGTTTAAACCACAAATGAAAGTTTCAATAAACCATGCGTCGTTCGTACATTTTGCTGTTCCATTCACAGGGTCTTGCCAGTCAATTGAGAGGTTGAAGTCCCCGAAAAGCGCAACGTCTCCCAGGGCAACTGCCGCAAGCAAAGAATCTCGACATTCTTCGAGGAGGAACAAAGGACTGTTTTTGTGGCCTATAGTAAGAGCCAAGGAGAAGCTTCTTGGCACCGGTCACTGAAACTTCCACCCACAGTATTTCACAGTTCCGTTTTAAGTCGTCGCGTACTTTGCTTGGCCATTTTGAGTTAACACAGATCATAACGCCCCCACCACGAGTCGCACGATCGTTCCGATATATGGTGAAATGGCTTGCGAATGGCAGCTCACTGTCACAAACGTTTTTTTGAAACCACGTTTCAGTAAAAATTAGGCAGTCATATGCCATGAGTTCACACGCAAAAATTGCACAGTCACCAAGCTTATTCATAATGCTCTGTGTATTTTGGTAATACACAGAGAAATTTGCCACCGTTTTCACAGGCCCCGGATTCACATGTATGTCCCCGCAGATCAAGGCCATGCACAGGAGGTGAAAGTACCGGACCGGGGTCCCCTTACCTGCCGAGCATTGTTCCCTGCTGCTGGGCTCTATTTCCGTTGATATAGTTTTCTGTGCCATCGGAAGTTTCATATTCCCAAGAGGACGAATCAAATAATACTCCCATAAGCACAATGCACTTCTTCTTGCTTCCTATGGCCATCCTGGCAGTGTTGCCAAACCTGATTTGCATAAGAGCTAAATTTCAGCTTAAATGGAGTTAAAACTGACTTTCAAGGTTCTAGATTTACGAAGGCTGGATAAAGTACCTCCTAGGGTAATTTTAAATGTCAAAGGGGTGGGGCACTGCTATTACCTTTAACTTTAAAGTAATGACAATTTATTCTTAGTTTTCCCGCATCATCACCCATCTCGATAATCCACCAATGGTCATATGAAATTGAAAATAAAGGCTTCCTGGATAACAATACTATGTCTGATTGATTTGTTGTTTTAAGTTCACTTTATGCACAGTAAAGCTAATTTGGACGACCTACAATTTTAAATGGGATCCGAACCACTATGTGCCTCCACCAGGTATCGAACCAGGGACAATTTGATTACAAGGTGACGACACTACCACTGTGCCATTTGGAGCAATATTATGTCCTCTCCACGGTGCTTTAAAGAAGTAGCTGGGGAGGTAAGAGACGGTGAGCGACACAGCCAATATAACAATATCACATCATGTGCAAAATTTCATATGCTCGCGGCAAAAGTTGTGCTATGTGAGCTGAAGCCAGTGATGGCATCATATTGGGGCATGAAGGCGGCACCTCAGTTCACAGGAAAACGAGTGCACGAAGAAGCCAGCCAAGTTGGCAACACTGAATCGGATGGAAGAGCCTAGCAGAAACTGTTCCACATGCCCTTAATTCTGGAAATTATATGACACTGAGGTTAAGCACAAATGTAAATTTGCACATTGCAAATCAAAGCCACGAAATCAAAAAACAATGGAATGTCGATTTTACGTTTCCTTGTATTATAAATCCAATCTTTATTGTCCCAATAGAGTAAAATGTGACAAAATTTTTCCTAATTTTAAATTTCCCAGCATTTTAAGTTTTTGCATCTTCACTAAAAAAAAATGTAAAATCGAGGTTCCACTGAATAAAGATTTTAAGGTACCTTTATCAGTTATTTTACCCTTACTTGATTGTAAATGAATACTGTAGTATGAAGATAAATGGGCCAAGTCGTGAGACACTATACAGAAACTGGTAACATACATTTGATGCAAAGTTGCTGTGAGCAGCAAGCTTGTCTTTCAGACATTGCAAAATTGCAGCATTGTGTTTGGCTCTGAACAGTGGTGGTAGACAAATCCAGCACCTCAGGTAATGGGGGCATGCTCATACAGTGGAACCTCAATTTTATGTTTTTCAGGGAACCAAGGAGTGGGGAAAATGTAAAATCCATGAAAATGTTATAGTGGTTTGGCTCTACTGAGAGCATCGAGATTAAATGTATAACGCAGGAAAAATGTAAAGTTGGGGTTCCACTGTATATTTATACATATTCAAAATGTAACGAGATTAGGGTAGGGTGACCATACGTCCCGTTTCAGAGGCATGTCACGGTCGTCCCGTTGATATTATTAAAAAACACTATTTGTCGCATTTTATAAAAGTCTAGGAGTTAGAATGAAAACCAAATCTAAATTTCATGCTAAAAAATGTTGATGGAATTTTTAAACTAGTGTCGTGGATGTCGAGAATGTTCGAGCAGATGTTTGTATTGTTTTGTGTGTGTTCAGTTATTTGTAGAAAAACGAATAAGCATGGTCAAGAAGTGTACATGTAGTTTTAATATTAACCAGCAACAAGTATTTAAATTCCTGTATCTTGACACAAACTCAAAAGACAAATGTCGTGTTGTGTGTCAGTTATGAGCGGTTGGTGAAGAATAAAGATGTCCTCAAGAAGATTAGTTCTTCTGATAAATAAATCTGGCATTCCTCAACTTCAGCGTAGAGCTAACATCAAAGAGACCTGAGACACTATATACCGTATTTACTCATGTACTTGCGCACTTTTTTCCAAATTTTTTTGCCCCCCAAAACTGTGGTGCATATTTTGCATGGAATAATTCAGACAGCCAACATGAAATCATACAGGGTCATTCCATGATTTTGGAACACTTGCATTGATTTTTTATGTTTACAGAACCCTATCATGTTATATATCGTTGTAAAGCTTGAATCCTGCAGTTTCTGAATATGGAAACAGTATTCCATACAAGATAACGACACTAATGTGAAATGCGGTTGAAATAAGTTCATCAAAAAATGAAGAAAAGAAACGTTCGGATTTTTATGGTACTTTGGATGAAAGAAATCACAAGGAAAAAATATAATGAAAATTAAAATGTATTACTGGCCAAATAATATGACATACATGGAGTGTGTAAACTCCTTAATGGAAGAAATCTTGTGCTGCTAACTGCTATTTGGAAGCTCCTGAATGTGCCCCGTATAAATGTTACATTAGTCACGGAAAGAAAAAGAAGGAATGTGCAATTGAATAGGTATGACGTCATTCACTCTTGATCAGCATAGCAACAAAATTACAACCTACAACTAAGAAAGCCATTTCTTGAAACTGGATTGTACTGCGCATTATATACGAGATATAATTTTTGTCACTTTTACCCATCCAAAACCAGAGTGTGCAGTATACACGCACCCGCACTATGCACACGTAAATACGGTAATTCATACCAAGATTATAAGCTCTTCACAATGGGAGATCATATTTCATTTGTTGTTTATGATGTAAATAATATTAATAACAATGCGTTAATAATAATAATATTTTTATAATTAGGCCTAACCGATTTTACGTGGGGGAGGGGGGAAACTGACCTTGGGATGTCCCGTTTTGGGTTTAAAATATTATGGTCCCCCTAGATTAGGGCTGATCCTACGCTGACTTATCAGTATTGGAAAATAAATAGATGTGATTTATTCACAGATATCAGCCAATACTTAAAAAAAGAAGTAAAGTGCTCCCTTGTGCCTAGCACCATGCCATGAAGGCATATAGGGGGTGTGGGGGTAACGCCCCACACTTTCTGCATCCGGTCGTGAGTGAGGGTGATGTGATCAGCATCATGCCCCTGACCTCCTTTACCCCCAGGGTTTCCCCCAGGTACCCATGTCATTCGACGCTGGGTGGGCGCCGGGGTTGCTTCCAATGTTAGAAAAGTTCCCGAATTTGAATCGGCCGGGGATTGAACCTGGGACCTTGAGCATGGTAAATTATGCCAAATTGTTAATTTTCTTTTCTTTTGCGGCAGTATTATGTGGAAAGAATGTATTTTGAGGACAAAGTACATCTATTTTAATATTCTTCAATACTCTATAACACATTCTGACAGCAGTTTCATAAGAAATTTTATTTTAACAGATTTTCACATACAAATTCCTTGGAGCCACAGTAACATGCATACCTGTACATGTACAAATATGGGATTATGATCCTACTAGTATCTTTGCAGTTAATTCAACACTAAACTGAAGTCACATCTGGTATCTATGGTTATCATAGCACAAAAAAAAATGCATTATGGCATTTAGAAAAGTGGAAAAACCATGATTCCTTTAATGTTTTTTCAAAAGGAGAACAATGTTAAATCCAAACACCTAGAAGAAAGGAAGTAGGGGGGAAGGGGACTAAGTGGCTCAGACTATGGGTGAGTATAAATGCAGTATTATTAGAAATACTTCATAGTACAACTACAAATAATACAATTTATTTTTTTCTCTTTTGGACTTTGAAGTTGAAATTTATCATTCACTTTTTTTTTAGAAGAACTATCAACAGAAACTAAACTAAAAACATCACATTGTTCTTCCTTAGTACATAAACCACTTTTGATTAATAAGATAAGATTCGATAATCCTTTCAGCGCTTTCCATTGTTGTAGCTCACAGTCCTTAGAGGTGCTTTGAAGTTTGCTGCCGCCTGCTGCTGAATCTGATATGCCAGTGGATGGATTTTGAAACCATAAAGCCTGCAAAAAATGATATGTGTAAGAAAACTATAAACAATGATAGATTTTGTGACTTCTCTTTCCTACAAAACATATGCATTGGCCTAAAAGGCTTATGATAGGGATAATATTATATTTTTTACATCACAGAATGGAGTAATCTGGAGAGGATTATACTGACTGTATGTCCAGATGCTTAAGCCTTGATGGTCTGCAACATTGCGGTTACCAAGTAAGTCACACCTTACACGCCCTTCATTTTGAGTAAAAGGTTTCCAAAACTCTGTAGACACGCACATATATATATTTAAGCTTGTAAAACTAGTGCCATTGTTAGGCACCCATGTTCTTCTCAGAACTTTAACTGTATAATTACCTAGGTACAAACTGATTCGCTGGTCGCTTTGGTCTGTATTCTGGATGAACCATGAACAGCATGTGGGGAAAGCCTGTCCCAAAATAGGCTCCATCTGTGTGATGATGTCGAGATGACTTTGGAGTGTACACATCCATGCACTTTGGGCAGTACGACTTCACCATAGCCTCGCCAGGTACATCGGATAAACCTTTCAAAAAATAGAATACATCAGTATCCTTTACAAAGGTAAATTAAAACATGAAAAGAAGTACAGAGTAAATAAGACACATCAGAAATATTTATAATTATAATTTAGGGCTGAGCTGAAACCACTTGCAAAATAATCTAAGTTATAAAAGGTAAAGGTAAAGTGTTCCCCTGTGCATAGCACCACGCCATGAAGGCGTATAGGGGGTGTGGGGGTAACGCCCCACACTTTCTTGATCCGGTCGTGAGTGGGGGTGATGTGATCAGCATCATGCCCCTGACCGCCTTTACCCCCCAGGGTTTCCCCCAGGTACCCATGTTATTCGACGATGGGTGGGCGCCGGAGCCGCTTCCATCGTTAGAAAAGTTCCCGGATTTGAACCGGCCGGGGATCGAACCCGGGACCTTTAGCATGGTAGTCAGACGCGTTACCGACTGAGCCACCGCGGCTTATAAGTTATGTTTAGTGGTTTTTATTGATTTTATCCGCGATATTTCGACAATTTTTTCTGGGAAACCAGAACGAAACGTCATAGATAAAATCAATAAAAACCACTAAAAATAACTGTGTTAGATTATTTTGCATGTACAAAAAGTGGTTATGTGAACCTTCAAGAAGAAAACTGAAACCATTTTCAACCAATACCCATACCCATATCAATTCCCCACTGATAATGATACTAATGAACATTGTAACATGTAACAATTTAAATTTTTTCGGAATATTTATAAATATTAATAAAAAAACAATACATTTGAATTGCACCGTAAGTTTTACCTCAAAATTCACACAAGTATGCATATATGGTAATTCCAGTATAACATAACTGCTATTTAAAACCAAGAATGATTTTTCCACAAAATATTGGTGCAAATATAAACAAAAATTGTGAACATATGAAGTGGAACCTCGATTGTACACTACCGACAAAAAGTTTAAGACCACCATGAAAAATGGCCAAAACATCAGTATGGAGTGTTGTATGGAACCAACAGTTCCTGTCCAAGAAAGACGTGACGATGATACACATGGAAAATGCAATGTAGTCTAGTTTGAACCCCGTAAGACGCAAAACCAATTTTTTTCCGAATGTGTAGCATGTGGTTGAAAAAATGGAAAGTGACAAAAATGTTGCTGTAGCTGGCAACATTGCAGCTGTGTGCGTGAAACCGGTCAGTACGGTAGCCAGACTCATGCACATCCTTATCAGTGGCTCAGGGTCAGTTGCTGTTCATGCAGGCGACATTGCGAGCCCATTATTGTGTGTGAGGTGTGCAAGGTAAGTGGAGCTGTGTGAAATGGCCCGTCATCGTGGGGAACAGGCGATTTCGGTTGAAAAGCATGCTGTGATATGTGCACTGAAAGATGAAGGTTATTCGGAATGCGAGATAGCAAGAAAACTGAATATTTCCAAGACTGTTGTTCATTGTGCATTGGACAGATACCGTAAAACCAACAGTCATGCTGACCGTGCACGTAGTGGAAGAGCTCGTGTAACGTCTGCAGCTGACGATAGATATATTACAGTAACTAGCAAATGGAACAGGCGCCTAACAGCACCAGTCATCGCTGCTTCCCTGAATAACAGCCGAGTGACGCCTGTGGCTGTGTCAACGGTGAAGAATAGGTTGCGTGAAGAAGGGCTGCATGGCAGAGTAGCTGCTAGAAAGCCATTGTTACGACGTGTGAACAAGACGAAACGATTGGCCTGGGCTAAAATGCACCAAGGTTGGACTGTGGATTACTGGAAACGGGTACTTTGGACCGACGAATCCAAATATGAATTATTTGGCAGCAATAGGTGAACCTTTGTGCGTCGAAAGGTCGGTGAGAGAATGAAAGAAGAGTGTCTTGTTCCCACAGTGAAACATGGGGGTGGAAGTGTAATGGTGTGGGGATGTTTTGCCGGAAACCAGATGGGCGACCTTCATAAAATTCAGGGAACATTGGTAAAAGAAGGGTATCATCAGATATTGGTGACAATGCCATACCCTATGGTCGTCGTCTTGTTGGTAATGGGTTTATTTTTCAGCAAGATAATGATCCCAAACATACATCCAAATTGTGCACGCGGTATTTGGAACGCAAGGCAACAGCAGGGGCATTAGTTCTCATGACGTGACCACCACAGTCTGCTGATCTTTCATCAATTGAACTGCTATGGGACCAAATCGATAGGGACATCAGGAAGAAGTTACCCAGCAACACTCAACAGCTATGGGAATTCATCAAGGATGCCTGGCGTAACATTCAACCATCCTATCTGGACAAACTATTGGAGCGCATGCCACGTGTTTGCGCTGCTGTCATTAAGGCCCATGGCGGGCATATTGATGAAAGCAAAATTTGAGGTGACATTAGTATGTATAGTGGCTGTACCTATGTTTGTACATTGCCAAGCAGATTCTTACATCTGTTTCTTGTACATTAATTACGAAATACATTCATTTCTACTGATTTTTGGCACCTTTTCCTGGTGGTCTTAAACTTATTGTCAGTAGTGTACATTTTTCAGGGGACCAAGGTGAAAACTTAAAATGTGGGAAAATTTAAAATTTTGGGTAATTTTGCAGTATTTTGCTCTATTGGGACCATGAAGATTGATTGTTTGCAAAAAGTCCTTGCCAAGTTCAAGTTTGGTAAAATTAAAAGGGATTTTACTGACGGACCAATGTAACAATTCAGGTGATACGGACATGACATGAGTGGATCCAGAAATTATCTTTGGAAGGGGCAAATTTTAGTCGAGAAGGTTGACCAGTCAAGAATCTATTCTAACCTACATTTGAAGCATTACACAAAAACAATATACAGGACTATAAAAAGAAACCAAGCTGATCTCCATGATGTAGTGATTACCAGATTGCACTGCAAAAGTACAAGCCTTGGGTCTGAATCCACATTAAAATATTGATGTTTATTGTTTGTTTTCACCATTTCTGTAATTGCAAATGTGACGATAAATCTGGCAGCATAAAAATATGATGTAAATGAAAAAAGACTATTTTTTATTCTCAAGAATTCCATTATTACTGTTAAATACACAATGAATACTTGGATCATCAATAATATTAAGCATTAAAAAAAAAACTGGTCTGGGCAATTGGGAGGGAGGGAGGGAGGATGGGGTGGGTAAAATGCCCATGTATCTGAACCTGCAATTGATTACCAAATTAATCTTTCCATTCCCTATCAACACTCACACAGAATATATAAATACAAACATAATTATGATATATATATTACCTATTGGAAGCATGGGCTGACTTTCACAATATACTCGTGGACAATGTCCAAAGTCGCCAGCTTGATATTTCTCTATCATTTGAGCAATGCCTCTATTTGTGAGAATGTAGCGTGCATGAATTAATCCATACAGCATCTCTGCAGCTTGTTCAATAAGATCAGATTGGTTGGGATTATCGTCCAATTCATCATCTAGGAGAAACGGAAATAAAGAAATAATACATTTAATTTCACTAATTACACAATTATAAAATTAATTCCCTAGTATTTTAAAATAAATTTTCAGATACATTTAACTTTCTAATAAATAATTATCAAATTTTTATTGTATGCAATATTCAAATAAATCAATTTTATTAAGATAAACTTAACAAGTAACATCATTTAATAAAAATACACGAGCACCAGGCACAAGTCATGGCAATTATATTTTTTCTCAAAGTGAAATGGTGATACCACAATATGATTGTATGTCCCGAAGAATGTAGGATACCACAAACTGCCCCTTTCTATTTGTATATTTTGTGCCAGTCCCACATTCTTGTGACAAAAAAAATAGCTGAATCCTTTGAAATTAATCAGAAATAACCTTTAAATTGTGCAACGCGGAAATATGAAATTTCACGTTAATTCCACGTTTATCGCATCCATCATGTAAAAAATAGTTGCCATGACTTATGGTCTAATACTCATATATGAAACATTCCCCAAACATGGGGAAATGTTTATAAGTCCATTTAATGATCAGATAGGTTGCTCAGCACTGAATTTACAGTTTAGAGTTAGTTCTGAACTACTATGTGCTTCCACCAGGGATTGAACCTTTTATTACAAGATGACATAGGGGAGACCCTGTTATTTTTTAAGACGAAACCATTTGTAGTCATAGAAAATTACCCATAAATGAAAACCCTGATTAGATCCAACAAGGTTCTTGTTGTTAAGACAATTGTTCACAGCAATTGCATACAGCCATATCCTCTACAGATACATCCCCAACCCTGCTTTGGCCAGTCAGCATACAAACGAGGATCAGTGTAGAACAAGCACTGGGAGAACTGTATGTCCACAACCATTCAGGGTCTGACAGTTGCATGTAAGCGACACTGAAGGAGCATTACATTTTTATGGGGTTGATTCCCAAGGATATCAATCCTTTGACAAGTATCTAATTTTGTGATTTTCCAGAAGGTTAACTAGATGTTAAAGCACGTACTGTGCACTTTTCTTCAAATAAGTACCCTACAACGTTATATCTTACTTAATACGTAAAAGCCCATGTTAAATTTGAGCACTTTTCACGACGATCTTCGCCAAACTCCAGTCCCCTTTTACGTAGCAACATCCACAGACCCTGGGTATTCCATATGACCCTACTAACTGGATCACCATTAGACTTATGCTTATACAAACACACACACACACACAACTAACCTGGTTCTAAATCCAAGATCATATCCAGCGCCTGTCGATAGTGAGGGACCTGCTCATTTAGTCCTGTCAAATTAAACTTATCCTGAATGTAGTCCTCATCAACCTGCAAGGGAAAGATAT
Source organism: Lepisma saccharinum (assembly GCF_977018435.1). NCBI lineage: Eukaryota > Metazoa > Arthropoda > Insecta > Zygentoma > Lepismatidae > Lepisma > Lepisma saccharinum. Next base: position 42,602,937 of record NC_139251.1, read on the forward strand.
ATTTATTTATTATCTATTATTTACTAGGATTTTGCAAATAAAATAACTCTCTTTTTTTGTTTTGCTTGTATTTGATTTACTTTAAATTATGATAATAAGTATGAACAGTGACTAAATGAGAAAGATGAAAAGAATCACAAACACACATGGACAGGATACGTAAGAAGATGCCTGGAGAATAATACTGACTGTGGATACTAAAGTCTTGTTTGACTGCAGAAATGTTTGATTGGTTTGCTTTATCTCACTTCACTTTTCTGCCACTTTTGGCTAATTGCGAAGATGAGGATGAATGATGAAACACACACAAAGAACATCGATGCCTAGGCAGAAATTAATTTTCTAGTGCAGTGGGTCCCCAAAATGTGCACCACGGTGACACCGCAAAATATAATCAATCAATGATGTGATTGTTCCAAATATGTTCTTATTTAGTACTTTTTACATGTAAACTGTTTCTGAATTTGAAATGTGTGTTCATTTTTTAACTTAAGGCAAGCAACCTAACCACACTAACTGAGTATTACTAGTGTTAGATAGGCCTACATTCTGACTTGGGCGCCATGGAAAAATCTTGAAACACTAAGGGTGCCGTGAAACAAAAAAAGTTTGGGAATCCCTGTCCTAGTGTATGCTAAGTAACATTAAGCATTTGCTGATGGTGAATTTGTTGATAAGAGTCTTATTGCTATATGAGGTCTTCCTCCATTATTAGGATTCCTAACAAAATGAATAATAATTATTCAAATAACCAATCTTAAAAAACTAATAATAATTACTATTATAATTATTATTAACTTTATATTTTGCTGAAACATTGTGTTCTGATAAAAGTGACCACCATCTAAGGCAATTATTACTTCTGCTTATTCACGAGGAATCACTAGTTTCTCTATGACAACTGCAGGTTAAATATGTTGTGAACAGTTTTTTATACAATTTAGCTAAAAAGTAATGCACTTTCTTTGAACACTAGCATATCTTTACACACACACACATTCTAACACAAATCAAGAGATATTTTATGGGCTTATTTGTCAAGTACTGGTGTCAAGATTTCAATCTTAGAATGAAAACTAATGAAGCTTTAAAATGCATTATTACAATGATTTGATTTCCTACCTCACAAAAGAATTCATTTCCTCGGAGGCCGCAGAACCAAGAAATCCACGACACCTCCTCAGAACTGCTCATTTTCCTGAAAAGAAGCAGAGTTTTAAATAACATGTACAAAGTCTTCAACAGCGAACAAAGTCTTCAACAGAGTTACTGCATTAATGTTATGACCAGGGAACATATTTATACGTAATAAAAATGTGCTAAGCATGTAAATACATATTTAGTTATTTTCACCAAAATATGGACTTAAAATTGTATAAATTTGCCTTTTTAAAAACATATGACACTACACAAGCTACATAAAATACCGTATGTTTACATTGACATTAATTGTAAAACAACACAAAATGTGTTTTAATTTTCTGTTTCCAAAACAATGAATAACAACATTTGTTGTAAGTGTTCGAACGTAAATTTCCTTCTGTTCTCTTAAAATTGATTTATATTGACTAAAACTGTGTTCAATATCACAAGAAATAATGGGAGTTTATATCAAATTTCTCAGTTATTCGTAAGAAATTCACTCAACTCTTTTGGTCACATGGAGACATGTAGTTATTGCACAAATGTGAAGTATATGTTGAGAAATGTTCTGAATAATGGAAATAATATGTAAAATATGAGCCAAAACCTAATATATATAAAAAATATGGAAAATAAAAACTCAATATTCCGACTCTGTATGCCATGATGTGCAAAGATAATACAAAATATAACTGACCTCAGCTCCATACATAAATATGTATTTACATATAAATCTGTTCCCTTGTTACGACTCTAATGGGTAAAAGGTACGCCATAAAGACACACAAGGGGATGTGTCTGGCCATCCTCCTCATCAGGTACTGATTGTTGAGAGCCACTTTATGATAAAATATTCTTCTAGGAGCCAATCATGTGCTCACACAATGCACAACAGAATAATGAGGATCCTTTATTCTTGATCTATTGCTATACATGCAAATTGCTGCCATGTAGTAAACAATTTTAAGCTTACAAGAATATTCCCATGTTACCTTGCCATTTTATCATCAGTCTTTCGAGGCTATGGTAGGATATAATTAAAGGTGACACATGCTAGTAATGGGAATGATTAATCTATACTGTATCACAGGCCTGGTCAACACACTGTAATTGTGAACGAGCACTCTCATCTCATGTTGACTGCACAGGGTATTTACCAAAATAACAAATCCTAAATTCTTGACTTTTTCATTACTTTTCTTGACCTCTTTTAATTTTTTTTAACATTTATTTAATCGCCCACTAGTTAGGTACAGATGGAAATTGATCAAATAGATATTTTTATTCAATGAAAAACTCTACCACAAGGCCGGTTAAGGTAAGAACTGAAGCTGTACTTCAACAAAGAGACTTAGACTTGCTTTCATCATTAATACATGCAAAAATAACGGATTCAGACTTCATTCTGGATGAGGAATGGCCACATTATTTTATTTAATATTTTCACAAAACTTCACGCATCAAGAATGTGATTCTTAAGAAACAAAGTCAACAAATCTTAACCACTACTGAATACAATTTTAGATTTCCAAAAATTAAATTCTATCAAATCCCAGTACAGATATATAACAATGTAATTCATATACTCATGTTTTCCGTGAAGCTGTTTTAAGTTATTTTCTATTAATTTCGGTAGCCACTGCCACCATCCTCGTTGGAATTTGTTGTGTCGTTGCTTGGTGCGTTTCTGCTGATTATTCCTAAATTGCTGCTAGGTGTGCTGTTGTTGCCTGTATGTCTGCGTATGTGTCGTCTGCTGTTCACCGGTGTTAATTGCTGCAGTAACGGAAGCCAGACTTGATGTGCCTGACCACTATCTATGTCAAGTTCATGGTTGTAGTGCATGATGGTATGTGTTCCTTTGATTTTTGTGTCTATGAGAGTGTGTGCTTTGTATATTGACATGTACTTTTTGAATAGTGTGGTTGTGGAATTTGATATGCTTAGCAAGTCCGGGGGTGGGTTGGTCTTTTTTTGCATTTGATAGGTGCTGCTGAATTCTCTCACTGATGGGCCTGATGGATCTGCCAATGTAATGAGCCTTGCACTCACATTCCGCATGATAGAGACAGCTGGGTTGTTGAGGGGGAGTATCGTTTATGTTTGTTTAGTTGGTCAGCTATTTTGGAGGTTGGTTTGTGTGCTATTTGGATGTTGTAGGGGCGGAGGGCTTTGGTAAGGCGGTTGGATGTGGTAGGATGGTAGGGAAAGGCAAACCACTTGGTTTTGTTACTGGGATCTGGTTGCAATGGTGGATCAGGTTATGTTAATGGTGCAGGTTGTCTGACTTGCATTTCAACTTTACTGCACCATGTGGAGAGTTGACATTCAGTATATCCATGTTTTAGTGCCAGTTCCGTGATGGTTGCTATCTCGCCCCTCAGGTCTTCTTCTCTGGAACAGTAGGAGAAGGCTCTTAGGAAGAAGTTTGGCCATACATTGGCCTTTTGCTTGGGTGGATGGTTGGATAGTGCATGGATATATTGGTTACCCGCACCTGAAAACTGTGGTTGTGAATTTGTTTCTCCCGCAGCTGATGGTGAGGTCCAAGAAATTAATTTTGCCTTGCTTTTCATGTTCTATGGTGAATTTTAGTTTGGGGTGGATGCTATCAAGTTTTTCCAACAACAGGTTGATATCAAGTTTTTGTATAGGACTATGGTGTCATCAGCATACAGTCTATATCTGATAAAATTGAGTTCTGGAGTATGCTTCTTTCAGCCAAATGCATAACTATGTTTGCTATGGGAGCTGATAGTGGGCCTTCAGATTGTTCATAGAAATATTTTCAAATTGAAAATAATTGTGTCTTAAGCACACTTCTAGTAAACTGGCAGTTTCGACTACTTCTAGTGTGGGAACTTTGTTTATGGTCAGCCACGTTTCAACTAATGTTAGGGCTAGGTTTATGGTATTGAATTATACATATCCACTATGTTGATGCTTGCAATTTTGGCACTATCTGCTTGCACTATGGATGTTACTAGCAACCAAAGCCCTCCGCCCCTACAACATCCAAATAGCACACAAACCAAACTCCAAAATAGCTGACCAACTAAACAAACATAAACGATACTTCCCCTCAACAACCCAGATGTCTATGATGTGGAATGCAAGTGCAAGGCTCATTACATTGGCAGATCCATCACGCTCATCAGTGAGAGAATTCAGCAGCACCTATCAAATGCAAAAATGGCCCAACCCACCACCGGACTTGCTAAGCACATCAAATTCCACAACCATACTATTGAAAAAGTACATTTCAAATACAAAGCACACACTCTCATAGACACAAAAATCAAAGAAACACACGCCATCATGCACTACAACCATGAACTTAACATAGATAGTGGTCAGGCACACCACGGCTGGTTTCCTTTATTGCAGCATTTAACACCGGTGAACAGCAGACGACACATACGCAGACATACAGGCAACATCACACCTAGCGGCGATTTAGGAAGACACGGAAGAAACAGCAGAAAAACACCAAGCAACAACACAACAAATTCCAACGAGGATGGTGGCAGTGGCTACCGAAATTAATAGAAAATAACTTAAAACAGCTTCGTGAAAAATGTGAGTACCTGAAATATCTATTACCACGTCTTGCATTCCCATTGTATGAATAACAATGTAAATTCACTATACTGTAAAAAATAGCAAAAATTCTTGACCACAAGCTTAAGTTCTTGACTTTCTTGGCCTACCTGTTGATTTCCTGACAGGTAGACACCTTGCTGCAGACATTGCAGTCATCTCACATTGGAGGAAGTGCTCCACAAGTGAAGTCACTCAATGCTGATCTATCAGTACCAGTACAATGTAGACTTATGTATTTACAAGTAAATTTGACTACTAACTTACTCATCTCTATTTCCACACACAGCTTAATTCAGGGTGCAGTTTGGTATAATTGCAGTATTTTTATAGGATTACATAAAATAAAATTATGAAAACTCAGTAAAAAGAGAGAGTTTTAGCTATGAGGATTCTCCTCCAGTGAAACTATCAATGCTTGTGCTGCAACATTCACTGATAGTATGTTAATGAGACAAATAAGGTTTAGGGAGGTTTCAATCGAAATCATTCAGGCAGGATATCCTCCAGGAATCTATACGTTACTATACAAGCCCACTGAGTGAAAAGGATTAGGTTTACTTAAAATCTTTCTATTCCTCCTGCAATATACAAATAACTGGACTAACTATTAAAATAACGAAACGGCTAGCTATATTTTCTCCTGGTCTACTCTATGTATGAGTACTGGCAACCATGATTCCTCGTGTGTGGTTACATACAGACAATGAGATTAAATTTTTCAACAGTCAAAATGATACCTCAACATGCAAAAGAAGCATGGGATATCTTTAATATTCAGTGAATGTTTGTTGGTATATACATATACACACACACACACTGAAGGAATATCAACATCATTATGCTTGTGTAAACAACACATGATTATTGTTATCAACTTGACAAATAATTTATAACTTTTTTTTCCAAAACCAATAAAGTTAAGGTTCCTGTCAAAACCTATCCTCATACATTCCAATAATTTAAAATTACTCTTAATACATGTACATATTAGATTACAGTACAACTGTCTCGACATCAACTTAAAAACATCTTAGACTCAAATATTCCTGTATTCACTATATACAAAAATGGTTAATATTAATTACTTACTGTTAGAGAAGTGCAGACAATTCTGTAGCAACCTTGCAGGCTATTTTCTTAAATGGTTCTGGCAAGTACCAGTGAAAATATTTCAACTAAGTCTTTCAGGCATATAACCTCAATATTTAGTTTTCAATTATATGCTTTCTTGAATTAAAACCTATGGCAAATTCACATTTTTTTTGTTTAAGAACTTAAGTACATATGAGATGCAAGGTTCGAACTCAGTTTGTTGTAAGAAAATCCTAACTTTTCCAGATACATATTTTAATCATTTCCAAATGATTCTTTGTTTTGACACTACCCATACATGGACCGCTTCTAAGAAAACACCCAAATAATACTCCCTCTGTCCCATAATTATTGTCCAGTACACCTTTGTTTGTTGTCTCATAATAATTGCCCGATATTCAAACTGTGACATTGGTGTATACAGAAGAAGAACATGAAACAAGGGAATGAGTCGTACAACTTTACTACTCAAGGATCAGTACAAATTGTGCTTTCCATCTGCCTCTTCGTCTGTCATTCCTGTACTACCATTTTGGCATACCGGACAATAATTATGGGACAGAGGGAGTAATAATTACAAAAAAAACTATGCTCGTTAGTCTTGGATTCCCACCCCACCCCAATCCTAGCCCGAAACTCCAGGCATACAAGGAATTGAAAATAGTTAAGGTCCCTTCAAATGGTGCCACTGGGTGGCATGTTAAAAGCTAAATTCCATAGTATGTAGGTCGTGCACTGTGGTCGTGCAGTCTAAGGCGTAGGGCTCCGGCTACAGAATACACGCAGGTTCGAGTCTCCTGGGAGAAGCGTAACAACTTTTCTTGCAAGATTTCCGTAAGTGTATGGAACTGGTGGCCACCCACAATGTTGTGGAAATTGGGGAGCTACGAATGAGTAGCATAATCCGGTCATGGAAACCTACGTCAACAAATGGGGATTTGCCATGCTGACCACACATCACACCGTAACTGATTGGGGATTATTGCAAACCTCTGCCGAGGCTGTGGGAGTGAGACCAATAGTTAGTAGGTAGGCCCTGGACCTCATAGGCTGGTGGACCATTAATTATCATCATACTATAGCAGGGATATATCACAGCAACCAATGGTTCAACCAACTGGTAAGTTTGCCAAGCATTTCTGGAAGCACCACCCACTGTAAAGTGACATAACCTCCCATAGAATTGAGTATAAGTGCAAAAAAACTCCGCAAACATGTGGCCTCTGTGGCTTTATTAGCACTATAATCTTTTTCGTTATAGTTCTCATGACACATTGAAAACCAATGGATATATGGGGAGACTGTTTAAATACCACTGGTCTTATCAAATCTCATTGGATCTTTCAAATTTCAAACTGCTCAAAACTTAATATAGGAAAAGCAAAATATAGTTACATTAAACTTATTTAAAGAATAAATACACTATTTGAAAAACTGTGCAAGCCTAATTTTAATTACTTATAACATCAAAACTAAAATATCTTATCTGCATTCTGTCAGCGAACTTTTCCCCCATTGGACTATCATCTGCAGCCAATGAAAAAAAATTCTTGGGTAGTCTTAAAACCAAGAATACCAATATGTGATTACACTGTGTATGGTTGGATATGTTGACAACAAAAGTGCTATTTCTTTGTTAATATTGGGTAAAGTGTGTTGCACTTGGCAAGGACAAAATTTTAAATTATTAGGATCCAATGTTTTCATTGCAATGCTAATAAAGGCATTCTAGACAAACTCTTCATTCCTATTTGAACGTCCCTTGCACTTACATTCTAATGCTTACAACGGTTCTGTTTAATTTTAAAATGTTGAAACGTTCTAGGTTTGACACCAGCAGGTATCGTTAATAGTATCAACATTGGAATCAGTTCAAGATGCTACCAAAAGGGTTGGTGTAGTGTTTTCTGAGAAGTCTAATGATTTAACTCAACACGTACCATGTTGACATTAAGGAGAGTAAATAAATTTCCAGTGGGTGCACAATTTAAAATATTTCCCTATATGCGTGCTACAGCCTTCAATAAAGAAACAATGAATAAATTATAATTTAAGCATAGAACTCTAGTGTATAATGCTCTAATTTACTGCAATCTACATAATTTCTGTGGAGCTCACCATTTGCTAACTTCTAGTGACCATCATAGATGATAAAAAATAATGAAAGCCATGCAAAGACAATTACCAAAACATAAATACCTCATCCAGTCAACCCATGCTTGTATCTACATGCTCAAATGTAATGTGCTTAAGAATTATATCTCCATTTATAAAAAAGGCACAGCCATAAGAATACAATACACCCAAAACTGAAGAAAACTATCAACTACATATAATGTATCGTCTAAACAAAAAAAACACATATGTATAAAAACCTCATGTCCTCTGCATCACACACACTAATAGATTTAGAACCAACCTCCATTGTGTAATGTTTATCACAGCATCAGGGACGGCGACAGGGGTGGGCACAGGTGGGCGAGCGCCCACCCAAAAATTCCTGTGCCCACCCAATCAAATTCAATAAGTACATATTCTTGGAGATAGCTAGCTATATGAATGTTTCGATATTTTACTTGTGAATATTATCTATGCTAGAAATGTTCACATATTATCAACCCATAAAACCCAATTTTGTCATTAGAAAGTGAAAGCAACTACTAGAGCCATTGAAACAAAAACTGTGATCAAATGACTACTTCCATGATTAAAAGCAGATAGTAGGCTTAGGAGGCTCAAAATTATGCAGGGTATGATCAAGATTTGATCAGAAGTTAGGTTGAACTTGAGGACTGCAGCTCCGAGCCTCCACATACGTATATAAATCCCAGCCTGGGTATGGTTAAAATAATCTCCAAGTAAAGAAATAAAAACATCATCTTAGCTTTACTTCCTCCGCCAACACTATTGTTTATTTCTACTTTTTAATTATTATTAGAATAATTTAATCAAGAAGACTTAGATGGGCAGGCCATGTGACACGAATGGCAGAGGAAAGAATAGTTCACAGGATTCTTGTTGGGAAACCTGATGGTATGAGACCAGTGGGAAGGCCAAGACAAGGATGGAGGGATAACGTTGAAATGGACCTAAAAGAAATCGGCAAGGATGGGAAAGATTGGATTGATCTTGCCCCGAATAGGGACAGATTGAAGGCTTGTGTTGCTGCAGCCATAAACCTTTGGATTTAAGTATGCTAGAGAGTATAATATAGTTTTAATTAGCTCTGCATTGAAATTCCAGAAATGTCCCTTTTCTTATTTCATTACAATTTTTATATACCTGTTATCTTCAAATATCAATATGGTATGCGAAATATCAACTTTATATTCATTCTACTAATAAGAAGGAATCATAATAATCACTACAATACTGAAGTGAATAAATTTTAATAAACCAGTTATGTATGAAAAAAGCTACAGAATTATTCAATTATCTACTAATGAGTGAAAAAAAAGGTAAAGTGTTCCCCTGTGCTTAGCACCACGCCATGAAGGCGTACAGGGGGTGTGGGGGTAACGCCCCACACTTTCCTGATCCGGTCGTTAGTGGAGGTGATGTGATCAGCATCATGCCCCTGACCGCCTTTACCCCCCAGGGTTTCCCCCAGGTACCCATGTTATTCGACGCTGGGTGGGTGCCGGGGCCGCTTCCATCGTTAGAAAAGTTCCCGGATTTGAACCGGCCGGGGATCGAACCCGGGACCTTTAGCATGGTAGTCAGACGCGTTACCGACTGAGCCACCGTGGCTTATCCTATTTAGAAATCCTCGTCCCACACATACATTTTGCCACATTAATCAACCAAAAATATCAACAGAATCTGTACATGCAGCTGAAGTAAAGAAAAAAAGAGTTATGTCACGAAGTATTCAGAAGACGATTTTGTTAGTTTGTTTTTAAGCCCACTTTTATGCTCAGATAGGCTAATCGGGATCTAACCTACAGTTTAACGTGTAGTCCGAACCAGTGTGCATTGTGCTTCCCCGAGAGGAGAGGGGGAGTCGAACACAGTACCTCTTCTTTATAATGCGACAGCTTTATGCCACTGGGGAAAAATATACAGAAAGAACTCGCACCAAATGTGGAATTTTATCACCACAGAAGATGCGTCCATTTTAAGAGTGTGATTGGCTGAGACAAATATTTGAGACTTTCGGAAAACAACGTAATTGTTCACGGAATTAGCTACCTTGATCCACTGAAACGCTATGCAATTGAAACTACCACCTCAACTTTCTAAGAGCTATGGACTAATGAAACTCCATTTTTGGAAGAGTAAGTTGTGGTTGATTTGTATTATTTAAAGTCATTTTTCTGCTAATTTTGATAATGACGACGATAAGGTTCAGTGGTGATTAGATGAAAGTAACGAAGGGGTGAAAACAAACACATGCTGACACTCAAAATACAAACACTCATAAATTATTACTTTGACAGTTGTTCCAAGTGCTAGTTGCCCTGAAATAATAAAGTTTCCAGGGTATGCTGCACAGGGTATAGGTTGACATTCTAGTGTGTTCGAAATGGTCACACCATACAACCCAAGTCATCTATGAAAAATAGATGAATTATTACTTAATTCCTTGTGTCCCCAAAATAATTTTATTACCTCAAAAAATATGTTCATGTAACCATACGTGTATTGCTTCTCCCGCATTAGTAACATGACAGTTCAGAAAACGAATAGCAACTTAGCTAATAATCTCTTCGATTCTGAACAGATTTTTCAATCTTGTTTATTACTTATGAGTGATATTTTGTCAAAATAGCCTTTCATTAGCCTAGGAATATTTCATGGACAATGAACAAAGAATTTGTTTTCCGTGTGTGTTTTAAATCATTCCTAATAAGACGTTCATTTTAATCCAATCCAATCATTCAGTGGCGGCGATTATGAGAACCGGGAAGTGGGAGATGCAGTCCCCCACACCACATTATACCACTTTTTGCCCCCGCACTATGGCCTCTTTATGCTAAACCTTTTCTACCAAGAAAAAGTATATTGTCCTTGCCCCTCAAATGTTGGCACCCAATCGCCGCTACTACAAACATTCAGATAGATTTCTCAGTTGTACAAACCTTGTAAGCTAAGAAAAGTGACCCCAAGGAGTAAGAAAACTCTTTCAGTCAAAAACTCATACGATGAAAATACTATGCTCAGGAACATGTATTTAAATTACGAGAAACTTCACGATTGTCTACCATCGCGCTTTCTATCATTGTCGCCGAATACATAAAATCAAGTATGTGCCTTGTATTTGCAACACAAGCTTAAACCTAATTCACATTTATTTCACTGTATTAACATGCATGAAATAATGTGATTAGAATGTATGACTGGGGTATGGCTGCGCATGGGTAAACACTTCCTTGAAATAATTGTGTCCATCAGAGACAAAGCAAAAGGAAATGGAATAAGATGCGACAATAGATTAGAAAAGATAAAGAGGAAAACAAGAAATGGAAAGGGAAAAGAAGTAAGAGGAAAATCGGGAGTGTAAGAGAGAGAGGGATACATACGTCTTACATACACATATATACTATATATGGTCGTACATTTATACTGCCCACCCTAATCTATCAATAAGGAGCTTCTGCCCACCCGGTCAAAAATTTCTGGCGCCGCCCCTGCACAGCATGTTACCACACCAGATGGTCCTGTGTTCAAATCCCAGCCTGGGCATGAGCATCTTCCCCCCCCCCCCCTCATCAATTTCATTATCACTAATCCTCATGTTTGAAATTTGAATTTTTTTTTGAGAAAAGCAAAGTAAAATAAATGAGATCAATCAATTAATGGATTCAGGAATAGTACTAAAACATTAAAATGCTGACCAAGACAAACTTTCATAATATAAAAATATACATAAAAACATAATGTTTCCACCCTCTAACAGGGTCTTCTTCAGACAAAACTTCACAACAAATAAATGAAAGTAACAAAACATCATCTTATATAGGGTCCGGCAGAGGAGTTAGACTGTTTTGAAATGTGAATAACACACCTAATTTTCAAAGGTACAGAAATGTATTACTACAGACATACAGGTTATTGTATGCCAATTGCCATGGCAATTTTTTATGACTTAAATATTATGTCCTTCAAGTGACTTCCATTTACGTGTACACACATTCGAAGCCTCTCCCAGAAGTTGCAATATTTCATCATCAATGTTTGCAATTTCATCTCTAATTGCAAGCTTCAGGTCGTCTAATGTGCGAGGTTTATTCACATACACTTTGGACTTGAGGAATCACCACAGAAAAAAATCACAGATTGTAAGGTCTGGTAACCGAGGAGGCTAGGGTATGTCACCACACCAGGAAATGACATGTCCTGGAAAAAGTTGACGAACAACAGCAATAGAGGATCTAGATGTGTGAGCCGTTGCTCCATCTTGTTGGAACCATCTTGCTGATTTATCCTACGCCGAAGCCGACGAAATTTTGGTAAAACAAAAGTATTCATCACTGCGATATACTGTTCGGAGTTCACAGTCACACAATCCACATCTTCATCTTCGAAGAAATACGGGCCGATGACATCAAATGCAGCTACACCACACCATACCATCACTCTTGAACTGTGAAGCGGAAGTTCATGAAACTCCTGCAGGTTTTCGTTTAACCAATATCTAAAGTTTTGCTTGTTTCCTCAGACATTTGGAGCATCCGTTCAGCAAATGTTTTACGATTAACAAAGTCATCATCATGCAGCTCCTGCACAAGCATAACCTTGTAAGGGTGAAATTTTAGATCCAGATGTAACATTCGTCGTACAGAGCGATCTGAAATCCACAACACTACAGCATGCTGGCTGGCAGACTGTCTTGGGCTCCTAACGATAGCTTCCCTTACTCGTCCTATGTTTTCTGGTGTCCTTACGGTTCGAACAAGGCCAGTTGGTGACCTATTCATAGCCGATGCTGTCAATCTGAAGTTCTGCACCCACCTGAGAATAGTGTCGCGGCTTGGTACACGCCCAAGGCGTGCCACATGAAAATGAAGTCGAAAAAGACACTGCATTTTCAATACAGATTCTCCAGTCTTGAGGAATCCCTCCACAACAAACGCTCGATGCTGCACATTCCAGGGCTCCATGCTTACTGAGCTGACGAACAGTTAAGCAGGCCACCAACTTCTCACCGGATCGCCGATTATTGATTTGAATTTCTTTCAATTGTTCAAACGGACAAAGTGCTGACTCAAGATCTTACGTAGGTCATTTAAAAGGAAAGGTAAAAGGCCTTCTATTGTGTATAGAAGTAAATTGAAGGCATCATTTTTTTTACACGAACTGTTGTGGTAAATAAAAATGGTATACAACAACCTGTATTTCTGTACCTTTGAATATTAAGTGTGTTATTCACATTTCAAAACTGTCTAACTCCTCTGCCGGACCCTGTATATACAGTCCCAGACAGGGGACACATGGTGGAAATTGTTAGGAAGATGATGGGACAAGAAACAATAGGAGAATGGGATGATGAACACGTAGTGAAAGCACTGCAAACTGTTTTGGATAATGGTTACTGCAGAGTGGGGGATAAGATAATGAAAATGAGTGAAGGCTTAAATATAGGCTCTAACTTAAGCCCAGTGTGTATGGAGCCTGTCTGGGAGTGTATATATAAGATGATGTTTTGTAACTTTCATTTATTTGTTGCGAAGTTTTGTCTGAAGAAGACCCTGTTAGAGGGTGGAAACGTTACGTTTTTATGTATATTTTTATACTATAAAAGTTTGCCTTGGCCAGCATTTTATTGATTATTAACATGTGACAATCGTCGCTGCGCTTAAACTTGCAGAAAAATTATCAATGCAAATAAAATTGCGTAACTAACGATAACTGTTATATTTAAAATAAATACAATACAGGCGCAGAAAATCTCACTACTTCCATCACCATTTTCTTTTTGTACTTATTATTTCTCGTTGCCATGGTTACAGCAATTTGATTTCTTGTATTTTATACAGTGTGATAAGATGATTATAACAACAATATTATCAGCGGATACATGTTATAAAAACTGCCGAAGTTTTGGTTGCACAAACTTTGAAATACCCTGTATTAGGTTAATTTCAAGGATGACAATGGTCAGAAAAACAATCACAAATATTCATGTCACATCTAGGATCCAATTGCTTTGCGATTTCCATGTGTAACATAAATCTCACTGACTGACCTCACAACCAGCCCGGTAGTTGAGAACATTGTGATGAACATTCAATTTCACCACCAAAATCCTGGTATAGGCATGGGTGTCTTGTGAGTATTGCTTCACTACATCATCACGATTAGTAAGAGTGGACAAAACAATTGCCCTCATGATGCTAAATAAGCACAGATTTTGGAGGCAAAATTAAGCGACACCCCAATAGTGGTAACCAGCTGTTTGCTCTGGCTTTAAAAAAGTGAAGTCTGTGTGATGCACAGGAAATTTAATAATATCTACTACAATATCCTAGAATATTTCTAGAAACATGCTAATCGTAACCTCAAATTTACTACTAGTAAATCTACAGCGCACATATCTTCTTTTCAATATCACCAATTACAATTAAAAATGAAAGTATCATTACAAATATACCTTATGCAGATATTGATTTCATGTTCAATTCATCAAATGATAAAATGGTAAGAGAGACAGCAACTGGTTCAAAGTTTTGGCACTATATTAGTTATTATTGTTGGCTGCAAAGAAACTAATTTACTAAAAAATTTATTGTTAAATCTGCTTTAATATAAACATTTCTATAGTTACATGTTTTTATTACTTCAATGCAGCATTTTTACATTAGTGTTATGGTCAAAACAATATTATATTAAGGGTTCATTGGAACCCATAGTAATTGTGTTTTAAAAAATCATGCACCCCCTAACTTTGATTGCTTTTAACATGAAAACTGAGAGATATTTTCACACTGGGTTTTTGCAGTACTACTTAACACATTTTAGCAGAACACAGATAAATGAACAATTACTGTGACCGCTTCCCTATCCTCTTCATACACATCTACAGTAATAAAATATATCTGAAATGGAGTGTCAAAAACTTAACTGACAATGTAATGACATTAAGTTTGCTTATTTCTTGACTGAGAGAAAAATACTTTCCTTGATCATCTAAAGGAAGAATTTTTTTAAACTTTCAAAAGTATTACTTCATTCCACACAATGAAGAGGGGTACTTGTGAAAAACATGACTGCAATTGCTAAGGAAAAAGCATATCTTAATTAGGAGAATATAAACATTTGAGATATCTGCAAAATGCATCTTATTGCATAATACTTTTATTTTTATGTTGTGAAATCTATTCATGTTGGTTTACGTTAACTTTATAAAATATTAAAAAAAATCGTCTGCATAAAACTTATAGCCACAATTTGTTAACCATTTCATGGAAGTTCACTCAAAACACCAGAAAAAGATAAAATAAAATAACCTGAATGGGCTAAAAATTTTAAGACTAATTAACAATAAACTAATTTTATAACATGTCTAATGTCATCTAATAGTACTGAAATGTCTACCTAGCAAAACACTAGACAAAAGCAAGTGTTGCTAACTCTGTTATCCAAAATTATCTTACATTTAATCTACCTATATGGATGATAGAACTAACACACATGTAATGAATGAGAAGATGAGAAGCATGCTACATGAAATTAGTAAATGGAATACTCACCAAAGAGGTAGTTATTTTTTCCAGCAAAATTAGTTTGGAAAATTTTCCAGAAATATTTCAGGACAATTTTCCAGACAATTTTTTCTGCCTGGAAGAGAATGTTCATAATGGTTATGGGTTCTGATGTTACAAGTGAGCAGAGATGATGTATTATTTAAGTTAATGGGAAAAGAAATTTTGTTTTGAAAGTACAAGACACAAGCACAGAGAAAAGAAGAAATTAAGTCTTAAATATTTTAATGAAAACTTCTGATTCATTACCTTATTTTGTAATGCAGTGAAATATAACGTCTGAAATAATTGTACTGATTATTGCTAACTATCAATATATTTGTGTACTCACATAAAAATCTGGAGTACACTATAGGTACCAACATTTTTACTTCAACACGAATAAAACAAACACAAAAGTTATTTGTAGCAACATTTCAGTTTTACTTACTTTCAGCAAGAATAAATAATAATAAAGTCAAGACAATATGGAGTTAGGAACCTTCATGTCAGTTTTGCTGAAAATTGAGATCACAAATAATGAATAGAATATAAAAGGAAGGGGGATGGGGGGGGGGAGAATAACCATAATGGAAAAGATAATTTTGATAAATCGTGTAACAAGTATTTTTGCTTTAGTTTAAATTTGTCAGTTTTAACAGTTTTTCTAAAAAGCTTTGTTAAAATAATCATAAGAACGTAAGCACTGAGAATCATATCATACAGTATGCAGTAGCATAGCATGAAGTAAAGCTAAAACATTAAAAAAAAGCAAATTTGTTTTATTTGGATTGAAATGAAAGTGTTGGTGACAGTAACAAGCAATATGCACCACCAGTCAGAAGTAATTACCACAATCATAAATTGTGACATGTCTTTCAATGCATCAAGTGCTGATATACAAGGGTCATCCAGAAAGTAAATTCCGTTGGCCAATTAAAAAAACACAAAATGTAATGAAACAAAACAGTTTATTGTACACTGAAGTACAGGCTTTGGACTATGTTTCAACATAATTGCCATCCCTGTTGAGAAACTTATCATAACGAGACAGCATATTTTGTTTCCCCATATCGAAGAACGATTCCGCCTTTGTTGATAACCAAGTGGTAAAAGCTTGTCTGACCGCATCGTCATCCTTGAAGCTCTGGTCCGCAAGGAAAGCTTTCAGGTGCAAAAAGAGATGAAAATCAGACAGGAAGGTCTGGGATATACGGAGAATGAGGAAATGTTTCCCAGCCAAAGTCTGTAAGGAGTGGTTGCGTTGCAACTGCCATATGGGGACGAGCATTGTTGTGAATGAAAACAACACCATGACTCAACATGCCATGATATGTTCACCATACACTTCACCAATTTGACGGTGTATTTCAGCTGCCGACACATTTTGTGCATTAAAAAAACAGTATGACAGCGCACTTCACATGTGACGGTGTTTCGGTTTTCTTGAACATTATCGCAACCCATTAAGAAGCGTCTGCACTTCTGTCTTCTCTAACACTGACGACATCTCTGTCTTGCTAATGGGTCCAACTACTTGGCACACATGCGATTGCAGTGCAGCTGCGGCATACATTGCAAACGGAACTTACTTTCTGGATGTGCTTTGTACACAATTCACTGATAATAAAATTCTAGATTCAATATTAAATTGCTAATGCTCCATGAAGAACATGAACACTTGCACGTGACTGCAATAGATTTTACTTAGAATACTAAAATGCATGATTTGACATTTACCTTGCAAAACCAAGGACCAGGGTATATGAAGCGCACACACACACATGCACCGTAATCTTACCAATACGCCAATTTGTCTACATTGGCCAATACCATTAAGACTTGATTTATCTGTCCCATTCTAAATTTACTTATTTATACCTCTAACCTCAATATTTGTGAACTTCTACGCTCGAAGGAAAAAATCTTGTACATATCTGTTCACATAAAGCATGAACACATAATAAGGCTAAATAGTTAAAATAATGAGAGACTCTATATGAACAGGACTATACGATTTGTAGTCTATACTATTAGACTTGCAAATTCCTTATTTCAATAATGTAATATAAAAAAAATAAGGTCAAATACAAAATTATATCCCTTGCATAAGCTGATGCATGCATGGGCAGTTTCACATGCTGAGACAGTTGTGTATGTATACATCAAGCAAAATAATAATTTTCTGGGTGATTTATGCGTCCCTATATTTTTTTAGTAATACAGTATTATTCTATATTAACTAATAGTCAAATGAAGGAGGACAAAAAGAAATAGAGTTTGGTTGGAAATGGAGGCCTTGTTCTTGGAGGTTTCTATATGTAATATTGGTTGGATAGCTTCTCTATCTTGTTAGGTTACTGCACCATCTTGGATGAAAGTGCTGACAGGATATAAAAGGTGCGAAGATACCGTGCCAGTGACACCATTGTTGGCTAAAACTAGGCAGATGTTGATTAGCTATAACTAATGTGTGGAAGAAAGTGTCACTAAACATTGGTGATTCTTAGTTGCTTGCAGACTGTCTTGTGTAGTCAGATTCACATTAGGACCAATTCAAACAATACTTTTCTTTAGTCACTGAACCTATTTATTACTCAATATTTTGATGCATTTCACATGTTAATTTTGAACAGTTACTTAGAGAATTCTTGTATGTAGAGTAGGTGTCAAAATGAGTAGTAAAAAGGTTTAGTCACTACAATGAAGTACACAATTCTAACTGGTGTTACAATTTCTGCAGTGTTATGGTCAGAAGGGTGTCTGACTGCCACACAGAAAATCTGGATTCAATTCCCGGAGTGGGTGATCCCAGTTGGGAATTTCTATGAAAATGCTCGTTCAAAAGGAGGGTCCAGAGCTCACCCAGCCTCTGGTATCTGGAGCATGTTGTTGATCACATCATCTCCAGTACACAAAAAATTCAGAATTAGCAGGACACTATCTACACACGGTGAAAATGTACAGGGAATAACTACCCATTATGTATTACCCTAACATGAAAATACATATTTAGGTCTCCCAATGGCATAGTGGTAACATTGTCACCTTGTAATGGGGTCCCTGGTTTGATACCCAGTAGAGGCACATGGTGATTTGTATTTCACTTTAAACTGAAGGTTATCGCAACCATCAATAACATTTGCAAAGCATTTTTAATATTAAATTAAATTGAAATATTACCATTGTCAATCTCATTGACTGATTGATTTTGTGTTTTAAGTCCACTTTATGGACAGTAAGGTTAATCGGGCCTGGACCTACAGTTTAAAGTGGGATCCAAACTGCCTCCACCGGGTATCGAAACCAGGACCTCTTGATTACAAGGTGTCGATACTACCATGGGGAGGCCCCATTGTCAATTTCATTACCCAATCAAACATTAACATATAAAGTACTCAACAGTGAATACAATATAATGCCTATAGGAAGGATGTTAGGTTTATGAGCAGTTGGCCAAAAGTATGGGGAAAAACGTGATATGAATCATCATAATCCAGTGTTATGTAAGTCATGGTGAAAACTTTGCAAAACTGCATAAATCGATGGGGGTTGCTGGCATTACCAAGGCGACTTTATGAATAATCAAATCAATATTGCCCAAGCACTTCATGTATACAAATTCCAACCCACAAGTTATGTTACAAATGTAATGAATCAGAAATTTTCATAACACTTGACACATGTATTAATATAATATACACATACAAGTACATACATTATCTACCAGCATAATATGTAATGCTGGCAGCAATCACACATACACATTTTATTCATGATCGACTACTCACACACATACAAGAAAAATATTGAACATCGAAGAACAGTAGCTCAACATATTTTTTTATACCTAGGTAATACTCCTCAAAAACATATTTGTTCCTCTTTGTAACTGATCAGTGGTTTTTGGGACTTTTAACCAATGTACTTGTTTTTTATTTTTATTTTTACACAGGGCAATTTATAATTCCCTCCGGGACTCTGAATGTTTATAGAAGAAGAACTATAACACTTACAGCAAAAAAGTGCATATCAGTACATAAAGAATTTCTCCAAGATGGGTACGTACCTTACAGGTGCACCCCTGATGATGCGGCAGACATCAATCCTGAAATCAGGTTCCTGCCACACACTTTCATTTTGCATTGCATAGCCAGCCAGTCTCATTGAACTTATTGTACCATGCACAAATTGTCTTGCCTGTAGGTGCCTCTGTTCGATATTTTGTAGAAAATCTCCATCGTACAGTCACAACGGAGTCAAATTACCGAATTCTAAGATGCAGAATACTTTGTGTTCACCAGTGCATGCCATGTTTGCTTTGACTGTGTTATACTGCCACCTAGTGGCTAAATCTGCAATTACATGATGGGGTCTATTACGAGCGCAAACTTTGAGAGAATCTTTAGGTACCTACTGATATGCACTATTTTGCTGTATGTATTATAGTTCATGTACTATAAACGATCGAAACCCTGGAAGGAATTATGAATCACCCTGGATACACTAACTTTTCAGACAGTTGTTGTTTCAGCCTTCACAGCAGTATATTGTGATATGTGGTCATATGTCAGTAGTCTCCACACATCACTGCTCCTACTGTTTCCATTCCCCAAACATACCTCCACCTCTCTTCCATGTAGTACACCTTAGACTACATTGTTGCAGACTAACGAGGCTCTGGCACCTGAACTAACAGCCAGTATAACCCTCTGTTGGGTTCATGCTGTGTCCTGCCCATGCATATTTGTGATTGTCCTCTCATCAATTTCATCTAATTACCATTCATTTTCAGCTTCATGATTAACCAAAAGTGGCAGAAAAGAAAAGTAAAGTAAAATAAAACAAATAAACCCAAACACACCTACATATCACAACATAACACAATATACTATCCTGAAGACGGTGACAAGACCTTTCCGGATGTTTGAACAGACTGTTGAAGTACACCTTCCCACCTGGTATATATTAATCTTGTTGCTGGAGAATTACCATGGAATAAGCACATGGAAAAAAATGTATGCTGTTACTGTGACTTTTAGTGCATTTCGTTATGATGTACAACTTTGTTTTTAATTGCACAATCAAGAAAAATAGATTTTGAATCCATATGTTAAAATGTAACTTCTGAGTTTTGTTCCTTTTTACTGCAAATCTTAATGTTTTTCCCCCGTGCCCTGAGAGGTGTCATTCTTATACCAATAGACAGTTTCACGTTGCTCATTCTCAATTTGTATTGAGATCAATACATTCTTATTGCTATTAATATCCTATTGTTGAACCTGGCACGACCGTGTCAATAATTTGGCGTACAGAACGTGGGGCCACGAACACATTGTACATTAGCTACGTTAATCTGTTGTAACGTGTGTTAGATTTGCAGTTGACTCAGAACTATTGATACGCAACAATGGAAAAGAAAATATTAAGAAGTGGAAGCAAAGCTTCATATGTTGATGAAAGTACAGTTCATGTGTTTTGCTGTGAAACGAACAGTTGATGATACGTTTGTTTGCACTGAATGTCACAATACTTTTCATTTGAATTATGTAAAGTTAAAGGCACCAAAGGAAAGTAATTCTCCTTGCGAATTAACATGTCTCACATGCAAAGAAAAACTTGCAGTTCCTGTTACTGCTGATTTGATCGCGTCTTTTCAGAAAATGCTGGAGGCAAATTCCAGCAACCTGGAAACTAGACTCCAGAAAATAATGACAAAAAATTCTAGCAATCTAGAATCTAAAATACAGGAACAATAGAGCATGTTTGAGATCAAAATGCTGGAACAGTCTAGTAGTCTGGAAGCTAATATGCAGGAAAATTCTGATAGCTTGGAGGCTAAGTTACATGAGAACTCCAGCAGGTTAGAGGCTAAACTCCAGGAAAATGTGAATATCTTGAAGCACAGTTTACAACTAAAACTGGAAGAAAGTAGTTGAACTCTTGAGTGCCGACTACAAGCAAGGATGGAGATGAAACTGCTCTGGAGATGTTTACAACTAGCTGCGTCCAATTTAGAGATGGGAAGGAGGATCCAACACCTGACTCTGTCTGAGGGACAGCAGAAATTGAAGGAAAGCCTTGAAATTGAGATGGTGAGCTTGCATCAAGCATGTCAGTCAAATTCTCAGCAGCTGGAATCTAAACTCCAAGAAACAGTTGTTCTGTTGAGGGAAGAAGCTGAGCAGACCAAGGATAACTTCGAAAGGAAATCACTGAAACGCAGAGCAGCTTCAGGGAAGAAATGTCCAGAGTGTTGGAAAACCAGGTGACTAGTGTGGCATGTCAGCTGAGAGAAAACTTAAATCTGCGAGTTGTAGAAACGGTGACGGAAAACCTTAAATGCATGGAGGGTACTAGAGAGAATGCTGAAGAGTGGAAAAATGATATGGAATCCAAACAAGGGAAGCTTTCTTCAGATATGCGTCACCTTTGTAACGAAGTGGCTCAGATTTCAACCACTTTAAGACAGTTGCCACTCTCCGGTGAACCAGAGTTACCGGAGGTAGACCAGCTGGGAGTGCCTTTTCGAAGGTTGCTGTCTCCTAGTTGTTCTGAGGTATCTTCGGGGCAACGAAACCGTACACATGTAAAAAGAAAAAAAAAGGACACCACAGAGAGATCATTTCCAGTTCTTCAGGCAGCGACTCGCCTTTTTCGGAAAAGAGAAAAGAAAGAAAATCTGGAACCAATGCTACGTGTGGTGGAATGACTCCCCGGATGGCAGACCTGAATTCTATGCGGAAATTCAATGGAAATATTATAGCCACTTCGGCTGAGATTTATCTGAAGGAATTAGATACCAACCTTGAGATCCTTCAGATCCCGCATAGATACAGGCTGGAGATTATTCCTCGTTTGATAAGGGGCATATTGTTTCTACTCGCATAAGAATGATTTCCACACATATTCAGATTTCCGTAGGGTGTTTAAGAGGAGTTTTGCTTCTTCAGAGGCAAAAGAAAGGGAGTTGACATCTGTACGGGCCAAACAGTACAACAAAAACAATGACAATAGTTTGGAAGAATATGTTTGGTTTGTATACTCTGCTTACAGAAACCTGAGTAGCCACTACACAGAGCAGGAGGTGGTAAACCTCATGATCGACCAATTGCCTTATAGAGTGAAGCAATTGTGTATGGCCCACGCTCCCGTAACAGTTGATTTGCTTGCAGATTTTGTTAAGACATACGAGCAAGCGGAAGAGCAGGATGCTTGGCAAACTGCGTGAAGGAGAATCCTATTAACCAGAACAATCGACATATTCCAGGCAACTCGGTAAACAGAAACTTGAGGGTTGGTATGATCCAGAGGCAGAATAATTACTGTGGAAATTGCTCTGCAGGTCCATATAGAAACGGCAATTGTTATCGTCAACAACGCCAAAATAGGCAGAGACGAGAGTATGCTGCTGCCAGATACGAACCTTGTGAGAGACCACGAACTGAGAACCATTATCTTCACCGGAGCACAGTGTACCTTTGAGGGAAGGTCATAGCTCTCCAAGATTGCAAGTAGCGAGCAGTGGCTTACAAACCGATGCTGCTGTGTCATACCCTAGTAACAAGCAGCACCAGAGCGTCAAGCTGACAAGGAATTTTTGCTGGGAGAATGATGCAAATCTCGACCAGGTGCGGGATTTTACCCCACACCTGGCATAGAAACATCCTCTTCTGATATTGGGCAGTCTCGGATAGAACTGGGGCCTGCAGAATATATTTCCCAGTCTGTAAATAACGATCTGAAGCTGGTGTTTGTTATTAATCATGAAGAGAGTGAGTATCTTTACAATTTGAGTCAGGCTAGCCAGTCTAAAAACTTTGGAAGAGCACCTTTGTTCAAGGCACGTGTAGCACTTGATTTCACTTGTATCGTGGACACTGCAGCTGAAATATCTGTTCTGAGACTAGATATTTGAAAGAAAATCAAGCAAAATTTGCCAGGGAGCATGTTACAATATACTCCAGAGGTGCAACTTATTGATTTCGCTGGAAAAAGTCAAACTCGAGTTGCAGGAAAGCGCAGGATCATGCTGGAAATTGCTGAAAGCACCATACCTTTAGAAATTTTTGTTGTGAAGGATTTGCCTTCAAACTTATTACTGGGTTATTCGTTCCTCCAGAAATATGAAGCAGAGATCAATCTCAAGCATATAAAGTTGTATTTAATGGTGGATGGTGAGCCAATTGAGCAAAAGCTAGATTATGATGATTCCGTTGATCAGCAGATGAGCGTCCGGAGGATTGAAGCTAGCTACAATAAAGGGGCTACACCGCTAGAGGATATACGAGAGAAGATTGACTCCAGTGAATTATTGACTAAGGAGCAAAGAGCCAAATTATTTAAGATGTTTATTACTCATAGTAAAGTGTTTTCAGTGAGAAAAAGAGCAAAACTGGAGGCTGAGTTGCAAAAACGGGAAGATTGGGAAATAAAACAAATAAAGCCAAACACACCTACATATCACAACGTAACACAATATACGGTACTACTTTACTATACCGGAGACACCTATCAATGATTTATTTCGCAATTTTTTTACATTGCTAACATACTATTCTGCATTGCGGAACATTTCTTTAGGTGAAATAATGAATTTCTAACGAAAATAATGTCTTTTTTTTTTACATAAACGAGTACTTACTGTTGTTCCTTATTTCCAACAAACCATCCACGGGTAGCCCCAAAAACCATTGACGTTAGCCCAAAAATTCACGATAGCCCCACGAACCATCACAGGGATGAGGTATGCCTACTAGGTTAGGTTAGGTTCCATTAGCACTCCTTTCGTTCAATTTAGCATATACGGACAACATCGGTTATTCTCAATGAAAGAAAATACACTGAATTCTTTTAATTTTAACCTTCCACGTCCTGTATTCCACTTCTTTCTTCAAGATTCCATGTTGAATTACAAATTCCACGGCATCTTCCACACCCGGCAACAACTTCACGACGCATCCTCGACACGTCATCTTGTAAAAGCAGCAATAGCGCATATTGTGCTCTCGTGCAGAAAGCAAATGGCGGCAGCATTAATAACGCATCGGAAATGGATTTTCGTAGAAAACCACATGCATTCGCATTAAAATGGATCAAAACTACATTTCCGAACATCAACAACGCTACAGAAAATGATTTGCGTAAGTACTTTCTCATGTAAATTTGAAGAAATCCGTCTCTGGTATAGTAAAGTGTTACCCAATATACTATCCTGAAGACGGTGACAAGACCTTTCCGGACGTATGAACAGACTGTTGTAGTACACCGTCCCGCCTGGTATATATTAATCTTGTTGCTGGAGAAATACGGTGGAATAAGCGCATGGAAAAAAATGTATGCTGATACTGTGACTTTTAGTGCATTTCGTTATGATGTACAACTTTGTTTTTTAATTGCACAATCAAGAAAAATAGGTTTTGAATCCATATGTTAAAATGTAAGTTCTGAGTTTTGTTTCTTTTTACTGCAAATCTTAATGTTTTTCCCCGTGCCCTGAGAGGTGTCACTCGTATACCAATAGACAGTTTCATGTTGTTCATTCTCAATTTGTATTGAGATCAATATATTCTTATTGCTATTGTTGAACCTGGCATGACCGTGTCAACGGGGACACAACGTGCTTCAGAAATGTTGACACATGTAACCCACAATAACAAACAAAGAAGAAAGAGAGAAACATAAAGAAGACACAAAAAGAACAAATACAAAATCGACAACAAAGGCTTGTCTACACACTAAAAATAATAATAATAAAAAAGATTGAAAAAAAATACACAAGGATACACAAATTAATTGACACAATTGTGCTTGGTGTGATATGGTTAAAAATAATACAAATTAATATTAATGTTGTGTAAAAAGATATACAGTAGACTCGCGATTATCCGAGCTAATTGGAACCAAGATTACTTCGGATACGGAAAAACTCGGATAATACGGAGATAATGTGCTAATAGGTCGTAAAGGATGAAACAACACTTCAAACTGTATAGTAATTATTTATTACTAGTACAACATAAATGAAAAGATTACTTTTTCCACTTAGAATAGGCCTACACAGACTTAAACACCACCGTAACAATCGGATATACCGACAATGTAACGAACACGTGCAGCGCGGATGGTGACTTGACTCCATAAAGAAACAGGGGGGTGCGTTATGAAGCAGGATGTTTTCCAACCACTCCCTTGGTTAATCGCGAGTCTACTGTAAATGTTATTAATATGCGAGAAAGGACAAAATATTGTTAAGGGTTGGCAATATGTAAGGCGAAAAGTAAACAAGCAAAATGAAAATGAAAATACTTGTTACTGGGAAGTTGGTTCAGAAATGAGAGCTATTATTCGTGAGTGCTGGAACACAGATACTGTTCATTTAACAATAGAGTTTTTAATTTGTCTTTGAAGTTGTTGCAATTAGTGAGGGACATCATGGAAGGAGGAATTTCATTCCACACTCTTGCAGCTTAATATGTAAATGATGATTCGAAAAGCACTAGTGGGTGCTTTGGAAGCTCAAGTTTCGATTTTCCCCTTGTTTTGTAATCATGTATTTCCCTTCTGAATTTTAACTTCTGGAACACAGATATAATTTTCGGCATCTGGTCATGTTCAACATTTTGTTTGGATTTAGGGTTGGGAGGATATGATCATATTTTCTTATGTGGTACACGAAACGGAAACATGAATTTTGGACTTTCTGGATTTTGGTTTTGTTTCGAACGGATAGATTTGGTCCGAAAATTACGTTGCAGTAGTCCAGTAAATACCATGAGGTATTTATGTTCGATAAATCATCATTGAGCAAAGCTAAGGCTGCATCCGGTGATTTCGATGGGAAAGGAATTTGTAGTTGAGTGTCATCTGCGTAAAAATGAACTTCACTGTGATTGATTATGGTAGGTATGTCGGCTGTAAAAGTGGTATAGAGGAGAAGGGCTAGAATGGATCCCTGTGGGACACCAGTTTCCAATGGCAGGGTGCGAGAGAGAGAGGCGTGGCAGCATTTATGAATACTCTCTGTTGTCTGTTGTTCAGATACGATCTAAACCATCGGAGAGCGGGAGGTGAAAAATTGTAGTATTTTAATTTGCTTAAGAGCAGGTCATGATGAACACTGTCAAAGGCTTTAGTGAGATTCAGTAATACTAACGCTACTGCCATTCTCTTGTCTATTGATCGTAATAAATCGTCAGTTACTTTAAGTAAAGCTGTTGCCGTGCTGTAAAACCAAGATAAAACTAAGTATAATTTATGGGTTTTAAAGGTAAAATTTAAAAAAAATCCATGACTATGACGACATTTTTCCTCTTGTGCATAAATATCAAAATTATGAAGTTTTTAGCCATTTCCAGACCATCCAAAAAATTTATTGCATGAAACTTCTGCGGTAAATAAGATGCAAAAAATAATGTGACAGATCATGTAAACTCACTCAAGAAAAGAGTTTTCTAAATTTAGAATTATTCCTCTTTTGTAGTGTAAATTAGGAATCTTGCGTAGTCAAATGATTAGTGCTCTAGCCTTTAATGTAAGAGGTCCCAGGTTAAATTTCTGGTGGATGTCCCGAAAATTTCAGTGCTGACCCAGCATCGTGAAGGCAATTGGGGAGCTACTTAAGAAGAGGGCTCCATCTCGAAAACCAGAAAACAGTTGCAATGGGACTTGATCTGCTGACCAATGAAAAAGCTGCTTGAGCAGGCCCTGGCCCTTAGGAAATTTAGTTTATTTTTGTAATGTGAATATCATTGCCTTTCCGGTTAAACTGCAACTGTTATGTGATAAATAAAAAAAATGTAACCACACCACTTGCCTTGCTATTATCATTGGATTAATCTCTCATGATAATCTTAAATGATATAGTACTTGACTCTGCACTAACCTAACCTATGTTTATTTCTTTCTACTTAGGAATTTTTGACTTCTTGGGTTAATCGCATTGATTGATGTATGAAGAGAATAGATGATGGGATGAACACACGGATACATCCATTAAATATCCAGGGTTCGAACCTGTGACCTAAGACCTCACAGCATCTTATGCAGACCAATCCACTACAGAGGCTGGCATTTGAGATATCAACATACATTTACATCTTAGATGATAAAGTATAAATCATTACTGACGCACCAAATTACACTGACTAGTATGCTTGAACCTTAAAAACATGACCAAGTGTGAGTCTATTCACAAAACATTCACTAGTATGTGCCAAAGTTGAGCAGTCTTATAGCGATGCATTCCACTAATACAGATAGATTAATTTGAATTAAAATTCTTGCAAAAAAGACAAAGCACCAGAATAAATGTCCTTCTTATAAATAAAAACAAAAAGACTGTAAAAATCTAATGAATACAGATCTACCTTGCAGCAAAAAGCAGATATGTTTCCATATCACACAAATTCCTTGTAAAAGGACATTTCGACACAAATACTTTGTTGACAATGTAGATATGAGTAAAAGGCGACAAAACAACGCAATTGGACTTTGAAATAATTTTATCTCTGAATGTCAACGGGTCAATTTTGAAACCAACAAAACACAGCTGTTCCAGCAGAGGACCAAAAGCATTTTTGAAGCAAGACAGAACTGACTAGAAGCTAAAAGTACAAAAGTGTCAGCAGGCAAAGATGAATGACAGGGTGTCTACAATTTTGTAAAAGCAGAATCGCTTTACATATCCAGACAAAGAACCAAAAATCTTCAGACTAAATAATTGAGCCTACAAGTGTAGATGAACATGTATGGAAAAAGATCACTATATTTTAGCTAAGTACTTCCCACTTAGAATCACAGGTAACCAAATTTTAGAATATTTATGTATAAAAGTAATAAAGCAGTTGACTATTGGATAGTGACAGGGAAGCAAGCAAACATCCAGGGTGAGTTTTGAAACATGACTAATGATTTCTTTTTTTCTAAAAATTCATAATCATAGGGCAAATAATACATAATTATAAAATTTTGAAATATATTTCTCCAGAAAACTATGTGCCTAACATATGTCAAAAATTGAAGCAATGCATGCATTAGCAATTAAAAAGATTTTTTTGTGATTTCACTGTGTGCACAGATAGGCTAATCGGGACTAGGCCTACAGTTTAAAATTAGATTTGAACCACTATATGCCTCCATCAGGTATAAAACATTGCATTCCTTGATTACAATGTGACGGCTTTACCACTAAGCCATGTGGGGGAGGCGATAAAAAATAGTGCAAGGATCTCAATAGTCAACATTCATTCCAAATTCAAGGTATATCAGGCAGACCAAAAACAGTTTCATTTCTTGAAAACATCAAAGTGGTATAAGATACACAAGGTGTGCTAAAAAGATTCCATTTAAGCATGCAAAAATAACACAGGTCTCCTAACGTGTTTTTCCACTCCCAAACTAATTTCACTATATTGATGCTTCACAAATTAGGCTACAACAAAGAAAAAAACCTTTAATTTTAGGCAAACTGTGGCATGAAAGATGATATTGATGAAGAGAACTCTAAAGGAACACCCATGCTCCCGCTGACAAAGAACTTTCAGTGTAGGAAGAGACGAAAAGAGTGAAACTAGTTTCTTCAAAATGTGATTTACCTACCTAGTCAACCTTGAACATGGATAATCTTTCAAGTAACCTGCAAGTCTCACCAGTTGGTGGTGAGAATAGTAGATGGGCCAACTTTCACCAGGTGAGGGGAATAAACATTTTCTTTTCCGGACAGGTTTTGGCAACTTAAGCTTAAGAGCAGGCAGACGAGCAAGACTGTATACCCTTGAGTAATAACTCACCATTGCTGGAATGCAAAAATAAACTGTATAAAACTCCACCACCTGGTGAAAAATGACATTTCTACCATTATCACCACCACCCAAATTAACTCAGGATTGCCCACAATAGACACAGTCTCCAAACACATCATGTGTCCAGGGACTGAACTATGATTTATTAGGTAACACACTACCCTGAAGGCAGAGGCAGAATGAGCCTCCGAAACGTAGGCAATTAAAGATTTAACCATGTGATTAAAAGTCCGAATCACCACTGATCAGCTACAAAGAAGAACTCATAAATTTGCCTGCTGTAATGGTTTTTGGTTTGTGAATCTTTTAAGTACATATAGATCAATCTTGTCCTATATATTAACTGTTCTATTGTAACACTAATTTTCAGAAAGGTATAATTTAAAACATGAACTGCAACATGAATTATCTATACTGACAAGCAGTGGCGGATTACCAAATAGGCCCACTAGGCACGTGCCTAGGGGCGGCAAATCTTTTTTCCAGAATATCAAGAATAATAAAAAAGCATCTTACGTACACAGTGACAATTTAGACCTATGAAACCAATGTTTGAAATCAACGGTTTGCAACACTTTCTCTTCATACGAAAGAAACCTTGATGTATCGGATTTATGTGTTATCAAGAAATGTTTTGTCTGCTCTGCCTGCACATAAATATATGAAAACTGGGATAGTGTAATGAAAGCCCTTACTCATGTAAGCGATGATCCTAGTTCGAAATAAGGCCTTATCCCTCTTGAATCAACTAAACAGGCTGGACACAGCTTTCATGATCACTATTTGGAAGGATATATTTCAGAGATTCCACAGTGTCACCGTGAAATTACAAAGTGTCAACATAGATTTAACAATAGTACATGATTTATTTGAATCACTTGTGAACTTTATAAGTTCTCTTCGTGACATGTTCGACTCTTATGAGCAAAAATCCATGGAGAAAACTGATATGGATTACGAGTGTAGTTATAAAAGGTTTAGAAAACGTAACATTCAAGCCGATGAAGTAAGAGACAATGAGGTTGTTCTAACAGGAAGAGAAAAATTTAAAGTTGAGGTGTTTCTTCCTATTCTTGATAAATTGCACACTGAATTAAGTAGAAGAAAACAAAACTATAAATTAATCTCTGACAACTTCATGATTTTCATTAAGTTTCTGCAAAGTTCTTCTTGTGTCATTTCTGAACGTGCAGGTAACCTTCAGGCTGCATATGAAACTGATCTGGAATCAACCTTTCCAAACGAATGTGTGTATTTTGTGGGGCTTCTGAAGACCAGAGGAATCTGTGACTCGCCAGCAGAAATGTTAGCCTTTATACGGAAAGAAAATCTGCAATCTGTGTTTCCAAATGTGGACATTGCATTAAGAATATTTTTGTGTACTGCTGTAACAAACTGTTCAGCTGAAAATTCGTTTTCGGCCCTAAAAAGACTGAAGACTTATCTCCGTTCAACAATGTGTAATAAAAGACTGAACAAGTTATCTATTCTCCACATCGAAGCAGACATCTTGACTGATGGACACATCAACTTTGAAGAACTTATACACGAGTTTGCAGCAACCAAAGTGAGGCGGAAGCGGCTTCATTTATGTCTGGTGAGTGGTGAATTTAATTTCTCAATACATTACATAATTTTATTTATAGCACATACAGAAAATGAATTGTTTGTTACTGACTTTTATCCTTTGTTTTTTTATTTCAGTATGTTCACTAATTTTTATATTAGCCTGTAAAAATACTGCAAATAAGTTACTACTTTTCTTTTGAGAAGGGCGCACATTAAGTTTGTGCCTAGGGGCGGCGAGGAAGCTTAATCCGCCACTGCTGACAAGGGCTTGTTGCGAAAGTGACCCAAAGCACACTTGCTCAATAAATGTGATTCTATTTACGATCAAACTCTTATGCAAGTTTTCTTCCACACAACAATAGCCTCCTAACATGGACATATTGATCGAAGGAGTGGTTGATCCCCCTACCCCGTAAACTGGCATAGTTTACTTCAAATTAGAGAAAATAAAGTTGAGTTAATTACCATTCCTAAAGAACAAAGTAAAAAGTGTGTCAGATCAAAAATTGAATATAAAATGCAGGGAGCAAATTTACAACACCGGTAGTTTCTCTAATTTGTTTGAAATTCAGCGTACTCACTAATTTTGGCCTCCTAATCACGAATCTGCAGTTAAAATTTGGCACTCACGTGTAGAAATTTCAAAATAAGCGATATTGAGTGGTCCGCGATCGGCACAATAGCTCATTATTTACCGGAAAATTCTGTTTCAAATACTTAAAAAACGATAAATACACCACTGATATTGCTACGACCCCAAATTTTAATTATGCTTGCCTAACCTAACCTTACCGTGAATGATTCTTGGGGCTATACGTCAATGGTGTGTGCACCCATGCATGGTCTTACAACCTCACATTTGCCTAACCTAACCTTACCAGAATGGTCAGTGGGGCTAACCGTCAATGGTTTTCCAGTAATTGCGACAAGGAACCGATAAGAAATCTTATTTTCGTAGCACTTTCACGGCCAACGTTGCTCATTGAAAGATGCCATTTTGGTATGTGTGATGTGGGAATGTTTCATAGCGGAAATTCATGATCTTTCTTGAAAATTAATTCTCTGACGGACAATAGCCTTTGGCAAGTACACCTTCATACATCATCACACGTCGTGCTTGTGTTTTGTTTATGTTCATTGGGTATCCAGTGTTTCGAACTGTCAGTGTTTGCAACGAAAGTTAGAAACATGACGTGTCGTGGATGCATGGTGAAATTTGTAACGGGTGTGGAAGATCCAGTGGATTTTTTTTATTTAATCGAACACGGGGTCGTGAAGAAAGGAAAGGAATGTTGAAAATGTGGCAGTGAATGTAAGCTACTCGTCAGAAGGAATAGGCTGTGGGTATATGCCTAATATGACGTGTCGTGGATGCGTGGTGAAATTCAGGCATCCTGGAAACTGATTTCTTCAAATTTAAAAGTTTGGGGCTCATTTGGAGGCAGGTGACTCCAGCCAATTTCTAACATGCCTTTAACAGGGACTCTATAGAGAAAACCAGGTAGCTGGAGCGGAGCCGCAGTAGGTCAATTACCCCAGGGGTGGAGCCTGGAATTGGTGGGAAATTTGGACTCAAAAATTTGAAACAAAAATAATTTTTTGTTTAAATCTCCCACTGATTCCGGGACGGATAGCCCCAAAAATTCACGGATCATGCCACGAAACATTACAATTTTCTTCGTAAAACGTGAAGAAGTTTAAAAAAAAAAAAAAAAAAAAAATCAGATGAGCTTTGTTCACAGGTATTTCTTGGGTTCCGAAGGTTGAAACACTGCATAATGAATGAAAATTGACAAAACACAAGCACGACGCGCAATTATGTAGGAAGGTGTACGCGCCACATTGTGTCTCAGGCAAGCAAAAAGACTACAAGAAAGAAGTACTCATAATGTGAAAAACTGCAATTACTTTGATCAAAAAGACATCAATTCACCTTAAGGAATGTTCCGCGAAGTAGATAGGTAAGTACGAATGTCAAAAATTAACAAAACAAAGAAGTTATAGGTGTCCGATGGATAGTAAATTTTACCTATATTTTTACAAATATATGAAAATATATGTCCTTCGGACACCTCTAATTTTTTCGTTTCGTCAATTTTTGACATTCGTACTTACGTATCTGCTTCGCAGAACATTCCTGAAGGTGTATCAACGTTGTTTTAATGAAAGTAAGAGCAATTTTTCACATTACCAGTACGTCTTTCTGGTAGGCCTTTTCGCTTGCCTGACACACAATATGGCGAGTACACCTTCCTACATAATCGCGCGTCCTGCTTGTCTTTTGTCAAATTTTTGACATTCGTACTTACGCATCTCCTTCCCGGAACCTTCCTCAAGGTGTATTGACATTGTTTTGATGAAAGTAAGAGCAATTTTTCACATTACCAGTACTTCTTTCTCCTAGCCTTTCCGCTTGCCTCACACACAATATGGCGCATACACCTTCCTACATAATGATGCGTCGGGCTTGTCTTTCCTCGATTTTCAATTGTTATGCAGTGTTTCAACCTTCGAAACCCAAGAAATGCCCGTGAACAAAGTTCATCAGATCTATTTCTTTTTCACGTTCTTTTATGAAGAAAATTGCAATCTTTCGTGGTGCTATCCATCCTGAAATAAGTGGGAAACATCTAGAAATTGCAAAATAAGCTAAAATAAGGCATTAGTTCTCGGAATGGAAACTGTCGATTTTCGCAAATTTTTTTGTTTCACAACCAAATATATATATTTCTGATACTACCACGACACCAAATTTTAACTATGTTTCCTAACCTAACTGAACTAACCTAACCACGTGCCAATGGTTCGTGGGGCTAGCGCCAATGGTTCGTGGGGCTAGCGTTAATGGTTCGCAATTATTTCCAATTTCTAGATCCTGATACTACCACGACACCAAATTTTAACTATGTTTCCAAACCTAACTGAACTAACCTAACCACGTGCCAATGGTTTGTGGGGCTTGCGACATGCCATCCTTCTAACTCTCGTTGCAAACGCAGACAGTTCGAAACACTAGATACCCATTGAACATGAACAAAACACAATCACGACGAGTTATGCATGAAGAAGAAGAAGACGGCGCGTGATGGTGTACAAAGGTGTACGCGACCAAACGCTATTCTCAGTCGGAGAATTAATTTTCAACGAACAACATGAATTTCAGCTATGAAACATTCCCACATCACACAAAACACCTTCCCGATGTTCGACAATGCTACAGGAACTTATTACAGTAAGTAGTTTCTTCTGTAAAAATAAATAAATGTGTCCGAAGGATAGTAAACTAGTACCGAAAAATCTAAGTACAATAACAATAAATATTTCTATAAGGGCATGAGGTGATCCCAAATGACACTAATGGTTGTGAGGACAAAAACTGTTACAATGTATAAATGGTTTAGATACAACATTAGATCTGTATTGAGATGGCATTAATTAATTTGGTAAAAATCTGATATTCCCCGAACACCTATAACTTCTTCGTTTTGTCAATTTTTGACATTTGTACTTATCTATCTGCTTCGCAGAACATTCTTTAACTTGTATTCACGTTTTTTTTGATCAAAGTAATTGCATTTTTTTTTTTTAAAAAAAAGTGTTTTTGTAAATGAAGAACGTACCTTTCCGCAAATGGTTTGTGGGGCTATGCGAGAATGGTGTGTGGGGCTATGCCTATTTTCTTCGAAACCAATTTTTAACTATAGTAACCTATACGTGACCCTACCTAACCTAACCTTACCGGAAATGGTTCGTGGGGCTATGCGTCAATGGTTGAATTTCCGCTATGAAACATTCCCACATCACACAAAACACCTTCCAGATGTTAGACAATGCTACAGGAACTTATTACCGTAAGTAGTTTCTTCTGTAAAAATGAAGAAATCTGTCCGGGGAATATCAGATTAGTACCATTAATTTCATGTCAATTACTAAATGCTTGATCATAAACAAAAACATATCTCCCAGGAGCATACTTATGACCAAAATCGTCATAGTATGTTCAATTTACAGAGAGAGATATGGAATCAAACTTCCCAAATTAACAAGCAGAACAAAAAGAATGAAATATCTTGCAAGAGAAACTGTACGTTCATAAAAGAAGGCACCACACAGTGACAAATCATGAAACTCAGTGAAAATAGCACCAAACCTACATCCACCACCCCATGAAGGTGATCACTGTTAAAAAGAATGCATAATACGTGCAAAGACATCTGGAAGGGCAGGACATGGGTGGCCACTCCCCCTTCAACCCCTGGTTGGAAACTAACCAGACATTCACGCAACAATTTCATTTCCCATGTTAACTATTATACAAGCATCGCAGGAACATAACAGCAAAGTGAATGTTTTTTGTCTTTGTTAACGGGCATCATTATTATGCTAGAAAATATGCCTAGTTTGCCCCTCCCCGGAAAAATTACCTTGGTTGTCCCCACCCTGAAAAAATTCCTGCCAACATCCATGTATGCACATGAAAGATAGGGGACAGGAAAAACCAATACAACATAATCAGATCTAATAGATAGTATTACTTAGTCATCTGCAAAACTATTAACATGAAGTAGAAAAAGAATGTATGTAAATACTTTAATTGTTCATTTTCTATTTTGGATGTTGTCACATATCATCATAATATTGTTATTCTTGTCTGACAAACCATATTTTGAATGTAAAAATACAAAACACCTGGTAACTACTTCGACAAATGAGGACTTCGTGTTAACCGATAAAATTGAAGAATGTCTTGTTGAGAGTTGAATTGTGTATTAAATTAAACTTAGCCTACTTCTTTATAGACAGGATATTATCATAATTTCATTTCTTCGTGTGAACCTTAATCACTTCCCCTTAAAATCTAAAAACTTTCAGGATGGAATTGCAAATTCAAGAAAAAAAAACTGCATATGCTCCAACAACCAACAGTGCTAGTTATCAAATTCTGCCTGTCGACTGGAACAAGATAACCGAATAAAAGCATCTGACCTGCTGGCTTTAGAACGTAGTGCAAGTGACTATGTGCATATAAGGTAAACCTATACAATCGCCATACTCAAGGACTACATTTCGGTAAACAGTCCAATTGGGAACGACTTCAAGAAATTTGACTTTTTTTAGAATCTGCTGCTTATTTTACTTTCTTTTGTGCACATATATTCCTACTATCATTTAAGTATATATAACGTATTTTTTACAGGCAGTTCAGCTAATATCCAGCCGATAGTTTAAAATAATAGAGCAAATATCAATACTCCTTACCTTTTTCTACCCTGATTAGCCACGCTTGACGTTCTTCAAGATAGTATATACAGCGCCATCTAACAGAATGTGGTGTTGAAATGAAGAACTAACAAGAACAAGGACGAATCGAATTTCGTGTCATGTTTCTGTCATGTCACGTGTTTTTAAACTAGTGAACCTATTTATAACAGGTTAATTAATATATACTATTTGTATAATTACATTACGCATGCACAGTGAATTAATATAAACAGCAATGAGTGATAGCAAGACGGCGAGAAAGACATTCACAAAGAACTTGAAGTTAAAGGTTTCAGAATTCTTGGAAAGTAAAAAGAACTCTAATAATTTGGTAGACATTATGTCACATTTGGAGGTAAATAACTGACGATACTATTAGAATTTGGGATATTTGACATAAGTGTAAAAATTAACGAAACTGGGTGTTATCTGTCAGAAAATGGACATTGCCCACTGTCTGTATGTGTATCCCATGTAAAAAAATGGGACATTTGGGTCTTGTGAACATCTGTCCACCTCCCACAGTTCACAGGAGACAATATATTTCGGTAACTGTTTCGTATATCGGAAACACATTTCTTCATTTTTACAGAAGAAACCACGGTATCAGTTCGTTATATCGGAGACACTTTAAAATCGAATATTTTATATTTCGTATGGTTCGTTCGTACCAATTGTGTATTGCGGAACATATTTGAAGTTCCCATTAAGGTTTTCACACGATTAGAAACAATTTTTACATTAAAATAAACCTTTTCTCGAAGTGTTACGGAACGCACGTCATAGTGCGAGCCCCACAAACCATTCGTGGATAGTCCCAAAAACCATTCACAGAAGGTTAGGTTAGGCAAACAAAGTTAATAAACGGCATGGTTATGTTTTCGATTAAATTGAAACAACGGGAATTGATTTCCGGCTGAAATAGATTGAAAGATGAAAGAAAATGGTACTAATTTACTATCCTTCGGACACATTTACTTATTTTTACAGAAGAAACTACTTACCGTAATAACTTCCTGTAGCATTGTCGAATATCGGGAAGGTGTTTTGTGTGATTTGGGAATATTTCAGAGCTGAAATTCATGTTGTTCGTTGAAAATTAATTCTCCGACGGAGATAGCGTTTGGCGCGTACATCTTCCGACACCATCACGTTCGTACACCTTCGTACACCGTCGTGACTATCATGACGGGTCGTGATTGTGTTTTGTTGATATGCAGTGTTTCGAACTGTCTGCATTTGCGACGAGCGTTAGAACGGTGAAACGGGAGGTAGAAGAATGACGTGTGCTGGGTGTGTGGTTAAGTTTGTTCGGCTTGTAATCACGAATCTGCACTTAAAATTTGGCGCTCACGTATAAATTTGGCGTTTATTTGGGGACAGGTGAATCCGGCCAAGTTCCAACATGCCCTTAACAGGGAGTCTATAGATATAGGCGGGGCCGCGATAGCGGTTGGGGGCGGTAAGATGATTACCCCAGGGGCGGAGCCCAGAACCAGCGGGAAATTTTGAAATCGAGGGTGTGGAAATACGAACTTAATTGAGATTATTTTGCTATTTCCACGTGTGAGCGCCAAATTTTAACTGTAGATACGTGATCATGGGGCCTAAATTAGTGAGTATACCGAAATTCAAACAAAATGAAGAAATTTCCGGTATTGTAAAATCGGTCCTTAAAATTTGTTGTAGGGCATTTCTTGGGTTTCGAAGGTTGAAACACTGCATAACAATTGAAAATCGAGGAAAGAGAAGGCAGATCCGTCATACCGAAGCGTCATTCTTTACGACGGTATCCGCGCCATATTGTGTGTGAGGCAAGCGGAAAGGTAGGAGAAAAAAGTACTCGTAATGTGAAAAATGGTATTAGTTTGATCAAAGCAACGTCAATAAACCTTCAGGAATGTTCCGCGAGGCAGATACGTAAGTACGAATGTCAAAAATTTGACAAAAGACAAGCACGACGCGTGATTATGTAGGAAGGTATACTTGGCATATTGTGTCTGAGGCAAGAAGTACTGGTAATGTGAAAAATTGGAATTAATTTCATGAAAACAACGTTAATACACCTTCAGGAATGTTCCGCGAAGCACATACGTAAGTAAGAATGTCAAAAATTGACGAAACGAAAAAAAATAGGGGTGTCCGAAGGATAGTAAATTTTTACCGAAAAGTGTCTCCGATATAACGAACTGTTACCGAAACTACTTACGGAAATGAGTGTGTCTAAGGTTTACAACATTCGTCGAGGTATTTTCTTCATCGTGGAATATATTTGACCTGGAAATTGTGTATTTTTCAAGAGAAATATCTCACCGATGCACAATTGCCATTGTTTTCATTTGCCTCCCGTACCTAAACCAGATGCAGCGTACGTTTCATGACATAACCCCCTGTCAGTGTTTCCAACCCCCCTTTTTTTCATTATGCTTGCCTAACCTAACCTAACCTTACCTTATCGGAAATGGTTCGTAGGGCTATCCGTCAGCTACCCGTGCATAATGTAAAATTTCCAGCGGTGACAAACACGATAGTAGGTATTTTAAACACTGCATACCCACAACGTGAGTCAAGATGTGGCCGCCATATTGTGTGTTACGGAAGCGAGGAAAGGAATCAAAGAAATCACTCTGTATGTGAAAAATTGTGTTTTGTTTTCATGTAAAAAGCATAATGGCACCTTGAACTATGTTCTGCAATACACAATTGGTAAGTACGAACCATGTGAAACACAAAATATCAGATATCCTATACTGTTACTTATATTTGTGCCTGAACACTCAATACCAATGACGGCAATAAGCAGTGGGGGGGGGGGGATGGGGTAGCCACGTTTGCCCCTGCACTATGCCAAACCTTGTCTACCACAGTAAACTGTCTCCCCCTTCCGTGAGGATGCCAAGATTGCCTCGCTCTTACTTAGCTTCTCGTAAT
This sequence comes from Lepisma saccharinum, assembly GCF_977018435.1. Classification (NCBI taxonomy): domain Eukaryota; kingdom Metazoa; phylum Arthropoda; class Insecta; order Zygentoma; family Lepismatidae; genus Lepisma; species Lepisma saccharinum. The sequence goes on from NC_139251.1 coordinate 42,642,022, forward strand.
ATTTCTCTCATATTTGAAGCATCAGATGGTAAGAATTTACAATACCGGACCCTTCCGTAATTTCTATCCTACTTCTTATACTCACGAAATACGTATTCCCAATGAATTACCAGAGGTTAACATCTGGGGGTGATGTGTAGAAATTGTTCATTAACATGGAGAAGTTATGCTGTCTGAAAATGGCATCTTGAGTGAGTAAATTGTTGCCATTATAGTGCTACGAAACTAACATTTTTTTATCTTTCCTTACCATTCTCTGTAAAGTTAGGTTAGGCAAACATAGTAAAAATTTGTGGTCTTGGTAATATCAGGAATATATTAATTTTGTTATAAAACGTAAAATATTGCAATAAACATTGTTTTCGTGGAGAAATCCAGGGTTTCTGTTCCGATCACGGAACACTCAATTTAGCTTATTTTGCAATTTCTACACGTGACCCCCAAATTTGAACTTCGTGATTAGGAGGCCTCAATTAGTGATTATGCGAAATATTACAAAAATCAGGCAGGGGTCTGGTATTGTAAATGCACGGTGGATTAATTTATTATTCGCCCCTTGTCAGAAATACATATCTACAAAATGTAATAATAATAATTACCCCCACACACATATTTTATATATATAAAAATATGTATAACTTTTGTTATTTTGAATTGAAATTTTAAAGTATCAGTTCAAAGTGGTATAGGCTCAGCCCTACAAAATACCTTTAATGTAATGTAATGTTTTGTTAGAAATTATGTAATAATGCAGATGCAATTTATTTTTTCTAATATTTTGTACATATTTTACAGGAAGGTGGTAGTAATATTGTCCCATGCATACTAGCCCTTGAGAGATTGTTTAGTGAGGTCTTAAAAAGAAAAGAACTATTTGTTGAGAATAAGGATGATTTGCCTACAGACACAGGTACTAATTTTATTTTTTGTCATATCCATAGGTAATGAAACTTTAGAGGGGTAAAAAAATGTAGCAAAGTTTATAAATTATATATAATTGAAAAGTGAAAACTATGAACTTTAAGTACATAATACCTATAATGGCATCTTGTTTATATTTTTTTACTATCAAATGACTTGAAATTTGACTTATTTTCTATTTTTTGTAATCACTTAAACCATACACCTCAGTATTGAATAAGTATTTAGATGATTTTAAAGTAAAAGTTGGCATAATTTATGATATTGCTCATAAAAGATGAATGAATATAGAGAAATAATTAATTACAAATCCTCCCAAAATATATCTATGGGTTGGTCACAAGAATAACAAAAACAATAAAAAAAAAATACCATATATACAAATGGATATAGGTTTCAAGTTGATCTGAAAATTGTCAGAAGATATCGTTAGAAATCTTTTCTATTAGGAACATTTTAACTGCTTGTCTTGGAATCAAAATAAAAAGTACCATCTGAGTAACACAGGAATAGTGTCGCAATCATAACATACCTTTTTAAAATAAAATTATTAATTTGTTTCTGTCAGTTGTTAGTTATTTTTTTCTAGATGAAACTGTTTGTTCATATTGGATGTATTAGTTGAAGACTTTACTTTACTTAGTCGATCCTCTTCTACCGTCAGGTGTAGAGGTTTTGCAAAGAGCTCTCCATCCTTCTCGGTCTCTGGCTAACATTTTTGCCCTGTTGGTATCCAATCCTCTTCTCCTCAAAACTTCTTCCATCCAGCCATCCCAGGTCTGCCTTGGTCTTGCCTTTGGTCTCTTTCCATCTACTTTAGCTTGCCATATATTTTTAGTTATCCTTTCTTCACTCATTCTGTGAACATGACCAAACCACCTCAACTGCGACGCTTCTATTTGTTGTTGTAAAGGTTGGGTCTTAAGGCTCATTCGAATTGTCTGATTCCTTACTCTATCTCGTTTTGTTTTTCCTTCTATTCTTCTTAGGTATCTCATTTCAGTTGCTTGAAGTTTGCTAGAATAATTAGTTGTTAGTGGCCATGATTCACACCCGTAAATTAGTGTAGGTGCATACGTTGTTTTGTAAACTGTCAACTTTGTTTTCTTCGTAATTTCCTTTTTATTTATGAAGTTTCTATTTAGAGCATGATATAATCTTCCTGCTGCAGCAATTCTATTATTTACTTCTTCATCTATTTTCCCACTGCTGCTTATTATAGACCCTAAATACTTGAACTTTGTTACTTGTTCCAAGCTCTCGCCTTCTATCTTAATGGTATGAGTTCTATGTTCTCTACTTATTATCATTGTTTTTGTTTTACTGGTGTTAATTCTCATATTTACCTTTTGTAGTTCTCTGTTCCATACATCTAAATTATATTGTAAGTCCTTTTCAGTTTTAGCAAATAAAACGAGATCGTCTGCAAAAGCTAGTTCTGATATTTGTACAGGTCTCATGAGCCAATTCCCAACAGTAAAGGGTTTAATCTTTCTTTTGCAAATTTTTGTAATTTCATCAATTAAAATTATGAACAGAAGTGGACTTAAAATGCAGTCTTGTCTTACTCCAGTTGATGTATAAAATTCATCAGATTTTATGTTACTTGTACGGATGTAGTTACAACAGTTATTGTAAAAGCTCTGTATGCTAGCGATCAGGTTATCATTCACTTTTCTTCTTTGCAGCACTTCCCATAATTTAATCCAAGGTACCCTGTCAAATGCCTTTTCGAAATCTATGAAACACATATGAATTTCTTTATTATAGTCTATCACTTTTCCTGATATTTGTCTTAGTGTAAAAATTAAGTCCTGGCAGCTTCGATTTGGTCTAAATCCACTTTGGCTTTCTTCTAGTTGGTGTTCAATTTCTTGCCTGAGCCTGTATTCCAATATTCTTGCATAGATTTTACCTGGGACACTCAACATTGAAATTCCTCTGTGATTTGAACATAATCGGTTGTCTCCTTTTTTGAATATTGGTGTGATCACTGCAATTCTCCAGTCTTTTGGTGTATTTTTGTATTTCCAAGCAAGGTTAATAGTATGGAGTAATAATTTCTTTCCTGTACTTCCCATATATTTAACCATTTCTGGTGTAATCCTGTCATGACCTGCAGCTTTACCGATTTTTACCTTTTTTATGGCATTATTAAGTTCTTCTTCCTTAATTGTGTCATCTTCTTTCAATATAACTTCTAGAGTTGTTTCATCAGCTTGTTCCTCCATATTTGTACCTTCTAACAATTCCATAAAATATTCCTTCCACCTATTCATAACTTCTGTTTCTTCTGTTAACATATTCCCATTTTTATCTTTGATGAATTTCAGTGGACATTCTTTATCTTTCCTCATATTTTTTAACACTTTATAAAACAGTTTCTTGTTTTCTTTATAATTATTTTCCATAAATTTACCAAATTCTTCCCATGCTTCTTTCTTTGCAAGAATGACCATTTCTTTAGTACGTTGTCTTTCCAATTTGTATTTTTGGTAGTCTTCTTTGTCTTTTGTTGTTAAATATTTATGCCATGCTTGTTTCACTTGTTCTCTTACTTCTTCTGTCCACCATGGGGTCCTCTTCTTCTTTATTCCTATTCTGTATGTGCCACATACTTCCTTTGTTGCATCTAGCACTATTTTCTTGAAATTCATCCAACTTTCTTCCAAATCTATTGTATCTTCTATTTTATCCTTGACTTTCTCTTTATAGATATCCTGATATTTCTTCTCCTTCAACTTATAACTTTTAAGGGTTTCTGACACATGCTTTTTCTTTGTCTTAAGATTCTTTTCTTTAACTTGTGTTACTAATTTCATTGTAAGAAGATAGTGGTCACTGCCAATTTCCGGGCCTCTCCAAACTCTTGCATCTCTTACATATTTCATTTGGTCTCTGTTTATGATTATGTAGTCGATTATTGATTTTACGTTCTTAGAGGGTTCAGCTCTTGTATATAGGTGTATCTTTTTATGGTCGAATTTTGTATTTGTAATTATAAGGTCATTTGCAATACAAAGATTTATCAGTCTTTGCCCATTGTCTGAACAGTGTTCTTCACCGTATTTGCCAATAACCATCTCAGCCTCTTCTGGATTGGTGCCTACTCTTGCATTAAGATCTCCCAGAATGATGATATTTCCTATTGTGATAACATCTATGGTACTCTGGAGTTCTTCATAAAAAGTCTCTCTTTTCTCAACTGTTTCATCTTCGTTAGATCCATACACTATTATTAAATTCCTTTCATGGTTATCGTCGTTGATGGATACTATCATAATTCTTTCGTTAATAGCTGTCCAGTTGGTTATGTTTTTAATATTGTCCTTGTGAATGATACAACCTACTCCTGCTCTTGCCCTCTCAGATCTTGGTACTCCACTATATATTAGCATATATACATCCTCTAATGTTATACATCCCTGTCCTTTCTTCTTAGTTTCTGTTACTGCCAAGTATTTCACTCCTGTCTTTTTCATTTCAGAGACAATTTCTACCTCTTTTCCATTTAAACTCCTTACATTCCAAGTTCCATATATCATTGTCCTTTTCTTTCGCCAGTTCGTCGTCAGATGTTTCCATCCGGGGATAGCTCTTTGATTACTTTTAACGAGATAAATTTTTCCAGGGTGGGGGTGTTGGCCCCATGCCCAACCCCCAACCTGGGGGACCAGGATTTTCTTTCAGGGTTTACTCCCTTAGCCTTTGGGTCAACATCCTTTCCTCAAGGCAGAGGATTTTTGGTTCTTCCGCCTCCTTTGCCGTTGGGATGTTTATGTATCTTCATCCGTCGTCAGAGCCGTTGACTGATTGGTTGCTTCTTTGTCTGGCTCCTCCCCTCTAGTCTGTCTGGCATGGGTGACCCTACCGGTAGCTGTGCTACCGCCAGTATAGCCTAGAGGATCTTTAGAGCACGCAAGCCCCACCACCAGCGACAAGGTCATGCAACCACTAGGTGGGGATTAGTTGAAGAGTTAAGGGAAAAAATCTCCAGATAAGTCAACATTCTTCAAGCTTAGGGTGACCATACATACCATTTTAGAAGCATTCCTGGTTGTCATATTGATATTATTAGAAAGGCACTATTTGTTCCATTTTATAAAAGTCTAGGAGTTATCTTGAAAACCAAGTTTAAATTTGAGACATATTTCATGCTAGAAATTGTTATTGTTTTGTGTGTGTTCCGTTATTTGTAGAGCAGTGAATAAGCATTGTCTGAAGCATACGTACAGTTTCAATGTGGAATTGCAACAATAATTTAAATTCCTGCATCTTGACTACAGCGCCTTGAATAACGTAGTGTGGAAAACGGCACAGTTCTGCCCGCTCTGGCTGGTTCCACTCGAAAATGATCCGCTAGAGGCGGTGGTGATGGACCCGGTGCTTGGTATTCGTCTGCTTATAATGGAAGTAAATGGAGTTTTCGCTGCAACATCTGATTCTTTTACATAAAGCATTTCTATGAATGTGATAATTGCTATGATATTTGGTACAGTGGTCGCGAAGATATTAACGAACATTCAAGAAAGTCGACTATGTCCTGTTATCGTCATACTTTCGTTAATAATACGGGAGAAAAAATACGCGTGGAATGCTCTTCGCAACTAAATTTTTGTGCATGAATTAGGTTCATTATTATTATCATCATTTCTTTTAACTATATACACACTGAAGCATTTGTATTTTTGATATTTACTGTCTCTTTTCTTCCGCTTTAATCTAATCACGGCGATGATGATAATGATGATTCCATGAAACGACAAGGGGAACCCCACAAAACTTTCTTAGTGCCATCGACATGAGTGTAAGGAAACTTTCAAACCAATGGGACAAGCGACACGGGATGTTCACACTGTCACACTAGTGACACACACTTCCAGACTGTAAAATAGCATTCATTGCACATGAGGCTCCAAACAGCAAACGACATGTTCATATGGCATATTCGCGTGCTACTTGTTACTTCAGTCGGAAAGCTCCTTAAAGGAAGGGTGCTCAGACCGAAGCGACTCGCTACAGGGGGAGTTCCCAACTAAGTGACAAGCTACATGGTGCCTTCAGTCTATTGGCAAGCGTTCGCTGCTAATTGTGCGAACAACAGATAGGTGACACGATAAGCCACACGTGTCGCTTGTGCGTCGCTCGAACTGGGCCATTTCCTCAATAGCTTTCAACATGTTGCCGTGGTTTGTTGTTCGCGCATGCGCGATGCAATGAGCGTCTTGCTTTAGGGAGATTGCGCACCAAAGCGACAAGGGGCACGCAACACTTATCGCTTGAGGATTTCACCAACCGAACGCTGGCCTGTGCTTCCCGTCATGCCGCTACGGTGTGAAATGTTGCTCTTGATTGGCTCATTTCCAAGCAACATGTGTCGCTTTGGTATGAAAGTTGCCTTGGACTGAAGGACCCATGTCGCTTTGGTGTGAAATCCTCGTATCGTTTGTCGCGTGTCGCTTTGGTGTAAAATCTCCTTGAGGAAACGGTGCAGTCAGATCTTGTGTCCCTATGGTTTGAAAGGCTGCATTGATTACGGACTGCTCGCTTCCAAGCGACACTTGTGGTTTGTTGCCTCGGTATGAAATATCTCTCAGGATACTATTTATATTCTAATAACATAGAAAAATAAAACTCTAGTACACAATCCAACTACTGACGTCCGGAATCACTTTGCGATGTTTCTTCTTGTGTTACGCATGCTATTTATTTATTAATTTTATTTTACTTTTCTTTCCAAATTAATGTCATTTCGTGACTGCAAATCACTCCACAAATATAACTGTTTCCATCAATTCACTTACCGCCTTTCTAGACAAACAAATCTACACAATATATTCCAAAAACTAACTAAGCCGCATTACTTTCATAACAAAATTAGCACCTGGTTCGATCGCACTGCCGTCTATGTTTGTCATCCGTCTCGGGAACTAGTTTCTTGGGTCGTTTTCCACACTACGTTATTCAAGGTGCTGTAATCTTGACACAAACTCACAAGACAAATCTCGCATTGTGTGTGTGATTTGTGGGGTAAGGTTTTCAGGGAGATTTATAAACTGTTGGTGAAGAATAAAACTGCTCTCAAGAAGATTGGTTCTTCTGTTAAATACATCTGGTACTCTTCAATTTCAGTGTAGGGCTAACATCAAAGCTTGATCAGAAGGGACCAGAAACACTATGGAAGTCATACCGAGATTACAATAATAACACCTTTTGACAATGGGTGATCAAATTTCACTTATGTGATCCATCCTATAATAATAATAATAATACGTTAATTATATCATTAAATTTCAGGAAGCAGGGGGGGGGGGAGCTGATCTCCTTGGTATATCCCCTTTTTATGTCAAAATATTATGGTCACCCTATTCAAGCTTCAAAAATGAAAATTTATTTGCAAAACATTACTGGACGTGTAAATGAAAATGTATAAAATATAAGAATGCATCTTGTAAAGTCCAGCATAGTATCAACATGGCAGGAAGTGACACCACTAGGCCACTTACGACCAAAAATCAACTTGAGTGTGTTTTCCCCTGACCCTTCAGTTGACAGTTTAAGAACATTTGTGGGTGTGCGTGTAGTTCTGTGGAAAGAGGGGCGGGCAAAGTTGTTATATATATGCATGACAAATGTACATATAAATGCACAGATGAAAAATATCGTTGATAGACTGACAAGTATAACTTAAGAGGCCGTATCAGTGTTGCTCGAAAAAAGCACCGGACAGATGTCATTTGTTTTTCCTAGTCCTACCGATATTGATTCCATTTCCACCTTCGAACGCACAAATCTAATGCATGGGAGACCTATTGAGACTTTTGCTGGAAGGAGGGTTGTTCTGTGGAAAGAAGGAAAACAAGGTTCTCTGACCGTTCCTCCCCCCTTCTCATGAAGTTCAGAATTTGACTATAACAGGCATTATTTTTCAGCCCCCACGTTTACAACCCTGGGTTTCTGTGACAAGACGAAACTTCTTTCGAGCATCTGGGAGAAGAAAAACAACATTGAGGAACATTGCAACACAACTTGCATTACTTACTTGCAATGGAGCGAATGACTATTTAGGAAATGGGGGGGGGGGGGTGTCCAGAGGGTCTGTATCTCCTTGAAGAGACTTACGAAGTACTAAAATTAAAAAATGTAAATATTCTTGTTTTGTTTAGCATCTGTCGAATAATCGAGAGAGATGTGTTTCCGTCGAACTTGTTGTAAGGCAAGGATTACATTGGGATCATAAAACTTTGGATGACAGTATCAAAGAACATTTGTGCACACTACTACATAAATAATATGCATAAAATATTAAATTACGAGCTTTACTTCTCGTCAGATGGATCTAACAACCTTTTTCGTTATTCAATAAATCCAGACCAGACAATTCATAAGCTAGATACGTGTTAGATATATGTGTTGTTATACTCCTATTCTTATCCCGCCTTTTTCCTTTTCATGTAATAATAATACAACATTAATATTATTAGTTATTTTAATTTGTTATTATATTATTAGAGGAAGGTACCAACATATATGAAATAGGTTTGTAACATGGAATAGCAGGATATCTCTCCTCTATACGCTGTAATTGTGGAAGCGGGAGCGCGAAATAATGACCAAGTTGTATAGTAGTGCATAGCTATTCAGTCTGAAACATGTGCAAGACATTCTTTTGTGTTTACTGAAGTTGGTGGATTATCATAGGTGAGATGATTTTGATGTTGTTTCTTTTTATAACGTAATATAAAATTGTTCCACACCGTGGCCGTGTAGTCTAAGACGTTATGCTTTCGGCTCTGCCCGGGCAGGGGCAAGGTGGGGCTGAGCCCCCCCCCTCTCCTGGCACTGAGGTCAGACCCCCTTGACATTAGGTAAAACTATTTTGTGTAATTTGTTTGCAGTGAAGAGTGAAAATGTAGACAGCAGATATTATTTTGTTCACAACTTTGATGAAGGATAAATTAAGGGAACATGAACAGGAGCTATTACATTCGTTCATCTTATTTATAAGAAGAAGTCTAAGTAGCGGCAAGTATTTAGGAGATTCTCTTCTCTAGACTTCAGAAAGTTCCTTCGCTACCATGTTGCGACCTTCCATTTATACAGAAATCTGTGACTTTTATGTTATTATGCAAGAAGGTTAATAGCTCCCAAGTTTTGGGAATGTAGGCGACTTTTTTTGTTTCAGTCGGGGAGTGGGATGTATGCTACGCAGTATGATTGAATATTCTCCATCTTTTCTTGGGTGATGTACGGAGAATAATAATTGTACACATTTAGCTTCATAGGCATATATTCTCATCACCGTTTGATCCTCCCAACATACCAAATAGCACGTAGAAATAAATTTTCAGTGAAAAATAAAGGCTCGACCAAAACTCGAACCTGGGTCTCTGGCATCCCGTGCCATTGCTCTAACCACTGAGCCAGCATGGCCTTGCCTGATTTTTCGCTATTGCTGTTTTACCTGTGTTGAATCGTCTCTGCCAGTGCTACCGCAACGGGATCTGTTGCCTTTGAAACACAGTAGACTTTGACGTTGCCTGGTTCCACCCAGCGTAGAGATGTTAATTATTGAAGATTGCTTATTTTGCTGAAAATTTGTATGTAGGTCATCTCATGTGTGTGCCTAATCTTTAATAATTAACATCAGCAAGGGAGGAGAGGGTGCAGTTGCCCCTTAATGCTCTCACTTAGAAATTTAGTGTACGAGGGTCACTATTTATATTTTGAGCCTTGGCAACACTGATTGAAGTTAGGCACGATTTGACGTTTGCACGGAATCGTCTGGCATTATTGACCATAACGTACTTCAAATGTTTTGTCAATAGCTTGATTTGTGTTGTTTATGTTGCCTTGGAGATTGCGCGACAACAATAAAATGGAATTAACTCGTGAACATTTTCGTGCGATGATTTTTTACGATTTTCGACGTGGATTATCAAGACAAGAGTGCATCGATCAACTTACTTCCACATTTGGTGATGAAGCCCCATCCTTTGCCACTGTGAAACGCTGGTATAACGAATTAAACGTGGCCGCCATTCACTCACCGACGAGATTCGCGAAGGTCGTCCAAAATCAGTTGTTGTTCAAGAAAACATTGATGCTGTGCAAAACCTAATACTGCAAGATCGTCATGTGACATACTGTGAGATTGAGGCAACCATAGGCATTAGTTCCACCAGCGTATATAAAATATTACATGATCATTTAGCTGTGAGAAAGGTATGTTCTCGTTGGATCCCACACAATTTGACAAAAACTCAAAGAGACGCTCGCGTCAATTGGTGCAAACAAATGCTCAATAAATACAATTGTAGTGCTTCAAAAGATGTATATAAGATCGTAACAGGTGACGAATCAAGGATATATGCATATGAGCCGGAACGTAAACAGCAGTCGACTGTATGGGTGTTTCAAGATGAACCCAATCCAACAAAAGTTGTTCGCACTCATAGCACATCGAAACAAATGGTCGCCTGTTTTTTCGGGAAAACTGGTCATGTGGCAACTGTGCCTTTAGAGGAACGTAGAACGGTCAACTCTGAACGGTACACAACAATTTGTTTGCCAGAGGTCTTCGGTCAAATACGGAAAACAAACAAACGCCGTCGGATCATTCTTCATCAAGACAATGCCAGCTGTCACACATCTCGTCTAACAACCGACTTTATGAACAGTCAAAAAATCGAATTGATGGGTCATCTGCCGTACAGTCCTGATTTGGCATCCAATGACTTCTTCTTGTTCCCGAATGTCAAGAATAAATTGCGTGGACAACGATTTTCGTCGGCGGAAGACGCCGTTGATGCGTTCAAAAACCATATTATGGAGGTGTCTCAAGAAGATTGGAAAAACTGCTTTGACAAATGGTTCGAACGAATGCAAAAGTGTATTGACCATAAAGGAGAATACTTCGAAAAACAATAAAGCAGTTTTCAATGCCAAATTCCTGTTTTTTCATTGTTAGGCTCAAAATATAAATAGTGACCCTCGTAGATGAATCTTATAACCGTTCTTAAACAACATTATGCATTTAAAGAAAAAAGTAAATATTTTCAAACCGACGAGAGTTCTAAGTAATTACGTATGGGAAGGGTAGTGTATTACTTCCTATGTAATTAGACTCTCCCACTAGCAAATTTCTTATTAACACCCCCACGTACTTTTATTCTTTAGTTGTGTTATCTGTATGTGTGTGCAGAATAAATTGCCCATGTATTGCACATGAATAAATTATGTGTAGTTGTTTTGAATCTGTTGTACGAAGCCACATTTATACGTAAATTAGTCTTTGAACGACAGAAATAAAGTGTGAGCATAGAACAATGGTTCCACTGAAGCTGGAATTCTTCTAAGTTCTAATACAGTGATTTTAGGTGGGTCTGGACACTATATACGACCCTGTTTTGTGCTTATCAGTGTAATATAACAGTGAGATAGAATGAGGGTTTCTTTCGCCAGCTGAACTTTTATCAAGGCTCTTGCTCCCCATAATCAGAGGGTCTGCGCACATCTATGACACTTTACACAGAAATAGTGTTACATGCAGGGTGTTGTTAAAGGTCCAGGAATTTTAAATAAATTCAATTTCGCTCCAGGAGATAAAGTCAGCAAGTGTAAATGGTTTTTTTCTGGCTCAGTTCAAATACGGTCCAGGATTATTTATTTTTTTAGATAAATCCAGGCCAGGAGCCTTTTTTCCGGATAAATTTAAATGCGGTCCAGTAACCTTTTCTTGGCCTCATTTAAATACGGTCCAGGGACTTTTTTTCCGGATGAATTTTAATATGATCCAGGAATACTTTTGTACATGATGGAACATAACTATCTTACATAGTGATTTACCTTTGGGTCTGACTGTAAAATATGCAATTGGTGAAATTATACCACAGTAAACTATTAAGTACATATATTTAACCCCCCCCCCCCCAACACACACGCTTATTTCAGGCTGGCGACAGCATTGTTGCACATACACACGCAATGATGAAAGAAATTAAATTGAACAGATGTCTTTAAGAATAGCACTATTTCCCTAATTGGTTATCAGGTATTTTTTACCATTCATCCTCAGAAATATCTCAAACTGACAATGAACATTTATTGAACTTATTTATGGTCGACAGCTAAAAAGTCATTCATTTGCGTGACAGGTTGATAATCCACCACCAGATAGAATTTACACAATATTTACCTAAAAACTTAGGTTGCCAAATTCCACTGAAAAGTCACCTTCCCCCTAAAAAAAACTTCCCTTGGTAATTGACTTTCGTGTTTTCACCAAAAGAAAGTTATAATTTTGTACAATTTCTCTTTCACATGCAAACCCTTTGTAAATGTACTTCAGTCTGTGCAATCAGCCCTTCCCATTTGTGAACAATATACTGGGGAAAACCCCCTTCCTTCGCTGTTGTCATTGCACTACAATTTACCTCATCGTGATTTAGTATTAGGATAACGCGTAGTGAAGAACTGTTTACAAGCATCGCCCAAACCATTGATTCTTCCCAAAACCTTTCTCTGTCTTTTTTTCTTCTTTTCCCAGCTCTCGGCGTGCGGTTTTCTTGCCACTTGAGTAAGAGAAGACACTCGGGCGGAGGACTGGCCACTTGTGAAAGGATAAGGGACTGTGGAGGAGTGAGGGGGAAAGGGCTAGCGCGACCAGCTTAGAAACGTTGACGTTAAAATGTACATGCATTGCTCTGCACGTTGTAAAACTACAGACATTCTAAAGAAAATTGTGTAAGATCAGTTTCATTTCTTTCCTGTAGAAGAACAGTTGAAGCTTTCTTGTGCTTTAAAATGTTGATTTAAGTTATTACATACAATTGGCGAGCAATTGAATTTTACGAAATTGAGATAAGGAAAACAACGTACTAAATAATGTATTTAAAAAAAGGCTTCGCGATATAATTAATTTCATATTTGAACTTTAACTCAGTAAAATTTAAATTCCACACACTTGACTGTTCGAGCACAGCAGCCCAACGCAGGAACCTATTTTTTACGTATCGTCACCAGCGGTGATACGTGCTCTTAATAAGGAGAACACATAATTTTGGTATGAACTTAATAGATTATAATCATCGTAAGTAGAATTTGCAGTGTCCATATAATAGTCTAGTAGTCTCCCTTACATACATGCTCCAAGGTCCTGCGAAACCTCATCAAGGTGTTGACAATTTTGTGTTTGTGAAACTTTGTTAACTATGCTATACATTGTGTTAAACCATCCATATTTCTACAGATAATATGAATGAAACCATATACTTCTTTGGTTTTTAACCACTTGTAATTTACAAATTTCCTTTACTTTTTGCTTCGCTCTTGTACAAAACACTTTTTCTTTTCAGATGATGTAGTACTGAAATACAAAATGTGGTTGAGAGACTGTTACGATGCATTCCATAAGTCATTGTTGAAAATGATAGACAGTGATAAATATGCTCATCAGGAACAAGCATTATGTTCTTTAATGAAGCTACTGGCCATTGAAGGAAACCATCCACAGGAACCTATAGGAGATTATCACTACTTCCCTAAACATAGGTTGCATGTAAGTATACAAGGAATGTCTTATGGCGATATACATAGGGTGACCAGACACATACAAGTAAAAAAGAGGACATAGTATGGTTAAAAAGGAGGACAAAATCATAAAGAAGAGGACACCGTAAAAATGGCAACTTCATTTGCAATTACTCATAATTTAATGAATATAAAAAACTACCAACACTTTTCTCACAGATAATTATGATGATTTTCTCAGTAATTTCCTCTTAGCTTACCTTATCCTAATCTATTATTTAACACATGACAATCATAACTAAGAATATCTATAGTTTGAAGCACACAATTTTACTCTTTTTACAATTCTTGGATATTAGAATGCAATATCACCATAAGTGAATGCAAAGGTAACAAGTAAGCTTCGCTTTTACATATTTCCAAAAACCGAATTAAAATTTTAGGTAGTTTAGATTTGGTCAAAAAATATGATTTTAATGCCACAAACATTTCTAGCACTCTTTCAACAACAGGGAAACGTGACAGCCACCTTACACTTTACCTCATATTCGTTTTTCCCATTCTTTAAAAGTTGGATATTTTCATGCATATTTACACTTTTGCTTTGTTATTTCATAAAAGTAAATATCACTTAATAATCAGAATTCTCACTACTCGTTTCTGTATCGCGTATGTATGACTCGAAAATGAACTGGCCGACCTCCCGGACGGAGTGGTTAGCACCGCATCACAAGGCCAGAGGTTCCGGGTTCGAATCCCAACCTAGCCATGGGTGTTCTTTGCGAGTGTCCCTTGATCAAAATCATCATATCATTACTCATCCTCATCTTCGCGATTAGCCAAAAGTGGCAGAAAAGCGAATTAAAATAAACCATATCAGTCAATCTAAAAGGAACTGCTCAAGTCTCAGATTGCGAAGCAACAAGTTAGAATAATACATACTAATGACTAGGGGTGTGCGGGACAGAACTTTTTTTGGTCGGGATGGGGAAATTTTTAAATCCCGACATTCGGGATGGGTAAAATCCACAATTTCCCAACCAAGCCAGGAAATTTTCAGGAACGGGAAATAATAAAAATTTTCCGACACTGTGGAAATCGAGAATTTTACGTCATTTCCTTTTTTTTTTTTTTTTTTCCATTTCTGAAATAAAAGCTAACAATTTCCAAGAAGTGTCAAGACACTTACAATGATAAAAGAAAAATGACAATTTGGAATATCCGAACTGCTCGGGATCCCGAAATGTATGCAAATCATTTCCCGAAGTCTGAATCGGGATGGGAATTTTTTTTTTACCGACTTTTCTGTGTCCTGCACACCCCTACTATTGACTCAGTCCATACAGAGCTCGCAGTTTGAGTCTAGCTAATTCTCCTCAAACTGTACGTCAGCTAGCCAACTTTTCAGCTCCCAGATGCTAAGTGAGCATTGCTCTAATATTTAACGTAACCCAAGTGATATGAATATCATTATCTGTGGAAGCATTCTCTATGCAGAACATTTGCTAAGGTCGATGCTATAGTACTCTTTCTAAAAAAGGAGGACATTTACCGATTTCTAAAAAATCTGCCCAGACGCCGGACAGACACCTAAAAAGGAGGACATGTCCGGATAAAAGAGGACATCTGGTCACCCTAGATATACAGGGCTCGAAAAATCTCGGTCACCATGGCAATTAAAAATTTCAGCCTGGCGACTGTGATCTTTTGCTGTAATATGTAAGAAATTTTGATGATTTTAAATTCAAATTGCAGTACAGCGTAAGTTAGCAAATGATTTTTCTTTTTTTTTTATCAACCTTGTGAACATTCCATAGAATCAGTAACAATTTCTTACCCTTTGTCCCCCAACACCCCATATCCTGCTTTCTGAAATAATTTAGCGATGTTTTGAATACCTTGGTGCTCAGCATCGTATACAGTGTGTTTCAAAAGTCGCACAACACAAACTTTGGAAATGTATATCATGAAAACCATAAGATATATTTACACCAAGTTTTCTGCATTATAATGCCTCATCCATTGAGATATTTTTCAATGCTTAAAATTATCAGTTCACTCCGTACAGAAAATTATATAAATTAATAACTGACTGAAAGCAGCATTCAAATTTTTCCAGAAATGAACTTCTGAGTAAGAAAAATATGTAAGAAATTATCGAAGGGTCATAATTAGACATTTGATGAATTTTTGACTGATGATTTTATGGGTTGAGTGAAAAGTGCCATTTTTGGGACATATCTCCGTATATGGCAACACTAGCAGGTTGAAATATTGCCAACAATTGCATGCAACATGTGTCTTATCATGATATACATTTTCAAAGTTTGGATTACGCGACTTTTGAAACCTACTGTAGTATGCACAATTGCTAGTAGGTGGTTTCCTGGCACCTGATTTTCAGAGCTGGCGCTTAGCTTTGAAGAAAATTTTTCGAGCACTGGTGATATAAGTGTTCAAGACTTGAGCTTTATTTTTGTATTGGTACATAATAGTGGCAGCTTTGTTGGTGGTCTGTTTTAAATGGTTCTTAATGTCTTATTTACCACTGACCTTGAACTCTTTCGCTGCAGGATTTTGGCATGCTGATATAGCTTTCACTGCGTGGTTTGGTGGAACATTTTCAGAATTGCATAAATTTATAAAAAATAGTATTCTAAGCTACTGATACAAATTCTACCATTATTCTTTGAACAAAGAGCCATAGCCAGGAGTCACCCTTGGCATTAGATTTTTCATTGTTATTGTTACAGTGGCATGCTTGGGGGAAGGGGGTGTGGTAGGGGTCATAACCCTGCCTTTTGGTCCAGTATTCCGAAAAAAGATAATGCCAAGTGCAGGAAAAGAGAGCAAAATGAGGGCTGACTACTAAAAAAAATATATGCACCCCCCCCTCCGAAAATTCTAGGCGTGCCACTGCGTGGAAATACGTATGATCCTTGTTGCCATTGTTGTTTACATACACATGGCTGTACACGTTTTTCATTTGTTCAGAATAAAAGGAAGTTTTTTGTTTGCTAAACAGTTCAAATACCACACTGGATGGCAGCATGTTCTGGTAATGCTTTTTCTTACAGGGCGACCTCGCTCGACATCAGCAGCGAAGAGAATATTTGAAATCACTCTTGAATCTCTTCAAAATCCACTTGGTAGCAATGTTTCCAAACAATTTGTTTCACTCAAGAAACTAAGATAAAGACATAGCTGATTTTTCCTTGTGAAAATAGTTGCTATAAAGACAAATGAAGTTAAAAAAGGAATATAGACCTATTTATAAGTACATTTTTACCAAATTATATAATCACATTGAATTTCTAGGCCACAAAATAGTGCCAGAGTTAATCATCGCATCTCGGGTCGGCACATTCACAAGAACAATTCAAAGGATATTCCAAAAGATGGTTGCTCCAATCGTGGCAATTCATCCAGCTCCACTTCTCCCCATTTTGATATTTGATTCGCTAAGCCCAGCATCCAACTGGACTCCTATTGAGTGCATCACTTCCTTAGACAGAACACAATCGCTTGTTAATGTTTACCACACTTTCATTTTCCACCACTAAAAATTCAATGATGGCTAGTTAGCTCTGACTGGTGTATCTCACATCCATCATTTTAGCTGACTGCTTCAATGGCATTGCTTGTCAGACAACCATGAAATTATGCACATGTGTATGCAAGATGTCCAACTTGCTGGATACAAATTCTGTCTTGGATATCTTGCTTTGGTAGTGAGGAAAAAAATTAGGGACATTACTTTTTGAACAACCTGTGTATTAATATTTATAAACAGGGGTGGGATTAATATGAACTAATGCATGTGTAAAATGATGCAAAGAAGACAAGACTTCTTCAGACATTATTTTATTTGCACACAAATGTTCTAACAGTAACCTTCAATTTCTGTTTTGAACTTTTTACCCATCAAAAAATGGTAGTTTTAGCAAAGAAAACAATATTTTAACAGCAAAAATGATGGCATCCTTTATACAATTCCTACAAGAAGACATGCCGGAGCCGAGAGTTGAAATGCTCATGGAGGCACATAATGTATTTCCTTGGAACAATTCGAAAATGATGAAATATGAACAATATGTAAAATTAACCTTTTGAAATATGTAAAATTAAGTATGTTTTCCTTAAATATGTAAAATTTTGTACATATTAATGGTAGAAATATGGAAATATATTGAAAATAAAATTTGTCTGAAATCATTACAAATTCATAGAGATATTAAAATATTTCGGTGGTAATTCGTCAAACTAAAAGTACTTAATTACATGTAAATCCTAGCCCTGTTTATAAATATTCTGAATATAACTCTTATTTGATGCAATGTTCAAGTATTGGAATTGGTGGGAATCTGTTATGCTATTGGTTTCGGTATCTGTATCACTATCAGTTCTGTTACAACTTCCAGCCTCTTCTTGACTTATTCCTGTCATCCGAAGTATGCAGAAATCGGCTTTTGGATAGATTCCAGGAATACACAGCATTTGACGATGTTATATATTGCATTTGGAAGTATATTTTTATGATAGCAAATAGAAAGACTAGCACAAATGAAATATTTATAAAGAACTTCCTTGCACTTCTAACTCAGGTTATTATACCTGTACCTGAGAAAAGGAATAAACAGGATAGTGAAGTGCTTTGCAAAATTGAAGGTGAGTTTTTGAATAAGATTTATTTTTATTATTTTTGAGATATCACTACAAGTAGTTTTTTTTATTTATTAACCATTTTCAGTATTTTCCCCAGATTTGTATGGCACTTTTCTATTCTTCATTTTAGTCATGTTCATTTCTAAAAGTCTCCCTGTTCCCAGATAACAATAGAGATAAGAAGGAGTTGAAGAATTAACATTTTAGGCAGCTGCATGTACAAAGTACAATGGTACATGATATTGCTGCTTTCACTCTCAACTTATCAAATCATCTAGATATGTCACATTATTCAAATTCTTTCACTAGTATGTTTTGCATTTTTCATTTATAAAATATTTAACAAGACTTTGTATTAATATCTAAAGTTCAGTTTAGTGAACTCTGTTGTAGTGAATATTCGGCTATTGTGAACTTTCAATGTCAGTTTTAGTGAAATTAAATAAAATGAAACTTCTCTGAAATGTTATCATTATTAACATCATAAATACAGTACTTCAAAATAAACCTTCTTATATTAACGTGTATTGAATAGAAGAAAGCCACAGGAGCCTAGCATTTCACAGATATCATATTCCTGTCATCTGGATAAAAGGAAACAATCAAGATGTACAATTTGCACAGACGTAAATATTCTATTGGAAGTACCTCATATCAAGCTATGGAAGCTTTTATTAAAAATAAACCATATGCTCATTTATAAAGCAAATAAAGTAGTAGAAGAATTGTAATTTAATTATAAAATAACTCCAGATAATTCAAATACTATAATAAATTTGTAGTTTACAAGCTGGATTTTTATCCCACTTGTTAAAGTGGCTCCGGTGTCCACCCAATGTTGTATAAAGTGGGTACCTGGAAGAAACTGTGCGGGGTAAAGGTGCCAAGGGGGTGGTGCTGATCACATCACCCTCACCTTCGGCCATGATCAAGAATGTTTGGGGCCCTAACTCCACATCCCCTATGTGCCTTAATGGTGTGGTGCAAAGCACAGGGGAAAATTACTTTTACTGTAGTGTATAAACTGATTCATAAAATCATTGTTTTTTTTGTTGTTTATTTTTGTAAAGGATGTATTAAGATTTTAATGCATTTGTTTACAGATGACAAAAGTTGTGAATTTGTGCTGAATGAGAAGCACCTTCATTCATGGTTGAACAAGATATGGAACAAGGTAATTGTGTGGGATCATACTCCAGCCACCCACAAGCAGGTGCTAGTGCTTCTGCTGGAGAAAGTTCTGCCCCATCTCGACAAACCCATACTGCTTACTGGCTTCCTAATGAGTGCTATCAACGTTGGT
Source organism: Lepisma saccharinum (assembly GCF_977018435.1). NCBI lineage: Eukaryota > Metazoa > Arthropoda > Insecta > Zygentoma > Lepismatidae > Lepisma > Lepisma saccharinum. The sequence goes on from NC_139251.1 coordinate 42,661,442, forward strand.
GAGTCTTGATTATAATATTAGCATTAGCAGCCATATGTGGTATACTTGCATGAATTTCTGTGGCGAATCTACAGACTGCAAAGTCGAAGTTCCTAAAAGTTTGTTTAAGTCCATTTTACGCTCAGGATGCTAATCATGCCAAGACTGACAGTTTTAAGTGGGATCTGTACAACTGTGTTATGCTCCTCCACTGGGAATCGTTACTTAGGATCCCTTGATTATGTCATTGGAGATGTTCTGAGGATGTACAAGAGAACTGGATAATTATTTTTGAGGGAATTTCAGTGCTTTAATTTGCTCATTGACATGATATTCTGTTTTGTCACATTGAGGAAATACTCACAGTTGTTGAATACTTAGATTATTCTGTAATTGCAAGAGATAGGAACATAAAATTTGCAAACAATGTGTCAGCATTAGTGTAATCTATTTAACTTATTTAAGGATATTTGTAGGGGGAAACACTAGCGTGTGATCCCATAATAATAATAATAAATAATCCGTGACTCAACAGCCCTGGACGGACCTTGACCTATCTCCCCTCCCGACTCCCAGTCTCGCTCCCACAATCCTACTGAGAGGTGTGGAGATCTTCAACCAGTAATGGGGTGTCAGCTGTTACAGAGGATTTCCGAAACTGGATTACACTACTCACTCATAGCTTCCCAATTTTCTCACATTGGTGATTGCCACCGGTCCTCTATGCAGGCTGCAAGTCCAGAGACTGAACCCAGGCAGACTCGAACCCATGCCATTCCGTAGTTGGAGTCCAAAGCACAGTGCCTTAGACCCCATGGCCATGGAGGAGGATGATCCCATAGTAATACAGCTATATTAACTAAAGAATTATCGGCTAGACTGTACTACAGACAGGATGCACGTTCATGAATGTCCCCCCTCTCTCCCTTCCCCCTTCTGTTTTTCTTTCTTCGATCCTTCCTTTCTTCCTTTGTTACTTTCTATCTTACTTGCTTTCTTTACTACTTCCTTTGGTTGGTCATCACGAATGACATCATGCAAAAATCATGTTTTCTTCTTTTCCTTTTGCAGATGGTCCTGTAAGTTTATTGGCATTGCAAGCATTTGTAACACTCATTCAGAAGTATAATTTGTAAGTATTTTATTCAGGTTACGAGATTCATAAATTGCATTATTTAGGTCTTGCAGTAGAATAATATTACATCGTATATTTGTGTGTTTGTTGAACTGCCCGAAATATTTCCTCTACCATGCATGAAACAAGTTAAAAGCTAGTGAGTACTATGGGGTTTTCCTTATCCCCATTTTGAATTTTCAACCTATTGAAAATAACTTTTTTTTTTTTTGGCAATAAAATACCTTATGTATATCATGATTTTCTCATAGGTAATATAAAAGTATGAAGCATTTTCATTTTATGTAATATCTGAACACTTTTCTAAATCGAGTTTTTAATATTACAGTTTTTAAAATGTTTTATTGAATGAAATTTACTGCTGTTTTGAGGTTGATTTACAAAGCTAGCTTATTTATTTTCTTATATTCATGTTTGTCATTTCTCTTTCAGGGAATACCCTAAGATATATGGAAAGCTGTATAACTTGCTACAGCCATCTATTTTCAATACTAAATACAAAGCAAGATTTTTTTACTTGTGTGATATGTTTCTTAGTTCCACGTAAGTTTTGAAACCATTTGGGTCTTTCTTTAAACTTATAGTAGTTAGTTAGTTACTGTCCTGTGTGAGAATTTATGAAGACAATTCATCTTAAAGCAAAATGTAATGTTGCACTTTCTTTATTGTTTTCCTGGTCTGTGGGTGTTCATTGGTTCATACACATGCTGCAAACCATTCCTACACATTATAGTTGCTTATATGACAGTAGAAAACTTCTTATGTCGCGTGTCGGCAATATATTTGTTAAAACACTAAAAAAAAAAACTTCAGGATTTCTTCCAAGTTTTCAATTCCATCTTTGAATCATCATCAGGGCTGGGAGGGATGCATTTGAAGTTTCGCTGTCAATCGTGTCCCTTCCATCGCCCCTTGCCCAGCCCTGATGATGATTCCGAGATGGAATCGAAAGCTTGGAAGAACTCCTAGAGTGTTTTTTTATCATGCTGTTTGTGTGTTTGTAACAAATAGTTGCTTATGTTGGCAAAGACCTGGGGCTAACAAGAGATTTGGACTACCCTGTGCAGTCTCGAAGAAAATTGCTGTTAGGGTCTTATTGAATAACTCTTACATCTTCCTCACTATCCTGAAAGACAACAGTACAGTACATGGTTCCTTCCCCCCTTTTCCCTTTGCTTTTTATGCCACTTTTGGTTAATTTGCGAAGATGGGGATGAGAGATGATAAGTGGACACTCACAAACATCCATGTCCATGCCTGAATTCGAACCCAGAATCCTTGGTGTTGTAGTGCAATGTGCTAACCACTCCGCCAAGGGGGCAGGCTGTACAGTACATGATGTATTGCCTCTTAACTCTTCTCATTATCTGCCTTGTCTCTCAAAAAAAAGAGTATGAATTGTAAGAATTTAGGTGTATGTTTAAAAAACATAACATAATAACATCAGGTTTCTCCTTACTGTGCAAAATATACTGGGATAGAATGTGATCTATGTAAATGGTGGCAGAGAGGCACCAAGATTGACGGGCAATTGAAATTAGAGCAAAGCTAATATCACTTTGAACTGATACTTACTTCTCTTTTCACTCTCTCTCTCTCCCTCCCTCCCATCCCCAACCCTCCCCACCAGAGTTTTTTTTTCTTCAAAATATTGATTAATATTTCACTTTAATTATAAGTATCAATTTACCAGAATTTTGTTTCATAATATTCAAGATTTGCATCAAAATGTTACACAATATTGGTGCAAGGTAAATGGAAACTTCGAATTTTGCATAATTTCTGGGATAATTAAACTACGTAATAGTGTCACATTTTTGTGGGCCCCGTGTAAGACCAAAATGCTGGCTGGTATCGGCGAATAAAATCCAAGTGATACTTTCCGATATGGTATCAGCCAATAACTATACATCAGTGTCAGCTCAGCCATAATTAAAATATTTATTTGCAAGTTGCATGGATTCATTATTATTACAATAATTTAAAATTAGTGTAAACAGCATATTTTACAAATAAACATGATCAACCACCACAAGACATGATTTAACATACTGGTGCTACTGATACTACCAGTCAGTATAGTGAATTTACATTGTTGTATACCTGTACTGGGATTTGATAAAATTGAATATTTGGAAATCAAAAATTGTATTTAGTTGTGTTAACATTTGTTCACTTCGTTTCTTAAGAATTACATTCTTGTATGCGTGAAGTTTTGTAAAAATATTAAAAACAGTAATGTGCCCTTTCCTCATTCACATTGTTAAGGTACAGCTTCAGTTTTCATCTTTAAGAAAAACCTTGTGGTGTGGGTTTTTCATTGAATAAGAATATCTAATTTCTTAATTTCCAACTATACCTAATTAAATAAATGTTAAGAAAAAGGAAAAAAAAGGTCAAGAAAAAGTCAAGAATTTTGAATTTATTATTTTGGTAGACACCCTGTGATGACTTCATGTAATGCCATTGATTCAAAAAATATATTATATTATAAACAAGGAAATTGTGATACATGTTCATGATTTGTACAAACGTGCTGTTTAAACAATAAACAAAATACATAATAACTTTGTCTTTACAAACAGTTCCCTATTTACATAAAGTTTGTTCTTCTTTCCAGCCATTTACCTCTGTACATAGTTGCTGCATATGTAAAACGATTTGCACGCCTTGCACTGGTGGCTCCTCCACAGGACATTCTTATTATTTTTATGTTTATAGGAAATTTAATGATAAGACACCCAGAGCTCAAATCTATGATGAACCACTCTGTTGGAGGAAATGGTATGTATCACTTTATAAGCTGAGTAAATAATAAGTAAGAAAACAGATGACTTGGGGATGTGCAGTGCGCATTGAAAGTCACAAGATGGCACTCCACCAGTTAGCAGTATTCATTTTTCATAATACCTTGATTCTCGTTAATGTACAGGATGTCCAGATTTAGACTAACATTTTGAATGGCCATAAGTGAACTAAATAAATGAATACGATGAAACTACAGCTATGCAATTTGATGACAAACTCTAAACTATATTCTGTGGTACAACAGTCCTCTTGAGGGCCATGGCGTGTCAAACTAATCCAGATTTTATTGGTAAAACAGTACAGCTATTCGTAAATCCATAAATTAGTACAGGTTCACAGGAGGCATGATTTTCTAGTTTAATGTTAAAGTTAAAACCTACCTTAAGTTTCATGTCTCTATCACTTTTTGTACAAAAGTTAAGTACATTCGAAGTCTCAGTTGCATGACTTCTTGTACATCCTGTATTCTACCTTTTTTTTATATAGGCCTCTGAAAAACATAGAATAAGGGTTTCATTGTAATCTGCCACATCTCTAGATTGATGAAGTAACAACATGGCATATGTTACTGAAGAAAGAAAGAAAGCGAGAGATTGCTATCTAGTGGTTATTGTGCAATTGGTAGACAAAGTAACAATTTTTTACATTTGAAATATTGTAAAGAAAATGGTAGAGTAAATGGCTTGAATTCAGATTCATAGTACAAGCACAGTTAAGAATGATTTATTGCACAAATATGTAATAATTCTGGGCGACTTGCGAGAAATAGTGTGAGGGGTGAAATTGGGATTTGATTAGGAGAGTTACTGTGTGGGCTTCTTCAGGCCAGGAAGTGTCAAGAGAAATATGTAGGTCCTCTCCCAGTGTTCATACTGAGGTGTCAGTGGATTAGGGTAAAGGGTGCATGATTGCTACCGAGAAGCAGTCCTTGTATGGACAGTGACAGTCCAGAGGTGGTTGTTGATCCTGAGGTTGAGGTTGTGGTTGTTCCCCTAGGTAAAAGCCATCATGGATGTTGCAGGTGAGGATATGGAGCAGATTTGAGATGCTGCAGATTTATTTTTAGTAGAGGTGAACTTCGTCTGTGGCAGTGTGAATACAGAAAGAAAAGGAGATGATAATGGGACAGGTTTCGCACCTTGGGTAGTTGTATTTGTGAGTGGAGTGAAAGAGTATTGGGTACTGTATTAAATATAAATAATATTAAACTTTCAAATTAGGGATGGGACCGATTAATTGGTACTCTATCGGCTGATATAGGTGTATCGGTAAAATTACCGATTATTTTACCAAACCGATATATCGATAAATATCTTATAATTTAGTGCAAAATTCTGCAATTTCGTTGTAATTTTTATTGATAATCTTGATGCCGTGGTGTCCGCGGTGGCTCAGTCGGTAACGCGTCTGACTACCATGCTAAAGGTCCCGGGTTCGATCCCCGGCTGGTTCAAATCCGGGAACTTTTCTAACGATGGAAGCGGCCCCGGCGCCCACCCAGCGTCGAATAACATGGGTACCTGGGGGAAACCCTGGGGGGTAAAGGCGGTCAGGGGCATGATGCTGATCACATCACCCCACTCACGACCGGATCAAGAAAGTGTGGGGCGTTACCCCCACACCCCCTATACGCCTTCATGGCATGGTGCTATGGACAGGGGAACACTTTACTTTTTTACTTAATCTTGATGCCGTACTTTCTAAAAAAGTAAATGTCTAAATATTCAACTTCTGTTGCACTGCACTCACCTCGAAACACACATTTATTAAGGAGATTAATAAACATTTCAGGTTCTTCAAGGACCACTTCTAATTTTGTATCGGATCGGTGGAATATCGGTATCAGTAAATTTTATGTCAGTACTTTGTCGGTATCAGTCAAAATTTCATATCGGCCCATCCCTATTTCAAATATGTGAAAGTAAGTATTCAAATCAGTTTAAATTAGGGCTGAAGTGATACCCACACTGATGACGATACTCTTATCAATACTGATGTTTGAAAATTGTAATAAGTTAAAGTTGTTCAAAATACAATTACTGTATAAGTTACTATTTTCAATTATAATCATCAATTCGTCAGAGTTTTACTTCAAAATATTCAAGAATTTCATGGAATATTAAAATACCTCTTTATATAATCAAAAAATACAGTTTCTCCACACAATAGTGGTGCAAAGTTAATGGAAACTTGGAATCTTGCATTATTTCCAGAATAATTATACTCTGCAAAAGTACTGCATGGCATATTTTGTAGTCTCCGCGAAAGACCAAAATGCCATACAAGTATCATGTGGCATATATTTTTTTCCCCTGTTGAGAAGCTTTTTGTAATGGTGTTGGCAACACTTATTGTCATTTGCATCACCACTGTACACCATTTACAGAGATGGATTACTAGAACAGAGCTCAATGTGTTGGAGCTGGGGGAAAGTCTATATAAGTGGTTACTCTGTTGCTGCTGCGAGACAAGCATCATCATCATCATCATCATTTGCCGTTTCCTGCCTCTGGCTGGGTTGGCATAAAAGTCAAGCCTCTCCATTTTTTCCTGGTCTTCCACCACTTCTCTCTTTCCAAGGTGTCCCAATCTTGTCCTCTTCTCCTAACACTCTCCGCTATCTGCTCTTTCCACCGACATCTTGGTCTTCCCCTTGGCCTTATTCCCACTCCTCGTGCATGGTAAGCTCTTACTGGATGTCTTTCTGCATCCATCCATAATATGGGGGAACAGGGAAGAAGAAGTACAGAGACAGCTTGATAGTTGGAATGAGGAAATCAGAAGAGCAGGAATGAAATTCAGTGCAGAAAAGAGCAAGGTGCTAATGACAACAAGAAACAGAGCCAGAAAGGAACCAAGAATAAAGCTAGTCACGGAAGAGTTGAGGGTAGTGGAGAGCTTCAAATATCTAGGAAGCATAATTGAGAGAAGTGGAAGAATAGATGAGGAGGTAAACGGAAGAGGACAAATGGGTGGTGGACTATATCAATGCTTTCAAAGATTAATATGGTACAGGGATGTATGTTCCTATGAAATGCAAGAAGGTAATATATAACACATACTATGTGCCAATAATTATGTATGGAGCAGTGACTTGGACAATGACAGAGAGAGAGAGAAAGCTGCAGGCAGTGGAGATGAAATTTTTAAGGAGTATATTGGGGAAGACTTGAAGGGATAGAATAAGGAATGAGGAGATCCGACAGACAGTGGGGGTGGTGAAGCTTCAGGACAGGATAGATCAGGCACAGATGAGATGGTTCAAACACATGAAGAGGATGGAGAGATGTGTCTCGAGAGATATGATCTTATTCCATCAGCCAATACAATCAGGATGCGGCTGAAGAATTTCGAAGCTATGGGATGTACATTGAAGCAGAGATTTCTACTCAAGTGTTGGAACGTTCCATGGATGATTTCCATCGAAGATTGTCGGAGTTTGAGACAAAATGGTGAGTCACCCAAAGAGCATAATTTTTAAAACATGAAAGTAACTGTGCATATCTCGTAAATAGCAATGTGTAAGGGTGCAGGTGATGTGTTTGTATTTTTGTCTAATAAAGCATAGTATTAGTTTCGTTGCATTTTAAAAAAAAGACTATTTTTAGGCCACACCCTGTATCAGTAAACAATATACAACTGATACTTTTTGGTAACAATACCAGAGTTATTGGCTGATACATTGGTATTCAATGGATGATATTCAATGTGATGTCAGCATTGAAGAGCATGATGGGAAATCTGGCCCAAACACATGCGTTCCGGCACTCACTCCAGCAAACGACAGCAAGCGTGAATGCAAAGCAAATGCTGCATGCATGAAAATCACCCAGTGTTTACCACTTGTAATCAAATTAAGAGATTTTCAAATGAAGTTTCCATTTGGTGAATTAATGCATTGTGTGTGTGTGTGTGTTGTGTATGCAATTGTTTGTGTATTAATTGCGAGAGAACGCCATACCTGCATACAGTTTTGGTGGTTGCTAAGATAGTGTGATTTTTCCAATCCAGGGTGAAATATAAATCATATTTGAAAGGCAAGTACTGTGTTTATGGCTAGCGTTATTTGAATTTTATTCTACTCTTTACATGCTGGTGCTTTGCAAAGCATGTGGTTGCTGATCTCTAATAATGTTCAGAAAGAAAGAAAAAAAAAGTTGAAAAGTCATTAATCGGTGGATGCATTTGCAGTATGCATATATTTCTATACAATTTTCAGCATATCTGTCTCAATACCCAAACAAAATGTGACAATGATATGTTACTGCCTTCAAAAAAACAGTACACAATTTTGCACTTCGGAACATATCTATAAATTATCATTTTCATGACACAATGTTTGTTTTCAATTTAATTTATACTCAGATGGACTAGTATCGTTAAAAATGTGCCTGCACCAGGAATCGAATTTTGGATCCTTCTATTATAAGGGGACAGCATTAGCCACGTTACGTTATGGGATAACCCGATTACTTCCATGAGAAACAGGCTCCCTAGTCCTGCATGTCTTTCGGATGTTACATACCTTTATACAGTGTTGTTTTGTGGCAAGTAATATCTTTTTAGATACTTTGGTCATTGTTATGAGAATAAGGAAAATGCAAAGGACTACATTTAGTATATACGAGTAATCGTTATATTTGTAGCCTGAATCACTGCCACAAACACTGTAAGCGCAATGCTTATCAACTGAGTTTACAACATGCTGTGAAACGCTTGCCAGAATCATGGCAGTGGGCGTGATTTCGTGCAATGAATGGTGGGGGAAGTTGTTCGCTGAATATCATCCATTGAGCCAGTCCTAGTTTTAAAAACCTAAGTACTTCTAAGTATTGAGTATTTGTTTACTGTGTTTTTCTTTCTTTATCAGTGAATACAGATCCATACAAGATGGAAGAACCTGACCCGGAGAAGAGCAATGCCATACAAAGTTCTCTGTGGGAAGTAAAAAGCCTTCAGTCCCATGTATTAGCCAGGGTGGCACAAGCTGCTCGGTTCATTAACAAACCTTTACCAGAAATTGAGTCGGAAATAACGGAGCATTTGGAAGACACTTTAGATGAAGTAAGAGGAGTATTTTATTTTTCGTCTTTATTTAATATAAAATTAATGCTATCATAAGGTTACCACTGATCTGGAAATCTGACAACCTGCAAAATTCCAAGAAAATTGAATGATTTTGTACTTGCCAAGATTAGAGAATGAAAATAAATTTTAGGTTTTAGTGACCTAGTTTCTTGGTAAGAAATATTCTATGTAAACAAAACTCATTTTTTTAAAAAAATAAACTTTGTTTTTTCAATAGCAAGTGTAATTTAACACTTAAAACTTGGTTACTGGCATGTCAATACACCACAAAATGGCGTGGAAAATTATTTAAAAAATTACTAGAAAACCTGGAAAAGACAGGAAATATGTTTTGCCAAAATGAGTTGGAATCATGTATATTCTCAGATTATTACACAAACCCATGGCATAAAGCACACGTGGTGCAGTGCCTACCTACTGACTGAGATGTCATCCAGCCAGTTATGGGGTGGTGTGTTTAGCACGACAAACCTCCGGTCGTAGGTTTTCATGACCAGGTTACGCTTTTCTTTTGTAGCTATCCAATTTCCTCAGAATGGGTGGCCGGCCACCCCTCCCATACGGAGCTTGAAATCTCAGGAGAAAAGTTGTTACACTTCACCCCTGGAGACTCAAACCTGCACGTGTCCTGTACCAGGAGCCCAATGCTTGTTCCGTATACTGCATGGCCATGGTGCAGGACAGATTTTTACACTACTTACAGAAAAAAATATTATGTTATATGTTGCAAGAATTCTAATCTTTTCATTCTACAGTGGAACCTCAATTTTATGTTTTTCTGGAAACCAAGTTGATAGAATTTAAAATGTGGGAGAATGTGAAATCTAGGAAAATTTTATAACATTTTGCAATGTTGGGATCATAAAGATTGAATGCATATTACAGGAAAATGTAAAATCATTCACTCGCAAACTTTTCCAGTGTTTTTGTGTGCAAAGAGAATTTTGTTCCACATTTGGTTGCCTTAGGCTTTACACTAGAGCCAAATGCTGTTCTTGCAGGGGTGAGCAGTTTTTAATGTAAGTCAATAATTAAAAATTCTTTGAAAACCTTTTAGATAATGTAGAGTTCTGAAAATGTATTTTTGTATGAAACTGTGAAACAGTAATGTTGAGCCACAACAGTGAAGTAACTCAGACAGGCTAAGAACTTAATCAAGGTGGCTACTCACCGGAAATTCCTTGAATTCTGGGAATTCTGCGTGAATTATTGGCTTTGGGAATTATGCGTGAATTCTGCTTGCATTTTTCTCTGTAGACGTGAAAAATTGCAACTTTTATTTATCCAAATCCTATTGAATTTATACATATTTATATAAATGAAGCCTGAAGCGAGTTTTTGACAGTTTAGTTTTAATTATTTTCCTGTAGTTTACGGTTATTACAAGCATAAGAAAACAGTTTTTCTTTGTGGCGTTTCAGGAGAACACATGCTCCTTTCATCAGACATTTATTTTCATTTTGACTAAAGATACAGTTATAACAATGGTTAGTAATTTTTTTAAACAAAAATAATCCGTTATATAATGGATGTTGTCAATGTTACATTGTTGTAATATAGCAACTTAACAGTGAAAAAAGCAGTCTGTTTTATTTTTATTTCAGATTTTTTTAAAAATTATGAATCCCAAATATCATCAGGTAATTCAAATTCATCATTGTTTTCACAAAAGTCTCTTGATGTTTTCTGTTACATTAAATTTTAAAGATGGTGGCTTACTCCATTTGTGAAAAAGAAAACTCCATACTGGGATCTATGTTACCATTTTCATTATTTAATTTATTCCAGTGTTCTTCTGCAATGAACGAAGCTTCCCAGACATTCAACTCTGTGTTTCTCGTTAATCTTTTTAAAACCCTTCTCTTTTTAATCAAATGCTTCTCTTCGATGATATGAGTTGACAAACCTGTTCTTGGGTTTAGATTTATAATGTCCAAATCGTGTTCGTGCCATCTTATTGCCATTTTCCTTGCTGTTTGTCCCACATAATCCTTTGAACATGAACAACTTATATATTCCTGTGGTTTCCACATCTGGTAGAGAGTTTCTCATTTTGAATTCATTAAATGTACATTCCAAACTTCTTGGTGATTTAAAAACAATTTTGAAATTAAAACTGTTTTCTTATGCTTGTAATAACCATAAACTACAGGAAAATAATTCTTTAATGCAAGCAGAACCCAGATACATACAAGAAAAACTATTAGTTTTAATTTTTATAGAGGAAGGAAAATAATGCTGTGAGAAAAAACTGAATTTTCTCTATCCGTTTACTTTGTTAGCGTCCTTTGTAAAACAATCTATCTGACAGATGCAAGATTTTTGCAAGATATCTTGAACATGATTAGGTAGATTTGAGTTTGAAATTCTTACACAATTAACAATTTTTTCGCAGATTAGAGTATCCCATAATATTTGTGACTTGTGTTTGTAGATGTATTTTGAATCTGGGTATGTGAAATCGCAAATGTAAACTACGGACCTCAAATTAAATGTTTTAAATATAGAATTTAATTGAATTGAATTAGAATTTTTGGATAGATTTGAATCACACAGACCCTTTATATTGTTACTATATTTTTGTGTGTGGGTGTTGAGAGGTGGTAATACGTAAGGTTGAAATATAGAGAACATGAGCTTGTAACCTTGATTTTTGTAAAATTCGCCTTGTAAACCGGGAATTGTACTTGAATTTTATCATGGTCCTAGAGTAGCCACCCTGTTAATGTTCATGTCACTCGGTTTGTTTTATGTGCGGTAGACAGAAATACAAAAATTTTGATTCTACACCATGTTTTATGTTCTCATTTCCTGTTTGCAAATACATGTAATTCAATCATAGAGGTCAGGTTCGGATGAAGTCTAGAAGTAATCCTTGTCCATAATCTGTCTGGTTTTAAAGCACATATTATTTATTGTTCTGACATAATTTCTCAAGTTAATATCAAATTGAATATTAATTGAATACAGTAATGGCACATCCTGCATTAAGTTCGCCTTATGTATTTAAATGGTATAACAGTGCCTGTTGCAAGCACAAGGCATAACTTATGTGCTGCCATCTAGAATTAGCTTTGCCTGAACAACACCATTGTCTAATAATATTAGTACTCATTCAATTCCTATAGTTATAGGGCTGGTTAATAGTCATGTGTTGATATCAACTGGCATACAAGCAATTGGTGTCCATTTTTTAAAAATAATGTCACTTCAAATGGAATCGCTGATATTTTTCCAGAACCCAGATATTTTGGAAGATACATGAATTACTAAATTTTCATTAATTCTCCCTTTTTTTAAAAATAAAATGAATGACTACTAAAACAAGCTTAAGTATTTATTGCTAGGAATTTTTATTTTGTCGTTGAGCTTGTGTTCAATTTAATTTTTTTAAAAAGTAATCAATTAAAAGCAATGCATAAAATGAAAAAGAATTTCATCAGTTGAGCTTCTGTCGTTTTTTTTACGACTTTGTATGTGCAAATATTTTCTTCTCTTTCCATGCATTTTGTTTTTGAGTGATGCATCCTTTCTTTCAGATGTTTGAGAGAGAAATGAGAAACACGAGTGAAGAAATTTCGCTGACATTCGAGAGGCCTGTCTGCTTAGCTGTTCCACAAATGGACAGAACATCACTGTTTTGGAAAATGGGCTGACACTGAGGCACGAGGATATTCATGGGTGAATTTCATTTCTCTGTAGTTAATCTGTACAGTAGGGATGGACCCAGCTAAAAAAATGACAAACATTTCTGTTTTCTAATAGACGTTTTTGTAACCATTCCTTTATAAAGTTAACCAAGATCATCTGATTTGCATTTGATTTGTCATCATCAAGACTTATCAGTGAAGGAATTAATTTTGTTTACAGTGGAATCCTGGTTTGAAGTTCCTGAATTCTACATTTTCCTCATTATACACTGCATTTTTTATGGTCCTGAGAAAACAAAAGGTTTTAAAGTTTCCCTAATTTTACAATTTCCTGGATTTTTAAGTTTTTGATCTGTATTTCTTGAAAAACAAATAGAGGTTCCATTGTTTATTCCCACTGAACGAACCATAAGAGTATAGTTAACAGACTTCGTATGTACAAATATTTTCTTCTTTTTCCTTTTTAATATTTCAAATACAGCTTCTTTTGAAGGCATTGTCTGATTCATGTGTGGAAGTGAATTTTCATTCATGTTAACTTAGAATTTTCATGTCGGTCCATACCTATTGTATACATAACTCCATTCATTAAATTTTGTTTTATATGTTTTGTAAATAAAGTTTGAAGCATACATCTTGTTTATATTTGTGATTTTTTTCATTGTTATGTAAGCTCATATAGTGCTAAGATGAATTTTTACATATGAAGGGCCAGGGGGAAAAACGATGAATGTTCATTCGAGACGATTTGCCAGGAAATGAAAAACAAAGTATTTCTTTTCATAAGTACGTTAATATATGCCAAAATAATAATGCGTTTTTCAGGCACTTCTCATCGTTTCCCAACCAAGACCGTTCTCATTCTTATAGTACAGCTTCTGAACTATCAGATGGCGTTGCGATCTCAAAATGGGCGAAAAATCGACATTCATCGTTTTTCCCCCTGGCCCTTCATATGTTAATATCTAACATTAAATTTCTCCTTCCATAAGTCACATATTTAAGTTCTTGACAATGTCCATATCATTGCATTTTTACTATTAATTATTTGAAAATAACACCAGCCTCTGTGGTAGAGTGATTAGCACGAGTGATTACACATTGTGCTATAATGCCAAGGGTCCCTGGTTCGAATCCCAGCTTAGGCATGGGTGTTCTTTGGGTTACCACCCCAAATCACCTCTCCCTCCACTTTGCATCTCAAAGCTTTTACTTCTGTAACCACGTTGTTTATTCTGTAGTAGAAGAAAGGGAGATCAAAATGTGAAAGAGGGCAAGTTATACTGCTGTTTTCCAATTGCTAGTTCTGTGATGATTATGTCACATACTTTCAAAGTATGGCACTTGTTTAACTTTCAGCATAGACAAATTATAGATTTTATTGAACTTTGACAAATAGATCGATGTTGTGGATCTTGATTATCTCATTGTAACTTTTGCATAGGATATGGATTTTGGAAAAGATGTAATAATAATTCATCAAGTTGTCGCAGTAATATGATTTAAATGTACTTTTGAGTAAGGGATGCAGCCTGAATAATTACACAAATATTTACCAACAGATATGAATTTCTGTATGTTAAAACGTCGAAGAGATTTTGAAATATTAATTGTTTATTCATATAAGTAATTCATTTATTGAATGGCATGAGAAAAACAAAGATTGGTGCATAATTTTCTATATATTTTTTGACTGATGTTGAATTAAATATAACAATTTTAATTATAATACTTTGGTGAATAACACACTCTACAATGGCTTAATTGTTGTGCTACCTACCGAGTGTAATATATTCGAGGTAAATTCTTTGAGCATACCTGTGATCTTACTGGAAATATAAATAACATATCTTTTATTAAAATAATAGTTTCACAAAATCACAGGGAACTGCTGCCTTATAGATAGATTTATTGAGATGTCATAATAAGTCTCTGTAGATGTCGTCATACTTCTGCGATATATGCAGGAAAACGACAACATGTTGAGGCAACTAAGAATGGGGGAAGTAAGAAAAGTTGAAGTCAGCTTAATCTAACAAGCAGGCTTTTCAGAAGTGGAGCAGCATCTACATAATTAAGTTACGGATTTGCAGTGCTCAGGAAGATATTTTCTATTATTTCTCATGTGGCAAATACAGACTTTATGCATCCCATTTATTAAGAGCTTCATGGTCGAATCCCGCCAGAACGATGCTGCTTTTCTCCCCATGTCTCAAAATGCTCCAATACAAAATGACCATTGCAAAATCATGGGACCACTTCACTTTTACATGTGTTTTTTTAAAAATTTACTAAAGAAACTGAATTTGTATTTGCATCTCTTAGTTCTGTACATGTTGTACTCAGTGACTGGAAAACATGTGTGGTTTCGTCTTGGCTGTCCAAATGATTCCGTGCATAATATGCACCACAGTTTTTGGGGCAAAAATGTGAGAAAATGTGTGCATTATACATGAACAAATATACAGTAGAGCGTCGATTATCCGAACGTCGGTCAACCGAACGACCGCTTAACCGAACTGTGTACTCGCTCACTTTCAAATATCTGTAATGAAAAAAGTACGTGACTTAGCTGCTCGTAAGCGTGTAGGCTTGCTTAGACAGACCAAAATAAAGGATTTTTTTAAACGTTAATTTTGTGTACTGTGTGTATTGTTCATGCAAAATGCGTATGTAATATGTACATATTTTTGTTTAATAAACTGTACCACATACTATATATTCCTACTAAAGTTGCCTTTGTACGTTACTTTGTAATACATACTTAAAGAGATGCCTGTTTTTATGAATAAATTTACTGTACAGTACTTCTTTTTGGCAAATAAACATGTACAGTTCGATTATCCGAACAAACCAGTTTTCCGAACACCCATGTCCCCCAATTACTTCGGATAATCGACGCTCTACTGTAGTATATAATATTTTATATTTCATTGTTCTTGTACTGACATCTCAACTGGATATTTGTTCACAGTTTGAAGCCCATTTTTATAATTTTTAAAATTATTATTTGATCGTGTGTCCACAATTCTAGTTAGTTATATAGTGTAGAGATATGGAGATTATTAAACCGAGAAAACCCCGTCATGGTAATATTCACGCTTGTTTATTTCCTGGAATTGTCCGACCAGCGAGCGATCCCAAGAATGCGCTAGCTTTGTAACTTCCGTTAAACAAGGAACAGAAAGGCAAACGCGTGGATCTAAACAAGATCCATCGTGTTCGAAAGGTTTAACAACCTTTCGAAGCCTAAGATTATAAAAGGGAGCTCACTCCCGGAGCTCGCTCTCATTTTGGATTATAGCTCATTTGAACTACGCTTATCATCAAACGCTCCTCTTTTGGATTTTGACGCTCATATGGATAATTAGTCTCTGATTACATTTTACTCTACAACACATTAACACTACTGAACTACGACGACGGAACATGGAGTTACGGCTGCCTAAGCATGCAACGAGGCGCGAGGGATTGCTCGGTATGGTGAGCCAAGGGTCGCAGGATAGAACCTTGGCCCCAGTCACGATTCGGTCTGCAAGAAGCATCTGGACAAGAACATCACACACCTACCAGGTATGAGCAAGCGTAAATAACCTTTACATCAACTTTCCATATCTGTTCCCTCTTAATCGGAGCAGGTTCAGCCAACAGATACAATTAAGCTCTACCTAAAATGTATAATTGAAACTTCCCTGTGACCTCAGATCCCAGGTAAAACGGGATTACAACAATAGCTTATTGAGTTTTCTGGCCGTAGTCATAGTCTTTGTGTGGCTCACACTACCTACAAGTGATTTCCAGCTTGTGATAAGTCCACTCTTCTTCTTCTTGATTCCGTGTCTCGGATCACGTGTGTATTTTGTTATTTAAAAGTTTGTTTACATTACGAGTTTGTGATATGTTGCACTCGAACAGGTTGTCAGAAGTACCAAAAAAAAAAACTGTCCATCCAACTATATTTTCTTAGTATTACTCAGTGGCTGCCGGCGGCAACTATGATGGGTAGTGCCAACGTGATCAAGTAAATAGAAAAAAAAACAACTCCACAATGCCCCCCGCCCCCTCCTTGAGGTTGCGCCACTAGCCAAGATGTTTGCCCTCGTTTGGTAACATGGAAAACAACATGTGTTGAAGTAATAACATACTAATCCGATTCTTCTTCACTCACTAACCTATCTTTATACACTACAGGAAACTTCCCTAAAAATATAACAATTACAAGGGGAAAGGAAAAACAAATCCTATCACCTTCTCCTCCCCCATGCACACGTATTCTAACTGGATGTCGAAAATATCTTTGTTATGAAAAGAAATTGTCGAAATGCCAAAGGAAACTCACATCATCATAGGATATTTTTAAAAAAGTCTGGATGGCCCTCTTAATGCATCTATCTATTATCAAAAATGTTCATTTAACTTTGGAAAAATATTAGGTTCGTTTCTCCAAAAGTAGGCAGAAATTACTTCCCCAACAAGTCTTACAAACCAGTCTTACTTAGCGACTTTTTTCTGAAGGTGGCAACTGTGTCGTGTCAACACTGCGAAAGTTCCCTCGCCAGGCCAGGCTAAGACTGGCACGGTTTCTTATGGGCTAACCCCGCCCCCTGCCACTTTGTTCTTGGCTCATGGTGGAAATGTTCCTCGCTCAGACTTCTTCAACGCTCTGCATGTGTGTCAACTTGGTTAGGTCCATGATTAGGCCAGCTCTTCCGCGGCACATGCCTCGCGAGGGTACGAACGAAACAGCTCGCGATGCAGTGAGGAGGTTGGGGCAGTCATCATGTCAGATTGACCGATTGCAAGATTCGAATCTCCTTGTCTGTAAACTATCAATGTATTCATTTAACTTTACTTGGCGACGTATGAATTTCTTCTGAGGGTAGTGCCAAGGCACGGCAGCTCTACCCCTTGAGCCGCCGCTGGTATTACTAGGAAATTGCTTTGTAACTATGAGTTACATGTTATACAAACTCTATTATTAGGATTTTGTATATTTTTTATTGTATAAAACTACCCAGATACACAATATGTAGCTTTGTAATAGAATGAATTAGAAAAATTTCAGTGGTATTGTCATTTTAGTAGGATTGAGCCAATACCACTTTATACAGATACTGATTCTCGTACAAATTCCCAACAAAACTAATACAGATCCTTGAATATCGTAACAATTTGAAATATTGAAAATCAATATGAACTGAATATATCAATATTTTTACTAGGGATGGGACGATATGAAATTTTGGCTGATACCGATACAGTACCGATATAAAATTTACCGATACCGATAACCGATATTCTACCGATCCGATATAAAATTAGAAATGGTCCTTGAAGACCCTGAATTTTTCATTGATCTCCGTAATAAATGTGTGTTTCGAGCTGATTGCAATGCAAAAGAAGTTGAATATTTAGACACTTACTTTTTCAGAAGGTAGGGCATGGAGATTATCCATAAAAATTACAACAAAATGGCAGAATTTTGCACTAAATTATAAGATATTTATCGATATATCGGATCGGTAAAATAATCGGTAATTTTACCGATACACCGATATGCCTATATCGGCCGATACCGATAGAGTACCGATTAATCGGTCCCATCCCTAATTTTTACATTTTTTAATGAGACATGTAGCACATTCAGGCGAGGAAAAAATTATTCCTGTTTGGATATATTTTTTTCTGTTTTTATAAGTGGATTTTTAAAACAACCTTTGCAAATGTTTTTCTACTAATAATTTACAGATAGTAACTGTCACTCTACAGGCATCAGTTGATGAATCATAGAAATTAGAAAGTGGATAGATAGATGTTTTTCAAATTCTATGTATACTGATGATACTTTAATTTTTGAAACAAACTATGTTTTACATCTTCAAGTTGCTCATTGACGAATATTCAAAAATATTACATTAACAAAATCGAAAGCATTGGTTACAGCATCTTGTACAACTTGTAACAAGTGTACTATTTTATCAAACATAGTGGAAACAAAGTTTATTTTACAGTGTAAGATTACATTCAATAAATCAAATAATACATATTGGAATATTAAGAATCTTCTTCAGCATAAACAAAAATTATATATCTTGTGGTGTATAGAATAATAGTTTCATTTTCATCATACGAAATTGCCAGAACTTCTAACCTGTAAAAGACAAGAAGTAAAGTTAGTATTTAGTATGAGACAAGAAGTAAAGGTACTCTTGTATAGTTTTTCATATGTTGTGATCTGTTTCTAGACAAAATACTCAAGAAAGTCAATAGATCGCAACATCATCACTATCAAAGCAGATATACATGACATACTAATTAGTGAAACATGCTCTAAACTCGAGGGTCCTGGATTTGAGTCGTAAATAAATAAAGAGTATTTATTTAGAGAACCTCCATGGCAGAGTGATTAGTACAGTGTGCCAAGGATCCCAGATTCGAATCCTGGCCTGGGTGTTCTTTGTGAGTGTCCATTCATCAATTGCATCATATTATCGCTCATTCTCATTGTCGTGATAGCCAAAAGTGGTAGAAAAGCGATGCTAAATAGCAAACATCAATCAAGTCTTTATTTACTCCATCATATATTCTCAGTCAGTTTTTCTCATTGGGAGGTAAAAAATCTACATAAAATACAGTGAAATTGCAATTATATGTTTCGCGATAGTACATTTTTTTTTCTGGTGGTCCCTGCTAATTCCCATAAGGGTGTGTGCTATTATATTACAGGTATACAGTTTTCAGATACACGATTTTTCCAGTTATACATTCGACGAGTTCAGTACCAACATGAAAAAGACTTCAGTTATACATTTTTAACTCGACTTACTCGAAAGAATGTTGCTCTTGGAGTTCAATATTTCCGTGATGATATCATCTGCCACCCATTCTTATACAGTTTTTCTTATCAGCTGCAACCATGGGACCAGACTCTCGACTTGGAATTCTATTTTTGTCGCTTGCATCAGAGAGAAGGGGAGGGGCTATGCACCCTTGAACAAGATTGGCCTGTGCTAAATAAGCCTGCTTTTGTTCTTTGCATTGCCTTCGGCAAGTCGTATCTGCCTGAAGCAGATTGGAGATTGATATCTTTCAAGCTGTCAGTCAAGTTATTGGCGCCACACTTCCCAGCCTGTCCTAAACATTACAAACAAGCTGAAGAAAGGTAGGGGGAGTCAACAGCAGCCTGCAGGAAGGGGGAGTTCCGTTCGGTCTTATTACCGTCATATTTTAAGATAATATGGTTGTTGAAGACCGAGACTTTGCAGTACTTTTTATTATGCTAAACGAAATCACAGATAAACGAATTATTAAATACTATGACTTATTTTTAACGTGTGAATGTTTTTGAAGTAAAGCTGCGATCATACACTGTGTGCCTTTAGGGTGGATGCTAGAAGCGAAATTTCGTAATTACGCAAATTTCCGAACGCCGTAATTTCAGTTTTTAATTTCAAAGTTGCGACACGAGCATTACGTATCCTCTGGAGCTACGATTTTTATTTGTACTAGCGGCAAGACTGAAAAGCGCACATTTGCAAAGGTGCCAGCTTTAACGTGAATATAGGCACACGAGGCTCCATCCGCTAAAGGTCTTAAGTCCACTTTATGCACAGAACGGCTAATCGGGACTGGACCTACACTTTAAAGTGGGATCCAAACCACTATGTGCCTCGACTGGGTATCTAACCCGGAAGCCCTTGATAAAAAAAAAGAACTACAACGTTACCACGATGCCATCAGGGAAGCAAGAAAGAAATGTATACGTAACCCCCTCCCCCCCCCCCCCTTGAAAATCCTGAGCACGCTACTGACTCTAGTGTTCAAAAGGCTTAATCTTGTGTTATCCACAAGATAAGAGTTAGGGTTTTGTTTATCAGAAGGCAAGACAAGAACGAAAAATTGCATCCTTTATGTTGGGTGAGTCATTGCTGTCAGAAGCGATATCGACAAGGGAGTGCTTTGGAAGAGAGAGCTAGACATAACACTGGTGCCGGTAGCTGCCTCCCTCCAGACAGACTGGCACCAAAGTACAGGTGGCGGAATAGAATGTTCTGCACATTTTAAAGATACACTTGTTGAAGACAAGAAATGCTGGATTACAGCGTTCGGTTTTTTTTTTTTTTTTTTTTTTTTTTTTTTTTTTTTTTTTTTTTTTAGTCAGCAGCTTGCTTATTCCTGAACCAAGCTACAGAAAAAAGAAGGGGGAAGGATTATTGTATTGTAAGGAACACATGAGCAATAAAAAGAAGGCTGATTCGTGAATAGCTCTGCACAATGGCATGCCCAAGGGGGGTTGGTGGGATCATACCCCCTTCCCTTGGTCCAGTATTCCAGGAAAAGATGGAAAACTTAGGGCTGACTGCTAAAACAAAGTATACTTAAACCCCTTCCTTTTAAAAATACTGGGTATGCCACTGGCCCTGCACAGCAGTTTCTGATTAATTATTATCTCTTGTGAGAGGAGATTAGCGACTTTTTTCACTCGTTCCTAAACCAATATTGGATAACCGGGATTGGGAAATTATTCTTACTTTTCTCCCAGCAAACAAGAAAGGATAGTTTTCCAAGCACGTTCCCCTCCCCTCCCCACACTCCCTCTCTTCTTCCCCCTTCTACTAGGAACGATTACGTAGATAAAGAAATGGGAATACTGATTGCGCCATTTTCTCAATTGTCCGCATACGTTATTGTGGAGGGGAGGCGCAACAAAGACACCCGAGTCATGCTTTTAGAATGTGTGAAAATGCTAGAGAAAGCAGCAATAGTTTGCTTCTTCCCCGATCATAAGGAGGAATTCAAGGTCGCATGGTGAATGAATAGGCTGCTACAAAAGCAAGGAAGAGGTGAGGGAGAGGTCAACTGGCATATGGGACAGGCTTTTGGCAAATTTTGTCATCGGCGGAGTTTGGAAAACGTATAAAGCGGGAAAGAAGAGTTACAGTAAACATAAGATCAGGATAAACGTCCTAATGTTCAGCATGTTTTTTTTTGCAGGAATTTGGCTGAATAGATTAGCAGGTAATGCTTGCTTGTACCCCTTTCATCCCTTGATGCCTTCAATCTCTATTTCTCGTGAATTTGTGAATTTACAATAACGATTTAGAACAGATCAGTCCAATACATCAAACTTTAGTATATATGTAGTACTCCTTTTCTTTCTTTGTGTACTTAACTTAATTTTACCATTTTAATTATATTTCAATAATAAGTTTTTACCCTTCTGTCCCCCATAAAACATATAACTGAGATTGCACTGTAACCATACTATAATACAACAATTATCATCGAACGTCTTGTGGGGGGGGGGACTTATTAATTTAATTAACGCTTTGGCATTCCTAGGGTCTTTCTACAGGTCATTTGACACAAGGTTCGCAACAAAAATCTTGTAAACAATGTTTTCTCTCTCATGTGTACTACGTAACCTGTCCGTTGAAGTTTCCTTGATTTAATTATTCTAATATCAGGGGATGAATTATCATGGACTTTTGCATGTTTAATGCCAAACCATGTTCTCTTTAATATTAGCGCTGCGATGCCAAGGGTCCCGGGTTCGAATCCCGGTCGGGCTTGGTTGTTTGTGAATGTCCATTCATCAATTTCATCATTTCATCACTCATCCCCATCTTCGCAAATTAGCCAAGAGGCACAAAACGCGAAGTAAAATAAACTAAATCAAATCAAATCAAAATCAAATCTTCAATATTATTTGCCTCATTTACGACAAATATTCAGAAAATATGTAGAAGGGTTAGTATCTACAGGACACTTCAGAAAAAAATGGTGACAGATTTCCTGATATGCTAAGTCTATTATGCAGTCTCTGTGGCAGAGCTCACTAAGTTTCACGATTATAGAGTCCCGACCTGGCATGGGTGTTCCTGTACATGTCTCTCTTCCTCAACTGATTACTCCCTCTGTCCCATAATTATAGTCCGGTATGCCAAAATGGTAGTACAGGAATTACAGACGAAGAGGCAGATGGAAAGCAAACGGATGAGGAGAGGCACACTAGATCAGTCTTGAAGCTTGTGAAGAGAAACAACGTGACCTTATCGCAACGAGCAAGAAATACCACCCAGACGATTACCAAAAGGAGGCGTTGGGTTGCAACACACCGGTGTGGCACTGTATGGCAACCGGTCTAGCAAGGCACGCTGCAAATCGTTAGTAGAGCACTCCTTCAGTGAGTACGTGTGAGAAGAACAGCCATGAACAGACAACCCATGATAGGAAGCGACAGGGGTAGCAAGAACCTCACGGACAGTAAACGACAAGCAGTGTACGATTTTTTCTTTGAAAACAGTACGGCTGGGGTAGTGAAGAATGGTCACCAAACCATTAACTGTTACCAAAGATGTTTACCGGGACATGATCATCAACAAGTTAATCCCAGCAATAGATTCACAATGGCCTCGTGGACTGCGCGCAGGGAGAATCCAGGTGTCCGTTCAGCAGGACAATGCGCGTCCGCAAATCGTTCCCAATGACCGCGCCTGGATGGATGCTGCAGCGACCAATGGAATCACTTTGGATGTCCTATGCCAACCGACAAACAGTCCGGACATGAATGTTTTAGATCTGGGGTACTTCCGGGTAATTCAGTCTCTCCAGCATCAGGCAGCTCCACAAACTATTGATGAGTTAGATCGCCGCAGTTGAAAAATCTTTCTCTGATCTGACACGCGACAAGCTCAACAACATCTTTTTCACTTTGCAGTCCTGTCTCATTGAAATTATGAGCCTCCAAAGGTGGGGACAACTACAGGATTCCCCATATGCAAAAAGCACACTTGAACCGCCGAAACTTCCTGCCATCTTGGAGTGTCCTCGAAACATTTACAACGAGGCTAGAGCAGCACTGCAGCACTAGATCTAGCTCGTTGAGGGGATGAGAACCTTCCTGGACCAACAATATCTTTCGTCTTCATGTTTTATTTTGTCGAACTTCTTGGTCACTTTGTATTGATCCTGGATTGATTACTTTTTATTTTGGTTCTTTTGGATACTTGATCGGCCAATTTGTACTGATCCTTGAGTTATAATGTTGTATGACTCATTCCCGTGTTTCATTTTCTTCTTCTGTATACACCAATGCCACAGTTTGAATATCGGACAATTATTATGGGACAACAAACAAAGGTGTACCGGACAATAATTATGGGACAGAGGGAGTATAATTTATCATCATCATTTCAATTTACCCAATTGGGGTAGAAAAAGAAACCTGCTAGTTCGGTGTCTGAGCATATTGAGTAGTCAGTTTTTGATCTTGCCACCAAAATTCCTGGGTTCAAGTCTCGTCATGGCCGTGCATGTTCTTTGAAAGTGTCCCTTCATTCCATCTTTTATCATCCCCATTGCGATTAGCCAAAAGTGGTAGAAAGGAAATGCTACATACAAAAAGAAAAAGAACATTATAGATTACAGGAACCACAAAGTAATATTTGTTTTATATGGTAATAAGACCATTGATGAATTCACTATTTTAGGCACCCTTCAAAACATTATTATACTATTTGTTTCATATGACTTGAATGGTTCCTGGTGTAAATTAATGCACACATATTGCTGTAACTAGCTGAAGGTAACTTATTGAAAAGTTGTGCCTCAATCAGGATTTGAAGCTGGGTCTTTGACATTCTGTTCCACAACTGAGCTACCAAATCAACCTCTGGCATCCCAAACTTCCACAGCATGCTTTTCTCTTTGTTTCAATGACCATTCCATGAGTACTCAAGTTATTGTTTCCATTGGACAGTTTACCTGAAGTAGTCATTTGAACTTATAGAGACAGTTAAAGTTCCAGAAATTGTGGAGCCAGAGGTTGGTTTTGGTTCCTGACTTGTACTGTTGACCCACAATATTCACATAATGTTTGTTCTCCACGTGCCATAAACTCCTTTAGTTTAATAGAAAATAGTTTCCAAACTTTTAACAACAAACCTGTAAACTTTTTCCACTTCGAGTGGTTTCAGTGAATAGAGAATTCCTCTGCCATTCTGCACTCTTATCCGGAATGGTTTACCTAGAAGCAAAGGTCAGAAATGAATGGTTTTACTGTTGCAGTTTATTTCTGTTTGGTAAACAACTAGAAGAATTAATGTAATTTGTAATTGTGTGTAGTGTACAGTATGGGTGGACCGATAATGCCTTCAACTGATAAAAATGAATGAAAACTTATAATTTAAGAGATAATTAAACAAAGTGTCATGCATAATTTTTGCAGACCCCGTGAAAGACCAAAATGCCGGAAAATTATCAAGTGGTATGGGTAAATAAATTCCAACACATACTCCATGATACCGATATTGATACATCAGTACACATCAGCATTGGCATCAGTTCAGCTCTAGTATACAGGAAGTATGAGCGTTTATGGTTGTTAGTAATTGTTACCATTCAGGTAAAAACAATCTACCTGAGGATAATGAAGGAGTGGATATTTTAACGTGAATGTCTTAAGACTACACTACCACCATCACTGGTCATGTTTGACAATATGGAGCACTGGCCTAGTTAAGATAGATAGCAGCATATACAGCTTAGTTACTAGAATAGGTAGTAGGATGAAGAAGCCTAGTTATAGGGCAGGTAGCGGAAGGTACTAGCTTTGGAACAATTAATCTTATGTGACAATCTTTCCATCTTCAAATGAAAATGAAATGATTATTAAGAATAATCTTGGTGTTAACTGTATTATATTTCAATGTAACACAGTTACCCTATTTCGTATCATAGAAAAAAAAAATCATCACGGCAATGAGATGAATTGTATTGTGAACTGTTACCAGTTACTGCTTTTCTGGGATTTTGCAGAATCTCTTGATTCACAATTTCTATTAATTATTTGCCAATATTTTGTGGCAAAAATGGATTTCATGATTCCATGACAATGATTTTAATAATCTTATTATTCCGCATGTGAACCTATGTACATTTTAAAGTAGACATTATATAGTTGCAATAGAATGCTTTTAACATTTGTGAATATTCTGAAAAATGTTACATTGTTAGTGTTGATGGCAATGTTTATAATGCCAAGTGCAAGAAAACAAATGGTATTTATTTAGTCCTCATAGTGGCAAATAGTGCAAGAAATTTAGTACAATGACAAAATACAAGAATGCACATGAGATTGCAATATTCTTTGTCTGCCAGTGTATGATGGCTGCCACGGTCTCTGGATTGGACAGCTACTGATTTCTTCTTATGGGGACTCCTCAATGAAGAAGTCTTCCAAACATGTCCTGTCACCATGGAGGATATGAGGGACCTTACCAGAGTTACCATCACCAACATCCCTGATGATGTGTTACAAGTAATGGGCAGCTTTTGATGCCACTTGCCAGAATGTGTGGTGTGATGCACCCATCATTTGCCAAGGGTCATGTTCAAACATTAAGACCTAATCTAGGGATGATCGGAAAAAAGAATACAAAGCCTGTAAATTGCAGTAGGTATTTATTAGACAAATACAAACCAACTCATGTGAAAGGATAGATCATACACTACTTCTCATCATAGTCTCCTCCCCAGTTCAGGAATTTATCCCAGTGCTATGAGGTTCACAGACCTCTGGGTCCTGTTGTCAGTGCCAAACCCTTACTTCGTGCTGCACATCATCTGAGTGAAACTGGTATCCTCCAAGATGCTTCTTCAAAGAAGCAAAGAGATGGTAATCACTCGGAGCAAGGTCCAGGATGTATGGTGGATGTTGGAGCATGCCACCTAAAACCCACCAGGACATCACATGTGTTGTGAGCCGTGTGTGGAGTCATGTTGTCATAAAGTAGAACAACTTCAAGTAATTACCATCTCTTTGCTCTTTCGAAGAACCATCTCGGAGGATGTCGGTTTCACGCAGATGATGCTGTGCAGCAAGAAGTAAGGGCTTGGCTCTGACACAGTAGCGTACGCAGGATTTTATCAAAGGGGGGTATTTCTAAAATTTTCTCCAAATTCAAATTCACACTACCATTGTTTTATTATACTTTAATTAAATAATAATACTCATAATTAATTTATAATACTTATAATTAATTAATTAGCTGAATTACTACTAATAATACTACTAATACCACTATTACTATTAAGTAGTAGACTTCTACATAAATATAGTATTTATGAAAGCAGTAGAACGGAATTACTTTCTAGTCATTCGATTTTTATCAAATTCTGGGAGCATTTTTTGTTTCTTTGTTACGAAATAATTGTCTGGTCAATGAGGTGAGACATTTTAAGTATGAAGAAAATCCACAAAAACAAGAAAATATATTAAAATAAATTGAAATAATCAAAGTATGGAACTCATCCAAGGAGCTGCGGTGGTCTGGTCGGTAGAGCGTCTGACAACCACGTGGGAGATCAAGATTTAATTCCCAGAATTGGTTGGAATTTTTCCGGCTTCTTCCCTGCATAAATGTCGCCAATAATTCACATCTGGATTGTCTCTCGCTGTTCTTACCAACAAAACATTTTGTAATAGTTAAGCTTATTGTTTGAATAATTGTCTAGTCAACAAGTTGAGACATTTTAAGGAGAGACATCAAACGTGCTGCAGTAAACAATGGGAAGGCAGACTGGTGACTGTATTCTTGTTCACCTAGCCTTTGTGTATACATTAGCAGCTTACAACAAACCACGAACTTTCTTTAGTTACTTCTCATTGTTCACACAAAAAAATACATCTTCATTGAACACTGGCGTACGTAGAGGGGTGGTTGTTGGGGTTACAGCCCCTACCGAAATTTTGCAAAAATCCGTTAAAAACTTTAAAGAATCAAAATGTGTAAATGCGAAAAGTGAGTCCTGA
Source organism: Lepisma saccharinum (assembly GCF_977018435.1). Taxonomy (NCBI): domain Eukaryota; kingdom Metazoa; phylum Arthropoda; class Insecta; order Zygentoma; family Lepismatidae; genus Lepisma; species Lepisma saccharinum. The sequence continues at coordinate 42,688,917 of NC_139251.1, forward strand.
TTACCCTTTTTGTCTTTGAATACAATTTTAATAGACTGAAAAGCTCGAAAAATATGAAATATTTTATTATGCATCCTGCCCTCCAAAACGAAGCCATGTACTTATCCACATTTACTATGCAGGCCCCTCCCGAATAAAAAATCCTGCGTACGCCAGTGTATTGAACATTGTTGCAACTGAGGTACAAAACAACTTTTTTCTCTTTTAAATCATAGTTGCCCTCATATTTTATTTTCAAGAATTCGTATTTATTTTCAAGGCATTCACTCTGAAAGACGCGTGTGTTTGGAATGCTGTGCTTTTCTCCATGCTGCATGGAAATAATAATTCAAATTATTATTATTATTATTAGTAGTAGTAGTAGTAATAGTAATTGTATTGTCGCAGATCTTTGACTGTGATAAATTGGCCATTTTGATTTTTTCCACAGCATTTTTCATAATATTTTACAAGCTGCTCTAACAACAGGACACAGAGTTCCGTGAGACAGGAATCATGAACCTTGTGAAGCGCTAGGATAAATACCTGAACTGAGGAAAAGACTATGTTCACAAGTAGAGTATAAAGCATCCTTTCACATGAGTCTGTTTGTATTTTTCTAACACACCAGCCGCAAAATGACTTCGGTCCTCATGTGAAATCTACCGTAGTAAGTGGTCTATCACTTTGTAGCCTTGTATCTGGTGTTGTTTTGTTTGGAACACTGAATTGTTTCTGCATGAACGTATCTGGCAACAGTGTATTACTGCTGATAAGCAAGTTCATTTCATTTCATATTGTTAGTTGGCACAGGAAGGGTGACTTTCTGCTGTAGTGTGTGTGATAAATTGCTGTGTTTTCGTATGGTGCACTTTGTGTTGGATATTTTCCTACTGTATTTGTGTTGGATATTTGACTACTGTACAGGTGTATTTGTGATATGCCGGGAAAGTACTGTAGTAGTGTGGAAAAAGCCAGCATTATTGCAAGGCGAAGTGAAACGGTCCCGATAAAGACAATATGTAAACAAACAGGTCGTGCAAAATCAACCATAATGAAGGTACTGGCAGCCGCCAGAGGAGTGCCTCAGACTGTCATTCCAAAGCACAAATTCGATGGTGGGAGGCAAAGAAAAACAACCAAATCTACAGACGCTCTCCTAATGAGAGAAATAAAGAAAAACCCTTGACTGACAGCGTCAGAACTTAAAGAAATGCACCCGAGTCTGCTGGAAAATGTTAGTGTTCGCACTATCCAGCACCGTTTACAGAAAGACTTGGATTTGCAGTGTCGTACTGCTGCTAAGAAGCCACTACTCACCACCCGCATGAAGAAAGACCATCTTGCTTTTGCAAAGAAATATGCACACTGGACACCAGCACAGTGGAGGAAAGTCATGTTTTCCAATGAAATCTCATTCCGAATGGGAGCTGTTAAGGTGATGTCCATCATCTTCAGATCGATACGACCCAAAATATACGGTTCCGACCGTTAGGCACTCCCAGTCTGTAATGGTGTGGGGGTGTTTTTTAGGTGAAAGGGGTAGGGCAGGTTTATATTTCTTACTGCAAAACGTGACTATGAACGCAGACCGATATATCAACTTTCTTAAGGACCATTTAGTGGATATGCTTCAGATCCACGAGCGTGATCTTTTCATGCATGATAACGCTCCTTGTCACATGGCTAAGAAGGTAATGAAATGGCTTGAGGAACAACAGATAAAGATGTTAAGAGTGGCTTGGGAATAGCCCCAATTGAAAATTGGCATCGTATGAAGCAATTCCTGGGAAAGAAGATTCAGAACCTAGAGACCCTCCAAACAGAAATAAAGAAAATGTGGTGCATTGACATGGACTTAAATTACTTCCAAAGTCTTAGTGATTCCATGCCCAAGCGCTTCCAAATGGTTCTCAAAAGTAAAGGCAACAACATGACTTTGTACTAATGTATGCATTTTTTGCTGTATATAATAGCTTTTCGCATGAATTTTCTGTATTTTTTGTGCTTTTGTTATGAGGTCTGAAGTCATTTTGTGGTGGGTGTAAATACCTACTGCAATTTACAGATTTTGTATTCTTTTTTCCCGATCATCCCTCATACATCGCATTTTTTTTACTACTGTTGACCACCTTCAGGACTGAATAGACTCTGCTTGTCTTACATTTTGCATTTCAAAATATGCTATAAATGCTACACCCTGTACATTTATATCAGTATCTGTTCAAAGTGATATGTTCAGAGCACAAGTGGTGTAACTCCACTTTTCTTGGAAATGGAGTTAAATGTACGAGGGGTGACTGAAAAGTTCTCGGCCTACCCATGAAGGGTTGCCAGGGGCTCAATCGTTCATGGCTATTTTTCAACACAGTCCCCTTTCAGCGCCACACACTTTTACCACCGGTGCTGTAGGCCCATGATACCTCCCTTGTAGAACGTTTCATCCTGCACTGCAAAAACGTCCTCCACCGCAGCCATGATGTCATCATCTGATGGAAAATGGATTCCACCGAGGTGTTGCTTGAGTTTAGGGAACAGATGAAAGTATGAGGGAGCCAAGTCTGGTGAATAGGTAGGGTGTCGAAGCAGTTCGAAGCCGCATGACTCGATGGCGGGCATTGCAATGGTGGACGTGTGCGCGGGTGCATTGTCTTGGTGGAAAAGGACGCGCTTCTTCAACATTCCATGACGTTTCACCTTGATGGCCTCCCTCAAACGTTTCAGTTGAGCAGAATAATATGCACCGTTCACCGTTTCACCTTTTTTTTAGATACTCAGCCAGGATGACACCCCTCGCATCCCAAAAAACAGAGACCATCACCTTGCGAGCTGATTTCACTGACTTGAACTTTTTGGGGTGGGGGAGGAGGGGTGTTTCCACTGTTTTGAATGCACTTTGGACTCTGGCTGAAAGTGGTGGACCCATGCTTCGTCCATGGTTACAAAACGTTGGAGAAATGTCTTAGGATCAGCCTGAAGGAGGGTCAAGTTTTCTGCAGACAAGAGGTGTCTCTGACGTTTGTTCTCAGCACTCAACATTTTCGGGACACATCGACATGACACCTTGTGCATGTCCAGCACAACTGTTAGTATGTGTCCAACGCGTTCCTGGGACATCCCCACTTTCTGTGCGATGTAACGTTCTGACACTCGCCGGTCTGCCATAACAAGATCCTGTATTGCTGTGATGATTCTTCAGTACAGGCCGTTGCCGGCCTTCCACTGCGAGGTGCATCTTGGACAGAGGTGCTCCCCCTCTTGAATTCCGCCACCCACTTTTTCACAGTAGAATACGATGGGGCATCCTTCCCCAATGTTTCCATAATGTCCTTGTGGATGTCCTGTCCACTCATGCCTTTTTTCAGGAGGTATTGTATAACCGCACGAATGCTGAATTTATCCATTTTTCAGAAAATGCTCACCGTCTTCACTTCAAACATCAAAATATGAAAAACAAAAGAAGATAGTACTATGAAATTTGGTATGGGGCTTTGCAAAGGCATATATTATGATTAGCTAAAGTAACATTCAGCTACGATAAATGCATCATGGGTAGGCCGAGAACTTTTCAGTCACTCCTCGTATAACTAGAACTGTGAAGTATCAGCATTTCAATGCTGGAAGTAAGTATCTCTTAAGTTTCAAATTCTTGCTCATAGTAGCACCACTATGTTTGTGATCCAACAGCTCAACATAGTACTAAGTTATCTAAATGTGCCTTTTTCTCAATCAATAGTTTCAACATAGACCCACAGTGGGCTGAATGCCATCTCACATGTCATATCTGTTGTCACTTGAGTGCAAATTTTAGTATCATTTTATGATGTTATAAGTCTTACCTTTATAATAGTATCTCACAATATTTCATTTAATCTTTTAATCCATATATTCTCTTTATATTGTAACCTCAACATGTTTTACTGATATTACTATTATATAATAGACTGTATCACTAATATGAGTACACACCTTCCAGCATTGAACTGTAATAGGCTAGGCTAAGGTATCATTTCATTGTATCAACTCACTATATTATATTATTGTATTTCATTGTATTAGTATGTTTTAATTAGGGCTGAGCCAATACCCTTACCGATTCCCACCCACCAGTACCAATACTTTGAGAATTGCAATAATGAAAATTTGTTCAAAATATTGATCAATATTGATGTGTAAATATTTTTCTCCAATTATATGCATCAATTTACAAAGAAATTTGCTTTAGAATATTCAAAAATTACATCGGAATATGTTATGTAATAAAAAATACAGTTTTCGTGAAAAAATTGTGCAAAATAAAATGGAAGTTTGAATTTTGCATAATTTGCAGAATAATTAGATCGCGAAAATGTCACTCGGCATTTTTGACATCTGTATCAGCTCAGCCCTAGTTGTAATGTGAACACAAATTGACATGTCCGATATCACAGCATGTAAATTCAACATGTGATTCATGGATTAAATTAATCTAATGTAATCTCAAAACTGTCTTGAATGGAGTTATATCACTTGTGCTCTGAACTTCTCATATCAGCTTAGCCCTATATACAGTACTTACAAGAATAAGATATTTTTTACAAGATTGCATTCAAGACCACTCACCTATTTCATTTTCAACAATCCTGAATGTTGTTTTTGGTATATGGTTGCCATCTTCATCAAATACAGCCAAATGCATTAAATCTTTATATGGAAACACTGGTCCTGAGAGTGTTACTGCTGTGAATACAAGAAGCTTGGCTACCTGCACACGTCCATAGCACTGAGATTCTGGGTCCTCACATAATTGTATACAGTAGCTGTTGATGGGAGGAACAGAACATAATTAAAACCTTTAGGCTGTTGCATTTTTGCATCAATCAGATATTAGCCTATGTCAAACCAGTATCTCTTATAAAAATCAGTTATCTAGGTTTTGATCTCGCACACATTTGACCATACACAGCATTTAATTTACAATAGAAGTGCAGATGTGTTTGAACCTTTGTATTGACAAATTAAAAGCAACATTACATCTCTATTTTTTTCTGAGAAACAGCAGTGGAGATGCATTGAAGCTATGGTTTTACATTTATCCGTTTCAAGTCCCAATACAGGGTGTGTACCAGTCAAGGAAACGTCAAGAAAGCAACGGGTAGGTCAAGAAAATCAAGAAAAAGTCAATAAATTAGGCTTGTGGTCAAGATTTTTTGCTATTTTTTACAGTACAGTGAATTGACATTGTTATATACCTGTTCTGGGATTTGATAAAATTGAATATTTGGAAATCTAAAATTGTTTTGCGTTGTGGTTAAGATTTTTTCGCCTTGTTTCTTAAGAATTACGTTCTTGTATGCGTGAAGTTTTGTAAAAATATTAAAGTAATGTGACCATTCTCCCCCAGGATGAAGTCTGAAGCATTAATTCTTACATGCTTTAATAATTAAAGCAAGTCTAAATCTCTTGTTAAAGTACAGCTTTAGTTTTCATATTAACCAGTCTCGTGGTGGTGTTTTTTTCATGGAATAAAAATGCCTATTTTCTTAATTTCCTATTGTGCCTAAGTAGGGGTCAATTTAATACATGTTAAGAAAAGGGGAGAAAGATCAAGAATTTTGGAATTGTTATACCCTGCAATTAGTCAATGTTTTAATCAAGCTTTGCAGTTTGAACAAAATATCTTGCATGATGAATTATATACCAGCTGTTCCTTTCATTTTTATTATGGAGTGACGGAGTAACTTTTTGCTTTTACTATAGTTTTATTTCATTATGCACTGCATTCCAGCAGTCATCTGCATATATGCAACAATTTTTCTTTCAAATTTCTTCATATCTAATGTAATATGATTGAGGTTTATTGTAGGGATCATGGAATTCAGCTAGTATGAAGATTCAGTTTGTTTTTGATTTTACACTGTATCACAAACCATCATTTATCAATGTATTTTTACCTGTAATTGTATGCATTTTTTCTCTTTTTTGCCATGCATTTTTCTGTATTTGTGTTAGTTATCCTAATATTATTTTATGATCTAGTTGATGGGGCATAACTACCATATGGGAGGCTTGGTTGATTTCAGGAGCACATTTTTGCAGCAGTGTCCCTACATGGAGCAGCTCAGTTGTTCACGCAGCCTCTAATAAGTGGGTACCCATGAATTGTGAATGTGTGGATGACCTACCATCACACCACCCACATGTCTTCATGACGTGTTGTAATGTGCACGGTGGTAGCTTTACTTTTTTTAGAGGCTCTAAAGTAAAGGATTACAATAAATATCTAAGTCTCTGTGCAGTTGTGGAGTCCCAATTAAGATAACTCTTTTTTCTTTTTTTTATTATTATTATATAATATATATAAGCTAAAGTTCCCCTTGCATATAGCACTGTGTGCCATGGAGTTACATTTATGGGATGCGGGGATAAGGCCCCACACATTCCTGATGTCTGCTATTTTGGAGGTGATGTGATCAGAACCATGATCTTCCCACCTTTACCCCCAAGGGTTGCCCCCCAAGTACCTATTGATTTGAGGCTGGGTAAGTGCCAGAACCGCTGTATGCGGGGACTTCTTCTTTTCGATCCCCTTCTGCCATTAAGTGTCGGGTTCCATCATCAACTTCCTGTACACTTTTTGGTCCAAGGCTAGTTTTCGGATTTCCAGCATTGTTTTCCCTTTCTTCTTTCCTATCATTTTCACATACCCTTCCCATCGAACTCTTGGTCATCCTCTTCCCCTCTTGCCTTCTGGTCTGACCTCCATCACCTGTTTAGGCTAGCGATCTTCTCCCCCATTCTTGTAATGTGTCCAAACCATTGCAGTGCCTTTCTCTCTATTGTTTCCAATAGTGGGTTTTGCCGTAACTGATCTCTAATGCTGGTATTTCTAATCCTATCTTACCTACTACTTTTCATAGGTATCTCATCTCCGTAATAGATGAATAATAGTTTTTCTTGTATGTATGCATTGCTTGCATTATAGTTTGTTTGTTTTTTTTTGTTTTTTTTTGTTTTTTTTTTAATGAAACGTCACAAAGAAAAACTGTTTCCTTATGCTTGTAATAACCGTAAACTACAGGAAAATAATCTCATCTCCGCTGCTTGAAATCTGCTATTCTGTTTTGGTAATAATAATGTCAAGCTCTCTGTTCCATACATCAATGTGGGAATGTAAATCATCATCTTGGTTTGATCACTTATTTCCTTTTTACCAATTAAAGTGTTGTTGAGTTGATAGTACACTTGGTTTCCCTTTTGTACTCTATTATTCACTTCCTCTTCCATCTGACATTATGACTGTTCCTAGGTATGTGTATCTGTTTACTTGTTGCAGCTACTTCTCTTTCCACTGCATATTTAGGGGTACAGTTTATCTTTCTTTTGTCTGGTCAACGGCTCCAAAGGCGGAAGAAGATGGATGTTCATCTCAGCGGCTGAGGAGGCGGAGGAACCTAGAGGAGTAATACCTCTTTAAAAAAAACCTTGGTCCATCTGGCTCCGGATGGTAGTACCTTGTAAGGGCCCCTAGGCAGGGTTACGGTGAAGTCCTCAACGGCGGAAGTGGCAGAGAAGAAATTCTCTCAGCACAGAAGGCGTAAGAGGCAACTCAATCTCACTATTAGAGTTTAAAAGTGAGGATCTGCTGCCTTGCAGATAGAAGAGGGATCCTCTAGGCTAGGGGAAGAAATCCCGAATGAAAATCTGGCCAGCCTAGAAACCAAGAGGAGACAGCTCCTCCATTACGCTAGCCTGGCATAGGGTCAATAACCCAACCAGAGTGAAACAAACAACAACAATAAAGAATATAGACAGATTTATGTGGGGACAAGGCCGGAAAAACTCCGATCTTAGATCGAACCCGGATTCCCACCCTACCAACTAGACCACCACGTCTCTTCCTATTGGAAGGAAATATTTTCCAGAGAAAACTATAGTTCTTATATATGTACCTGCTTAGGGTATCCCTTTGGTATTCAGGTGGGCAGGGAGCATCTAAGCATTTGAAACTTCCTTTTGTATTGAGGCACAAGTAGTTGCTACCACATGCTTGGTCTGGACCTGAGCATTCATCAATGTCTGCAAACGATTAAAGAAACATATTAGCTTAAATATATAATGCCATAAAAGAAAATTTGGAAATATTTATGGAAAAAATAACACTTTCTGTAAATGCAGAATAAGAAATAAGGTGCAGAAGTAGCAGCTGACCCCCATGGCAGAGTGGTTAGCACATCGTGCAAGGGTACCCAGGTTCAAATCCAGGCATAGGCATGGGTGTTTGTGAGTGTCCATTCATCATATCTCACTCATCCCCATCTTCACATATTAGCCAAAAGTAGCACTTAAGGTGAAGTAAAATAAAGCAAATCAATCAATCAAGCAAAAGTAGCAAACCTAAGTGTCATCATTAAGTTCATCTGCTTTCCAACAACATCCACCATGAGGGGTGCAAGGAGTGTCCTGGTAAGGCACCTAAAAGACAACCTCATTTCCCCATAGTACACCCCTGTAACTACTTCTTGTAGGCCAACAAGGCTCTGCAACCACAATCAGGATAATCCTTTGTGGGGTCTTGTTGTCTTGTGTTTCCACTTGTGTGCTCTTTTACAACCTCAACCTTTAGTAACTAGGGTAAAGAGTTTTAGGCCCACTTTATATGAAAGCATTTTCCTTAGCATTTTTCTCAACATTTCATGCGATGACCGAAACGGTACCGTGTAAAGTGAAAAATCTTATGGCATTTCTCAAGGATAGAATCGGTCCTATTTCCGGAGCATATTTCGTAGCATAACCAATCAGAAGCAAGCTCTAGGTCACACGTGCAGACATAATGGCATCTGAGTGAAATGTGAAATGAAAACAATGTATCACTTCACGTTTTTATAAGCAAATTAGGGTCATTCCAGTCCATGGTACCCATGCTCTCAGATTTTGATGAAACTTGGCACATTTAATCCTTCCATGGTGGTCAGAAACCACATTATTTTTTTGTCTCTAACTTGTCTGGTTTCATTTTTATAGCCCCTCAAACTTTCATTGATTCATCCTTTCTTCCATTCCCAGAGCCTCCAAGTGCGAGCTCCACTGTCTTAAAAAAATAATTCTATCTCCCTTATAAATTATTCAATCTTTTTGAAACTTCACAACATTGTTAACTAAACAGTAAGGATTCCAGAAAAAAATATGCCAGCATATTATATTTACATTTTATTACAGTAATAAATTAATAAAATTTTATTATGTGATTTTTTTGGGACCGAAAACATGGTTTACTAAAATTTGAATTATCATTGAAAGGGAAAGATGCAACACCAACACAAATATTTTTATAATGATCTTAGATATATAGTTATATATAGTTTAACTTACCCAGAAATAAAATTGATGGCTTTTTTATTCCTTCTGAAAATATGACAACTTATTTCTGAAAATTTTAAAAATGGCTACCGGATTTTGTATTTTTTTTTTCAAATTTACTCAAAATCTAAGAATCTAGCTTCAAAATATCATTGAAACAAATTTTTAGAACATAAAATTTTAAATAATGTTTGCATAGATGCACAGACAGTGGGGCAAGGGGGCCCACGCATCTTCCCTGGAAAATCAATGTCAACTTAAAAGTACGTATATATTTCACACACATAATTTTAATTGTCACAGTTCTTTGTGTTTATTATTAAAATAAAATTGCAGGAACATGAAAACTTTATATCGACAGAGTGTTTCCTTAAGGGGAAGACACTATTATGGGGGAATATGCCTCGTTTACCCCCACCCAAAAAGAATATCCTGCAGATGCCCATGAGCGTTAGTGATTCTTTGATTGAAAGTATACCCTTATAATTACTTATGTTACTATGTGAGTGGGTGGTTTAGGGATGTTATGTCCAAGGCCCTTGACCGACAGTACTCCTCGAGAATTACATATTATTTCTTTTATAAATAAAAAGTACTTTTTATCGATAAATTTAGACTTTGATGTAATGTAATATGTGTTTCCAAGTGCGGAAATAAAAAATAACAAAATATTTAATCCCAAAGTATCGCCCATGGAAGTTAAAATAAAACCTACCTCATAGAACTTTCAATGAACAAGACCAGAATTTCATCTGCAAGGGGATTCAATTGAGGAAAAATTGGGTTGAAAAAGGTCACAAAATAAAAAAATATATTTTAAGTGTGCTCAAAACATATTGACTATCTGAAACAACTTGGTTTAAAAGTTATAACTGACATTGTATATAAGGGGGCCCTCACAATGTTGTTAGCCAGCCAGCCCCCTCTCTCTTTATATCTGTGTGTTGGGGAGAGGGAGGGGAGCTAGTTCTTCCCCTCAGCTATCAACTAGCATGGGTTAAAAATCGGTGCAATTAAACAAATTATATTAACATGCATAATTCATATAATAAGCAACATTAAAATATGCTGCAATGTAACCAAATATATGACTACAAACACAAGAGAATAAAATTATCCCATCTGAGTATACAGCAACAAACAATATTCATACAATAATAATCACAAATTGTCACATGATAGATTTTTGGAATATTCATATGCAAAGAAATGAACGTGGATGACAAAGGAAAGGATTAAAAATCATAAATACTAGAGTTTGGACTCCAATTAAAAATTATCCAGTAGACCTACATAAAAATTATTTACATCAAAATTTAGCTCATTCAATTCTGCATTAATCTACGTTAACCAATTGTTTCTCAAGTATGCCTTCTATTTTTTATCAGTATGAGAAAATGAAGTGCCTTTTTTTTAGTTTTGCAAATTATCCCTCTCTTTGAAATTCTATAAATAAAAAACAGGGGCTCCAATCATGATGAAATTTTAATACGGTGCAGGCAGAAAGGTTTTAAACACAATTCTTAATTTTCAGAATTCAAAATTGGTCAAAAAACTGTTCTTCTCGATTTGTGAAAACCTTTTCTTAATATTGGTCTTACGACCTTGGTAGTCTTTTTAAATCCTTTACATTTGTTTTTAAAATGCAGTATCATTGCCAATTCACATTGCAAAAACGATTTGATACAAATTTTTATTCAATGGAGTAAAGATGTATGTGGAATGTGGCAACACTGACTCACACTGACAGCCCACAGTTTCCATGGTTCAACAGACATTGCTGTGTGCTGCGTTGCCACGTTCCATATATATCTTTACTCCCTGGAATAAAAAAATCTGTATAAAATCTGTTTCGGAATGTGAATTGTCAATGATACTGTATTTTATAATCCGATGCAAACAGCTTCAAAACAAGGCCAATATTGTATTTGTAGGACTACCCACTAGCAAGAAAATGTTGTTTCACAAAATTGATAAGAACGGTTTCTTGACAAACTTTAAAAATTTGAAAATTAAGAATTGTGTTTAAAACCTTTCTGCCTTCACCGTATTAAAATTTTATTATAATTGGATTTATTTATATAATTTCAAAGAGAGGGCTAATTTACAAAACTAAAAAAACAGCACTTTTTTCTCATTCCGATAAAAATAGAAGGCATACTGTGAAAAAAAAAAAATTGGTTACCATAGATTAACGCAGAATTGAACAAGCTCAATTTTGATGTAAATCGTTTTTATGTAGGTCTACTGGCCAATTTTTAATTGGAGTCCAAACTCGAGTACCCATGATTTTTAATCCGACAGTAAGTATTGTTGGCACCAGTCATGGAAGCGATCAAATCTTCAACTTATAATAATACAAGGTACACTTCCTCATTAATTTCATTCCATGTGTTATAGATCGACCACAAGGAAGAAAACCTTGGGACGAAAAGTCCCCATGCAGCTTTCGCTTCTTCCCTCCAACTCGGGCCATAAGGAAGCATGGTCCACTCTCCCCCCTCCCCTACTCACGGGGGTACGGTGCACAGGAGTCGCGGGTCTGCGCAAGTTGTTTTGCTCGTGGTTCCACTATAAAAAGTTAGAGTATCGACTACTTTTTAAAATGTGCATTTTTCCTAATAAATGTAAATAAACTAATATAAGATATTATAAGGATATTCTTTCAGGTCAAATAATCATTAAGAACAGCACATTCATACAGGATTTTCTTTGTTAGGAGGGGGTAATCGAGGCATATTCCTCTCCTAATATTGTCTCCCCTTTAAAGAAACACTCCGTCAATATGAAGTTATCATGTTCCTGCAATATTATTTTAATAATAAACACAAACAACTGTGACTGGATTAAAATTATTTGTGTGAAATATATCCTTGTAAGTTGAAATTGGAAATATATATACTTTTAAGTTGAAATTGATTTTCCAAGGTAGGGGACATGGCTGCCCTTGCCCCACTGTCTGTGCATCTATGCAAACATTATTTAAAATTGTATGCTCTAAAAATTTGCTTCAGTGATATTTTGAAGCTAGATTCTTAGATTTTGAGTAAATTTGAAAAACAATATAAAATCCGGTAGCCATTTTTAAAAATTTTCAGAAATAAGTTGTCATATTTTCAGAAGGAATGAAAAAGCCATCAATTTTATTTCTGGGTAAGTTAAACTATATATCTGAGTTTATTTTTAAAATATTTGTGTTGCACCTTTCCCTTTCATTGATAATTCAAATTTTAGTAAACCATGTTTTCGGTCCAAAGAAATTACATAATACAATTTTATTATTTTATTACTGTAATAAAGTATGAATATGATATGTTGGCATATTTTTTTCTGGAATCCTTATTGTTTGGTTAACAATGTTGTGAAGTTTCAAGAAGATTGAATAATTTATAAGGGAGATAGAATTATTTTTATAAGACAGTGGAGCTCACACTTGGAGGCTCTGGGAATGGAAGAAAGGATGAATCAATGAAAGTTTGAGGGGCTATAAAAATTAAACCAGATAAGTTAGAGAGAAAAAAATAATGTGGTTTCTGACCACCATGGAAGGATTAAATGTGCCAAGTTTCATCAAAATCTGAGAGCTTGGGTTCCCAAACCCTCTTTATTTTGGTTGAATTGACACGGAATGAATGACCCTATAACTATTCAACCAAGAAGAAGAATGTTTCCTATAATAATGTGTTAGGTGCAAAGCAGTGGTGCTTACTTTATAGCATATACAGTACATTTTTGGAATACTATTTCAGTTGTTTCAATTATGAATTCAAATTCAATTCACTAACCATAGATGGTGTAACTCAGTGTACCTTTCGTGTTGTATATATTATACACCACAATCACAAAAGCTAAACTGAATGTTACATGAAATGAGTACTGTCTGTTATAAGATTTTTGGAAGCATTTATATAGCATTTATGCTAGCAAAAATGTTAAAGGAAATGTTTCCATCTAAGATGCACTTAGTTCTTGTTAAGTATTGAATGAATGCACAGAGTGATTCAGAAAGATGGACTCAATTTAGTGTAGCTGAATTTCCTCAACTATAAATCGTATGTTAATGATCTACATAATATTTGAAAGAAGAGGCCCTAAAGTTTCAAATTACATTTAATTATATTCACAAAGTTTATAAATGTTCAATGTATCCTCCGCACAAAATGAAGTCTATTTGGCTTACACGAAATGCTACATTAATTTTCCATCAATCAGTTTAGCCACCATAAGTGGACCAAACTCTTGAAGAAAGCAGAGACAAGGGTTACCCTATGGATAGCAGTTGTCCTCGGACACAAAGGTTTCTTGTCATTGTAAAACTGGTAAAAAACTTATTTTTGGCTATGCCAAACTGGCGTTTTTATACTGGGGAACGGTTGGCAGTTAATTCCCCCCCTTGAAAGTCTGGAATTTTCCACTGCAATGGTCTTTTTTGAACGACAGCTCCCCAACTGGGAAGCTAAGCATAGGGGAATATAATATGCAGCAATGCACAATAAAATAAGTACATCATACATGAAATAACATATAAAGATACACACGTCTAACGAACACTCTAGCCTTCTTAAACCCGAAGGTTTATGGCTGCCGCAACATAGGCCTTCCATCTGTCCCTATCCTGAGCAAGATCTATCCAATCTTTTCCATCCTTGCCGATTTCCTTTAGGTCAATCTCAACGTTATCTCTCCCTCTTTGTCTTAGCCTTATTGGTCTGTTACCATCAGGCTTCCGAACAAGAATTCCGTAAACTTCTCTTTCCTCCCCCATTTGTGCCACATGGCCTGCCCACCTAAGTCTTCTTGATTTAATCATTCTAATAATATATTGATGTGAATACAAATTGTGAAGTTCTAAATTATGTAACCTTCTCATCCCTTGTAGGTCCAAATATTTTTTTCCAAGGATTTCATTTATAAATACTCTTAATTTATGTTCCTCCCACATGTAAAAACATTAATTATCCCTTTTACCTAGTAGCTGACTAGCCGATATTTAAATACAATAAAATACCAGTAAAGATCAATATGTATGGACAACTTTTGCTTCTGATACGCACTTAAAATAAGATGGAAGTGCACAGAAATATCAATTTTATAATAAATACCTTGACATCTTCCATCAGAATATCCATAACCTTCAGGGCAGTCCCACATTTCCTCAATGACATCACCAACAAGTTGTATATCGTAGAAGTCTGAAGGAGGATAATTTAAAGATTTCAACTGAGGGATTTTGTAGTGTCTGTTAAAGATTGGTCTGTGCTGGCGAGGTGGATTTGAATCTGACAGATATTGTATATCTGAAATAATAACAAAACAATTATAATAATAACACAAATACAGTGCAAAATTGAATTTTAGAAAAAACTTCTGATACCACATGCTGGGACAATCATATCTGATTTGCCTGGGATTGAGTCGATTCAAAAACACAAGAGCACAGCAAATTAGAAACCTTAATTTATAGTTTTGTTCCACTGTGGCTGTGCAGTCTAAGGTGTCAGGCTTTGGGCTCTGGCTACGGGACGCGTGCAGGTTCAAATCATGTGGGGGAAGCTTATCAACTTTTCTCTTGACATTTCGGCTTGTGTATGGAACTGGTGACCACCCACCATCATGAGGAAATTTGGGTGCTGCAAATGAGTAGCGTAATACGGTAACGGAAACTTAAAATAACAACTGGGGGTTTGTCGTGCTGACCACACATCACCCCGTAACTAGGAGTGGAGCTGGTAGTCGGTAGGTAGGCCCTGGTCCTCAAGGGGTTATTATTATTAATTTGTAGCTTTCAACCCCTTCTCAGGTTCATCAGGCAGAAGGACATACAGGTTAGAAGAGGAAGAAAGTTGTGCGTCATCTGCTGGATGTTTGGATAGCACAGAATTGCCTCCAGAGCTTAGAAATTAATGTTTTAACACTTCAACTGCATTTTCTTGTGGGAGGCAGGAGCTATTTTGATGGTGTGTGTGATTATTATGTTCATGGACTGTGTAATACACTTTTTTAAATTTCTTCTTCCCTAGACCATGTGTATAATAGGAGTAACAAAGTAGTTTCATACACACATTTGTTTTCAAAGGCTTGCCTGCAAGTTGTGTATCAATCTGATACACACGCCCTGCGACAGGAGACACCCTGTGTATCAAAATTGATACACATGACAAAGTGTTACTTTTTTTTTAATCTACTGGCTCCTAGGCAAGTCAGGTATATCAGTACAAAATATTCATAGTTCTATCAGATAAAATGAATGCAATAAAAGAATTTGCCATAACACTGAATCAACACAGAGAAATTTTATCCTGTAATCATCGGTAATGTAATTTTATTCTATCAAATAAAAAGTCTTTCTCATTGCAGACCTTTTTAGATATTGAATTGAATTGAATTGAATTTTATTTTCTTCCGTTGACCCTTGATTAAAAGGGCATGGAAAACGTCAAGATACATAATGAAATAATAATTAGTTAAGTACATCATAACAAAAAAGAAGAAACATTGTGTAGTACATTACATCACTACACCAAAGTAAAAATTAAAAAATACACTTCATTACACTACAATAAAAATTAAAACACATTATCATTGTTGCATGATTGAAATAAGAATACAATTATAATACATATTTTTTAGTACATTGGCCTTGTATTGTCTTGTTCCATGAATTCTCTGATACTGTAGAGAGCTCTCTCTGTCAAATATTTTTTTATTGTTTGTATTTGTTTATCTTTTGGAGATATCAGTTTTATGTCATGAGGCAGCTGGTTGTAGAATATTTTTCCGGCATTCGTTGGTGATTGTTTTGAGATATTGAGTCTGTGTTGGTTCTGGTAATAATTATCTTTCCCCCTTGTATTGTGGTTGTGTAATTGGTTATTTTTAGTCATGCTTCCAGTATTTAAAACAAACGTTATAGCCTTATAGATGTATAGGGAGTATATTGTCATTATTTGTTTTTCCCTGAATAACTCTTTGCAAGATTACCTACAGCCTAGTTTGTACATTATTCTAAGTGCTCTCTTTTGAAGTCTCAGTATTCTGACAGTATTATTATAAAATGATCCACCCCAAGCTATTATGCCATATTCAACATAGGGGTAAATTAGTCCATAATATATGCATTTGTTAATTTCTGTTAAATTATATTCAGCCATTTGTTTTAGCAGGTATAGATTAGATGATAGTTTACTGCAGATGTTGTTAATTTGTTCTTCCCACGTTAATTTTTGATCTAGTGTTATTCCCAAAAACTTTACTGAAGATACAGTTTCTATGAGCACATTGTCTATGCATAGTGTTTGTGACTCAAAATCCATGTTTCGGATTGTATTGAATATCATAAATTTTGTTTTATTGTTGTTTATTATTAATCCATGTGAAGTTAAGTATTGTGCCAGTTGGTTTATGGTGATAAAAGTGTTTATTTCAAGCTTCCTAGGGTCGATACCTCTGGCAAGAACAGTTGTGTCATCTGCATAGGTGACAATTTTTGTGTTTGGGTATTCTGGTACGTTGTTTATGTACAAAATAAAGAGCAGGGGCCCCAGGATTGATCCTTGGGGTACCCCCATTAACACTTTCCTACTTTGTGATTTAAAGTTAGTGACTATACCATGCATGTTGTAGCTTATTTGAGTAATTTGCATTCTGTCCTGTAGATAAGATTGTATAAGTTCATAAGCTATCCCTCTTATTCCTATATTGCTTAGTTTGACCATAAGCAGGTCATGTTTTACCCTATCAAATGCCTTGGAAAGATCTAGATATATAGTGTTTGCAGCTTCGTGTTTCTCTAATGTTTCGGTTACATATTCGATTAACTGTGCTAGAGCTGTGTTTATTGATTTCCCTTTCTGGAATCCATGCTGGTTTCTGTTTATTATGTTATATTTGCTACAAAACTTTATAATATAATTTGATAAAATTTTTTCCAATATCTTTGAAAAAGCAGATGTTAGGGAGATAGGTCTGTAGTTCTCAATGTCTGTTGCAGCTCCTTTTTTGAATATGGGTATCACTGTGCTGTGTTTTAGAACTTTGGGGAATATACCAACTTTTATTGAATTGTTGACTGCATACAGCAAGGGTTCTATAATAGATTCTGAACAGGATTTAATAAGTTCAGCTGACCATTCATCAGGTCCGTGAGATTTTTTATTTTTTAAATCTTGTATGACCTTTTTTAGTTCATTAGCACTTAATTCTGGGATATATATACTGTTTGGCCGATATTTCTCGATTGGGATCTCAAGCGTTTTGTCATTATTTTCATTCTCTCTGTTTGTGTTGGTTAAGTTTATAAAATATTCGTTGAATAAGTTACATATGATATTCGGGTCAATTACTTCAGTGTCATCCTTGATGACTTTTATGTTTGCTTTATCATTGTTTGGGTTTGATACACGGTGATTGTTTACAATTTTCCAAATGGCTTTTTGTTTATTAACAGACTTTTTATTTGTTTACTGAAAATATTTGATTTTTGATTCTTTATGGCTTTCTTGAATAGTTTTTTTACATTTTTGTACTTTTCCTGGTGCTTAGTGTCTTTTGTAATTCTAAATTTTTCATATTCTATTTTCATATTACTTTTCAAAAGTATAATTTCTTCTGTTAGTGGCACTTTCTTCTTATTAGGGTATATTCTTTTTGTTGTTTTGGGACAAGCTACATTTAAATAATATGTTAAGTGACTTATTAGCAATTCCCAGATATCATTTGTGTCAGTTAGTTGGTAAAGGTCTATCCAATTTTCCTGATGTAAGATGTATTTAAGATAATCTATATTTTGCTCACATGTATCTCTACATTCTATTGTGTAACTTTTTGAGTAATCTAACCTTTTCCCTTGTATTGTAATTTTTTGAGACGTGTGGTATGCTTGTGTAACAAGTATATTAAGAAATCCTCTTAAAATTAGCATCTTAGCTATGGCTCAACTTATAATATGTTTCTTTGCATAAAATTAAAGCAGCTCCATGTTGCTTGTGAGCAAGTATACTGTGGAACTCCAAATTTACATTTTCCTGCATTATATATTCAATCTTCATAGTCCTAATAAAGCAATATGGTCTAAAATTTTCCCAGATTTTACATTTACCATCATCATCACCTGATAAACATAAAATCCACTGCATTAATTACATGTAAAGCAATGACTGTGACCCCACCCATGGTTGACGTTGCACCTGCAGAAAACCAAGAACAACTAGCTAAATCAATGTTCTTTTAGCCCAAATATGTTTATTTTTTTGTATTGTATTTAGGTGCATACTATATGTGACTACCCCTTCCCCTCTGACAGTCACTGATGCAAAGATGTAAAAAAATATATACACAGACTGATACGGGAAAAGGGGATAGTAGGTGTGATCTAGATTCATTCTTATGTATATCCAAAACATTTCTTGCATCTGTGTTAAAATGTACAAAGATTTCAAACTTGCCTGAACATGTGTGCTTATCCTCCAACAGTTTCTGTCCTGGTGGGCAGATACACTCGTAGCTCCCCTTCAGATTTCTGCATTGATAAGAACAAACTGGGGGATCTTGCTTGCATTCATTAATATCTATTAGGATAAAAAATATTATATTAGCACAGTAAGGCATAAACTAAGAAATGGGCTATTTCATATGTAATCACATACAATAGTTTAGTAATTAAAAAGCTGATAGAATTAAATTATGGTGTTTGTCTATATTAGTGAGGTAAGCATGACGTGAATCTGTGTGTCAGATGCTTTAGCAACACAAACAACAGAGAGATAATGTAATTGCATTTCTTTAATTTCTTTGGACCTAACCTAAGCTAACGGTAACCCACTTTTACTCATTCAAGTGATACTTGGAAACTGTAACAAACTGTTGAAACTATTTGTAAATATTAATGCTACTATATAAGTATTCTAACTATATACAGGGTGTTTCAAAAAGAATCATCCAATTATAAAAAAGGCTATATTTAGAAAACCAGTGAACATAGAAACCAGCTCAATCTTTAGTCCGCATCAAGAAGGCAACCCAGCAACAGGAAGCATTCTGCATGCTCTGCTTCAAGAAATGCAAGTTTGTTACAACTGTGCAACGTCGAATACTGTGAACAGTAGGTGGTAGCACCATATTTACGACGAAAATCACACTGCACAGCTACTGGGTTGCCTTCTTGATGCGGACTAAAGAGTGAGCTGCACCAGGAAGGAATCTACCTGCAACAAATCAAAACCTACTGTAAGTAAAACTTGATGTTCCAATGTGTATTTTACAACTTACTGCAAGATTCTATGTTCATTGATTTCCTAAATATAGTATTTTTAAATTGGATGATTCTTTTTTAAATACCCTGTATATTTCAATCTAACATGTTTTGCATTAAAAATGTTTGTATATTCACATATGAAGGGCCAAGGCAAAAAAAAAAAAAAAAAAACAGAAACATATAACTCATTGCCAGGACTAGGAGTTATATGTTAATATATACATAGTTTGACAAATTACCACTGAAATTTTGTCATCTTTACAAATAGTAAAGTAAGACCAGGCGCGGTTGGCCCTATAGTGCACAGGATCAGTGAACCCCCAGTAATACACGATAATCACCTCGAGAATGAACATTAAACAATGTCTTTACCTTTTCACATTATTATGCTAACATTTTTACGCAATGAGTCATGTATTTGTGTCCGTAACACGGAACTCTCTTGCTGAGAAGGAGAAACCGTGAGTCGGCTGCCCTGGTGCAGACCCTCAGTTGAACCTCCACAGAACAGCTCATGCCATTGTGAAAGCTTCGTGCAGAAGCAGAGGCTCGAGGAGGGAATAGGTCAAAATACATGGAAGAGAATATTGCCGAACCCGTATCTCCAACCAACGGTCATGCGCAGTTCTTCTCTCGCAGAAGCCACGGCACAAGGCTCCATTCTCGCTGCTTCCTCCCTTCCAGTGTTGCCCTGTGGATTCAAGTTTGAAGCGCACACATTCCATATTCAATTTTCTATTTGTATTATTTTTGCACCAAACTTCTTGGAATAAATGCAAGATTGTGGCAGAGATGGATGAGTAGAAACTAATAAAAGCTGGAATGAGATGCGACGAATTAAAATAAAAGAGATACATCACCAAAATTGCTCGTGCATGCATTCAGAGGTTTTTCCTTAAAGGTGGAAACACTTTGGGTTCGCGAAAGAGAAGAATGGCACGAAGACGTGACTCGCTGTTGCTCGTTGTCAAACTGTCAATGTCTCAAGTTTGTTAGTTTTTGAAGTGCTTGGATACTTGTTGGAAAGTATTAAATGATGCTGTGAGTGAAGCGAGGAATGGACTTTACCTAGGTTACATCATTTGTTGCAGTGTAGACGTTGCTGTCCTCATAGGTAAGAAATGACCGCTAGAAATGCACATAATTATTGTAAACAAATTTCCTTGTCCGCTGAAAGAAAGCGTGTGCTGGTCGACCAGTGCAAATTTGAACAAAGCTGTCGTGTATCAATGAAAGGGTCTCAGTTTCGATTTCTAGTATGCACATGCCATTAGTTGCCATTTCCCTTTAATAAATGTACGACCAGTTCTGATTAGTCGACATGGACGTTCGGAAGGGAATAAGGGAGGCCACCCCACCTGGAAAATGAATGTCAACCAAAAAATATATATTACACGCATATAATTTAATTTCAGTAACAGTAATCTATGGTAATTATAATAAAAGTGTTGCAGTAAGTTCAGACTGAAGGAGTCTTTTTGTCCGTCCTGGAAAAAAAAACTTTCTTGCTCCTACCTGATGACATCCATGATTTTCCAATAAAACCTCACATTTTTTATAAAGGCACAATTTATTGTAGTTTCAGCCCTAAATTTATTCGCACACCCCTACTATGAAACCTTATTCTACCAGATGAAAAAAATCTGGACAAACCTTTTAAGCCCTCCACCCATCCTTTTGTTTAGCGAAGAAAGTATATTTGCGAAAACTGAATATGTGTCACATGACTTCAGTGAACCCCCAGGTAAATAATGTAGGAGACGTGCCTGAGTAAGACAAATTTTGTCAATATTTTACTATATTTCTACCTTTAATACATACTTTTACATATTTAAGGAAAACATACTTCATTTTACATACTTCAACAGGTTTATTTCATATTTTGTTCATATTTCATCATTTTGGAATTGTTCAAAAGAAAGAAATTATCTGGCTCTGTGAGCATTTCAACTCTCGGCTCCAGCACATGTTCTTGTAGGAATTGTATAAAGGAGGCTGTCATTTTTGCCATTTAATGTGATGCATATTGTTTTCTTTGTTAAAATTGCCATTCTTTGATGGGTGACAACTTCAAATAAAAGAAAAGGCTTATTGTCTGGTCGCAGTGCAGACCCGTAGCCAGGCAGGGGCAGGGGGGCTGAACCCCCACTGGAACTGCCATCACCCCCCCCCCCCCCCGGCACTGCCGTCAGCCCCCTTGATATTAGGTAAATCTATTTTGTGTAATTTGTTTGCAGTGAAGATTGAAAATGTAGACAGCAGATATTATTTTGCTCACAACTTTGGTGAAGGATAAATTCACAGAACGTGAACAACAGCTAATACATTTGTTCGGAGAAGTCTAAGTAGCGGCAAGTATTTAGAAGATTATCTTCTCTAGACTCTATAAAGTTCTTTCACAGGAATCTGTATCTTCGCTGTCCCTGTTGCAATCTTTAAAGTCATCATGCAAATTCCCTCCACATCTGTGTCAAAGGTCAACAGCTCCCAAGTTTTTGGAACGAAGGGGAGTTTCATTGCTTCGGCCAGGAGTGGAATGTACTGTAGGCACTATGATTGAATATTGTGCATTTTTTTTCTTATGTGATATACATATCTGTTTCATCAAAAGTAGTGTAGTGTGTGCAGTAAGAGATTATATCAGTAGCAGTCAAGACTTCAAAAATCGATGTTTTAAAAGATATAGAAAAATGTAGTTTTTATTTTAGAATGTACTTTTTGGGATTAGGTGGTCGACCAGCAACAGCTGAAACTCGTCCAGCAATAAAGTCAATTCAATTTAACTTCATTTAATACTCTTAAAACTTTTGAAAATATGACCTGGTTTACAAAGCCCCCCTGATAACTCGTGAGCTCCTCCCCCTGGAGATCAGTTCTAGCTACGGGCCTGTCGCAGTGTATGTATTTGTTATTGTTGCAGAAGCTGGCATCGTTTGTAAATGTACAACAAAGGTAATCGACTATTATCCATCATGGCTATCATGTATATTTAGCAATTTTAAATATATTACTATTGTGTGTTACTAACACAATTTGTATAATATTCAATGAAGCACTTGGGTTTGAACATTTCTATATATTTTTATTCCATAACACATGTATATAAAATCAACAACAAGTAACCATGGGTCATTCAATATCAAATCAGGCAGGAGTTGACCCTCATAGGCACCGATTTTGATGATATTTGGTACACAGCTTTGCTTTGCGCCAAAACCGATACCGGTGAAAGGATTTTGCTAAAATATAATTATTACAAATTATATGTGGGTTGTTCAAAATGTCATTTTTGAGCAACATTCTCTTTTCAATTAAGTATATCTTGGGAACGAATAAAGATACAGAAGCGTTGTAAAGAGGAAAGACGGTTGCATATTATAAGATGATCAAATGTTGAAACTTATTAAAATTTGAACACTGTTCAAACATTCAAATTTCAAGTTTGAACAGCTCAAAACATCCCCCATCGATTTTTCTCATTTTTTGATATTTTTAAACCATCCTTCCTGTTCATACTAAGAAAGTTTTATAGAGATGTTTTTTGATATAAAAGAGAAATGAGATTGAAATTTGTCCTGCATCAGCAACGAACTAAGCTGCAGCATCCCTATGATGAGACTTTTCATTTGTGTCGTGCTAAAGGATCTATATACTTACTGTTCAGGGACAGATTATATTCCACTTGATAATTGGCTTCATTTTGTGCTGTTATTGCTAATTTATACGTTACTGTTTCCATATTTTTAGCTGAGTTTTTAGCGAAGTTGAAAAAAAAAAAAGCTGGAGGTTGTCCATATGGGGAAAGCTTGCAGATTTTGTGGCAAGATAAATCATTTTTCTAATGTTTGTAGATACAAGAACGAAATAAAGGATGTAGATAAAAGATCACCTGGGAAGAAGGCAGATTTCATGCATCAAAAACAACCTAACTACACCTTAACGGCTGTGCAATATTTAAATAAGACTATCAAATGTAAGATCTTCTACACCCTCTGAGGAGGAAGATGCGATAAGCAAAACCCGAGGCAAAACATTTGATTACTGTGGAGGTCAGCACAATATATTTAGTATAACTGTAATAAATACTGTACAGCATAAAAGTGAAGAAAGTAGCAAGGATGTTGAGGAGTTACTATGCAATGAGATTCTACCCTTACATATTCAGCTATATATCTGCAATGAACCAGTTAAATTCATAGTGGATACAGGAAGTTATGCTAACATTCTACCTATAAATAGTGTATGCAAAAGCAGCGACATTTTACGATTGAATCCCATCCTCGTCACCACTTATCATGTATATTTAGGGAGCGAATTTACAATATAGAGAAAGTCTCCAATTTTGTTAATTTTCGGTTTACTAACTAATTTTGACCTCCTAATCACGAATCTGTTGTTAAAAATCGGCGGCGAAGTCGGAAATTTGAAAAAAAAAAATGTTTTTTCAATTTTTATAAAGGTTTATATCCGTAGTTTTACGAACGAAATTTTATAAGTTTTACAAACGAAATGTTATAACTATGCTTGCCTAACCTAACTTAACCTAACCGAACCTTCCGTGAATGGTTTTTGGGCGAATAATCACTTTGAATACGGAATTCGTAGTTTTGTAGCACGTAAATGACGAACAATGTTTCACAAAAATCAGCGGTGGAGTATTAGCGTATTTTTACAAACGAAATATTATAACTATGCTTGCCTAACATAACTAAAGGTAACCTAACATTACCTGAAATGGTTATCCGTGAATGATTTGTGGACCAATGATCACTTTCAATAAGAAATTTATAGTTTTGTAGCACGTAACTGACCAACAACATTTCATCAATACAGGAGACGCCATACTTTCCTGAAATCAACGTTAAAGCACTGTTGCCAAACTTACCTGTAGTTGTCCGTATATGCTAAATTGAACGAAAGGAGTGCTAATGGAACCTAACCTAACAGGCCTAACCTAACCTAGTAGGCATACCTCGTCCCCGTGATGGTTCGTGGGGCTATGTCACGTTAATAATTTTCTCTCCCGCCTAAATTATCACTTTCAACGACCAATGCTCTGAACAGTGTGGCAACGCTGTAGACTGCGCAAGGAATTTCGAACGTCATTTGTCCTGACATGGAAGATGGTGCCCGTGTTTCTTTATGGATAATTATCGCGGTAATTAACAATGTTATTTTACAACTTCTACAAATAAATATACAATTTTAACACGCGACCCCCGTCTCGTAACTCGAGATGCGTCTCTAGGAGTGCATAAGAAGTAAGTATAAGAAGTATGAAGTGAATTAGAGACTTTCTTTATATTGTACATTCTAGCCATATTTAGCATTTTTAAATATATTACTATTGTGTGTTACTAACACGATTTGTATAATATTCAATGAAGCACTTGGGTTCGAACATTTCTATATATTTTACTCCATAACTCATGTATATAAAATCAACAACAACAATATATATATATCATTTGAAATTTATGGCTGTTTCAGCCCATGGCTTCATAACGTAACTTCCACTAATATATGGGTCATTCCACGTCAATCATCCAGGCCATGTCACCCACCATCCCCGATTTTGATGAAATTCGGTGTACTTATAGAATTTTTAATTCTGATTACAAAAATGACAATTTTTTTAGATTGGTCAAGGGGTTCAGAAGTTACGCGCTTTTTAAAATCTTCGTGTACGCCACTTGCGGCTCTACTTTGAATGACATGCATTAGGTTATAAATGATAGTATCTTCCCTCAGGTTTGCCGTAGAAACTTCAAGTGTCTTTTCTTTTGTTCAAAATAGTGTAAACTTTCATTTTAATAAGGTTTCAGATTATTGTATTAATAACCATGTATTTTTATGTATAGTTTCATGTATTTTTTAGAAGAAAAAATGACTAACTTCAAGAGCAAATTTCGTGCAATGCCCCCTCTTCAATTTCCCCCCCAATTTTATATGTAGGTAGCTCAAAGTGTGTACTAATGCCTGATGGAAAAATTGGGATGGGCAGTTCAGAGACAGGGTGAAAAAAAATCATTTGTTAGTCCATATTTTGCCAATTTTTAGTCCATACGTATGTGTGTGTATATATAAAGCCCCTTGTTATTACATATTAATCCCAGTCCTGCTCATTACCGACTTGCTTTTTTTTCACATTTCATACCTGCCAGCCATGCTTCTATTCATCTTGAATCGAAAGAACACCAGTACCTCACTTAAAATAGAAAATTAACTTACCAGGTTTTTTCCCCACGACCCTTCATATAAGTTATCAGAACATCAAACTAGCTGTCATTTAACCTCAGTAGCCACTTTCCCCAAAACATCAGCACAAAATTATTGAGAATTGTGAATTTTGTATAATTTGCAAGATATTTAGACACTGCAAATGAAAGTGTCTTGCTGCATTTTGTGAACCCTATAATACATCTAGACTTCAGATATTGGTATTAGCTAATCCCTACATTTATCCAGTGCTGATTCTGATTAATTGTACTTATTGGAACCAATACTTGAACAATATAAACATTTAAAGTTCAGAATTTTAATGGTATTCTATTGCAACTTTACCATATCCATCTACCTGTTTTGCTTAATATACACACCAGTGTCACTATTGGTATTTGCTGGTATTACCACAAATTCTGCTACTGCTTACAAAGCACATTGTTATTCATAATTGGGAAAAGAGACACGCAGTAGTATATAAATATGGAGAAACTAGTACTCACTTTATCTGCGAAACTGTTTTTTCTTCTTCGTTCTATTAATTTCAGTGGCCGCTGCCACCATCCTCGTTATCCTCATTGTTATACAGCGTGTCCACAAAGTCCTGCTACCATCACAATGAAACATAGCTCCTAAACTATATGAGATAGAGACATGTGGTTTTTTGCAACGTGTTCTACAGCTCTCAAAGTTTTAATAAGTAGTGGTATTTTATTATTATTATTATTATTATTATTATTATTTTAATTTTTATTGTTTTTTTTTGTTGATGCTGCTATGCTGCAGTGTGTATGGATGGAGATCAAATATCGTCTCGACATCCTAAGGGCAACTAACGGGGTGCATGTGGAAGTGTTGTAATTGTAAATAAACTTTGAGAGCTGTAGAACACATTGCAAAAAACTGCATGTATTTATCTCATATAGTTTAGGAGTTAAGTTTCATTGTAATGGTAGCAGGACTTTTTGGACATGCTGTATTATAGACATTATCCAGAAAGCTTACCTAAACAACGTTGTCCTGGTCCACGTGAGTGAAATCCATTGCGACAGTAGCACTCGTAGCTTCCAATTAAATTGTCACACAGCTGAGTGTAGTGGCATTTTCTCTCCTTGCATTCATCAATATCTAGTAAAAAAGAAAATAAATATTAATTGTAAAACATCATATTCTAAAACATTTAGCTGGATTGACAAATATCTTAAAACTTATTTGGATAATCATCTCCACTTTTCTTATTCCATGTTCCAATTTGAAGGTTTCGCACAAATTATAGTGTCAAACTTGTCTCTTACATGTGTCCCTCAGTAGATCAAGAGAACAACTTTTTGTGAATAATTGCTTAAGTACTTTCACATAGCATAAATTTTTATCACTATTTCGGATGTACAAGGAGTTACACTAAAACATTAGATTAGTATGTGCACGTCAAAAATTATGTAAACAATGTGTTGTATCGTTGGCTGGCATATTTCATGGAATTCCTCTTCAAGAAAAATTTTGGTATAATGTAAAGTTGGTCATTCATATAGTGGTTGTGATACATCAAAAAATACTTTTTTTCCCTCCAATAATATTAGTGCTCTCACCTTTCCTTTTAGACACATACTATGTCATGCTTTTAGACACATACTATGTCAAACAAGGGTGTGTGAATTATACTTTTAGTCAAAAAAATAATAACAGTAGCAGAATTTTTGCACTAAGTTTCAGATTATTTATAAAAATATCAGATCGGTAAAACCTGATATTGTTTTACTGGTAAAAAAAAAGGTAAAGTTCTCCCCTGTGTATAGCACCATGCCATGAAGGCATATAGGGGGTGTGGGGGTAACTTGTTTTACTGATATGTTTATATTGGCCAATACTGATGTAGTTTTCATAGTAAAAAAATAACTGTTTCAAGTCTGTTTTGTGCACAAAATGGGTCAGAACAGTATCTGTCCCAGCAGGAATCAAACCTGGAACCCCATAGATTACATGGTGATAGTATTAACCAGGATGCCACTCATTCATACCTACCTCTACAGTGAAAATGTTCTTCGTCTATAATGAAACCTTCTGGGCAGTCATTATTTTCAAACTTTTTCCCAATTGAGGTTGCAATCATGTAATTGAGTTCCTGTGTTCTTAGATCATAATCTGTGTCTATATTTTTTGTTGATAGCTGCTCAACCAAGTAACTGAAAGTATAATATTTTAGAGTTACCTTTATGTTACTTTCACTGCAAGATATTACATAATAGAAAGTATGAAGTACAGTAACTCCCAAGTTACGTAAGTAATGCGTTCCGTAAAGGATTTTACATAAGTCGAATTTGTAAATTGCTTAAGTGGAACTTCGTAAGAAACTGCAATATTTAATATTATTATATGTATGTGTATATATATATATATGTATATTATTTACACAGTATTATTTTATAAATGAAACATCATACAGCAGTATTTACTCAGATATAAACAATAAAAGTATGAAAAATATATAAAAGAATATAAATACAAACTGAAATCACGCTTTTCAAATAAAAAAATGTCTTGCAACAGCTACGTACAGTTATTACGTAACTGCGAATTTACGTAAGTCAATAATTCATAAATTAAATAGCTCTGTGTTGATTGGAAGGAGTTAAGGCCATTGTTTCCATGTAAAATTGTAGATAATCACAATTAATGTTGTTACTAATTCTTTTGTTTTGTTTGCTCAAAATAGTTCACATAAAAAAAACAAGCTCAAGGAGAGGATGAGCTTCCTTTTTTGGAAAGGGGAATGCATCATAGGCTTTAGGAGGATGGGCACCCCTGGTTTGATGTAAGGTGCCTGTAGGTTAACACTTACAAACAGTACTTTTTATATTAAAGAGAACATAATTAATAAAAATGAACTCACTCACTGTTCCACAGGTTTTTAAATGACTGTAATTAATTTTGAACTAACAATAAGTCAGAAACAAATTGAACAATTAGTAAAATTAATTTGTATTGATAATGCTCTTCTACATAGCCACCACGTTAACTTCTTTTAGAATACATAGACCATGCCTGGATTCTTCAGACTTATGCATTTAGTGAGTATGTGGGCATAGGTGTTTTTTCAATGTCCCTTCATAGGGTTACCAGATCACTGTAAGGGAAATGTAGGACATGCTGTCCCAAAATGTAGGACACTAAGTCAAAATGTAGGACACAAAACATTCTCAAGAAATAATACATAGAACACGTTAGAAAGTAGTTGAATAATGACACTTTTCAGTTTCAAAAAAATGAATTCTTAATGAATTTTTAAATGTAAAATTTCAAAACTTGCAAACTAATCAATGCACCTCTTACTACATGATTTAAGTGGTACTTCTCAGAGAAGACAATTTTTATCAAAATTTCAGGTTTAGTCAAACTATATTTATGTTAGAGTGGACAGTCATCAAACTCTCTGAAATTATAGGGATCAGTATACCAAACACTTTACAGACTTAATGAAAAAATAATTTCTCTCGTGAGTCTGTTGTGCTGATGGTAATGAAAGTACTCTCTCAACATTTGAATTATGACCTGTAATGGCAAACAAATATTCAGCAATGACCAAAATTTTAAATGGTTCCAGAAATTTCATCTTGTGTAGTTTTTAGTTCAATAACAGGGTGTCTATCAAAATAACACATCCAGAATTCTTGACTTTTTCTGGACTTTTCTAGACTTTCTTTCAGTTTTTCTTAACATTTAATTATTCGACCCCTACTTAGGTAAAGTTGGAAATTAGTAGATATGCTTTCTTGTATTAATGCATCCTGAACTGTGTTTGGCAGACAAGCGAGGCTTTGGCATCTGGACTCACAGCCAGTATAATCTTATGTTGGGCTTGTGTCGGTTGTCCTTAATGTTTGTGACTGTCCCTTCACCCATATTATCTTACCACCATTCATCCTCATCTTCGCGATTAGCCAAAGAGACAGAAAAAAGTGAAGTAAAATAAACTAAATCAACCAATCAGTCATTATGATAACAAAAATTCTTGACCACAAGAATAATTTATTGCCATTTAATTGACTTCTTGTTGATTTCTTTACTTTTTCTTGACTTCCACGTCTTTCTTGACTGGCAGACACCCTGAATAACTTTGCTCTATATACCCCTGCTTTACAATCAAATTATATTGAATATGAATAAGAATGGGCAACACTTTGTTCCATCAGTATAAACAATAAGGCAAGAAATTCTGCTCAGGCATTGAACAGTGACGTTATCAGAAAGGGGTCCCAAAACTTTGTTCATTAATTGCTTCCATTTTCCCGTTTGTTTAATAGCAGGACAAACTTCTTTTTTTCTTTTTGTGCAATGACTGAATCAAAATAAATTTTACTATTGAGTTTGGAAGTGCAGTCCATAGACTTGTAACTTGCATGATTTTTTTCTGTTATGTATTTTCCTAATTAATATTATGTGATGCTCAAAATGTAGGACATTTATAATATTTTTCAAATTCCTCCCGGACACCGGACATAAGGCTAAAATGTAGGACATGTCCGGGAAAATCCGGACATCTGGTAACCCTATCCCTTCATCAATTTAAGCTAGTCACCATCCATCCATCATTGGCATGACTAGGCAAAAGTGACTCAAAATAACAAAAATACACTTCGAAACAAATTATATTAATTAAAATATTCCTTATATACTGGGGGGTCATTCCATATCAAATCATCCAGAATTTTGTCAAAATGTCACCCACCATCCCCGATTTTGATGAAATTCGGTATACTTATAGAATGTTTCATGCTGATTACAAAAATGACATTTTTTTTAGATTGGTCAAGGGGTTCAGAAGTTACGTGCTTTTTAAAATCTCCGTGTACGCCACTTGCGGCTCCACTTTGAATGACACGCATTAGGATATAAACGATGGTATCTTCCCTCAGGTTTGCCATAGAAACTTCAAGTTTCTTTTCTTTTGTTCAAAATAGTGTAAACTTTCATTTAAATAAGGTTTCAGATGATTGTATTAATAACCATGTATTTTTATGTATAGTTTCATGCATTCTTTTAGAAGAAAAAATGACTAACTTCAAGAGCGAATTTCGTGCAATGCCCCCCTTTCAATTTCCCCCCAATTTTATATGTAGGTAGCTCAAAGTGTGTACTAATACGTGATGAAAAAATTGGGATGGGCAGTTCAGAGACAGGGTGATAAAAAAATCATTTGCATCAAATGACATTAAAAGTTAATCCTATTAAAAATGCTTATGTATTTAGCACAAAGCCTGAAGTACAATATGTTTTAAGGTATAATATTCAAAATTTCTGTTCACTATGTGTGAAGATAAGCATAGGCGTAACCTGGCGGGGGAAAGGAAGCATTTGTCCCTTCCAAAATTCATAAATTAATTAAAATTTGCAAATAATAATTGCAGCGGAACCCCGTTTACAAGTTCCTTGATTTTACATTGCCCTGCATTTTGTATACAATCTTGGTGGTTCCAACATAGCAAATTGCTAAGAAATTTTCCTCCATTTTACATTTTCTCGCATACTAAGTTTTTTCAGCTTGGTCGCCTGAATAACATAAAATCGAGGTTCCACTGGATCTAAGTCAGTTTCAACTGTCTTCAATTTTTTAAGAAATATAATCGTCATTATTAGCATCCCCAAGTTTAGCAAATTATCTTCGAGAACATTGTTTTTGTGCATTTTATCTCCATATGGAAGTTCTTTTTTTGGCTACTCTTCACGGGGATACGTAATATGAAGTTAGAATTAATAATACACATTTGTGCTGATTGAAGTTTTTCCATGGAGATTTTGCCATATACCACAGAAACTCTTGTGACGGGCTGGTTGGAACAGTTAAACAAGTACCAATTAGAAATAGTATTCAAGGCATAAATTTCTTATTAATGATGTAAGGTGAAATGACAAAACGTCCAGTACGATGTGTCAGCGATTGCAAAGTACTAAACAACAGAACCAGAAAAATTAAGTATACACTATTTTGAACTTAGGCTAAAGGTTCGGTAAGTTACTTTTTACAAGTAACAGAGTTACAGTTACTCATTTAAAAAACTAACTCAGTTACAGTTACTAGTACTTTGAAAGTAATTATAAAAGAAGAAGAGATGAGTTACTTTACAATTACTGTGAAAGTAACTTACAGTTAATGTTCATTTATTTGTGTAAAAATTACACAAAATCAATGATCATGAAAACTTGAGTATTTTATTTATGTTTCTAGTACATAATATGCCTTCATATAATTACTACTGCAAATAAATGATGAAACACAGAGTCAGCTTTCCTTGAACGATTTAAATTAAGAAATCATTAGTATGCTAACCACGGTATATTGAATATGGTGTCATTGATTCCACTTGCACCTATTTCTTCCTCCTCCATTCCAAGATCAACAAGGTCCACTCCTTTGACAATGACTTTTTCCTAGCTTGAGAACCACATTCCTAACGAACGCAGCACACCACCAAAAGTACTGAAGTTTTCACATGTAATTAAAAATGAATTGAAGTAAAGCATGGATGTTCTAAAGTTAGCATAGCTTCCTTGCCAGGCCAGCAATTCCAGTCGCTAGTTACAGTTAGAATTCCTAAATAAAAAGTAACTGTTACTTGCAACCAGTTACTTTGAAACACTAGTTGTTTAACAGTCAATGCAAAGATAAAAAAGAACTGATGAAATAAGTTTTGTGTAACTGTGTGGTTTGATTGTTGAGAAGTTTCTTTCTGAATTCCAACTCTAAACAGTTATGTAGTAGCTTGTGTGTGTGACTAAAACTTGTTTGTAAGATTGCTTCAAAAGTCGATGGGGAAAAAAGGAAATGCAGCAATTAAATTCTTGCATCCACTTGGTCCATCAACTTCCTACTACTGGCCACAAAATATTCTGTGTCCAGTGGACATTAACAACACAAATGGAAGGACATATGTACTTAGTAATAAGTCAAATACTTTAGTCTGTTCGAAATGTTCAAAATATTCTTCTAAAATGTGATGGGCACAATTGATACTACATGAAACTTTGGCAATGCATAGAGTACAATAGTGTAATTATTATTAGTACTATCTTCATGGTCGTAACTTGGGAACTATCTTTGGGTTGAAAGAATCGCAAAGTTTTCCATACCATAAAAATAGTGTCCAAGATTATTTGCTAAATGCACTTGAAAAACCACAATTATTACTCTTTATTTGTTTGTTCCTCAAGTGCCAGAAGGTTCACAATATATATTTAACTGGTAAATTTTAATTAATCTATAAATTTGGAAAGGGTAAAATGCTTCCTTTCCCCCTCCAGGTTACGCCTATGCTTATCTTCACACATAGTGTACAGAAATTTTGAATATTATACCTTAAAACATATTGTACTTCAGGCTTTGTGCTAAATACATAGGCATTTTTAATAGGATTAACTTTTAATGTCATTTGATGCAAATGATTTTTTTATAACCCTGTCTCTGAACTGCCCATCCCAATTTTTTCATCAGGTATTAGTACACACTTTGAGCTACCTACATATAAAATTGGGGGGGAAATTGAAGGGGGGGCATTGCACGAAATTCGCTCTTGAAGTTAGTCATTTTTTCTTCTAAAAAATGCATGAAACTATACATAAAAATACATGGTTATTAATACAATCATCTGAAACCTTATTTAAATGAAAGTTTACACTATTTTGAACAAAAGAAAAGAAACTTGAAGTTTCTACGGCAAACCTGAGGGAAGATACCATCGTTTATATCCTAATGCGTGTCATTCAAAGTGGAGCCGCAAGTGGCGTACACGGAGATTTTAAAAAGCACGGAACTTCTGAACCCCTTGACCAATCTAAAAAAAAATGTCATTTTTGTAATCAGCATGAAAAATTCTATAAGTATACCGAATTTCATCAAAATCGGGGATGGTGGGTGACATAGCCTGGATGAATTGACGTGGAATGACCCTGGGTGATTTTTTTAACCTGAATCATTTGAATATCTTGGAAAAAAATCATCCTACAAAAAAATGTTCTAAATAAAAAGTCGATAGTTTGGAGGGGGAAGTTTAGTGGTGCAACAAAAGAATACCCCCTCCCCCTCTTGTAGGTGGGGCAGGGGCAACTTTGAAATTTCAAATAGAAACCCCTATTTTTTATTACAGATTCGGATTTTACGGAAAAAAATACATAAGTTTTGTCTGAAACACTTTTTTCGATTTGTGATAGATGGCGCTATAATCGACAAATTTTCATTTTGATTTTTTTAACCTGAATCATTTGAATATCATGAAAAAAAAATCATCCTACAAAAAAATTGTTCCAAATAAAAAGTTGATAGTTTGGAGGGGGAAGTTTAGTGGTGCAACAAAAGAACACCCCCTCCCCTTTTGTAGGTGGGGTGGGGACAACTTTGAAATTTCAAATAGAAACCCCTATTTTTTATTACAGATTCGGATTTTATGGGAAAAAATGCTAAGTTTTGTATGAAATTTTTTTTTTGATTCGTGATAGATGGCGCTATAATCGACAAATTTTCATTTCTTGAATGTTTACACTTTAAAACCAATGTATTTCATTTCACAATTCATTTAAATTTAAAAAATAAAACATTTTTGTTCCAGGACTTGAAATTGTTGTAAAACAAATAAATTTATTTTGAAAATACAAAATTACTCGACAATTCTTAGCTCTAGATATCTCGATGGCTAGTAAACTACATTCACTTTTCAATTATATTAAGTGTTCAAAATGGTGACCTTCAACTTCAATACATTTATTGATCCGCGCTTCGAATGAATGTACACAACTTATGTATTTTTTTCAGTAAAATCTGAATCTGTAATAAAAAATAGGGGTATCTATTGATATGATATGAAATTTCAAAGTTGCCCCCCACCCCACCTACAAGAGGGGGAGGGCATGTTCTTTTGTTGCACCACTAAACTTCCCCCTCCAAACTATCAACTTTTTATTTAGAACATTTTTTTGTAAGATGATTTTTTTTTCAAGATATTCAAATGATTCAGGTTAAAAAAATCAAAATGAAAATTTGTCGATTATAGCGCCATCTATCACAAATCGAAAAAAATGTTTCAGACAAAACTTATGTATTTTTTCCGTAAAATCCGAATCTGTAATAAAAAATAGGGGTTTCTGTTTGAAATTTCAAAGTTGCCCCCCGCTCCACCTACAAGAGGGGGAGGGGGTGTTCTTTTGTTGCACCACTAAACTTCCCCCTCCAAACTATCAACTTGTTATTTGGAACATTTTTTTGTAGGATGATTTTTTTTCAAGATATTCAAATGATTCAGGTTAAAAAAATCACCCAGTATAATGTAACAATAGGTATTGTTAGTGATATTCTACTTATTAGTAAAAAAAAAGTGTAACATTGAAATTAGTAAAGAGTCTTTCTCAAATAGAAGTAGTGGTTGCGTCCTCGCCTTGTAATGAAGGGGTCCCGGGTTCGATACCCGGTGGAGGTATATAGTGGTTCGGATCCCACTTTAAACTGTAGGTCGAGTCCAGATTAGCCTTACTGTGCATAAAGTGGACTTCAAATACCAAATCAATCCAATCAAATAGAAGTAAGACTGTTACAACTGTTTACAAACAGGAAAATATATTAGACAGAAATAATCAATCTAAGATATTCCCTTGGCTGACACTTGTTATTCACTTGACATAACAATGGAATCAAAAATAAATAGTTTTTAGGAAAAAAGAACTAAGTTTCATGATGTGAGTTGCAAAAATACAATAAAATAAAACTTACGACATTTTCCCTTGTTCAGTATCATAAAACACAGAATTATTCCATGAGTAAGGAAGCTCTTCACCATTAACAGTAAGGGTGTTAGATGACGATGAATATAAAGAGTTAGGACTTGTCTGAACGTAATCCTCTGAAAGAAAATGCATCAATACAAACACATAAAATAGATTATGATAATTTATCTAGTGCATTAGAAACTTAATTTCAGTAACCGCAGAAAATTATAAATGTATATTATTGAAGTTCAAGCTCTGCATTAGTGTGTAAAAGTGAAATAATACTAAGTCTGAAGTATACCACTAGGTATTAGATATTTTTAAAAAAATGTACTTTAACATTGAATTTCTTTGGATTTGCGATGCTGCATAGGTAACACAAATTTAGCCACTCGTACAGTTGTACCACGATCAGAAAGAGTGTGAACAATCAAATGGTTACTTCTCTCAGTCACTGCAGACGAAAATCTACCCTTCCTTGCTTTGTTGCCAAAAAATTCTCAATACTGTTAAATAATATATGTCTACCTTCACTGTGTATGGTTTTTCCATTCATGAGGATGCAAACACTTGTCACTGAATAAAGGGGTTGAAGAATTCTGCAATTTGGCTACTCAGGGGCAGGATTACATGTCAAGCAGCTGGTTGCATCACCCATGCCCCTTTGCTTCCTTAGGATTGAAAATTCGACAACAGCAAAGAGTTTTTCTGGTGAAACACTAATGATATTTCTAATACAAGTATTTTGTAAAAATTAAGAGTCATGGACATCCACAGGATTTTTTCAGGGAGGGACAAGGAAGGTAATTTTTTTTTCCAGGGAGGGCAAACAAGGCACATTTCCCCCCAAAATAGTGTTGTTCTCTAAAAAAAAACATTGCTTAAATTTGAATTTATGGTGTTCATGCAATAATTAACATATATTATTAAGGCTAAAATTAAATTACATGTGTGAAATACATAATTTTTGGTTGACTCATTATCCAGGGAAGTGGGGGGCACGGCCCCACCTTCCAGATGTCCATGAAAAGAGTTCTGTAGATCAGTCACTGGTGATGTACTGAATGAACCATGTTACGTACCCGATAGGACCAAATAATATAAAAATTTTGCCAAAGAGGTATAGAGATGGCAGCACCAGGCATACAAGATTAAGAATTAACATATGTCAATAACTTTATAAATAAGAACAAAGTAGATTGGAAAGATGAAAAACAATAGAATCTACTATAAGAAGATAAAGAATAAATATAAAAGAAATAAATTAATGTATATATGTGATAAATCAAACCAGTGATCATATGTAAATTGATCAGAAAACTAAAGAAGTCAAAGCACTGATACAAATTTGTGTCTTCAAACAGATATTGCATCTGTCTGATTTATTTCCCATTCCCATAGCGGACATTTTGTTTACATCAGTGGTGGCTCATTCCAGTCGACGCCCCACAGCACTTTTGGTTGCACGTTTCAACTGTAGCACCTACTTGGATGCACGTGTCAGTTGTTTGGCACCAAGAATACACTGTTGTACCCAGTTAGTGTTGGCACGTTCCAATCGCAGCCGCAAGGGAGGATATTAGTATAATTGCCAAAGTTTATAGGA
This sequence comes from Lepisma saccharinum, assembly GCF_977018435.1. Taxonomy (NCBI): domain Eukaryota; kingdom Metazoa; phylum Arthropoda; class Insecta; order Zygentoma; family Lepismatidae; genus Lepisma; species Lepisma saccharinum. The sequence continues at coordinate 42,726,062 of NC_139251.1, forward strand.
AAAAGGATAAAGGAATTCATTAAATTGTCAAAAACATAAATAAATGGAAATCCAGAGGGAAGTTCACAAAGAAGACAAGAAGGAAGTGCAGATCCAGAACATCCATTAAGAAGGAAGTCCAGATCCAGAACATCCATTAAGAAGGAAGTCCAGATCCAGAACATCCATTAAGAAGGAAGTCCAGATCCAGAACATCCATTAAGAAGGAAGTCCAGATCCAGAACGTCCATTAAGAAGGTAGTCCAGATCCAGATCGTCCATTAAGAAGGAAGTCCAGATCTAGGTCATCTACTAAGAAGGAAGTCCAGATCCAGATCGTCCACTAAGAAGGAACACTCTATCCAGATCATCCATTAAGAAGGAAGTCCATATAGAAGAATATTCAAATCAAGAAAAGAAATAATAAAAAGCATATTGAGATGAAAATTGACTGTGAATGAAAATTACAGAAGAATGTAGCTTATCATGTAAATATTCTGATTTATCATGTAAATGTTCGAATAATATATACGTTTAAACGTCTCCATTGGAAGGCATCCTGTCTGGTTTCGTTGTCTACAAAGAACCCTACCCTGTAGGTATTCTAGCTGAGGTTTAAGATTAAGATTTATGTACCTTTGCACAAATGGAGGTAGCAACCATACAGGTTTTTCATGGAGGAACATTTGAAGTTTTATATTTGATTGGTAGAATTTCAAAAAAGCCAAACCCAATACCGATACTCTTTCTGATTCCAACCAATACTGAACCCGATGCTTGAAAAAAAAATTAACAACTGAATTTTGCTTTAGAGTATTTAAAAATTACATCAGAATGTTTTTTCATATAATATTGGTGCAAAATCAATGGAAACCTCAAATTTTGCAAAACTTCCAGGATAATTAGACTCCTTGAAAGTGCCATGTGGAATTTTTGTGGGCCTGACAAATGGTTCAAATGCCAGAAAAGTATCAGCTGGCATCGGTAAATAAAATCCAACCGATACTTTCTTATATTGATACATCAGCATCAACTCTAATAATTTATGTATCTTGCAAAGGTAGCAAAATAGATCATGATAATTTAAATGTACATGAGCAGAACTTTCACAATACATTTACATTAATTTACTGTAATAAATTTAACATTTTAAAGTCGTACCTGTAAATGGTTTAACTACAATTTCTGCTTCTTTCTGAAAAATGGGAACCTGCCCATTTACTTCAATATCTACACGAAGAGTACCATTTGGATCTACTCCTTGCGCTACATGAGTTAGAACTACCTCTTCACCTAAAAAGATTTGCATTAAATTAAAAATATTTTAAACATTACCAGTAAACAGTAGGAAATTACTATGAATGGAATATTTATCACACTATAGCTAGTAAATCAGTGATACTAATACAGTGGAACCTTGATTTTACGTTTTTCAGGGGACCAATAACTTAAAATACAAGAAAATGTAAAATCGAGGAAAATGTAAAATCGAGGAAAATTCATTAACATTTTACTACGTTGGGACCATCAATTGAATGTATAATGCGGGAAAATGTGAAATCCAGGAATGTAAAATCAGGGTTCCACTGTATTTCGCTTGGTTACTTATTCAGTCAAGGCATTGGTTAAACACTTGTTGACCACAAAGTTTTAGCCAACTTTTAATACCTGCTGAGAACATGCTTTTGATTTTCATGACCCAGAACAAAGAATTACCCATGTGTAAATCAGTTCTTACATATTTAACATTCACTTGATGGGTCATTCTACACCATTTCAACTAATTATGGATTAAGTTGGAATTGTAGCTTTCCTGGCGACATGATTCTAATGAGTGTTCTTGGGTTACCAGCGAGGTTAAATTGGAGTTAGCTTCGAACGTTTCGATCACATACATTGCTCTCATCTTCAGGGAATATAAAAATGGAGACCAGTGTAAGGTTATATATATATATGACTATGATGTGGCGGAGCTTCGGTGTTGTCTTACTATGGGCTCTCTCTCTCTGGATCCTGATGTTCTCATTGACTGGTGTCTTGTTTTTACTGAGGAGTGGATTCCAGGCGTTACTGATCTGGAGTTCCACGTTCCTGTTGAGATAGGTGCTTTTCCATGAAATGGCTTATTGGATTCCTTTACCCGTCGGTCCCAGTATCCGGCACATTTGGCTATTATTTTTGTGCAAGCAAATAAAATCCTGTGTCCCTCGGTGATGCTGTGTTCTGCAAGTCCTGACTTATCTGGTTACAATAATCAGATATTGCACTGATGTTTCATACAGGATGCACCATTGAGCAACGATGGACTGAACATCAGCGCAATATCCGATTATTCCAACCAGATAAGTCAGGACTTGCAGAACACAGCATCACCGAGGGACACAGGATTTTATTTGCTGACACAAAAATAATAGCCAAATGTGCCGGATACTGGGACCGACGGGTAAAGGAATCCAATAAGCCATTTCACGGAAAAGCGCCTATCTCAACAGGAACGTGGGACTCCAGTTCAGTAACGCCTGGAATCCACTCCTCCATAAAAACAACACACCAGCCAATGAGAACATCAGGATCCAGAGCGAGCGAATAGGAAGACAGTGCCCAAGCTCTGCCACATCATAGTCATATATATAACCTTACACTGGTCTACATTTTTATAATCTCTGAAGATGAGAGCAATATATGCGCTCGAAACATTGGAAGCTAACTCCAATTTAACCTGGCTGGTAACCTGAGAACATCTGTTCGAAAGAATTAAGTTGTTACTTCATCATTTTTAAAATATTAATAATTTATACACTTATTTCTATATCCTCTAAGTGTTAAAAAACTATGTTGGAATTTTTTTCCCCAGGTTTGTGTCTGGATCTGGTGGCAATTTTTAAGTGGCCACATATGGTGATTTTATCATTTTCAGACATTTATAAATATCACTGTAACTTCTGTTCTATAATTCTAAATTTTATGATTGAAAAAACATTTTCTTGATAAATAAATGCTCATTCTTTTTGTTCATCTTAACGTTTGCTCTCAAATTAGTGCAATGAATCTGATGGATATTTTTTCATAATTCCTCACTTTTGGGACACAAAGTAACCGTGAAGGGGACGAAACACTTCAACCATATTTCTTACATGTGCTGTGCAGTGCCAGGTAAGTCTGAAAATTATTTCACATGTGAGGTACCTGCTCCCCTTTTTTTCTGTAAGCTCTAAAAAATTGTGAGAAATTCAATAGTTTGGCACACTGTAGCACAAATGGGGGACAGGAAAATTGAGTATTGAACCATGATGATTGCTCTTAAGAAGCACCAAATTTTGATTTTTATAAAATTCAATTTTTGAGAGCTTGTAGAAAAAAAAGAGGGAAGGGCCCAGTTACCTCATATGTGTAATCATTTTCAGACTTACCTGACACTGTACAGTACATGTAAGAAATATGGTTGATGTGTCTTATCACCTTCATGGTATTTTGTGCCCCAAAGACGAGAAATTATGAAAAAAAATATTCATCAGATTCATTGTAGTATAGCATGGAAATTAATAATCTAAGAGTAAAAGTGGTAATGAACAAAAGGAAAGAGCAATTATTTGTGAAGAAAATGGTTTTTGAATCATTACATTTGGAATTACAGCACAGAAGTTACAGTGATCTAAACGCAAGCTTGAAAAATAATTTCAATATTGTTTCTGAACACTTGAAGGATATAAGAAGAAGCACTTAAATTATGAATATTTAAAAAATTCTTGAAGCGACAAGGGTTTGTTGAAATGATTTGGAATTATCCATATGAAAATGTTTTTATTGAAACATGAAGCTAACAGGGAACACACCTGAAGAAAATTCCACATGAGATTGTTGCCGGAAGTTTCCACGTGTGAGCGAGTATCCATTGTTCGCTTCATCTTCTTCATATGCTGTGCTCCAAGTAATTGGCGATAAGAGAAAAACCAAATAAGGAAACCACCCAGCCTTTGTCAAAAGAAAGTGGAATGAATAATGGAATCATATTTCACATCTGAGCATATACATATGTTCTATTTGAAACTATAATTACTTTTAGGGCTAAGCCGATATCTATACCAGTGCCAATGTTCTTACCAGTTTCCACCAATACTGATGCTAGAGTATTACAACAATTACGCATTCAGAATATTTATAAATAGTAATATATAAATACCCAATGCAATTGTAGCACATCAATCAGACTTTTGCTTTAAAATATTTTATGAATCATGTATGAGATAATGGGAACATTAAAATAGCTGTCATTTTATTATAATATCCACTTTTTTGTCACACAATAACGGCGCAAATTGATTTAAAATTATGCATAATTCCCAGGATAATGAACTCCACGAAGTATTGTGTGGTATTTCTGTAGACCCTAGAATACCTTTACACTGTAAAAGCATCAGACAGTATTAATCATTACATTTGAACTGATGCTCTTTCAGCATTGGAACAGAGAAGATGTTAGTCATAAAATATGCACACAAACATATAAGGGAAATCTGAAAAGAAGCTAATTTTTGTTCCTAAAAATGTCGAGTAGTAAACTTAATTTTAACAAAGATATTTATGCATTAATTTCAGTGAATTCTTTCATTAAATTTTGCAAATATAATTACCACTGTCAATGAAATATAAACCATATATTATGTTAAAACTAAATGTGTGCCAGAAAAATCTAATAAAGTAAGTGCAAAACACAATTATGTTATTTATTGACACCAAAAGTACTACAAAATATTAAAAAGGGGATATATTTTCTAAAATACGTACAACTAAGAAATATATTAATATTTTGTTAATTATACCATTAATATAGAATATAAATTCTTAAGTGTTATTACTATTAGTTGTGTTCTGACATTTCTCTTAACCTATTTTTATAAAATGTTTCATCCCTGTAAATGTATTTATTAAAAAAATTAACAGTTTTTATTTTTCTCTTTATTATCTAGTTTTACAAGAAAATACATATTTAGTAGATTGAAATACCAAGTCAGAATACAGCTATAATACTGGAAAGGTATGTAAATAATTTTAAAATTCAGCTAGAATAATTGGGTTATGATAACAGGGACATGGCCTAGAAACTACAAATTGTACTGGATGTACAAAACATTACCAGGGAATTTGATATAAGAAGGATCTCTATTTTTCTTATGGCACCCAAACACACTTACCTCATTACTATAAAAATTATGTAGTGTATTTTTTTTTAAAAAAATTATACCTGTTTGCATATTTTTAAATATTTGAATCAATACACATAGAGATGGACCCGTGATTTTTTTTCTGATACCAATAAAATGTCAATACAAAAGTTACCAATACCAATAACCAATATTCTATCAATATGAAATTGCAGAAGTTCCACGAAAACCATGAATTGTTCATTGGCATGTATAACTAGGGTGATAGCAACATGTTTTGGTTTGAAAAACAAACCTCATTTTTTGTGAGTTATCTTACAAAACCAAAGTATGGGGTTTTGAAAAGGAGACTAGGAATGAGAAATTTGTGCTACAAAATAAATGTGAATGAAACTTTTATATTCACAGAAACACTAACAAAAGACATATTGGCGCACTCAGTTACAGATTCTTTATAGAAATATAATAATAATGTGGCCTCCCTGATGGTGCAGTGGTGGCTCGTGACCTTGTAATCAAGGGGTCCCGGGTTCATTACCCTGTGAAAGCACGTAGTGATTTGGATCCCACTTTAAACTGTAGGTCCAGTCTCGATTAGCCTTACTGTGCATAATGTGGACTTAAAATATCAACTCAATCAATCAATCAATAGTAATAATAATAATAACCCATAGCACAACAGCCTGTGAGGGCCGGGGCCTGCCTATAGTAGTGCCAAGCTTTCTGAAAGCTCAGGAAATATGCGAACTACAGGCTTCTCCATAACTTAGCCTAGCAACACTAGTGCCACTGCTCCCACGCCAGGGTTTCAAATGCTGTGGTGGATCTGTACCAACTGCTGGCCTCGTTTCCACCTGCTGAGATGGGAGATCATTTAACCAGTTACGGGGTAACGTGCAGTCAACACGATGAACCCCCAGTCATTGTTGTACACCGGTCTGTTTACTATAGGCTCCCCCACTTATATAATAACCTGCCTGTAAATACCGATATTTTCTTGTCAGAACACAGTTTCCGACAATCGCTAAGAATGTACGTGTAACAATTTCTTTTTTTTTTTCATCTGCCATCTTGTATTGTCTTGTTTTGTTGTTGTTATTTTTATTTTTATTATTGTTTTTATTTTTTTATTGTTGCTACAGTTTCAGTATAAAATGGTCTTTCAGTACTGTATCTGAAACTTTAATGAAATAAATAAATCCATAACCGTATTTATAGAAATATCAGGTAAGTAAATGTTGACAATTTTATCAGTTCACCTTCATGCCTTTATCAGTTAATACTGATGGAGAATCAGTTAATCTTTCCTATCAATAAAACAAACAATTTTACTAACCCATACATGTACTCAAGTGTACAAAAATTGATACCTGCTGATTGAGTATATCATTCATGGTGGCTTGCACAGTTCTGTGAGGTCCAAGTTCATATATTCTTGCTGAGATTCTGTCATGGTTTATGTTAACTCCATTCAGAACACCATTGATATTAAGAGAAGCTCTCCAAGGCAATTCATCACATTGTTTGTTGGAACATTTCTCTGTCTGAAATAGGAGATAGAGACTTAGTTACAAGAAAATTAGTTGAACCAAATTATTGATGTAACTTCGTTTAATATATACTAAAATGTATATTTAATAAAAATAAGCTGTGGAGGCCTGGGCCTACCTACCGACTGCCGGGCTCACTCCCACCTGCGAAAGTGGGAGATTATCCAAACAGTTATGGAGTGACATGTGGTCAGCACAACCAACCCCCCGTCATTGTTGTAGGTTTTCTATGACCAGGTTACACTACTCATTCGTAGCTCCCCAATTTCCTCGCGGTGTTGGGTGGCCACTGGTCACATCCACATCTCAGGAGAGAAGTTGTTATGCTTCTTCCAGGAGACTCAAACCTGGGCATGTCCTGTAGCCCGAGCCCAAAGCATGATGCTTTAGACCGCATGGCCACAGTTTCAGACTATTGTACAAGGTGCGTCTGAAAAGTTCGGTGAATGGTCTCAGAAAATAAAGGAAACAAGAGTTACAAACAAAATACCTTTACTGGCCTTCAAAGTAATCACCATTAGCTACAACACATGTCTGACATAGGTTGTAAAGCTGTTGGAAACTGGCAGCAAATGCTTCTTGTGGAATCGCACGAAGCACCGTGGTCATGCGTTGGATATCCGCAACGTCTGCGAAGCGGAAGCCTTTCAGGGCTAATTTAAGGCGGGGAAACAAAAAGAAGTCTGCCGGTGCCAAATCTGGAGAATATGGAGGGTGTGGAAGAACAGTCACCTAGCGTTGAGCGAGAAAGTTGACCAAGTGGATCGCAGTGTGCGGACGGGCGTTGTCATGGAGAAAAGTCCACTGTCCACTCCGGTACAGTTGTGGCCGAACCCGCCGGATGCGTTGCAGCAGCAGTTTCAAAACTCCCTCATAAACTTCCACGTTGACAGTTTGACCCACGGGTAGAAATTCTTGATGGATCAAGCCCTTGCTGTTGAAAAAGGTGAACAACATCGTCTTAATCTTGGATTTTGTCAGCCGACTTTTTTTGGGAGGCGGGGAAGACGATGAACACCATGCCATTGACTGTCGCTTGATCTCCGGATCGTATTGGTAGCACCAGGTCTCATCTCCAGTAACGAATGTTTCCAAAAACTGCGGATTCCGGTTAGACATGTCGATGACATCTCCAAACGTTTCCATCCGAGTTCACTTCTGCTCGTCTGTCATCGTATGCGGTACAAACCGGGCACAAATCTTCCGCTTTTTTAAATATTCGTGAACAATAGTGCATACACTGCCTTTGCTTATTTGCAACTCTTCTGCGATCATTCTCAACGACAGTTGCCGATCATCCGCAAGCATCCGTCTCACTTGTTCGATGTTCTCTGGGATTGTGCTTGTTGACGGTCGACCCGAACGTGGCTCATCCTCGACACCTTCCTTTCTGTCTCTAAAGCATTTAAACCACTCAAACACACACTTTTTACTCACTGCTTCAACACCGTACACTTGCACTAACATTCCATGAGTCTCCGTTGCCGTTTTCCCTAATTTGAAGCAAAACTTCATGTTAACGCGTTGCTCCATTTTGCGCTCCATGTTGCAATGACACGAGTTCGCACACTCACTCCGTTAGCTCTGTCGCAGCGTGCACCACTGCTTCACTTCAGCGATTTGCACGATAGGGGCCGCTTGTTGACATGTCTCTCAATGCGCATGCCCGGGCACGTCATCCTAACCAGCGTGGCTTTTCAAATATGGGATCATTCACCGAACTTTTCAGACGCACCTTGTATATTTATTTTAGTATAATTTTTATACATTTTTGTAAGAAGTGAAATAGTGTAACAAGTTATATTAAGGCAGCCAGAAAATTATGAGAGATATGTATATAATTAAAAGAATACATATATACTAATGGTGAATATGAATTCTGACTAAATATAATATGAATTTCATAGTCACATGCATAACACTTTTAATGAAGATATCCATTCACATATTTTTATTGACTTAATGTATAATTAGTACAGAAACACAAAAAACATAACAATTAAAAGCTAGGCCATGTTAATATTTACCATACTACAGTGCTAACAGATGTTTATTTTTTAAAAATTCACTTGATTTTTCTGTTCCCTCTGTATTTCACATTTTTTAAAGAGTACATTCTGAAAACATATCTCGATAATGGCATTATACATACACACACAAATGTGATGAATGTAATTATCATCATTAATACAAATATTCATGGAGACACCTGCCTTCAAGTACAGTGTTATTTATTTAGAAATTTAAAGACTTATAGTGTTTCCAATTCTTTGTGCTACCTCTTTGGTTGAGTGATTAGCTCAATTCCAATTTCAAGTTCAAAAATATCCAAAATGTTCCAAAAAAAATTAAAAAGGAGAAATTTGGCAAATTTGTAACCATGAGATGCTGCCAGGAACTTTGTAACGTTCTACTTTATGCTAATTTGGATAACACACGTGAGGTCCGGAATGAACAGTATAAATTAAAGTAGAACAAACTACAAGTTTTTATGGTTGAGGTTTTTGGCTCGCGGTTATGAGCCACCTCAAGGATTTCTAGAATCCTCACTGCCAAAGCATCCACAATTGGCTCACGATAATTTGGAAACACAATAATGCCACACAATGCACTTTCAATATTGCACAGTGAGAACTAACTACCATCTACTTCTCTATGATTTATTACACCAACACCCACTACTTGCTTTGTTGTGACCAGCTTGTAATTTTTAACCTCAAGAGAATTGATAAACAAGTCAATAGTTACAATTATAACATAACTCATTTTATTACATAGTTGTTTCAACAAGACAAAAATGCAACTATACAATTCAAGCATTCTGTTTTGTGACAAAGAATCAACTTTTAATAAATAACAATCATTGCTTCTCTTTGGTATTGCTCACGCGAATCAGTAACAAGAACGTATATATAGACATTTAACAATACTTCATCAAACAATGACCCAACTTACGGTAGAACCGATGCTCCCTTTTAATACTTTTACTGGTGTCTTCAAATTTTAACATTTACTTTGTTTTAACAAAAGTTTAAAGATGAAGTTAAAGAATAGGCAACACCTAGTACAAAACTTCTTTTCACCTTGTCCAATTTCATGCATTCAGTTTTTCAACACCATTAAACAATGACAACGTTCATTGTGGAACACAACAATTATTTTATTAATCCAAGATTTTCCTGTCCTATCATTAAAATTTACAAGAAGGTTCAATGCGTAATAAATTACAAAATTATCTCCCCCCTACATATGTACGTAATCGCCGATAAAAAACACCATCGTTTTTTACGCCAAATTGAAGAAGAACGTTCCAAGAACAAAATTTATATCACCATAGAAATGTTTGATTTACCGTGCCGTTGAATATTTTAACACTCGAGTTTCTCGTCGTACTCTCAGTATTTCAAGTTTTAGCATTCAGATTTTGATGATGATAAGATTCAATTTTATGTTAGGTTTTTGTCGAAAGCCACTTGGTTAAAAACCAATGTAATGGTAGAAGCATAACATATACCTGTCGTAATGAGCATTGTCCTGCCACGTTGCCACATCAGAATTGGTGAATGTAAAAACTTCAAACATCGCGTATTTTTCCACTCTGCCATACCCCCTCATCTGGTAAAATGATTGAACTTCCGAACTTGCAGAAACGACATCAAGCTTCTCTCCTTTTGACTGCTAAGTTTTTGCATGAAAATGAAGAACCAACATCATAATGTCGGCAACCTCGTGTACTTCTGGGACGAGAAGTGTGTGTCACATTCTCTTCTTTCAAGAGCCAAAAATCTCACCCCTGCAGCATCAAAACCATTTGGACGACGTATCTCTCGGCTTCTTGGACGTCGTACATTTCTTGGCGATGTTCAAGGAAACATAACTATGAAATGTTTCCTTGCTCTTCCAGGCAGTGGAAAAAGTACAAGTCCGGTCTCGTACCAGTGAGACTTATCGGTGAACACACGTTGCCTCCCTTTCTACTTCACCTCGATTGGGAACTAAACTGCGCACTCTCTGTGTCTAAGATTCCTGTTTTCCACACACAGCGGTAAGGTAGCTGGTGCTGCCACTTAGCGGCACTTGATTCAAACATTTCCAGAAGAATCGCGAGTGCATGCCGCAAGTGACAGAAAGTCCTAAATTGTGGAGAATTGCTTGGCGAGACAAAATTCAATACTTTTCGGCAACAAATTCACCACAATGTGTTGTTAAGCAAGAAGTCCTGGGTGCAAATCATGTACAGCACATTGATCTTCAATTGTTCATTCTCTCATAACCTCACTAAAATACATACTTACAAACCTACTTAGAGTTTACTAAATCTGTGACTAATTTTCCATTTACTTACTATTAAAAACAACCTTAGTGACAATGAAGTTCGACCAGTCACAAATATAGGAGTGCGTTGTGAAAGAAGGAGAACACATGCATATACTGAACATATTTTATTCAGCATTCTACATGGAACAAAGGAAAACATAAATTTCCGCTGCAACGCAGCAATGTATGGTGTCCACACAAAATAAAACATTTTCGTCCATCTACACGTGACATTGAAGTTCGACCACTGTTAGAGGGGATCCTGTTTACCATGGTGTGACGCCGCCCCGTTGGCGAATAACTGTGGCAATGCATCGGGGCATGCTGCGGATGAGTCGTTCAAGGTATTCCACATCGATGCGGTGCCATTCCTCCTGCAGGCAGGCGATAAGAGCAGCCACTGTCGTGGATCCCCTCTGTTGCACACGTCGCATAAGAACATGCCACACATTCTCAATGGGCGAGAGGTCGGGACTCGATGGTGGCCATGGCAGAGTTCGCACGTGTCAGCCGCGCTGTATGAGGCCTGGCATTGTCGTGTTGAAAGATGAGATGCCGCCTGTGGAACAGGTGCCTTCGCACTGTGGGAAGATGCCGCTCCAGTATGCGTGTATAGGCATGTGCATTCACAATACCCTCACAGACGTGTAGTGGGCCAACCCCAGATGCCGTCATGCATCCCCATACCATCACTGACGCAGGTTTTTGTACCCAACGTGCATAACATTTTGCTTCATTCTGTTCCTCCTTCCGACAAATGACTGTTTTCCGTATTTTCCCGTACACAACATTGAAAATGGATTCGTCCATCCATAAAACCCTGTTCCACTGCCGAAATGTCCATCCCCGGTACATTCGTGCCCACCGTAGTCAATTGCCTTTGTTCAACATGGAAAGGAAGGGTTTACGTTTCGCCTGTACACTCGGTAACCGCATCACTGTAGGTAACGGCGAATGGTTCTGGTTGATACTTTAATGTGAAAGCGTTCTCGAGTCCACAGTCGTAATTCGGCCACAGAAACATGATTGTTGGTCTGGATGTAGCACCTAAATATCCGTAGGTCACGCACGCTCAGCAGGTGTTTTCGACCGGGGGTCTTACCTGGCTCTGTATTACCCGTATTTTGGTGGTGTTTGATGATGCAGTGGACGGTTGACTTGGGTAAGTTCAGTTGGCACCCTATTTCCCGTTCACTGAGTCCATCCCGTTGCAACTCCACCACTCTTCTCCTCACGGTGTTGTCAATAGGTTTGCCCCTGGCCATGGTGATGATGCACTGCGGTTCCTCGGTGCACAGCATGCGCTTATATACGGCAGACTCCCTTATCGTGTCCGTGACGTCATGCTTCCGTCGAATGTGCCACTATCTGGAATTTTCCGTATGGGTCTGGTGCCTGGTCGAAGTTCAATGTCATGCGTATAGTTCCCCGTTTTCGTTCTTTACGTGACCTTGGGTGCAACATGCTGGGATCACGATTCTTGCCTGCTCACACGCCTCCTCTTACACACATGCGTCACTTCTGCGGGTCATCCATTCCACCGCCTATGCCTCTGTGCATTTAATCCCGTATTCCTTTCTGGTCGAACTTCATTGTCACCAAGGTTGTATTATTAATATCCCTTTTGAACTTCTATTCTCCCAACTATCATACAGGGTGATTTTTACATGGGGATGCAGGCCTCCCCGATGGCGCAGTGGTAGCGTCGTCACCTTGAAATCAAGGGGCCCCGGCTTCGATTCCCGGTGGAGGCACATAGTGGTTCGGATCTCACTTTAAACTGTAGGTCCAGTCCCGAGTAGCCTTACTGTGCATAAAGTGGACTTAAAACACCAAATCAATCCAAATCAATTTTACATGGTGATGCATTTTTTCAGGGGCAATTATACACTTCCCAACCACAAAGAAAAATCCACACCTTTCATAGTGACATTCTATTTTAGAAATATTTTTCCTCACATATTTCTCTCCATATACTACCATTATATAACATTGCTTTCTTCCTTTCACATATACTGACTTGGTGGATGAACACATTAAGTGGTCGACTTTCAATGTCACCACCAAAGTTCCTGGGTTTGAATCCCAGCCTGGTCATGGGTGGTCTTTCGAGTGTTCCTTCATCACTTTCATCTAATCCTTACTCATCCTCATCATCACAATTAGCCAAAAGTGGCAGAAAAGTGATGCTAGTTTACAGAAATATACAATATTTGGTCGTTTTACAAAATTTTGTCCTGTAAGTTCTGAGATAATGAGGATGAATTATAAGTTCAATTATCATCATGGCATGGGTGGCCTGGGCATGAGTATTAGCTTATCAAAGATTCAAACCAAGAACCTATGACATTGCAGTATTTTTTGTATTTATTTATTTATTAGGTTTTAGCTTTTCAGGTATGAACCAGTTAAATCAGTTTTTACATTACATAATTTTACAATTTCATAATTTTATAATACAATATTTTCTCTTTTAATATAATTGGTTAGTATATATATTTTTTTCATAGTCGGATTCCTCAAAGTGTTGATAAGCTGTATGCCCCATGTAATCCTGCTTCTTTTAGTTCTCTTAAGAAACAATCATGTGTAGTTACATTGAGACAACATTCAAATATAATATGATCTGGAGTTCCTTCAGTGGCACCACCCTCGCAGCTTGGGGATTGCACAATCTTCCTAGTGTATAAGTCTTTTTGGGCAAGGGTGTAGTTTAACCGACATCTAAGAAGGGTTGTTAAAGAATTTCTCTAAAGTTTAATATCTCAATACCAAAGTTCTTTAGGTATATGTGATTGAATTGAATAGTATTTTTTTCCTGTAAGTCTTTCCTGTAGTTGACCATCGTTTCTGCCAACTTTCCAATAATTTGGTTTTAGCATGCGACTAGCGCTTTTGCAGAAAATTTAATCCAAAGCAATCGGTGACTTGGTCGTTCAGCTGCGTATTTAGCTAATGCATCTGCTATGTGGTTTCCTTCTGTGGATGTATGCCCAGGAGTCCAGACAAAAGAAATACTGTAACCTGAGTTGGCTAGTTTGTGAAACAATTTTTTTTATGTTAATAACTTACCAGTCAACATAGTAATCAGCTGTTATCAACCCCAGGGAGTGTAAGACTGACACTGAATCAGTGGCAATCACTGCTTCTTGAGGTTTTTCTCCTGTGCGTACAGTAACGCTTGACAAATAGCAAATGGTTCCACCATGGAAATAGAAAATTCTGCGGGTAATGGGTAGATTATGTATTCCATTAGATTATTACAATATATTGCTGCTCCAGTGTTACCAAATGATGCCCAAACAGCTTGTCACAGAGGTGAGCACATATTGTCTTGTTAGTAACATTGTTGGATGTTTTGCATGTGAATATGGGCATCTAAATTAAGTAACTAACTAACTAACTCCCTAGCCTTCTTAAACCCGAAGGTTCATGGCTGCAGCAACACAGGCCTTCCATCTTTGCCTATCTTGAGCAAGTTCTATATACTCTTTTCCATCCCTACCAATTTCCCTTAGGTCCATCTCAACGTTGTCCCTCCATCTTCGTCTTGGCCTTCCTACAGGTCTCTTACCATCAGGTTTCCCAACAAGAATCCTGTAAACTCCTCTTTCCTCACCCATTCGTGCCACATGGCCTGCCCACCTAAGTCTTCTTGATTTAATTATTCTAATAATATCTGGACATGAATACAAATTATGTAGTTCTAAATTACGTAACCTTCTCCACTCACCTGTCTCCTCATCCCTTTTAGGTCCAAATATTTTCCTAAGGATCTTATTTTCAAATACGCTCAATTTATGTTCCTCTTTCAATGTAAGGGACAAAGTTTCACATACATATAATACTACAGGCAAAATTACGGTTTTGTATATTTTAACTTTTAGTTTCTTAGATATTAAACGAGAAGACAAAAGTTTATGAAGAGAGAAGTAACATGCATTTCCTGAATTAAGCCTACTTTTTATTTCCTCTTTAATATAATTTTAATTTGTTAATATTACTCCTAAGTATTTGAATTTGGAAACTGGTTCAAACGAGTTGTTATCAATAATTAGATTTTGATTATTACCTAACACTTGGTTTCAGCCTGTAAGCATATATTTAGTTTTCTCTTTGTTAACTTCCAAACCTATCTCTTTAGCAGTTTTGAAAAATATTTTAGCATTATTCTTAATTGTATTCACATCATCCCCCAGTAAGTCTACATCATCTGCATATGCTAACAACTGAGTCACACCATTTAATTTTAGTCCTTCGTTAGTTTCTTTTACCTTCCTAACATCATATTCTAAGGCAAAATTAAAGAGTAATGGAGATAATGCATCTCCTTGTTTTAATCCATCATGAATTGTAAATTTGTCAGACATATAATACCCACACGAATTTTACTTTCTGTTTCACTGGTGCATATTTTTATCATACTAACAAGCTTCTTAGGTATTCCAAACTCTACTAATATATTATATAATTTATCTCTTTTGACCGAATCATATGCTTTTTTGAAATCAATGAATAGCTGATGGACATTTTGATTATATTCCCACTTTTTTTCAAGTGTCTGTCTGATGTGAAAAATTTGATCTGTAGTTGATCTGTTACGTTTAAATCCACATTGATAATCACCTATAATTTCATTAGCATATGGTGTTAGTCTTGTTAAAAGAATGTTAGACAACATTTTGTATGTTGTTGAGAGTAATTATTGCAGTTCATTTTATCACCTTTTTTAAACACAGGAACAATTATGGATTCTTTCCACTGTTGAGGGATTTCTTCTTTATTCCATATTAAACAAATTAATTTATGAATTTGATATATTAATGAATTTCCACCATATTTAATTAACTCAGCTGGTATTAAATCAATGCCAGCTGCTTTGTTATTCTTTAGCCTTTTAATAGCATCCTTAACTTCAATCAAGTTAGGTTCTGGAACTAAAGGTTCTGCTGTGTGGACTTCATTTACCTCTGATTTATCTCCTATATGGACATTTAAAAGGTCATTAAAGTAGTTCTTCCATCTATTTAGAATATCGCTTGGGTCAGCTAGAAAATCACCGTCTTTATCTTTTATCAAGTTTACTTTAGGTTGCCACCACTTTCTAAACTCATTTACACCTTTATATAAATCTCTGATATTTTTATTTTTGCTGTTTGTTTCAATTTCGTTAATTTTGCTTTTCAAGTAATCTCTTTTTTTTACTTCTAAATGTGCAGTTAACTTCTCGCTTTATTCTATTATAATTGTTTAGATTTGTATCAACAGAGTTATTTAACCACCTAAGTCTAGCCTGATTTCTTATTTCTATTAGATTATGACATTCATTATCAAACCATGGCTTACTTTTTTTTTTTTTTTTTGGTATCCTATACTTTCTTTAGCTGCTGATTCTATTGCATTACGTATGTGCTCCCAATTCTTATTTACGTCTGTTTCATTTATATTTTCATCATCATTTAAATCCTGCAAAACATCAAATCTATTTGACAGTTTAATTTGGTAATCTTTCTTAATTCTTTCATCAGTAAACTTTCCTGTATCAAATTTTATAACTTTTAGATTTTGTTGCTTATGATTTATCACTGAGAGTCTTTCTCTTAATTTAGCAATTACTAAATAATGGTCACTGGCACAGTCAGCACCTCTATGTGTACGAACGTCAATTATACTAGTATGCCTTCTCTTATCAATGAGAATATGATCTATGTGATTATTAGTTTTACCATCTGGAGAAGACCAGGTATATTTATGGATATCTTTATGTTTAAAAGTGGTACTTTTCACAATTAAATTCTTTGAGGTTGCAAAAGTAATCAATCTTATAAATTAAGTATAGAAATAATTTCAATTCCAATGTAATATCACCCTATAATTCTATTCTTACATCTATGTGACTCACTTTTTCTCTCAACTTCTATTATTCTTGTTTACAATAAATAATGACTGACCTAGTCTGCAAAAACTCTTCACCACTGTCTAGGTATACAACATATTTGATCACCTGTAAATTACTACCAACGCACTGAGCACCACCAAATCGTGGGGGTGGGTCTACACACCATCGGTATCGTTTTCTCATTCCAACACCACAAGTGGAAGAGCATTCTGACCAAGTACTCCAGCTGCCCCAGTTTCCATCCTCTGCAATCAAAAATAAAAATACAACCCATGTGGTCTTAAGACTGATTTTTAGCATAACAAATATAGAGGAACCTCGATTTTACATTTTTCAGTGGACCAAGCTGAGAAAACTTCAAATGCAGGAAAACATAATTTTGAGGAAATGTTTATAACATTTTGCTATGTTGCGACCATGAAAATTGAATGTATAATGCAGTAAAATGTAAAAGAAGGAACATAAAATTGGGGTTCCACTGTAATAATACAGAGTATCGAAGAATTATGTATACAACTTTGGTATGGAATATAATATTTGCTCATGAAGATAGAATTCTAAACACCATATACTGATCTGAAATAAAATGTAATTTGCACTTTTTTTCCTATTCAATATTTGAAAAATTTCCAGCACATCACCCCCACCTTCAGCCATGATCAACAAAGTGTGGGACCCGAACTCCACACCCCCTCTACACCTTCATGGCATGGTGCAAAGCACAGGGGAGCACTTTACTTTTACTTTTTTTACCAGTTGAGGGAGGGGAATCTAGTATCTCCTCTTTAAGCATCATGATGATATATAAATTGTATATATATAAATTCTTCCCCAAGTGCCAAAAATTGACAACAAGAGAGGAAATTCCCCTCCCCTTCCTTAAAATATCACCCTGACTGTATGCATCACTAACTTGGACTTATTCCAAAGTTCATTGAAGGGACATGTTCAGTGTTACTGTCCTTACTTTAAATTCTAAATACAGTACAGGTAGGCTATACATGCATAAAATACACTTTAAAACACTTTTTTGATTTTCAAAAAAAGCAATGTTTATAACATACCAAAATACAGGGTGTCCGGCTTAAAAGTATAATAAAAGAAAAAATAATAACTTGAGAAGTAATTGAGATATTTATTGGCGGTTTTCTTCTACAAGTATGTTAACTCAAAATGTTTTTTTACATACCTAATACACCTCGATATGTGCACCATTAGTGGCGCGACAGACATCTAATCTGTATTCCACTTCTCTCCAAGTGTTTTGCAGTATTGCAGGCGTAACATTAGCGATAGCTGCACGAATGCGATGGTGTAGATCTCGTAGATCACGAACTGGTGTCTGGTACACTTGATTCTTGATAAACCCCCACAGAAAAAAATCAAGTGGCGTAATGTCTGGGCTTCTAGAGGGCCAAGCAATCCATGGACTACCTCTCCCAATCCAGCGATCTGGGAACTCATGATCCAAGAAATCCCTCACAATGTTCGCAAAATGGCATGGTGCGCCATCTTGTTGAAAGATCACTTCACGAGGAAGTTGTGGCACAACATACAGCTCCAACATGTCGATGTACATTCTTGCATTAACTGTAGGCTCCGCGAAGAAGAATGGGCCTATAACCCTGTCCTTCAACAATCCACACCACACAGTCACTTTTGGAGAGTCACGTTCCCACTCCATCACTACGTGGGGGGGTTCACTTCCCCATATGCGGCAATTGTGCGTGTTTACCTTGCCGGAAGTGTGAAATGTAGCCTCGTCCGAGAAACAGATGAAATCGAGGAATGCCTCGTTTTCATCAATTTTTGCCAGAATTGTTTCCGCGAAGTTCTTCCGTCGTGGCGTGTCCTCGGGCTTGATTTTGTGACGAAGCTGCATTTTGTACGCCCGTAGGCGCAACCTTTTATGGACGACATCGTGTACTGTCGAACGAGGTAACTGTAACTGCCTACTTGCTTGTCGGATTGACTTACGAGGGCTCTGCTGGAAGGAGGCTCGGATTAATTCAACAGTAGCCTCTGGAACTGCGTGCTTGGCATGGCGGCCCGACATCGAAAGCAAACTTCCAGTTTCCCGAAGCTGCTTGTCCCACTTCTTGATTGAAATGTAACTAGGAACATCGTCGGTTGGTCGCAGTCCATATTCAAGCCGAAAACGACGTTGCACCAGTGTAACAGACTTTAATTCCGCGAGAGAAAGCACACAGAACACCTTCTGCTGTGGAGTCCACATGGCTACTGACGCGCGCGTTTACGTGAACAAAGCAGTTACGTGCAGTTACGCGCATGCGCACGCGGTACCAACTGCCACAAGCATACGTAAAAAAAACATTTTGAGTTAACATACTTGTAGAAGGAAACCGCCAATAAATATCTCAATTACGTCTCAAGTTATTAATTTTTATTTTATTATACTTTTAAGCCAGACACGCTGTATAATCAAACCCAACATAAACTTAGATGCCTGCTACTGCTACCATTTCATCTCTCCATCTTATGTGTGGGTTGAGACTGATAACCCTATTTGATGCTGAAAGCTTAACATGAATCTTTAATGGCCTTAAGTGTAAAGGATATCTCCCCCCCCCCTCTCTAAAAATAAACAATACCCCTACCGCTTTCTCCTTGCCCTGTAAAACTAAACATGATTATTCAATGAACATATCATATGGCAGCTAAAAATAATTGCAGTATACATGTAAAGTACTCAGATAACAGTTTTGTACAGGGTGTACCAGAAATTATAGCACAAACTGAAACAGTGAAAAGTACACAATAGTAGAAGCAAACAAGCCTCAGTAAAAATGGGGTCACAAATGAACCATTTGCGAGATAATTGTGAATGTATGGTTACAATCCACCACTGATTTCAACACTACATGCGGAGACGACTACAGTCCAGATGCAAGGGCAACATTTTGACCACCTCTTGTAACAGGTACGAGTGTAATTGTAACTGTAGCATGTAACATGTTGTACAATAGTCTTATTTCTCTTGTAGTCTACGGTTATTACAAACATAAAAACACAGTTTTTCGTTGTGACGTTTCAGGAGAACACACGCTCCCTTCATCAGACATTTATCAATTGAGTCAAACTAAAAATAAATGTCTCATGAAGGGAGTGTGTGTTCTCCTGAATGTCACAACGAAAAACTGTGTTTTTATGCTTGTAATAACCATAGACTACAAGAGAAATAATTCTAGAATGCAAACAATATGTACATGCTTGCATTCTACTATCATGTACATTTCACCGATTATGTTTGCACCATAATACACTGGTCTACAATTGCTAAGGAACAAACACATATTGACTCATATCTTTTTCATACATAACTCCGTGTCAGTTTGTTGCCAGAAACAGACCGGTAGAGGGCAGCAAGGAATCGTTGCACCCATTCAGAAAGGATCGTGTGCGCTTGGAGCATCCTTATCAGGAAAAGACTGCAGTGCTGTGGCAGGAGGTGGTACCCATGGAAGACAGTCAAACACGGTAGAGGCCGTTGGCAGTGCAATACTGGTGTGCAACAGAAGAAGCGTGTAAGGAAGATGGCGAGAAGAGTACATTTAAGTGATTACGAACGGGGGCAGAGTGGTTGGTCAGCTGGAGTCAGGGCGAAGTGTCACTGAAGTGGCACGTGTTATGGGGGTATCGAATAGTGTCATTTCCCGACCTCAGAAAGCTACTCGTACCAGAGGAACAGCTTTGCGTATGCATGGTGAAGGTTGTGGAAGGTGTACAACTGCTCGCCAGGATCGGTACATCGTCCAGGTGGCAAAAAGGAATTGATCTGCCACTCTAGCCCAAATTGCTCAAGACCTTGTTGGTGCTTCAGGTGTCCGTGTGTCCCCAAAAACCATTACACAACGACTAAATAGTGGTGGGTTGTATGCCCGGAAGCCAGTCAAGTGTGTGCCATTAAAAACAGCTCACAGCCATGCCAGATTACACTGGTGTGTGCTGCATCATAACTGAGACCAAGACAGATGGGTAAATGTGATGTTCTCCGAATGAATCGCGGTACTGTGTGACAAGTGATTCTGGACATCAAATGGTGTGTAGAGAACGTGGAACACGATATCATGCACAACACATCTGTGAATGTGACAGGTATGGGGGGCATAATGAAAAATGGGAAACACATCTTCGCCGCAGGATCCATTACTGGTGCACGGTATTCTATCGAGATCCTGGAAGGTTATGTTCGTTTTTTTCGGGGTGCAGCGGGCCCTGACTTTCTTTACATGGATGATAATGCACGTCCACACAGAACTGTCAAAGTGACAGAGACACTGGAAGGAGAAAACATCACTCGCATGGACTGGCGTGTATAGTCACTGGATCTCAATCCCATCGAACATGCGTGGGATGCTCTCGGAAGGCAGGTTGCACAAAGGAATCCCCCACTCTGGACCCTCCAGGAGCTGAAAACTGCACTTCATTAAGAATGGGACAATATACCCCTCGCGCTCATGAACACTCTCATTGATAGCGTGCCCAACAGGTGTGCAGCTTGCTGTGCAGTCCACGGTGGCCACACGCCATACTGATTTCCAGGACTCACTCTACACACGCCAAATTGTGATTCATGTGCTTTCCTAATTTTGTTTTGCTTATGCTGGTTTTGCTTTATGACGTCCCATTTCTTTGGTTGATGGGGAATCCCCGTCATCTTTTCTCAATAAATCTTAACTGATATCTGTACTTATATATTGTTCACTTGTTGCATCCAGATCACGGAGTCAAAAGTTATTGGTCAAAATGTGTTTGTTCCTTAGCAATTGTCGACCAGTGTACATTTTAAAATTAGAAATTTTTGAATTTGTGCATCCTGAATCAATATTGTTGTAACTCACCTGGACACTTGTGAGTATTGCATGCCATAACATCAACACTTAAGCCGGAACAATTTCTTCCTCCATATGCAGGGAAGGGTGCATTGCAAGAGCGTGACCGCTGTTTCACACCATTGCCACATGAGGCATTACAGTCTGTCCACTCTGACCAGGTTGACCTGGAAATATATAGCATGACCTAAGTAGGGTGTTTGTAAATCCCGCAGCAATATGCCTGCAGTGCTGATTAATATCTCTCACCTCACGAATTTCAACTGCAAGAAATGGGATATTATGCTACAGAAATTCCATATTTGTTTTCCAATTTTCACAGTATTTATCAATCTGATATTTTTAGAAAATTATGTTGTTTCCATAAATTTAGCTGTGGAATTAATCTCTTTTCAGCATAGTGCATACCTAACTGTGTGTTTCAGCCCAGAATAGTCTCAATTTCATAGTTAGGGATGAAACTTTTTTAAATTTTGACTTTGTATTTTCTTTAAACTAATATGAGAGCTCTAGTTTTAATATAGAAAGTTAGTATTGACATGCATTTTGGACAGTTATATTTTTGATATTTAGGTTGTAATTATTGTTCTTATATTTATGAAAATTATAAAGTTATGAATGTCACTTAGAAAACATAAGAAAACCCATGTTACAGATGTAATGTTTCTGTTGACAACATCAGAGGTAGGAATGGGCCGATATTAAATTTTGGTCGATACCAATAAAGTACCGATATTCTACCGATCCTATATAAAATTCAAAATGATGCACTGACCTCCTTAATAAATGTACGTTACCAAACTTATGTACGTTAACCAAACGTTTACAATGGAAAAGAAGCTGTATATTTATAAATTTACTATTAAAAAAAGTATGGTATAGAGATTATATGTTTATATCCATAAAAATTATAAGAAAATGGCACAATATTGCATTAAATTTTAAGATAGTTATAGATATATTAGATCGGTAAAATAATCGGTAATTTTAGAGATAAACTGATACACTGATATTCCTATATTGGCCGATACCGATAGAGTACCGATTAATCTGTCTCATCCCTAATCACAGGCGTAAGAAAACTTTATACAAATACATATCAAAGAGTTTCTTAAGCCAGTCTCACACGGTGGTTAAGTAGGTCCCCACTTCCTTGCCCGCCTCCGACTCGAAACTTCCATAAGATTTTTTACGTCTTTAGTTTGCGAAGGCAGCAAAAGGGGTCTCACACGATCCTTAAAATTGCATCTTTAAAAATGGCGACTGCACAAACACGGTATACCACTTCGCAAGTTTACATGCTAATAACTGCTGAAGATTTGGGAAAACAATGTTTTCTCTTAAAAGAATAAGAGAATATCATTGGCACTGTTGGAAAATGTAGCAGTGAATGTAAGTGTATAACATATGTTATTTCAAATTGATATACCACTTTATGGACACACTAGCATAAAGTTGCATTACCCGTATATTACAATAGAAGTTATATATTCTAATGAAACCCTTCTCGTACGGTTTTGAAATATATCCCCCAATACGAACTAGTCAATTAAATTCCATAAACTTCACAACATTCAAAGTGCGAAAATTGTGGTGTTTACATATATTACCATATTATATTTATATTTCATTGACACTTCTTTGCTCCTAAAATACTTATTGTGAAATTTGCTTTGAAGTCCATGAAGAACTAATTACAATTCATAACGTATATATCATTACAACACTAGCAGATTAATTTACGCGACGCTACACACAGCACAGTCTATTTGTTACAGCCGGCCAACAAACCATAGAGTATATACGTATGTGGCTGTTCAGTGTTTAGTTTACTTCAAAATAAAATAGTATTCACGTCTGTTGTTGAAGAAAAATAACAGTATCTCAGTAGGAAATTTAGAACTATTTATTTAAAACAATAATAATTAATAGACTCTTCACTCAACAAATAAAATATTCACCCCCAATCATTAAGGCCGGCTTTAGACTAAAGAATTTCCTTTAGCATTTTGCTAGCATAAATGCTATGTAAAAGCTTCCAAAAATCTTATAGCAGATAGTACTTTGCACGCAAGCATTTCATGTAACTTTATGGCTAGACTTTGCGATTACAATGTATAATATATACAGCATGAAAGGCACGTCGAGTTACACCATCTATGTTGAGTGCACTGTTTTTACATTTGAAACAACTAAAGTATTATTTCATACGTGTACAGTAAATGTAAAGTATGTATTTAAGCAGCGCCATTGTTTTGTACCTAATAACGTTTTACATGAAACGTTATTCCTCTCGGTTGAATAGTTATCAGCTTTTAAAAATGTGAAGTGATACATTGTTTACATCTCACGTGCCCGCCATTACAACTGCACTCGTGACCTAGAGGTCGCTTTTGATTGGTTATGTTTCCTACTTCAGCTGCCAGTGTGCTCCTCAATTCTGATTGGTAGTTCTATGGTATTAACGATGGATTTCTAATTTTCTAATTCTGTCGGGAACTGAATAAGAGAAAGCTCTCACACGATCGTTAAGTCACGAAGCTAGAAGTCGATGGCGAAGTGAGGACGTACCTAACTGCCGTGTGAGACTGGCTTTACAAATATATAATGCATAACGATTTAAAATTTGAGCTTTTGTTTTTACTATCACCCAATGGAAATGCATGTAAAGAGGTAGTTTTCTTTTATGATACTTACCAATGTCCATCGATTGGGCAAGGTGACTGAATGCAATAGTCATGCTGACTATCAGATCCTTGACATGGCTGGCCATCACTGGATGGCAGAGGATTGGTGCATGTTCGAAAGCGACTGCGAGTTGACTTTCCACAAGTGAGAGAACAAGATGTCCAACTGGACCATACGCTCCAGCCACCGTCTATCTAAAGTGTAACAAAAGACTTGGGATTCAGTCTGTACCAGTTTGGGTAAATACAGGTACAATGATGATACAGTTAACACCAACAGCAATACTTGAACACCATGTCCAAACTATTTACAAATGTTAATACATAACTATTCTATTGCAGTGTTATTCTGTACTAAAATCATTCATAGTTTCACATGAGATAGTTGGAATTAGAGCTGAGCTGATACCAATGTATTTGTGTCAGAAAATATCAGTTGTAATTTGATCAGCAATGGTGGTTGATACTTTTCCTGAGTCCAGGTGTCTCCTGGAGTTTGCAAAAGTACCAAGCAAAACTACCACAGAATCTGAATATCCTGGAAATTATGCATAATAGATTTAGGACTAACATTTAGGGCTTTAGTCACCAACAATAATCTTGGACATGTCACAGCCTTTTGGCTCAACAGTAAATTGAAAAATTATGGTTTTCTAAACAAGAAAAGAAATAAAATTATCCGTATTTTCAAGTAAGAGAGCTTACTTTGAATTTTATTACCTCTATGTTTTTGTTTATGTATATATTTAGTTAATTGTAATTTAATGAAAATTAATCTTTAATTGTTTATGATCATCAGTGAAATAAAAGAAGAGCACACATACAATTCTTGCATAAAGCATATTGCAATCAAATGAGTAACTGTGACTGTAGTGAGGTATAGGGTGACCAGATGTTTTGGTGTTCCAAGAGATATCCTCAGGATGCTGGTTTTTAAGCCAGAAGGGATTTTTTTAGCAATTGGATTGTATTATTGTCGGTCAATACGGTCAAAGTGTTTTTTTTTTTTGTGTAGAATGCTTCAATTTTATTTAACACTGCACAACAATGCAGCAATGCAATACTTGTAGGCTGTTGGCATACGTTACTCTCAAATACATATTACAGAGTATAAATTGAAATATAGATTAAAACATTAAAAACTCTTCCATGCTTTATTTGGTTTTCATAATGTAGATTTCCCTTTTTTCTAAATTAAATGTCGTGAACCTGCTGATGTGGTGTGGTGTAGAATTGTAGCTACTCATGAAAACATGGAATACTAAGTGCTGAAACAAAATATAAACTGAAGTGTTCCAGTCCCCCCCCCCCCCCCCTCCCCAGGGAAACTGATCAGTATAGTGATATAACTAAGTAAAAGTAGCTTTCCAAACACTGCACTACTCAACATGCATATACAGAGCATTTCCTGACATTTGCTAAGAGACTCGGCAGCAAACTGCCCGGCATCAGTGCTTGTCTCTCCCGGTGAACAGATCAGCGACAGTCGCTAGAGTCGGCTATTAAAATTACAGTTTTCATATTGGGTACTAACCTTGACTACAGAAGATGTTGAAAATGATGTCCCTCTGCTGCAACACATTCCTGGCATCTCCGAAGGAAATTGGCATTTACACGTACAAGTTCGTCTACTATAATTCTCCCGATTTTTCATACAATACTCTCTTTTAACTCACAGTTGGTGTGCGGATTGTCTTTGTATATTTTATTCCCCATTTTTCTTTCCACTTTTATTCAGAACTGACCCTGTTACTCTAAACTTTTTTACAAGGTTTAATATAAGCGACTGTCACGGACCCGTTCACTGGGAAAGACAAGCGCTGATGCCGGGCTGCTTGCCGCTGAGTCTCGTAGCGAATGTCAGGGAATGCTCTGTATTATGATATTATGGGCCTTAACAATGGCGTAGTGGTAGCATTGTCACCTTGTAATCAAGGGATCCTAGGTTTGATATCTGGTGGGGACACAAGTGGTTCGTAGGTCTAGTCCCAATTTGACTTACTGTGCATAAAGTAGACTTAAAACCAGTGGACTTAAAACCAAACATTGGCCCCAAAACTAAAATACATATATTCATTTATTGAACATTAAACCATGAAGGTGCATATAAACATTTGAAGTAATCGACTTATTATTAGTTCAACCTCATTTATTTATTCCAAGCTTATAAATATTTACTATTACACCTGTTATTCTTACCTGGCACTCAACTAAGTTACAACTTTGAAATTGAATATCGTCCCCTGGACATTCTACACTGCCACTTTCTTGTGAATTCTTGCATGTTCGGACACGTTTTTGTTTACCAAGGCCACATGTGGTGCTACAGAGGCTCCATTGTGTCCATGTACTCCATTGAGGCAACACTAAAAGAGGAAGTAGAAGAATACAGTACTCATGCATCTTTTTTTTTTGTAACTGATACTCATGCAGATCCCATGCAAACCCATTGTGGTTACTTAGTTACACACATTCTTTATGGAGCTTAATGGAACCATTCATATTCTTCAAGGAACATATGCAATTTTATATCAGATCAGTAATCACTATTAGTATTTTTTTATATTGGTAAAAGTTCCATCCACTCCTGGTATAGAAGTAAAAGTAAAGTAAAGTGTTCCCCTGTGCATAGCACCATGCCATGAAGGCGTATAGGGGGTGTGGGGGTAACGCCCCACACTTTCTTGATCCGGTCGTGAGTGGGGGTGATGTGATCAGCATCACACCCCTGACCAACTTTACCCCCCAGGGTTTCCCCCAGGTACCCATGTTATTCGACGCTGGGTGGGTGCCGGGGCCGCTTCCACCGTTAGAAAAGTTCCCGGATTTGAACCGGCCGGGAATCGAACCCGGGACCTTGAGCATGGTAGTCAGACGCGTTACCGACTGAGCCACCTTATTTCATGCTGAACACGAGGCAGGGTTGAACATAAGCACGCGTGTCAAAACAAAGATGGTAGGTGGCACCAGGGGAAGTGCTGCTTGGCGTGGTGCATCTGGGTTAGTTTGACGCGAGTCCCTGCATCACGAGGATGGATTGGTACTCCGTACCAGAACGCGTGTTCATTGTAAAGAAATATTGGATATCGGGATCATATCAGACCCTTCATCATGAATTTTGCCGTGAATTTGGATCATCGAAATCATCAATACATCATTTGGTGCACAAGTTCGAAACAACAGGAACGTTGCTTACGGGACATGGAGGCATGTGTCCACGGATGTCCGAGGAGACAATACAGAATGTGCGGCAACATCTTTTGCAGTCTCCTAAGAAGAGCCTGCATCGATTATCACAGGAGGCAGGGATGTCAAATTCAACTGTGCAAAGAGTCGTTAAAAGAGCCAAGCTGTATCCCTATCGCGTTACAGTCATCCAGGAGTTGAAGGCTACAGATTGGGAAAAGCACTTGATATATTGTCGTTGATTGCAAGGTTTGCTGCATGACAATCCAGGAATCCTAGACTATACTTGGTTCACCGATGAAGCTTGGTTCCATCTCTCCGGGTAGGTGAACTCACAGAATACCCGAGTGTGGGCCACTGAAAATCTGCGTGTGTACCACGAGACTCCACTTCATCCCTTGAAGGTGGGAGTTTGGTGTGCAATTTCCCGACAGCGTATCATTGGACCCATCTTCTTTGAAGATACAGTAAGCACACAAGTTTACTTACACATCTTCAGTGCACTTGTGAATCAGCTGGACGATGAAGAACTGTGTCGCAGTTATTTCCAACAAGACGGAGTGACATGCCATACTTCCAACATGGCCATGGCAGAAATTGAGTCCTTTTTGGTGATAGAATCATCTCCAAAGGATTGTGGCCGCCAAGATCCCCAGATTTGACACCTCCGGATTTCTTTTTATGGGGTTTCCTTAAAGGTTGTGTCTACAGAAACAAACCATGATCACTGCAAGAATTGCGAAACAACATCGAGAATGTGATTCACGAGATCACACCAGAGACTCTACATCAGACTTTTTGCAATATTGAATGCCATGTACAAACATGTCTGGACATCCAGGGAAGACACTTGCAGCACCTGATGTGATGATCATGTATTCAGCATCAAACAAAGTACGTGTATTGTGAATTCCATTCCTGGTATTTGTATACAAACAATTTCTCTAGAAGATCATGCAGCATCATTCATAACAACAAAATAGCCTTAAGTATCAACTTACATAGAACATTGACATTGAATTCAAACTCTTCTTTTCCACCCTCATTCTCAGCAACACATTTGTACTTTCCTGCATCTTCTTCAAATGCTTGAATTAAATGAAGCTGCTTCCCATCTTTAGTAATATATATTTTGTTTTCGGTGGTACTTATTAGTGAACCATCCTAAAGAAAAATAACGAACAAATTAATAAAATCATATTTAAAATCATTAATGTTAAACAGTGTTATTTATATTTCCATGTGTATGATTTATTTCACTATATTTATAGAGCATAAACAATCACTGAGAAAGTTAAGGGTTACGCACCAATTGTGCATTTATTTCAATATCGCCCGAATGGGCACTTCTACTTAAAGAATAGAACCTGCGTGTATCAAGAGTATGAATTTCCCTCCATGTTGCAAGTGCAAGCATTCTTTTATGTTGATTAGTAAGCTGGACACAATATTTTAAAAATATGAAGAATAAAATTTTTCGAAATCAACTTCAACATTAAGTTACAACTAATCAAATGGGAGTTTCAACTTTTCTGCTTGACAATCACTTCTTCAAATTGCCCTCTTCCCATTGATATCATTTTCTATTCTATCGGAAGTTTGATATTCCCAAGATAACAAATCAAATAATACTCCCATATGCCCAATGCATTTCTCCTTGCACTCTGGCAGTGTTGCCAAACCTGGAAAAAGAGCTAAATTTTACCTTAAATGGAGTTAAAACTGATTTTCAAGGAGCTAGATTTACGAAGTGCTTCCTAGAGTAATGTTAGTTGTCAAAGGGGTGGGGCTCTCTAAATTGATGACAATTTATTCTTAGTTTTCACCATCTAGATCTGGCAGCATCACCCATCTCATGGTTGTATGGAATCGAAAATAAAGGATTCCCTGATAACAATATTATGCCAATTTCACATCAACATGGTGCTATAAAAAAAAAAAGTAGCTGGGGATATAAGAGGGGGTGGGGAGGATGCAGCCAATATAACAATATCACGTCCCATGCAAAATGTATAATTGTGGCAAAAATTGGTCTATGTGGGCCAGAACCAGTGATGGTATCATAGTGAGGCACCGGGGCAGATGCCCCAGTTCACAGCCAAACGAGTACACGAAAGAGCCAGATCTGGCTCCAAGAGAGCTAAGTTGGCAACACTGACTCTGAGGGAAAAGCCAGGCGAGGACTGTTCTGCATGCCTTTAATACAGTAATACTACAGGGTGTCCCACTAGCTTTTGAACCCGAAAAAACATTATAATTTCCGAACAAACATACATAGGAAAATGAAATTCACAATACACGTACTTTGTTTGATGCTGAATACATGATCATCACATCAGGTGCTGCAAGTGTCTTCCCTGGATGTCCAGACATGTTTGTACATGGCATTCCATATTGCAAAAAGTCCGATGTAGAGTCTCTGGTGTGATCTCGTGAATCACATTCTCGATGTTGTTTCGCAATTCTTGCAGTGATCATGGTTTGTTTCTGTAGACACAACCTTTAAGGAAACCCCATAAAAAGAAATCCGGAGGTGTCAAATCTGGGGATCTTGGCGGCCACAATCCTTTGGAGATGATTCTATCACCAAAAAGGACTCAATTTCTGCCATGGCCATGTTGGAAGTATGGCATGTCACTCCGTCTTGTTGGAAATAACTGCGACACAGTTCTTCATCGTCCAGCTGATTCACAAGTGCACTGAAGATGTGTAAGTAAACTTGTGTGCTTACTGTATCTTCAAAGAAGATGGGTCCAATGATAAGCTGTCGGGAAATTGCACACCAAACTCCCACCTTCAAGGGATGAAGTGGAGTCTCGTGGTACACACGCAGATTTTCAGTGGCCCACACTCGGGTATTCTGTGAGTTCACCTACCCGGAGAGATGGAACCAAGCTTCATCGGTGAACCAAGTATAGTCTAGGATTCCTGGATTGTCATGCAGCAAACCTTGCAATCAACGACAATATATCAAGTGCTTTTCCCAATCTGTAGCCTTCAACTCCTGGATGACTGTAACGCGATAGGGATACAGCTTGGCTCTTTTAACGACTCTTTGCACAGTTGAATTTGACATCCCTGCCTCCTGTGATAATCGATGCAGGCTCTTCTTAGGAGACTGCAAAAGATGTTGCCGCACATTCTGTATTGTCTCCTCGGACATCCGTGGACACATGCCTCCATGTCCCGTAAGCAACGTTCCTGTTGTTTCGAACTTGTGCACCAAATGATGTATTGATGATTTCGATGATCCAAATTCACGGCAAAATTCATGATGAAGGGTCTGATACGATCCCGATATCCAATATTTCTTTACAATGAACACGCGTTCTGGTACGGAGTACCAATCCATCCTCGTGATGCAGGGACTCGCGTCAAACTAACCTAGATGCACCATGCCAAGCAGCACTTCCCCTGGTGCCACCTACCATCTTTGTTTTGACACGCGTGCTTATGTTCAACCCTGCCTCGTGTTCAGCATGAAATAAGGTACGTGTATTGTGAATTTCATTTTCCTATGTATGTTTGTTCGGAAATTATAACGTTTTTTTCGGGTTCGAAAGCTAGTGGGACACCCATTATATTCCTTGCAAAAAGGAGGTTTTAAATCAATGTATAAATTAATTTGATTTATGTTTCAAAGAGAATTAATATATATATAATATGTAGCCTACAAACACTAGGACCGAGTTGATGCCACATTGAACTAATACCAATACTTGTGCTTTCACCGATTCCTGGCAATACAGAGAGTTGAAAAATTGTAATGATTTAAAATAGTTCAGAATAATTACAAATTTTAATGTATGATTTTTCCATTGGTACTATACCATAGCAATCTACCATAATAGTCATAATTTCACATGAGATAATTACAAAATCCATTTTCCCATAATGCTGTTGCAAAAATTATGAAAACGTATTGTGCATAATTTCTAGGATATTTATAAATTCCACAAAAGTGTCACAAGGCAATTTTGCAGATTCTGGAAGACGCGTAGACCCCAGAGATATACTGGCCGGTATCCGTATCTAATACTTTCTGATACTTATACTGCTAATATCAGCCAACCATGGACGTCTGGAAGGTGGAGGGTAAGGGGGGGAGGGTGATGCCCCCCTGGAAAATGAATATCCACCTAAAAATTATATATTTCACATAATTTCATTTCGGTCACAGTAATTTATGTTAATTGTTATAAATTTGTTGAAGAAACATGATAATTTCAGACTGAAATAGTGTTTTTTTGAGGGGGTATCACTATTTTGAAGAAAAATATCACTCCTTTGCCCCCTTGGGAAAAAAATTACTTTGCTTGCCCCTCCTTGGATAAAATCCTGCTGACATCTATTCAGCCAACATATATACATTGGTACGTAGTAGCTCATAGCAGCTTAGAACCTATTTTAGAATTTTTAGAGCCTATCTTAGGAAGCTAAAAGCACACTTTTTAGAACCCAAAAAATCTGAGATCTAATTATGACAATCACTACAAAGCAAAATGAATGTTTTTAATCTATAAAAGGTACTCATGTTGGCATGTCGTAAGGTTTCTATGTTTCGCCAAGGCCACTTGGCTACTTCAGGAATAACTTTGCGACAGGTGTAAATGTTGGTGAGCACAGCATTAAAGTATATAGTTAGGTGTTCATAGGGAGGTTAAAATGTACTAGCCACACTTCTGTAGAGACAACACATGTGGTCCTACAATCATTTTAACCTCCCTACAGATAACCACTTTTAGTTTTAACTCTGCAGTCTCCAACATGTAAGCACTTCTGTTGCAAAATTATCCCTGAAAAATAAGCTTAAAACATGCCTAGGTGAATTGTAATTGCAATTGTAAACTTTGAATATTGAATACTTTTGTTATGTTACCATATTTGAATATGGCACGAGCCAAGCTTTAATTCTTAATCTAGTGAAGAAAGTTGGTGGCAGTGTTCACATTTCTGGTGCATAGATTAATCAAATCCACTATGAAATAAACACCAATTGTAGAAAATTTAATTTACTTTTATGTTCTGAAACACATTTTTTTCAAGGTCCCATAAATTAGTATTTTCATGTGTTGAAAATATAAATTTAACTGCCTTGTGTGTTCTGATGCTACCACATAACATATTCTAGGATAATATTAATTACCTTATATTGGATATCCACTGGTATCACAGGGTAGGCACACCACATCCAATAAATTGATCCATTGGATGTGTGGTAGGAGTGCCTGAATAAGAACAGGAGTGTGTATCAGTGGAAGTATATCACAGGGAACACAAAAGTTCCAATGTTTTGTACACAAAACTGGCTCGTTTTCTTGTTTGATCATTGGTTCTCAAAGCTCATTGTGGTTTTATCACAGTGTCATACATGATAAATAAAGTTCAGTTGGTTCAATAATGAAATTCTGCAAGAACCAGGGACATGCACAAAAAATATATTAATTTTTGTATTTTAGTGCATCTACACTATTAATATACTACAAGACCTGCCAGTATTAATGCTTAATAAAATTTGCATTTTAACAGTACTAAGTGTATCCTTCCATATACATCACTCCTGATCTTTATATAAATTGTGGACATCCCTGGTCAGTGCACTTGTACAACAATACTATTATCTTAGAACATACACTACTGTTTATCATATCCTACACACATCAAGCATCAAGAAGGAAATTAGTGAATCATGTATACATGTTTCATAGAAGTGCCAAGTTTTTATTAAAATAAAATGAACCTGGAAATTCAGAAAATTTGCAGCCTATATAAACGCGAAGTGAATATGAATGTGGAATGTCCAGAATAACAGGTATTTTCTTTTTCTCTCTATCTCTCATAAACACACATATGTAGTTTGCAGCTGAAAGGCTAGTAGGAAAATAATGGGGTAAGAGAGAAAATTATACATCAATAGTTACATACACTATATAGCCAAAAGTCACCGGACACCCAGTGCTGTTCATTCAAAAGACACCAGCCAGGTAACTAATAAAGTGTCAGATCTCTTTTTGCTATTATTACAGCATTTACTCTTCGGGGCAGACTTTCCACGAAGTTCTGGTATATTGCTGGTGGAATTTTTTTCCTATTCGTCCTGTAGCCTTGTGAATAGTTCATAATGGTTTTCGATCGAGTGGGTCTGGCACGCAACCGATGCTCCAGTTCATCCCAAAAATGTTCTATGGAGTTCCAGTCGGGGCTTTGAGCAGGCCAGCTAAGCACATCCACCTGACTGTTATGACCGATTTTACAAGTACAGTCTTACTTCACACTTCCCAAAGATTTTTTGTTCTCTGAGAAATGACCCGGATGTCTCTTACGAACCAGCATTCTTTCTCATGAGACCAAGCATACGATCAATCAGCATCTCCACTCTCTGACATGGGAAAAAGTGTGGTCCCGCATTGAACTCTAATCAACAAGTCTACATTTCGCTCTTGTCACCATAAATTCGTACTTGGCAGATGGTTGAAGACTGAAACAAAAAACTGAGGGCAAGGGAGTGCCATTAGCTAGGACTTTCCAGAAAATTTAATGTTTACATCTCTTGACGCATTGGTGACAGCAGACAAATTGGAATCTTGAACTCTTGACTTCGCTCTAAAAGCTGTAAGAAATTTGTCATCACATACGAAACATTAAAACAACTGAGAAAGTTATTAACCAAACTCCAATGTCAACAGTGAAGTACCCGTAACAATTTACGACAAGTCTAAATTAAATTAAACCAAATACATTTTGGCCGGGAGGTCGCCAAGTGATGGTGTGAATGCAGTAGAAACATGGGGGTGTGGTTAAAACTCACGGACAAATAGGAAGAAAGGACAATTCTGCCTGAAGCAGGAAGATGCAAGACACTCGGAGAGTGGAAGAAAGTGTTATAGACAGGTCCGATACAACACTACAAGCCTCCGGTAAAGAAACGTTTCGCTCTGACAGTTCCGGTACATTGCTCCAACCCTCCAGTAGAGAAAAAACTTTGCTCCGACAGTTTTCTGGGAAGTGCTTCAATAGGCTAGTCAGAAGAAGTTAATTTTCTCACACGAGAAACAATCAGTCCATTTCAAGTGTCCCGAAAGATGTAAATAGAAACAGTCTTCGCTCATTGAACTTAACAGTAAATTTGATTATGTGATTCAAAGTTAACACGCGGTACTCCATGAGGAAATTGTGTTTGGTAGGACAGTGTATAGTTGTGGCTTGTGACTTTCACGTGTTTCCTTCCGGTGGTGACTGGGTAAAAAGCGCGATGCGCTACTCTTTTATTTTGTCATGGGTGTAAGTGATGAAAGGCGAGCAGTTGTAAGTGTGTGGTATTATATATAAAATTTTCTTCTACCATCAAACAGGTGTCTTGATTTCTTTAATTTGCAACATTGAATTACATATACTTGGCTTGTGATCGATGACCAACGAATAGAAAATGTACCTATCCGTTGGCCGAATTCCTGGGCCATGAAAATCTAAAAACCTGCATCCCACACGTTGGTGTATTCTGGTAATTATGTTTTGTGTTCAGTTTGATTAAGTAACCAACATCCAGTTTAAACGAATTTGAACCCCTATTTTGTTTATACTGTCATCAAACCACGATGCAATGGACCCTGCTTTATGGACAGGGGTATTATCGTGCTGATAGAGAAAAGGGTCCATTCCAAACTGTTGCTAGTGTGAGCAGCATGCTATCGTCTAAAATGTCTCCATAAACACCACTGTGCACGTTGCCATTGACCAAAACTAATGGCCCAAGACCAAACTAGGAAAAACAGTCCCAGACCATGTCACAAACCCTTGGGTGTCCAGTGACTTTTGGCTTTATAGTGTATACCTATAAGAAACTCCACTTTCTGTAAGAAGTATGTGTATCTGTTGATCTAATTTTCTCTCTAACACAATTTTTCCTAATAGCCCTTCACCTAATTAAGAGCCACCAGCTGCCACTGTTGTTCGTGTTTTTTCTTTTTCCCAGAAAAAAATGAAGGATGTCAATTTCAATGGAAAGTTGCACTGACATGTTTGATAACCCCCACCTCCCTCATTGCAATGCACATGGTGTGAAAACAGAACAATTCCATGTGTTGCAATAATTGAATTTTATCCTGAGAAGATGCATAATCACGCATTTCATTGTAACAAAACATCCCATACAACAGAAAAAAACCACAGACAATCTAATACAATGAACTGCCAGAAATGATGTAATTTTCTCCTGTGTGTTTCCAAAGTACCACTAAAATCTCTATGTTCAAATCCTGGTGTGGGCATTATCAGTTTCATCTAATCATGACTTATCTTCATCGTCGTGATTGGCCAAAAATATCAGAAAAACAATATAAAATAACAAAACGACGAATACAAAAGTAGCAAACCCTAATTTTGATTCATTATAACATATAAACTGTAAGAGATATTTACATGGTTTTCTACATTGTGAAATGTCACCTATTGGAATATTTTTAATACTTTTGATCGCAAGTTTACTTCATACAGAAAGTTCCAGAAATTAATGAATGGTTCAAGTCAGAATGAACTTTGTTTTCACAAATGCTAATATTAAAGTAATTTCAATTTCAGTAACCGAGAAAGTACTGAGAAAAAATGAAGATATTTTAATATTTTTAGTAGGTCTAACTCCACACTAAAATAAACTCTAATTTCAGAATTATAGCTTTCCTGGTGATGTGATTCAAACAAGTGTTCTTGGATTATCAGCCAGGTTAAGTCAATGTTACTGTTCAACGTTTCGAGCACATACATTGCTCTCGTTAGCAGGGTATGTTGAATTGGAGAACAGTGCAAAGTTATATATGTGAGTGTGGAGGGAGCAGAGCTTATGTTCTGTGCTGTGATTGGCTCGTTCTGGATGCTAGTGTTTTATTGGCATATGTTGTGCTTTTGTGGAGAAGTCAGTTCCATACTGTGCATAAAGTGGACTTAAAACACCAACTCAATCAATCAATCCAATTCAACATACCCTGATGACGAGAGCAATGTATGCACTCAAAACGTTGGACACTAACACCAACTTAGCCTGGCTGGTAACTCAAGAACACTTGTTCGAAACCCTACTTTCATACTTGAATTCAGCATAAATACCTGGAAATGCCCTAATACAATCTGTTTAACAATTAAGTTACTTATGCTGTTTTATTTTTGAAAATGTAACTACAAGACATGTTCCAAAATATAAAAGTGAATAATCTATATATGCTCTAACCTTGTGCCACGTGATGTTTGGATGTGGAGTTCCCACTATGGGACAAATTAGTATTAACCCTCTGTGCTCTTTCACGGTGTATGTGTTCGCAGCATCCGCTTCATCATTTATGTGAGGTGGTTCTGAAATCATAGGAAGCAAGTACCAAATAATAAAATCATTATAAGTACTTGAACTAATATTTTACATAATATTGAAAGTATTTCACTTAGGTAGAGTTTTTTGTCACCCTGTTTAATAACATGTGTGCCGAAAAAGTACAGTGATGATTTTTTATGGTAAATAATATAAGTGACGTAAATGAGAACAAAGATCCACCAATAAGAGATAGTTACTGTGTATAGGACAATAATTATAGAAACTGTGTAAATGTATATCATTTAAATGTTCAGGGTATATCAGGTAAAACACTAAATTTGGATCTTCTCATAAAAGAAGAAACTGAAATGGTAGACGTTCTATGCATTACATGCTCTCAAAAGATGTAATCAAATTTGCACAAATTTACAATTATCAATTAATAAGCTTCTCCAGTAGATCAATGATTAGGCGAGGAGGTACCTGCATATTTGTTAAACAAGGTGTAAGAGTGAAATAAATTATCCCAAAAAGACTAGAAGCAATTGAAAAACACTTTGAATTCAGCGTCATATATCTCCTTGACCTCAAAATCTTGGTTATCTGTTGCTATAGAACACCAGATGGAGATTATGCAACTTTTATACAAAAAAATCGCAATGCTTTTGGATGAACTAAAATTGCTAGAATCAGAAATTATAATATGTGGGGATTTGAACATTGACTTCCTACAAGACACAGGGCATAAGGTACACTTTGTGACGACACTAAACACATATGGCCTCAAACAGTGACGTGCACTGAGGAGTAGCTAGTCTAGCAGAGATAGATTAATCAATCTCACATCTATAATTTTTTTCAAATCACAATATTTATTGTCTTGTTAAAGCCACAGTTCATATGCAAGGCATCCTTTTTCACGCGCTTCTCATCCCTCGGTGTGATCTGCGGACACAACTGGCCTAGCTCGCTCTTCTTCCGCCTTAGCAGTTCCAGGTAGAAACGGGTTTCCAAATGAAAAGGGAAGATTTCTGCCTCTACCTCCCTTGCCCCCTCACCCCCGCTGCAATGGTTGAGAGACCGTGCATTCAGGTCCCTCAGTCTATCTCCTATAGGACTGATAGGGGATTGGTTCCCATTCGATTTCTTTGTAAATCCTCTAAAGAACTCAAGGAAAAATTTTCTGCAGTACTTATGTTCTCTGTATTTACACAACATTTTACACGTTGTACAATATGTATGTATAATATGGGATGTAGTTTTATTATTTATGAAATGGGAACGTGTTATGTGCAGACAATAATGTTATGCTTTCTTTATTTTTTACTTTGTTTTATTTTCCAGGAACTCCGACCTGGGCATTGGTGTTCTTTGTGTTTGTCCCTTCATTAATTTATCGTATCATCTTCGCAATTAACCAAATGTGAGAAAAAACACTCAAAGAATACCCATATCAAGCCGAGATTCGAACCCAGGATCTCTCGCTTAGTAGTCAAATCAAATCTTTTTTTATTTTCAAATGGGGGTGGGGGTTACGTGTACTTTTTTTAGTACTCATTCATCATTTTGCAAATCTTTTCCTGTTATTTACGTTCTATTTTTAGGAATACTGAGTCCTGAAGGGGGGAGGTGTATGAGCCACACTAACGCCCCCTCCCCTTGAGCACATCACTGATTGCTACCCCATGTGTCAACGTCACCGCACGTCACTGGCCTCAAACAAGTTATCAACTCACGAATAACACCAAACTCAGTTTCATTGATAGACCACATGATCATCAACAGAGAAGCAAAAAAGTACAGTGTAAAAATGTAAGTGTACATTATTACGATCATGAAGCACAATTTCTTTCACTAGAGTGTAGAAACAAAAAAATATCTGAGTCAAAAGCAACAAAGAAAATACAAGAAAGATTATACACAAAGGAGACAATTGATATATTCATGCAGAAACTAGGGGAAAAAAGGTGGGATGCCATTTATCAACTACCCTGCACAAATAAGAAATTCAATGTCCTCCTAAATAAAATTTGCCTACTCCACAATGAATGCTTTCCTGTAAAACAAGTAAATATAAGAAATAAAGAAAAATCCTGGATAACAAATGGAATGAAAATATCTAGCAGAAAAATAAAATTACGTCATGCAAAAGTAAAGTAAATAATGACCCAAATTTTATAGCCTATTACAAAAAGTATAAGAAAACATATCAATTAGTATTAAAACAGGCAAAAATCAGACATAATGACATAAGGATACAAACTTCAGATAACAAATGCAAAGCCATGTGGGATATAATCCAAAGTGTAACATGTCCACACTCAAACAGAAGAAAAGACATAACATTAAATGTAAAAGGCAAAGAAATAACTAATCCATACGATGTAGCAAATGATTCAACACTCAGTACCATGTGCTGGCCATGTGTGTAATATATGTAAGTGTAACATACTAAAAGAACGTTTAAAAATCTGAAACCATATTAAATTTATTCACAAAATAGTGTGTAACAGTATTTATGGCCAGACTAGGTATATCTATGAATGTCTGGTATACATAAAAAAAAATATTTGTACTTTTGAAACCAATGAAGATATTCATAACTTGAAAACGAGAAATAAAGATAAAATTCGAATGAAGACCGTCTTACTCTCTACAAGAAGGGACCTAAAAACTCAGCAGTTGACCTGTATAACAAGTTAGAGTTAAGACACTTAACCAAAAGTGGAAAGGTTTAAAAATAAAATCGAAACCATGCTAATTAAACCTTCATTTTACAGCATATAAGAATATACAGATGCAACACTCATCTTTTGAATGAATACAGACATATGTATTGGACAGAGTGTGAAGGACTCAAGGTCTTGTGTATGTGTAATCAGAATAAATGTTAAAAGGTATGGTTAGTTACCATACATGCAGAGCTTGCTGTTGAGTGTTGTACATCAAACTGAAATTGTTAAGTATAATATCTTTATATGCAAGGGTTATAATGCACCAATATATGTGTGTGTATCTTATGTTAAAATTACCAAACTTTAATATCATGTATTTCTATTTGACATGTCCTATACTACAAATGTACCTACTTGTCCAAAATTTTAGTCCTTGGATGCAAATAAATCATGTCATATCATATCATTGGATCATAAACATTGAAAAAAAAAAGAAAAAGAACAGTCTGAAAGTACAAATTTCAACTGATTTGAGCAAATGGTTTATCTTAAATTTATAGGAGTGTTTTACAAAATTAACTTAGAAATCTTATATTGCAGAACTTGCAAGAATTCACTCTTTACTCAAATATGGAATAACTGAATGAAACTTGCAAAAACAAGAATAATAATTTCTTCACCTCTGTCACTCACTGGCACCATTCACAAAAGGCTGTTGATTGACTTTCTATGAAATCTACAACAGCTTTTTGAATACAGTAGCAATTCATCTGTCCCATTTATAAAATGTATATGTTTTGTGAAAATTATTGCATTATAAGTTCACACTGAAGTCATACATCACTTGAATTAACTGCAACCTTTTCATGTTTTAGCAGCAGGACACTCTGTATAAGCCTGTATTCAATTGGTTCATTTTAAAGTAAGTCACTTGTCATTTTGGTTTGAAGTCTCCCTAAATAAAAGTTTTCAAGTTTTAATTACAGGCTAGTAGATTGATAAATTAGCACAATAAAAACTATATATATTTACCAACAATCTCAACTTCATACATCATTTCTGCTGCTCCAGCTATGTTTGTTGCAACACAAATATATTGTCCACTATGTTCTTTAGTTACTTCTGGTATCATCTGCAAATATGAGCATATTGATACATAATAAGAAACGCAAAATTAATAAAGGTATTTTTTAATAATATGCATGTGAGAGTTAGTGTGTGTATACTTTATGTACAATCATGGGTATGTAACAATCTTATTGGATGTCAAAAGGTCATTATAACATGTTAGTAAGTGCCCATGACTGTGCATGTATGAAATGATATCCCCCCCTTGTCCCCCACACACACAAATAAAAAAAAAGAAAAGATGCCAGAAAGTTGGATAAATAAATATGAAAGGAGACAGTAAAGACCACACAAAATGAAAGTTTCTCTATTATGCAACCTGTGTTTTGAAAAACCTGTGTTCATTTTTTGTCATGGAAATAATTATAACATTTACTGACCTTGATCGGGCCTCTCTGATGGCATAGTGGTAATTTCTTTGTTCTCAAAAGATGCCAGGTTCGGTACCTGGTGGGGGCACATAGTAGTTCTGATTCCACTTTAGACTGTTGGACCAGTCCTGATTAGCCTATCTGTGCAGAAAGTGGACTTAATAACAAACCATCTTCAATCAAGGAAAAATCTCTGAATTTTAGAGAGAAATTGTAGTCATGACGTTTATGTTGTGATCCTTCACATATTACTTTCTCACACATCAATTTCTTGGATTAAATGGTGGAATAAGAAAACACCAAGTTCCAGCCTGGTTTCTGCATTTTAGACTCAATTTTTAGAGATTTTTCTTTCTTTCTGTGATTTATCAATTTCCAGGGAGATTTCACTAACATATTTGTCTACCCTTATGATATAATATGATTATTGTTATTATTAATTCTTGCTAC
Source organism: Lepisma saccharinum (assembly GCF_977018435.1). Taxonomy (NCBI): domain Eukaryota; kingdom Metazoa; phylum Arthropoda; class Insecta; order Zygentoma; family Lepismatidae; genus Lepisma; species Lepisma saccharinum. Next base: position 42,767,617 of record NC_139251.1, read on the forward strand.
ATGTACCAGTATCTGGCTGGAGTTCTCCAAGTGAATTTCAGGCATTGTATCTTCAGACGGCTGCATTCCATCTTTCAACCACATGACGGCTGGGTTGGGGTGCCCAGAAGCATTACAAGTCAGTTTCAGCATATTATGCATCACTGTCTTCTGTTTCAGAACTGGCTCTCTGCTTCTAGTTTCAATATGTGGAGGAACTGAAAAAAAAATGTCAAGTATTAACACTGATAGTAAAAAACATCTCACGTCATGTGCCGGCAACATACTTGTTAAAATCAACACAAAGTGCACAAACAGCACAATAAAAAAACTCTTTAAAATTTGTTTTGAGCTTTCGATTCGATATCAGAATCATCAGGGCCAATCAAATGTAACATTAACAGGATTAACATTCTGTTTGTTTATTCCATAATATGACATATAATATGACGCTCATCTTATTCAGGGACACAGTTAATCACTGAGACTAGGGTTAAGACCATACACGATACCACTGTATAGGTACCAGTGGAATCAATATTAAAAAGTACTGGTTTGAATTTAATCATCAATACTGGCTGAAAGCTTTCCAGAATATATGTCTTACAGCAGCAGCAGAACACCAAATGGTATTTCCTTGGAATCTAAATAATGCATTACTTAATTCATTTTACACCAACATGGTGTGGCAAAAGTAAATATCTTGAATGATTGACTGTCTTTTATGTTATGGGCTCATCAGCAATTTTGCCCATCACACAATAGGGGGATTTATTTATTTGTGTATTTATTTATTTATCACCTATAACAGAGCTCTGTCTTCAATTACAATAGGTGTACATAGAGTGAAAAAAATATTCAAAAATTACAATTACAACGATACAAAACAATAGAAGAAGAAAGAAAGAGAAACATAACTACACTAATCATTGCGTAAAGAATACTAGCACAAATTTTATACAGGACATAAATCTAATAAATGATATTTACAGAAGTATATCAAGGTACATATCTATATGAAGACATTCATAACTATACACATATATATACTCATATATAAGCACATATACATACATACGGATATAATTATATTAACAAACATACCCATGTACAGAGAAACATATATAATTCTTAGGAATTTAATTTGTTCATAATGATCTTTTAAGGACAGACAGGAACTGCTTGAATGCCATAGCGAAATCCAAGTCTCGACCATTTCTGACTATTTCATTGTGCTTAATACGTAGACTTAGAATAGTTGAATTCTGGTGAACTGTTGAGTGGGATTTGCTGTAATAAAAAAGGATGCCTTAACTGTAACATATCCTTCTTAGCTTTAACATTTAATGTTTGGAGGAAACTTAAACTGTCAACTAGCCCATAAGGGATAAGCCCTTTACCTGAAATAAAACTGAGAACAGACCATAACAAGAAAACAAAATATGCTTGTTAAAAACTTCCTCACTGAATTGTCATGGTCAGATCCCAACTTTGGGACATTATAATTACTTATAATCTTTATTTCCTCTGGAATTGGCATTCTGGGGACTGATCCATTAATTTATTCTAAAATTCTTGTGTGGAATTAACTGACAATCTAAAAATATATCTATAGATGAGGCTTCATGTTTTCATGTTATAAGTAATCACACTTAGGGTTGCATGTTTGAAATGTTCTCAGAACTTAACCAGTAACACTCGTAAAAGAGCATGTCAGAAGAAATGTATCTGTAGGAATGTGACCCAAATCTCTTCGGTGTGACATTCTCAAACATCAATTAGTAATATGGAAAGCAGACATTTTAAAACTTCCAAAACTTCATGCTGTACATAATAAAAATAATGTACTCTGTTTATCACAATATAATTACCTAGCACATCCAGTTCAAAGCTTTTTGATACATTTCCTGCATCATTTTTCGCAATACACATGTAGCTTCCAGAATGTTCTGCTTTGCTTTGCTGAATATAAAAATGTTGACCTTGAGAAGAGAGAGTTTCATCCAACAAGGTGTCACCTTTCATCCAATAAATGGATGGTGCAGGACTTCCCACAGCAGGGCACGATAATATGATTGGAAGTCCTTCCAAAGACTCAATCAGTTCTGGTTCTCGCCAGCCAGAAAGAGACGGAGGAACTGAAATATGATATACCCAATTGAAAAACTGAATATTTAAGTGTTTTTTTTTTGTTAGAGATGGACCAATATGAAATTTTTACAATACTGAAAAACTATCGATAAAAGACTGACTGATACTAATAACCAGGGAACGGATTTATATGTAAATACATATTTATGTATGAAGCTGAAATCAGTTACATTTTGTATTATCTTTGCACTTCATGGCATGTAGACTCAAAATATTTCCATATATCCCCAAGTAATCAAAAGTGGTTGGCCCAACGTTGGGCCAACCACACTGATAATGGTTGGGCATGGTTGGCCCAACGTATGGACATAACATTGGGCAACGGTATTCTTTACCGTGGTTCCAATGTTGGCCCAACATGTGGTTCTTTACGTTGTGCCAACGTGCGGTTTTTATGTTGGACCAACATGTGGTTTTACGTTGGGCCAACATACTGAAAATAAAGAATGGATAGGTTTGTGTTCTGATATATACATAATTTATTGTGAGGCCAAATGTCAACTATAGTACAAATTATTTATGAAAAAAAATACACAGCACTTTCTCAGTCACATGGTATCATTGTTTTCAAGGCACCATACCTTCAAGAGGTAGCACAAAAACCTTCTAGAGTTTCCTTAGTTTTCCACGTTTCATGGAATTTAGTCTGCACATAACATTCTTTAACCACCTTCACGAGAATACCTGTAAGAATGTTCTTGTTCTACTACAGCTAAAGAGACTAACAATAAATAATTACCAACACATCTTTCATCCAAGGTGGCTGACAAACGACTGGTGAGTGGCTGCAAGTTAAAAATAGCTTCTATTTTCATTAAAAATATATTTGCAGTATGTGCTATGACTGAGATATTTGGAAAAAAAAACACTGTTACATGTCATTTATTTAATTCTAGAATTTACAACATACTCTTGAAAGTTGTCTTAACATGAGAAAGTTGTTTATAAAACTGATTTTGACTCACTTTTTCATGGTTGGGCAAATGTGGGCAACCACTGTTGGCCCAACATAAGACCAATGTCAATTTTCCAACCAACGTAAAGCCAACCTTTCCCACGTACAAACTGACATTGGGCCAATGGTTGTGGTTACTTGGGTCAGGACATATCTCAACATATACTCCATATTTGTACAATAACTGATAAAGTCCAAAGTGACATTAAGGGAAACAAAAATTTATACCATTTCTTTTACCATCCAATTGCGTTAATTAGAAGTTTTATGTCACCTCCCAATTGTTTGCTTTTGCTTTTGTAAAACTCTTGAAATTTCTGTTTATTTACAATTGTTGTCAACAATAGAGATTGAGGGCTCCAGCATCGGCTTCTGGTTGATACAAATGTTATTTTGGCAACGTTGGAAGAGAGTCCAAAGTTGATAACTCCACCCTTGCTGCTAGTTGTGAGTCCGACAGTAGTGCTAGAAGCAACGATTTTATGGCAAATGTACAGAATTTGCTTCTGGATTCTCTTAAAGATAGTCACGGTAATAGTTACAATGTCTAGACTGTATTTTATGTAGCTCATGTAGTGTCTCATATTATTAAAAAGGTAAGTGTATGTATTTACATATTTAGGACATTTTTAATACATATGTACCAATATTGTACTGATCTGATATAAAATTATAAATATTCCTTGAGGAAAAAATCATAAACTTCTTTGATTAATGAAGAGATTCTCTAATATTTTTATTTTGCTCATATGATGTACAATATTCAATATCACAGTTTTACCAGGTGATCCGTTTGAGATGTCAGAAAAGTAAGGTTAATGTATGTATCTCCGAGCAGTTTCTTGTAATATAAGCAGAAAGGATGTAAGTTTCGAATGAGTGGAGGTTTAATGACTTCAGCTGCATGGCGGCAGTAGCATGCATGTAATACTCGAAAATTTCCCATACTGTAAGACATACTGTGTGTGCTGTTGTGCCATGATCACCACCTTTGTTACCATGCACATTAGCTTTGAATATTTGAGAAAGAAGATTAAATAATAACATCATAAACTTGAAAGGATTGATTTTTTGAATGGAAAATATAAATAAAACTTCGGCATAAACTTACCAAGCACCTTAACTCTAAATTCCATCTCTTCAACTCCGACTTTATTTGAAGCTAGACAAGCATAACGTCCACCATCTGTAGCATTAACATTCTTCAACCTAAGTACATGGATTGTGGTTTCATTGGTAGAAATACTTGTTTGATGGCCACCATTTACAAGATGGCCATTTTTCAGCCAAATAACAAAAGGCGTTGGCTTTCCTTTTGTTTCACAAGAGAGTGACAGATCATCTCCTAAAGACAGCTTTATGTCTTCATAAAATCCATCATTCAGTATGATAGGTGGTTCTGAAAATAAACAACTATAGGGAATGTAATGACCTAAACTTACATACTGTATTTGTTATATTTTGTGCACTGTTAATGTTAATATAACTACACATGTAAGGAACTACACTCATTTCATTTGAATAAAGTGTATATTACAGGGAGTCCATAAAGTCCTGCAAAAAACTAAAACTCTATAACTTGAAAACTACTTAAGTTTATTAACAAAATATTTTGTGTGTACTTACAGCAAGGTTCAAAGTTTATTTCCTGCTTGTTAGGTTCATCGCCAAACCTCCAATTGTGCACCATTCACGTCAAAACACTGTTGCAGTTTTTTTTTTTGTGAAACTAAAATTGCGTGCTGATGGTGCTCTCCTGGGATATTCAGAATCACATCTCTTATTTTTTCTGTTAGGTCATCCAGATTAGCTCTTTTCTGTGAATACACCTCGGTCTTTACATGTCCCCACAACCAATAATCGCATGGTGTCAAGTCTGGTGATCTTGCAGGCCAAGGTGTGGGCCCTCTTCGGCCAATCCATCTACCTTGAAATTGTTCGTTAAGAAACTGCCAAACTTGAAGGGCCGGGCCTTCACCTTCTTGCGTATGATCATGTGTAATGTTGACTTCGGTATTCCCAGTTCCAGTGATCTTCGTTTCAGCGATTCCATTGGATTCCGATGCACGCTGTCCTGCACTGACTGAATCACATCGTCACTCGATCCTGTCCTTCCACTGCGTGGCAAATTTCACACACTTCCCGTTGCCTTGAACTTTTCATACCATCTCTTGATACTTGAATTAGCTGGTGGTGGTTTCCCATATGTTGTCTGGAACTTTCTCTGCACTGAAACACAAGATTTTAACTCTGCAAACCACAGAACACACTGTGCCTTTTCCTGGATGGAAGCCATCTTAAGTCACATGATCACGTCACTACCAGTGCAAGCGTCACTAAGCAGTGTGGCCAGAACAAAACTTTAAACTTCAACCCTTCTCACCCAAAAAATGTGTATTGTTAAAGCAATAGCTAAAAAGTTATAAAGTTTTAGTTTTTTGCAGGACTTTATGGACTCCCTGTACTTTGAAGCAGTGATGGTACCAGGAAAAAAAAAAGGTATTGGGGAGGCAGTAACATTTATTATAAAATTTAAAAAATCATATTTGGGTAAGTAAGTTTCCCTTCTTTGCAGGTGGGAACAGGGCAGTAGGTGGCACACTGGCCAACTAATATTATACTAAAGAGATCTAAAAAATTGAGCAGAATTTTTACCATCCACTACACCATGCTAGAGCCATGGTGATCTAGTTGGTAGGGCATCTGACTGCCACGTGAGAGACCTGGGTTCGATTCCCGAGGTGCGTGACCTAAGCTCGGAATTTTTCCAGCCTTGCCTTCGCATAAAAAGCTGCTCTGAGGCTCACCCAGCCTCAAATCAGTGTGTACCTGGGGCAACTCTTAGGGGTAAAGGTGGCCAGAGCATGGTGCTGATCACATCACCTCCAAAATGGTCGAGATCGAAAATGTGTGGGGCCCTACACCCACATCACTTAAATGTGCCTTCATGGCATGGTGCTATATGCACGGGGAACTTTACCTGAACCTTTGCCTTTACCATGTTGAAGCTTCTTCACTTCTTCAAATGCAAAACCAGACCAGTCATTAAGAATCTCTAGACTATGAAAGCTCCAACTCTCAAGCTTTTAATTTCCAGCATTTTTCATGGTCACAATATTGTTGATTTGCCTCCACTCTGCCATCTCCCTTCTAAACCAGACAACATATTTCAATAATTTTTTTAAACAAAAAATGTGGCTCCAACAAAGCCATATAATTGCTACAATTTTCATTTCTTAATCTCTAAAACTATAAATTAGACAAAAATTTGAAAATGTAAGCACAGTTTGGAGTGCTCATAACATGGCAAAATTACTTTTCTCCTGCCAAGGTCGATCACTCTGACTGATTACACTGAAATGCAATAGCAACACATTTCTCAAAGTTATCTAGGTAATACAGGGGCATTCCATGTGAACCTCAATTTCTTTAAAATAAATGCAATGCTGTAACTTTATCCTATCTTGGGAGTGAACAATCTAAAATTGTCATTTGCATAAAAATTCAAGTATTGTACATAATTAAGTTAGAAGGTAGAAGGTATTTTACATATTGTTCATTTATTTTAACTTTTTGATTAACTTTTTTGTTTTGTATTGTATCCCACCCATGACACCAAAAAACAATTTCTCCTTTAACTGTTATATTTCCCCTTCAACTCCACTAAAATATTAAAAAGGTCAATTACCTTCTCTCTTTGCGTTAAATAATTTATTTTTCATAATTCATAATCCACAGAAATGACAATAAATTTCTTATGAAGTAAAGAGGCAGTGTTTAGTCTGGGGTGTAAGAGGTGACCTTTCGCACAGTACACCCAACTGTCAACCTCACTTCCACGTAGTATACCCTGGACTACATTGTACAGACGAACGAGGCCATATAATTCTGTGTGTTGTCCTGCGTTTTGTCCTTATATGTGCTGAGTGCCTCTTTAACAGCCTCAGCTTTTAACTGGTCAGAATATTTTAATATTTTAGTTACGACACGACATTACAGTTATGTTAATTTAGATCTGGTAAGAGCCTGGACCCCGTATACAGTGATGGGTGCAAAATAGCCTACGTGCACCCAAAATTTTAAATTAAAAATTAAAAAAAAGTGTTTAGTCTGTCCCACCCATGACACAAAATTGTTCACTTACAGCTACAAATCTGGGAAAGTATTTTAAGGGTGGTTATGTTTAATCAACAGTGTTAAGTTTCACATTTCATTGCACACAAACTGTAAGAAAAATGTTGCTTAACTATCAGTAGAATAGTTACATTCATATCAAAAATGTAGTCCACGTGTCTCACCCATGACAACAAAATGCCCCTACAACATTTTTGGTTCAAAATCTGCAATTTATGACAGTTATCATGGTCACAAAATTTTTAACTAACGTCCAAATCCAAATGTTTTATTGCCAAACCCTAGTGCAAGTGAAAATATTACAATAATATGAATTGTGTTTCCTAAGCTTCAAAAATATAGTCTACTTAGTAATTTGAAAATGCCACAAATATAGAGAACAATAACATAAGCCTAGTTATCTTAGGAGAGAAATTTACCTAAAATACTAATGTTGAACACTTTGCTTGCCAAACCAGCATTGTTAGAAATTTCACACATGTAAGTTCCACTGTTCTCTTCCCTGATATCAAATATTTCCAAAGTTTCATTATGTTCAGACAGATGAATATTTTCTTCATTGCTGCAAAGAAAAATATGATTATTGTTAAATTTTTATATGAATAAGCTCATAATAATGTGAATTTATTAAATTCAATAATTTTTAGAAATATGCAAATATATGACACGTAAAAAAGTAAATCCTGTTCTTTCACAATACCAGAATATACTGTTAATATCTGTGGAAAAGTATTAATGAAAATTATAAAGACAACTTACCATTTTTCTTTCTATAAATCAGTTACCATGAAAAACATGAATGGTTAATTAACCTTCTTAAAGTATGTCACCAGATGACTGAATTAGGTTTTGCTTTGAAAAATAAACTGCATATTTAGACACTTTTATAAAAACAGAAAACTGTGTGTGAATTATATGTTTATATTTTAATTTTAATTTTGTTTTATGTCCACTTTATGCATAGATAGGCTAATCTGGACTGGACCTAGAGTTTAAGTGATCCAAACCACTATGTGCCTCCACCAGGTATCGAACCTGGGACCTCTTGATTACAAGGTGATGACATTACCACTATACCATAAGGGAGGCCCATATATGTTTACATTTATAAAAATAATGGCACAATGGCAGATTTTGGCACTAAATTACAGACTATTGATATATCAGATTGGTAAAATCAACAGTAATTTCTCCAATTAGTGAATAAGTGCATATCAACCAAAACCAATCTGTCCCATTGATAATACACTCCTCACAAAAAGTTTGTAATATTGTTACGTTAGACAATAGGTGATAGACACGGCCTTGGAATGCAACAACACGTGGCATCTGTCTGATGGAAGTTCTCATCTTTTTGCCAACATATGCCATATATCAGCTATTGCCTAATATAACAATATTCCAAACTTTTTGTGTTTGTGTGTGAGGGAGGGAAGATAAAAGGAGAACACATATATTTGTCACATTCATTATGATCAGAATTCTCACACCATAAGCTACATCTCTCCATAGTCACCACTATTACTGGTAACGCAATTGTCAGAGTGATTCATAGTTCTTTAGAGGCCTTTGTTGTAGAAATCCATCACCTGAATCTTTGTCACAAGTTCAAGTTTCCATTTGCGCCGTAAGCATTTATACTCAATGAAACAACTGTGACATACTGTAGCAGGTTGGCTACTCACCGGGAATTTACTGAATTCCTTGAATTCCGGGAATTATGCATGAATTATTGGCTTCGGGAATTATGCATGAATTCTACTTGAATTTTTCTCTGCAGATGTGAAAAATTATAACTTTTATTAATCCAAATCCTATTCAAATTATACATGTATTTATAAAGGCCCTGAGGTAAGTTTCTCAAAGTTGAGCTTTCATTTTTATCTAGGAAGGCAATGAAAGCTGTTTGAATAATGAAACAATTCCTTCAATCTGTTTACTTTGTTACTGTCCTTTCCAGAACAATCTGACAGATGAAAGATTATTGCAAGATATCTTGAGGTTGATTAGGTAAGTTTGAGTTTGACAATTAACATTTTTTTTTGTAGAATAGTACATCTCGTAACATCTGTGACTTGTGTTTGTAGATGTATTTCGATTCTGATTATGTGAAATTCTAAACAGGGGGGCAGGGGGCATTGCCCCTCCAACCTTGGTCAGAAATGAGTTCTAGGAGGTCAAACATTGACGGCCAAGTTAACCTGCAGGGGTCAATTACCACCCACAACTTCAAATTTTATGCAAATAAAAATACTTTCATAAAATTTTCTTGCTCGCTTCATTCGCAATTCCTGCTTTTCTTAGTCTTAACAAGTTCATGACCTTAGCTAGGGGGCAGCAGGAGTCGGCACTGGGTGCCGAACGATCTAAATGAAAAAAAAATTGTAAAATTGATTGATTGATTTGTGGTTTTAAGTCCACTTTATGCACAGAAAGGCTAATCGGGACTGGACCTACAGTTTAAAGTGGGATCTGAACCACAGTGCCATGTGCCTCCACCGGGTATCGAACCCAGGACCCCTTAATCATAAGGCGACGATGTTACCACTACACCATCGGGGAGGCACAAAAGTTGTAAAAGAGAGAATGCATTTGCATCCCGTGAAATCATTTGCACCCTATTAAATCAATATTGATTTCAGCCTGCCAAGAATTTTGTTGCTCGCTTCGCTCGCAACATATATGCTTGTTTTCTGTAATGTATTGTATTGTAAATCACCAGACAGAGAAATAAGACTTGTCTTAATTGATTTTGTCTTAAATGCATGAACAGTTATTTTGAGGAAAGGGACCGTGCACATTTGAGAGACAATTTATGTAATTTTTGCTGTTGGTTTATTGTGAGATGGATGAATTGGTTGTGTAATGTATTTAAATAATATATGTTGTATATAATATGCATTAAAGAAACTTTGAATACGTACACAATTTAGTGTAGACGTCGCTCCAGGTTGCATGTATGTGAAACATATATCGTGCATGAAAGTTATACATGTTAATGTAAAGCATAATTATATTTGGAATACATTTATCAAGTGTTTTCTGTATCAAAAATAGTTTGGGTACTTGTTTTCAATTACTAATGTGAAATTGAATGTGTTAAAAGAATAATTCAAATCATTTGTTCGAACACAAATACTTTAGCACCAACTTCTCCCCCTTTTTGCATAATTTACGAGGATGATAACATCTTTGATACTACTACTACTACTACTAATAATAATAATAATAATACTAATAACAATGTTGGTCCCAAGTTCGAATCCAGGCTTGGACATGGATGTTTGTGAGTGTCCATTTATGGGAATAAATACGTTAATTAGTATTAATTAATTTACAATATGTTATCTACAATATGTGTCCATTTTAGAAATTCATCATATCACTCATCCCCATCTGTGCAAATTAGCCAAAAATGGCACAAGAAGCGAAGTAAAATAAAGCAAATCAATAATAACAATAATGATGTTATAATAATAACATTATTATTAACACTATTATTATTAGTAGTAGTATCAGTACGTTTATTCTGGTACTTGCCCCCCCCCCCACATATAAAAACTGTGGTTGCTCCTCTGATTGTAAATAGAAACACAGCACCTTAAATTAAATATTTTAATTATATGTGGGTTATTTTTTAAGTAAGGTCCGTTTTGCAATAAAAACGAAGTAAGTAAATGTTTTTTCAAAAAAACATTTATTTTCTGAATTTACATACACTTCTCTATTTTTCTACATAATTTCCTTGACGGTTTAAACATTTATCGTAATGAACTACGAGTCTTTGGGTACCCTCCTCATAGAACTCTGCCACCTGTGATGATTGCCAGTTAGTAGTAGTGGCTAGGTGCAAGGTCTCTTTGTGAATACTGTTTGAAATTGTGTGTGCATGTAGGAATGAGTGCAAGTGCAGGCTCCCGGCATTCATTGAGCAACATCCGACACCATTTGCATTTACGGCATCAGTCTGTATGCTTTGTTAAAATGTTTAAGAAAATCGAGCACCCCGCCAGATATGTGAAGTTTACGGAGACAATGCAATGAGTAACAGTAAAGTGCTAAAATGGGTGAGATTGTTCAAGGAAGGTCGGGAAAACGTCCATGACGAATCACGCTCTGGTCGGCTATCTGTAATCACTGACGAGTTGGTGCAGGCAGTTGACACCTACATTCACGCAGACAGGTGATTTACAATTTCCAAGTTGTCATCGAAATTCCCACAAACGTCAAGGTCAGTTTTGTTTAAAATTGTGTCTGAGAACTTACAGTTCAAGAAATTGTGCTGTCGATGGGTTCCTAAACTGCTGAGTGAGGAACGCAAAAAGAAAAGATTGGCAAGTGCTTTAACATTTTTGACACTCTACAACGAGGAAGGTGATGAGTAGAGCCCGGAAGTTCAGGCATTTATTTTCGGTAAAATAGGCAGGCAGAAAGGCATTTATAATGTGGTAAATAGGCACTAAAAATGAAAAAAAGGCAAAATAAACCGAAAAAAAGGCACATTTAGAAGTCGCTTACTTTTATCTATAATTTCTGGCAAAATGTTAAAATCTAAATTGGGAAGAGCATTTCAATTTTCTCCGTCTTGATTGCACATAACTACAAGGTGTTTTAAGTTCTAAACATTCATTGATAGTCGTCTGTCAGAGAGAATGTTTTTCATAATAGAAAATGATCTTTCTACTTCGACAGAAGTTATTGGAGCATACATAAAACAAGCTAATGTAGCTGGACTCATTTTGGTAACAGCATTTTCACCTTTTAGAATATCACAAATTGTTTTCAATTGTTTCAAGTCCTCATTTTCACTCACTACCCGTTAGCACTTTTCCGCAACAGCTCACCCCTTTTCTCCTGGCACTTCCATCATCTGCTGCATAGATTCCTCGAAGATTTTAATGGATGCTATAATTGTAATTGTCTCTGGCAATGCACCACAATGTGCAAAAGTAAACTTGAATAGCACAGGAGTTTTTTCACTTCACGAAATGAAGCCGCTTCATTTTCTGGAAGAGCATCGATCACCTCACTGATTTTTTGAAGGTTGTTAGCATAATATATAGCTGCTGATATCCAGGTTCCCTATCTCGTTGCTGGTTGCTGAGGTAAACTAAGCTCAATCGCAACTTCCTGAAATTTTCGGGTTCAAGAGGGAGATTTCAGAAATATTTTCTTTGTGTTCGAAATCAACCTGTCCACTTCAGCAGTCAATCATGCACAAGAAATGTTAACCAAAAGGCAATATCCTGACTCAGCATGAAATACTTTTTTCTCACACTTTTCTCCTTCAGCAATGTTGAAACATGCGCGAGTTCAATATTACTTAAATAAGGCGAAAATTATTCACATAATAAACGGAAGAAAAATAAATGCCAACAACGTTTTTTGGGAGAAAAATAATTTATATACACATTTTTTTTAAAAAAAATGTCAAATTTCATTGAAAAAGGCAAAAAAAGGCATTATAATTAAAAATAGGCAGTGGGGTCCCAAATAGGCAAAATAGGCAAAATGAAAAGGCTTCCAAAACATTCGAAACAACATAAGAAACGTATATCCGGAAAAATTTTATCAATATATGCAGTAGATAAAAAGAGGCATTTTGCCAAACTTCCGGGCTCTAGTGATGAGTTTTTTACTCATATCGTCACAGGAGATGAGACATTGGTGTCCCACATGACTCCCGAGTCAAAACAACAATCGATGGAGTGGCGACACACATCATCGCCAGTCAAAGTGAAAGCAAAACAGACACTTTCAAAGCGCAAGATCATGGCAACTGTGTTTTGGGACAGGCAGGGTGTTTTGTTAGTGGACTTTTTGCCGCAAGGAACAACAACAGCTTCCTTCTGTGAGACCCTATGAAAACTTCGTCGAGCAATCCAGAACAAAGGGCGTGGAATGCTGTCACCCGGTGTCATACTGATTCATGAAAATGCAAGGCCACATGCTGCGGTTCACACTCAAGATCTGATCGAATCTTTTGGCTGGGAGGTATTGGATCATCTGCCATACAGTCCAGACCTTGCACCTAGTGACTACCACCTCTTCCGCCATCTGAAGACCTTCCTGGGCGGCAAGCGTTTAGATACTGATGAAGAAGTGAAAACGACCGTGAGTAACTGGCTATCATCACAGGCGGCAGAGTTCTATGAGGAGGGTATCCAAAAACTCGTAGTTTGTTATGATAAATTTTTAAACCAGCAAGGAAATTATGTAGAAAAATAGAGAAGTGTATGTAAATTCGGAAAATAAATGGTTTTTTGAAAAACATTTAATTACTTCGTTTTTATTGCAAGACGGACCTTACTTAAAAAATAACCCTAGTATTACATATACCATTTAATTGAATCAGAATTTTTGGATGTTGGAATCACATAGACCCTTTATGTATTATTAAGATATTTGTGTGTGGATGTTGAGAGGTGGTAATACGTAAGGTTGAAATAGAGAAAAAATCTGCTTGAATTTTTAGAAAATTTGCCTTGAAAACTGGGAATTATACTTGAATTTTATCATGGTCCTAGAGTATCCACCCTGTGTATGTACTCTCAATCGAGTTTGTGCATAAGAAGTTTGATATAGTAGGGAAACCTTGTGCTTGTGTCCACTCTACATATTTGAAAGTAAAATTTGTTTTCAAAGGTGAAGTTATTGCATCTGAAAATTAGGTAGGCAAGTTTTGTCAGGAAAGATTGATTGAGTTGGTGTTTTAAGTCCACTTTATGCACAGTAAGGATAATTGGGACTGGACCTACAGTTTAAAGTGGGATCTGAACCACTATGTGCCTCCACTGGGTATCGAACCCGAGATCCCTTGATTACAAGGTGACGATGCTACCACTGCGCCATCAGGGAGGCCCAGTTTTGTCAGTAACGAAGCTCTCGTGATTATTTTGAATCCATATACAGCCGACCTTTGTTGAGGAGTGGTTAGCACTGTGCACTATAATGCCAGGGCTTCTGAGTTTGAATCCCAGTCTTAGGATGGATGGTCTTTGTGAGTGTCCCTTCATAATTTCATCACATCACCAGTCATCTTCATAATTATCAAAAAAAAAAAAAGTGTCAGAAAAGCAAAGCGAACTAAATCAGTCAATCAACTGAATCCTTGTACTTACTTTAATTTGATATCCCTTCCATTTTTTCTCCATTTGATGGTTGGTGTAGGTGTTCCAATCATTGGGCAGATAAGGGAGACCGATGTCCCTTGGAGGATTTCATGCCATTCTTCAGTTGGCCCTTCAAACTCAGGTGGTGCTGTGTAGAAACTGATTTGAATTCACAGAAAGTAGCTATGCATATCGGTCATTTATTGGTCAAATATATACAACATATCCATTGAGTTAATTATCAGATTAATGTTAAAAACCGAGTATCCTCATTCTTTTAGAGCAAGTTTAGTTGTTCATATTACCCCATGGCACAAACAGTTCCTCGAGGGCCAAGGATAGACCAGTCAGTATCTTTCCATTAGGTAATGCATGGTCATATAACTGTATCCCATCACTATCTGGTTTTCAAGACCAGAGGCACAACCACGATTTTTTGTCTTGGAGGGGGCAAGTACCAGGATAAACGTAACAATAATAATAATAATATAAAAACAACAATAATAATGGCATTATTATTATTATTATTATTATTATTATTATTATTATTATTATTATTACTAGTGGTAGTAGTAGTATCAAATACGTAATTATCTTCATAAATTACGCAAAAAGGGGGTAGAAGTCGGTGCTAAAGCATTTGTTTGGAACAATCGATTTGAAATATGTATTCAACACATTCAATTTCACATTAGCTAATAATGGAAATCAAACACACAGACTGTATTTTTGAATGGTAGAAAATGAATGATAAATGCATTCCGAAGATAATTCTTTTTGTACATAACATGTATAACTTTAATGTACAAGATATGTTTTACACATATGCAACATGGAGCGACATAAAATAGGAAAATACATATCCAACATGCTAATACTAAATTGTGTATGTATTCAAAGTTGATTCAATACATATTATTTAAAAACATTACAGAAAACAATGATATTGCGAGCAAGAAAATTTTTAGATCCAATTTTTGCAACTGAAAGCAATATTCATTTAATAGGGCTAAATAATTTCATGGGGCATCATAGCATTCTCAATTTGACAATTTTTTTCATTTAGATTGCTCGGCATCTATGGCCTACACCTGCCACCCCCTACCTACAGCTCTGAACTTGACAAGACTGAGAAATGCAGGCATTGCGAGCCAAGAATATTTTACAAAATGTATTTTTATTTGCATAAAACTTGAAATTGAGGAGGTCAATTGCTCCTCTGTGCCCCTGGAAGTTTCCCTTCGCTGTCAATGTTTGACCCCCCACCCCCTATTTGCCCCTAATAGGGTGCAAATAATATCACGAGGCACCAAGGCATTCTCTCTTTCACATTTTTTTCATTTTGATTATTCGGCACCCATGGCTGATTCCCACCTCCCCCAAGCTTTGACTCTGAACTTGATGAGACTTGAGCAAGAAAATTTTACAAAATGTATTTTTATTTGCACAAAATTTGAAATCAAGGGAGGCAATTGCTCCTCTGTGCCCCCTGCAGGTGCCCTTGGCCTTCAACGTTTGCCCCCCTTACCTCCCTAGAATTGACTTCCGTTGAAGGTTAGGGGGGAAGCCCCCCTGTGGTTGCGCCACTGTTCAAGACTAGGAATCTGCTGCTATTGCTTTGAAGTACCCCCCAATTCAGTATGTCAGAAGCAGATGAACCTAACTCCAAGATTGTAGTGTTCAGTTTTTTATAAGTATCTACTCACTTCAAAGAGTTACATTGATGTATCTCCAGTTCTTCTCATCTCCAATAAAGTGGAGTCACATATCTCCAATTTAATGATTTTGGGGGGAAATATGTCGATCTGACTCCAATACAGCTCCTCAATGTGGATAGATATGTTAAAAAATCCAACACCGCAATTTTGCTGTTACATTTCTCTGATTCCCACATGACTAATTGTCCTCATGACACTGGGTTAACACTGAAATTTTGGAGCTCCACCAGGAATCAGACCCAGGACCATTTGCACCAAAGTTAGGAACGAGTGCTCCATCCATTATTGGCAATTTTACCAACAAAATTATATGTTCATATTTGCTAATACTAATTAATCTCCCCATACCTAATATTTATATACCAAAATATGATAGGAATAATTTAGTAATTCATATAGAATTATATTTTTAAAAATATCTCTTTTATTATTCCTATATATTGTAGATATCTTCAATATTATGTTTCTTTCATAAAAATTCTAATGAAACTTTAAAAACATAACTTTACATTATGAAATACTTACCATGCACATTAACCAGGAAATCTTTCTTCACTGACCCAACTTTGTTTATAGCTGCACATTCATATGTGCCAGCATCATGTGCCCTCACTTTGGGCATGAAGAGCTGCTGCTGGTTTGGCAACACAAGAATTCCTGGTGCAGTGTAAACAGATACCAGGGCGGCATTCTTTTTCCAAATTATCTTGTAAAAGAAAAAAGATGATGATAATTAGAAAAATTAGGTGTACAAAAATATATTATTTTCATGCATATAAGGATGTGTTGTACAGTTATATAATATGTGGAATACAGTGTTTCTTCACCATTTGAAATTAATAAAAACTGCAAATACTAATAAATATTAATATGATTTACATAGGTAAAAAACTTGACATAAGTTTTTGTAGTTTAAAATCAAAGTCACGTAGGAAAAGTACATGCAGTAGAACATTAATTTCACATTCCTGAATTTTACATTTTTTTTAGGTTCCTATACAACAAAACTAAGAAAAATTCTATATAGAATTTTATATTTTCCCATATTTCAAGTTCTTTAACCACAGGCTTCAAGTTCTTTAACCACAGGCACCTAAAGAATATATAACTGAGGTTCCATCATATTATTACCTGCATTAATTCATGTTTGGGGAATAAAAGGTGTGGTTGATAATAATTAGATGTAAGTGAGTTACTAACGTTCCCTGAGAAACTTAATTGTGGAAGTTCTATTAATTTCGTTGGCCTCTGTCACCATCCACTTGGTAACTCGTAGCTTCACTGCTGGGCTGGGTACACTAGCGCTCCTAGTGGCACACAGGGAAATGACAGGAAATGGAAGCCAGCCCAGCAATGAAGCAATGAGTTACCAAGCGGATGGTGGCAGAGGCCACCGAAATTAACTTCCACTTTTAAGTTTCGTGGAAAAAGTTAGTAACTTGTTTACGTCTACTTACCTGTATTAAAGTAAATAAAAAGCAACACAAACCACAAAGAACAAAATTAAGAAACATCCGAAGGCTATGTGTATTTCAAGGATATCGCATTTCCATAGCCAAGATAAAAGAAATGAAAGGAGAAAGATAAAAGCACATTCAAATGCTTATGAATAGATTGAAGTTGGCACTCACCTTTGGTGGTGGGTCACCTGC
The DNA here is from genome assembly GCF_977018435.1 of Lepisma saccharinum. Lineage (NCBI taxonomy): Eukaryota > Metazoa > Arthropoda > Insecta > Zygentoma > Lepismatidae > Lepisma > Lepisma saccharinum. Next base: position 42,785,318 of record NC_139251.1, read on the forward strand.
TACGGAACAGTTCAGAGTCAATTCTTGTCCTATCTGGGCATTGTATTCAGTTTTGAATACAAATTCCAAGAAGTGTGGTGGTGTTAATACATCCAAGTAGAATTGTGCATCAGTTTCACCAGCTATATTCATTGCTATACATGAATATGTTCCCTCATCAGATGGTCGAGCTTCGATTATAGTCAGACTTTTTCCATGATCACTCAAAGCAAAGTGCACCTCATCAGCACGTTCATTTGTTAGAAAATTTAGGGGTTCTCCATCCTGCACAACAGAGGAACAGTGGTTTAATTTGTGTGATTCATTAATATTGTTTTAAATAATCTAATTTAATGTATATTCATTAATATCTTACTGCATCTAGAGTCTGGAAAGATACAAAAAAGTTAATGTATGTATTTGTATTTACAATCATTTTGTAGCATAAATTTCTGACACATTAAGTTAAGAATTGATTGATCCATTCATGTTCTCAATGAAGTATTTGCTATTCTGTATCATAATAGTACTACATTGGTTATTAGTATTGGTATATGATTAGTATAAATTATGTTCTTAACTTGAAACATATATTACTCACATTTAATGGAATCCAGGTTTATGTAATTGGTATGGATAGCAAATTAACTCAAAACATTTTTATTGGTCCACCTTGCACCTATGTAGTACACAATGTTTCATGCCAGGAGTGACATTAGAGAAAATTGCTTCCACTGAAGATAGGAGTGTTTCTCCCAAGTTCACAAATCTGTTATTAATGTTCAGTAACATTTATGTTCCAAGTATTGTGAATCCAGTGGGTATACAATGTGTAAGTGGTACTCTGATTTAAGTGAAGGGGTGCATCTGTAAGAAAAGATCAACAGACCTACTACAAGTAGAGAATCAAACAGTGGTGTAGCTTCATGCAAGCTTCAGCTTGAGTGGTTCTGGGGTTTACCCAGCCTGCGAAAATTACCCTTACCAAAGATCATGTTTGATATGCAAGTGTATATAAGAGCATCAATCACAACAATCGATTGTTATATGCTGCAATGTGTCTGGCATGATTTCGACTAAAGGCTAGATATGTGCCAAGTTACGAGCTTCTATGGAAGCCATTTTCTATGGCTGCTGGAAATTTCTACTGTTTTCAGTACACAGAATCTACTGTAATCAACAGTGGCGTAGCGTTATAGTACGCCCGTACGCCCGGCGTTCCCAGATTTAAAATTTCAAAAATGCTTAAATGCTGTGATTATAAAGTAAAACGTGACTAATTTCATATATGTTTGACCTTCATGGCATTATAATAGCTATTTTTCGCGATCTGCTTGCAACGCTCCATTCTCAACACTCGTTCTAGCATCTCTTTTCAATGCCTTTCCCGGCCGGACGCCGAGCAGGTTCGGCGTACAGGACTCTATATTCCTTGCTGCCTTTCTGGAGGGAAAGCTTCGATTTCTACAGCACGTGCATCAATGGTCTCAATTACACCAGCGTACGAGAGGTCTACCGTGATTGGTTCATGTGACCCTTCCTGCCTTCTGAAGCAGACGACAGCGGCAGAATTACTACCCGGTTCTTCGCTCTTCGCGCTCATGCAACTCGTGCTATGTGATGCTACAATACGCAATATTGACTGACGTAACTTTACCAATCTCAAATATACTGCTTCTTAAGGCCACTGCATTGTATAATTTATCGGGATCGCACAAACAGCGATGTGTATTAGAAACTAAAAGATCAACACAGTTTTTGTCAAATAAGTTGGTGAAGTCCTCGTGGTAGAAATTCAGCCTGTGGCTGCTCTACCACTTAACCCACAAAACTATTATTTTTTTATTGTATTTTTTCGTTATTATCTAACAACTTAATATTGTGTGAATGGAAATGTTTAGCATTCATTTGAAAACTCTTAACATCGAATGGTCTCTGGAGAAAATTATTTTAAAATGTTTATCAGCATTCTCAAGATGTAATAAACAGTGGTCTGAATTACTAATCGGCACTGTTACGTCAGTAGAGTGTACGATATTTGGATCATCCACTCTGCTTTTCACAGTGCGCCGAGACGACAGAGGTCCCTGGTTCGAATCCCGGCGTGAGCACGGGTGTTCTTTGTCAGTGTCCCTTCATCAATATCATCACTCATATTCATATTCGCAATTAACCAAAAGTGGTAGAAAAGCGAAATAAAATAAACCAAATCAATCAGTAGTTGGATCGCCCACAACAATGACGTCTATTGTTGTGCAGAGGCGCTTGTGATTCAGGTAGGTTTTTAATGACTTGCGTCATGCAGAAAGATATAAAAAAAGGTATAGAACACCAGAGTTCAAAACATCTGTGGGATAGTGAGGCATCTAATTTTCTAGCTAAAACATGCAATGATGATGTTTTATTGAAAACCCAGCTTACTTCAGGCAAATAATACCTGTGGCGACTAATACCATAAATAAATTATTAAGCAAGAAAGGGCAGACTCTTCCTTCGGACTTGGCGTTCCCACCCGAAATGTCCATGCTACGCCACTGGTAATCAACTGTGCTCATAGGCGCCGACTCCATGGGGCTTGGGGGGGCTCGAGCTCCCCCAATGTTAATGATGTGGGGGCAGAGCCCCCCAAATAATTTTGCTTAAACCAGCTTACTTCAGGCAAATAATACCTGTGGCGACTAATACCATAAATAAATTATTAAGCAAGAAAGGGCAGACTCTTCCTTCGGACTTGAATTCCCACCCGAAATGTCCATGCTACACCACTGGTAATCAACTGTGCTCATAGGCGCCGACTCCATGGGGCTTGGGGGGGCTCGAGCTCCCCCAATGTTAATGATGTGGGGGCAGAGCCCCCCAAATAATTTTGCTTAAGAGGATCTAATGTATTATTTTGCTTCTCTTGTAAAGTTTACTCTGAATTGTGCCACATGAACTTAACACATTTGAAATGTTCTAGACCATCAAATTTGGTAGGGGGGGGGGGGGTTAGACCGCTAAACCATCAACTTTGGAGGGGCTATGAACGGAGACAGAAAAACACATGACTTATTATGTATTACTAAGTATATAATTATGAGTATTGTTAACATTTTTACTAAAAAGAGTTTCAAAATAACGAGGTGATATGACAATTATACCAGTATGTTGTTTAGTGAATTCTGGAAAATTTGAGGTCGAAAACACGACTTTCAGGCAATATTGATATGTACGATCTTTAGTTATCCTCGAAATCTCTTCCTCTAGTCCAAAGAATAAGGGGAAAATAATTCTAAAGTCTTTGAGTTTATTCAACAATGGCTTGCAGTAAAGTACGCAAGGAAAGCTTATGAAAAGTCTGTATTGCGAAAGCGGGAACGGCTATGATCAAAGGCATTATTGCTAAAGCACGGCATGCTATGTGTTTATTTATTATTGCAAAATTAAATTAAAAAAGTAAAATATTGTAGCAAGAACAAAAAAGTAAAACTATTTGCCTGCGATTTGTGTTAGCATTTATGTAAATAATTAAATAAAACTGTTAAATATTGTAAATATTCGCTATTTTTATGGATACGTCAACGCTAAGGTTCTTTGCACCCATCACATGTCCTTTCTTTACAAGTCTGTTGCGGACATTACAACACACCCATGCCCTCGCCGGGACTCGAACCCGAGACCTCCGGATCAAAGCGAGTTGAGCTGACCACCCAACACGCTCGGCTACCGAGGCCGGCAAAAAACTGTTATGTTGGCCTCTTAATGTAAATACATAGCTTACTTTTAAATAAAAATGTTAATTGTTATCTAAAAAACAAATGAGCAGACACACGTTTTTCATGTTACATTTCATTTACATGAAATAGCTGCTTAAGAACTGCTATATGAAGACGTAATTTTTATTTTTAAAAAAAGGGAGGGAGTGAGTCATTCATTAATTTATTTCAGTGATCAGAGCCCCCCCCCCAATAATTTTGACAAGTCGGCGCCCCTGACTGTACTCTACAGAAACTCAATGGTTTTCTACTGAACCAGTTCAGTAGGCCTACTGTACATGTACAGTAGGAAAAATACAAGTGAAATATTCTCTTCATATTACATGTAATATTGTATACAGTGTATGTAACTCAACATGTTGACTGTAAATATAACTTTTCATTCCTCCCAATTTGGGGGGGGGGGGGTTAGACCGCTAAACCATCAACTTTGGAGGGGCTATGAACAGAGACAGAAAAACACATGACTTATTATGTATTACTAAGTATATAATTATGAGTATTGTTAACATTTTTACTAAAAAGAGTTTCAAAATAACGAGGTGATATGACAATTATACCAGTATGTTGTTTAGTGAATTCTGGAAAATTTGAGGTCGAAAACACGACTTTCAGGCAATATTGATATGTACGATCTTTAGTTATCCTCGAAATCTCTTCCTCTAGTCCAAAGAATAAGGGGAAAATAATTCTAAAGTCTTTGAGTTTATTCAACAATGGCTTGCAGTAAAGTACGCAAGGAAAGCTTATGAAAAGTCTGTATTGCGAAAGCGGGAACGGCTATGATCAAAGGCATTATTGCTAAAGCACGGCATGCTATGTGTTTATTTATTATTGCAAAATTAAATTAAAAAAGTAAAATATTGTAGCAAGAACAAAAAAGTAAAACTATTTGCCTGCGATTTGTGTTAGCATTTATGTAAATAATTAAATAAAACTGTTAAATATTGTAAATATTCGCTATTTTTATGGATACGTCAACGCTAAGGTTCTTTGCACCCATCACATGTCCTTTCTTTACAAGTCTGTTGCGGACATTACAACACACCCATGCCCTCGCCGGGACTCGAACCCGAGACCTCCGGATCAAAGCGAGTTGAGCTGACCACCCAACACGCTCGGCTACCGAGGCCGGCAAAAAACTGTTATGTTGGCCTCTTAATGTAAATACATAGCTTACTTTTAAATAAAAATGTTAATTGTTATCTAAAAAACAAATGAGCAGACACACGTTTTTCATGTTACATTTCATTTACATGAAATAGCTGCTTAAGAACTGCTATATGAAGACGTAATTTTTATTTTTAAAAAAAGGGAGGGAGTGAGTCATTCATTAATTTATTTCAGTGATCAGAGCCCCCCCCCCCAATAATTTTGACAAGTCGGCGCCCCTGACTGTACTCTACAGAAACTCAATGGTTTTCTACTGAACCAGTTCAGTAGGCCTACTGTACATGTACAGTAGGAAAAATACAAGTGAAATATTCTCTTCATATTACATGTAATATTGTATACAGTGTATGTAACTCAACATGTTGACTGTAAATATAACTTTTCATTCCTCCCAATTTGTTTTTATATCTACTTCAAAATCTAAACACAGTAGATCTTTCAAAACACCTATAGATCTACTGAAAACAGTAGACAAAATTTTCAGCAGGGGTAGCAAACAATGCATACTACATGGTTTGCAAGGTAGACCAATAAAAACGTTTTGAACTTATCTTTCTATCTGTACCAATTCTGTACACCTGGATTCCATTAAAACATAAGTAATATATGTTTCAAATTAAGAAAATCATTTATGCTAACTCTGTATTATATCAGTATTTATCTGATATCAGTAATCAAATCACAGGAATTGGAATTCACAGAATGAAAAGACTACTGAGTTTAAGTTGCCTGTGACACCAAACGAGTTTCAACATACCATGCTACTACCCACAAGAACTTCATTGTTATTCATAACCAGTAAAGCTTCAATAATCATAATACTGTACCTTTAACCATTTTACTGATGGAGGAGGAAATGCATCAGCTGGGCATGTAATTGTAATGGTGTCTCCTTCTACCACTTCCAACTTTTGAACTGATCTGTCTTGAATAACTGGAGGCACTGAAAAGGAAGTACAATTTATTATACCTTAGAGTAGATCTCACAGTAAAAGATTCCAGTGTCCATTATAATATTAATAATATAATAACTGTTAAAAATATAGGTAAATGTGTGTTATATCGGAGACACATTTCTTCATTTTTACAGAAGAAACTACTTACGGAAATGAGTTTCTGTAGCATTTTTAAAGTTCATGGAGGTATTTTCTCACCGTAGAATACTGCACAACAAGAAATAAGCACTTTTAATATAATAAACTTGCATTTTGTGCAAAGCGACAACACTATGCCGTTGTTTCCATTATGTTCCCGCAGATGGTGTGAGCATCAAAAGTCACGTGGTCTCGCCAGTGTTTCCAAACGTGCCTTTTTTACGAGAATTTTTTTTTACTATGCTTACCTAACCTAACCTTGCCGGAAATGGTCCATGGAGCTATCGTGAATGTTTTTTGGGGCTATTGTGAATGGTTTTTGGGGCTATCCATCAATGGTTCATGGAGCTATCGTGAATGGTTTTTGGGGCTATCCGTCAATGGTTTGTGATGACATAATGAACACAAAAGTAGGTATTTTTAAGTTAAGAAGGTTGGAAACACTGCATACCCACTCCAAATCAACAAAACACAAGCTGTGCACGCCATATTGTATGTTCCACAATGGAAGAAAGGAACCAAAATAATTACTTGTAATATGAAAAATCGAAGTTATTTTCGTGTAAAAAGCATAATGGCACCTTGAACTATGTTCCGCAATACACAATTGGTAAGTATGAACCATCCGAAACACAAAATATCCGATTTTAATGTGTCTCCGATATAACAGACATTTACGAAAATATATATATGCTAATTACAATGCTGTACTTAAGAATATAGTTGATAATTTCTAACTAACTAACTAACTAACTCTCTAGCCTTCTTAAACCCGAAGGTTCATGGCTGCAGCAACACAGGCCTTCCATCTGTCCCTATCTTGAGCAAGATCTATATACTCTTTTCCATCCCTACCGATTTCCCTTAGGTCCATCTCGACGTTGTCCCTCCATCTTCGTCTTGGCCTTCCTACAGGTCTCTTACCATCAGGTTTCCCAACAAGAATCCTGTAAACTCCTCTTTCCTCTCCCATTCGTGCCACATGGCCTGCCCACCTAAGTCTTCTTGATTTAATTATTCTAATAATATCTGGACATGAATACAAATTATGTACTTCTAAATTATGTAACCTTCTCCACTCACCAGTCTCCTCATCCCTTTTAGGTCCAAAGATTTTCCTAAGGACCTTATTTTCAAATACTCTCAATTTATGTTCCTCTTTCAATGTAAGGGACCAAGTTTCACACCCATATAATACTACAGGCAAAATTACTGTTTTGTATATTTTAACTTTTAGTTTCTTAGATATTAAACGAGAAGACAAAAGTTTATGAAGAGAGAAGTAACATGCATTTCCTGAATTAAGCCTACTTTTTATTTCCTCTTTAATATAATTTTCATTTGTTAATATTACTCCTAAGTATTTGAATTTGGAAACTGTTTCAAACGAGTTGTTATCAATAATTAGATTTTGATTATTACCTAACACTTGGTTTCGGCCTGTAAGCATATATTTAGTTTTCTCTTTGTTAACTTCCAAACCTATCTCTTTAGCAGTTTTGAAAAATATTTTAGCATTATTCTTAATTGTATTCACATCATCCCCCAGTAAGTCTACATCATCTGCATATGCTAACAACTGAGTCACACCATTTAATTTTAGTCCTTCTTTAGTTTCGTTTACCTTCCTAACAGCATATTCTAAGGCAAAATTAAAGAGCAATGGAGATAATGCATCTCCTTGTTTTAACCCATCATGAATTGTAAATTTGTCAGACATATTAATACCCACACGAATTTTACTTTCTGTTTCACTGGTGCATATTTTTATCATACTAACAAGCTTCTTAGGTATTCCAAACTCTACTAATATATTATATAATTTCTCTCTTTTGACCGAATCATATGCTTTTTTGAAATCAATGAATAGCTGATGGACATTTTGATTATATTCCCACTTTTTTTCAAGTGTCGGTCTGATGTGAAAAATTTGATCTGTAGTTGATCTGTTGCGTTTAAATCCACATTGATAATCACCTATAATTTTATTAGCATATGGGGTTAGTCTTGTTAAAAGAATGTTAGATAATATTTTATATGTTGTTGAGAGTAGAGAAATTCCACGGTAATTATTGCAGTTCATTTTATCACCTTTTTTAAACACAGGAACAATTATGGATTCTTTCCACTGTTGAGGGATTTCTTCTTTATTCCATATTAAACAAATTAATTTATGAATTTGACATATTAATGAATTTCCACCATATTTAATTAACTCAGCTGGTATTAAATCAATGCCAGGTGCTTTGTTATTCTTTAGCCTTTTAATAGCATCTCTAACTTCAGTCAAGTTAGGTTCTGGAACTAAAGGTTCTGCTGTGTGGACTTCATTCACTTCTGATTTATCTCCTACATGGACATTTAAAAGGTCATTAAAGTAGTTCTTCCATCTATTTAGAATATCGCTTGGGTCAGCAAGAAAATCACCGTCTTTATCTTTTATCAAGTTTACGTTAGGTTGCCACCCCTTTCTAAACTCATTTACACCTTTATATAAATCTCTGATATTTTTATTTTTGCTGTTTGTTTCAATTTCGTTAATTTTGCTTTTCAAGTAATCTCTTTTTTTACTTCTAAACGTGCGGTTAACTTCTCGCTTTATTCTATTATAATTGTTTAGATTTGTATCATCAGAGTTATTTAACCACCTAAGTCTAGCCTGATTTCTTATTTCTATTAGATTATGACATTCATTATCAAACCATGGCTTACTTTTTCTCGGTTTATGGTATCCTATACTTTCTTTAGCTGCTGATTCTATTGCATTACGTATGTGCTCCCAATTCTTATTTACGTCTGTTTCATTTATATTTTCATCATCATTTAAATCCTGCAAAACATCAAATCTATTTGACAGTTTAATTTGGTAATCTTTCTTAATTCTTTCATCAGTAAACTTTCCTGTATCAAATTTTAGAACTTTTAGATTTTGTTGCTTATGATTTGTCACTGAGAGTCTTTCTCTTAATTTAGCAATTACTAAATAATGGTCACTGGCACAGTCAGCACCTCTATGTGTACAAACGTCAATTATACTAGTATGCCTTCTCTTATCAATGAGAATGTGATCTATCTGATTATGAGTTTTACCATCTGGAGAAGACCAGGTATATTTATGGATATCTTTATGTTTAAAAGTGGTACTTTTCACAATTAAATTCTTTGAGGTTGCAAAAGTAATCAATCTTATACCATTATCATTACTTAATTCATGAAGACTTTCTTTACCAATTGTGGGTTTAAATATCTCTTCCTTGCCAATCTGTGCATTACAGTCACCTAACAGAATTTTCATATCATACTGAGAAAATTTATCAAAGACCTGTTCTAACTCTGTATAAAAATCATCTTTAGTATTATCATCTTTATCTTCCGTTGGTGCATGTATGTTTATTAAAATAATTTTACACCACCTACCCTGTAAAACTGCATATGATATCCTATCATTAATAAATTCTACTGTTTTAAGAGCCGAGATAATTCTATTATTTATGAAAAAGCCTGTTCCAAAATTATGATTTTCAGTACCACCATAGAAAAAAGTATAATTTTTAGTTTTACAATTCCCTTCTCCTGGCCACCTAACTTCCTGGACAGCTACTACATCTAATTTATACTTAACTATCTCATTAACTGTACACTGAAATGCCCCAGGCCTGTAAAGGCTCAGAACATTCCAGGTGCCTAATTTAATATCCTTATTCCTAACGTAGATCTTATCCTTAGTCCAGGGACCTCCCAAAGTAGTCCCCACCCGGAGATCCGAACGGGGGACTATTTTACCTGTTGATAATTTCTAAAAGAATGATTTATTTATGGAAAAGAAAGGAGTTTCTCAAATGAGAATTGCAACACAGTTTCTATTAAACTTAAGCAAAATCTATTTTACCTTCCATAATTTTAACCATGAATCTCATTCTTTCTCCCATGCTATCAATTTCCCATTTATTGTCTGTTGAAATACAACAGACTGATTACCTTTAAAATTATTGTACAAAATTTTTACGTGACATATATTGACTGAAGACATGTGTTAGGAATGGACAGATATGAAATGTTTGTTGATTCTATGAACTACAGAACAGATGTAAGTTTTACTAATAATGATAACCAATGTTATACCAATCTGATATTGAATTGTAAATCTTCCTTGAAGAACATGGTTAATTATGTAATTAAATGATTGCGATGGATTTTGCCTTAGAAAGAGAAGTACATATTTAGAAATATATTTTACAAAACCATGAGTTATGAATTATATGCTTATATTCATAAAAACAATAACAAAATGACATAATTTTGTAGGCCTCTCCAATAGCGCAGTGGTAGCATTGTCACCTTGTAATCAAGGGGTCCCGGGTTCGGTACATGGTGGAGGCACATTGTGGTTCGGATCCCACTTTAAACTGTAGGTCCTACTTCCAATTAACCTTACTGTGCATAAAGTGGACTTAAAATGCCATCTCAATCAAGACAGAATTTTGCACTAAATTACAGGCTATTTATACACTATTTTGCCATTCATCACCGGACACCCCATACCAGTACATTAATCCGGTAACAGCACCACATCAGTATCGTGTAGAGCCACCTTTCGCCTCAATGAGGAAGACTTTCGCCTTCAAGGAAGACTTTCCACCAATTTGCGATACGCGTTGACAGGAATCTTGCCCCATTCCTCCTGCAAAGCGGCAAACAGCTCAGTGGTGTTTTTGCACACCCATGTCCTCGAACCACATGTTGATGATGCCTGCCGTATGACATGGAGCATTGTCATGCTGAAACAGGTATGGGCCAATACCGAATTGTTCCCACAATGTCGGTAGCACAGAATATTCCAGATCATCGACATTCATGTTTCCCCGAACTAAAACACGAGGACCTAGACCATACCACGAAAAGCAGGACCACAACCATGATGCCACCTCCGCCGAATTTCACTGTGGGTACGATAATTCTGTAAATGCTGTTTACAGTCCTGTAATGTAACAGTCCTGTAAACAGCATTCACCAGGCATATGCCACACCCATACACGTCCATCGGACCACCACATCTGGTAGCATGATTCATCACTCCATAAGACGGATTTCCATTGTTCGAGAGTCCAATGGCGGCGTTCCTTGCACCACTGTAACCGACGGATCGCATTGCGGGCTGTGATATGCAGCTTGTGAACTGCTGTGCGACAATGAAAACCAAGTGCGATGATCTCCCGGCGGACAGTACGATCACTTGCAGCACTACTGGAAGCCGATCGAAACTCCTGTGCCACCATCTGTAACGACGCCTTCCGGTTTGAGTTCACCACACATTTCAAGCATCGACAGTCACGGTCTGTTAATATTTTCAGTTTACTGGTTCTGGGTCGGCATGTCATGACCCCCCTCTCGCTTCCACTTCACAATAACATCACTCACTGTCGACCGGGGTATCTGAAATTTGTTGGAAATCTCACGGGTCGAATGCCCAAACCTGTGGGCTCCAATGATCATCCCTTGTTCCGCCTCAGTCAGTTTGCATCGTCTGTCCATATTGACTGCTGTAGCTGGTGTGAGTGTATTCTCAACCGGCAATGCCTTTTATAGGTTGTATGACGTGTACAGACGTTCCCAAGCACTTTTTGAGGGGGTGTCCGGTGACGAATGGCAACATAGTGTAGATCAGATTGGCTACTACTAATAGAGAACCAATTAATCTGTCGAATCCCAGTAACTAATGTAACATGCAAAATATTACACTAATTTTGCAGGTTTCCAAATAGCTGATGACATCATCTAACTAGCAAATTATAATCAAGGTGTCCCATCCTAGTAAACAATTATATTGAGAGAATCTTGGTGCATGCATTACTGCCATATATCTTCTCACAGGATTGATGTCTGTAGATTCTGAACTTGAGAAGCATTGTCTGTCTAAACAATTTTAAGAAAACTTGTGAACTTTAATATTCATAAAGGTTTTTTTTTTTTTTTTTTTTAATTTGTAGCATACATATAATGAATAACTGATATACGTGCATGTATGTGTATATTAAGCATTTACCTATTACTTCAACAGTAAAGCTTCTGTGATCGTATCCTTCTTCATTCTCAGCTATGCAAGTATAGTTTCCACCAAGATCAAGAGAAGCAGCATGGACAGACAAATTATCCTTCCTGATGCTAAAATCTGGGGGGGAAAACACATTGATCTATATAAATTTATACATACGATATATAGGATCAAAGAGCCTAGGAAGACAGGAAATTTTAACTTGTTATCAAACATTTTGGAAGATTTGACAATTTTTCATCTCATTCATGAATTTATAAAATATATATTTGAAATATGTATACGTAGAAGAACATTATCTGATAACACAGTGTGTTCAAGATGTTATTGTACCAGTAGAGGGTTCTATGATGCATGACATGAGCAGACTTTTGGCATTTATGTACTGGGCTAAAATTAATTGTAACTAGGGTGACCAGATGTCCTCTTTTATCCTGACATGTCCTCCTTTTTAGGTGTCTGTCCGGCATCCGATTTTTTGAAATCGGTAAATGCCCTCCTTTTTTGGAAAGAGTATAGCATTGTCATTAGTTCATATTATTCTAACACGTTGCTTCACAATCTGAGACTTCTGAAAAGCAACTAATCTGAGCAGTTCCTTTTTGTTTGATTGATGTGGTTTAGTTTAATTCCCTTTTCTGCCACTTTTGGCAAATTGCGAAGATGAGGATGAGCGATGATATGTTGATTTTCATGAAGGGACATTAAAAAAGAACATCCATGCTCAGGCTGGGATTCGAACCCGGACCTCTGGCATTGTGGTGTGATGTGCTAACCACTCTGCCACAGAGGTGGCCACTTCATTTTCGAGTCATACATAAGAGACACAGAAACATGTAGTGAAAATTTTGATTATTAAGTAATATTTACTTTCATGAAATAACGAAGCGAAAGTGTGAATTCAACAATTATCTTACAAGAAAATATCCAGCTTTTAAAGGATGGAAGAAGCGAATATGAGGTAAAGTCTAAGGTTGCTGTCACTTTCCCCTGCTGTTGAAAGAGTGCTAGAAATATTCGGGACATTAAAATCATATTTCTCTACCCAATCTAAACTACCTAAAATTTTAATGAGGTTTTTGGAAATAAGTTAAGTGAATCTTAACTTGTTACATTTGCATTTATGACCGCCTACCTATTCTCGTAGCACTTCTCGCAACTTGAGAATCGCAGGGAACCAACTTCCTTACTTGGATTTTTACCTTTCAGGCTTAAACCACATACGCTAACTCATGAAAAATGTCAAAAACAAGTCTGGTGTTAGTAAATTCAGATTTTTATTAATTTTTACATGCAAACATGCTTGAAGTTTGTTAGAAAACAATCCGATTAACATGCATCGCATAAACTTACAACCCCGGCTTCCATTCAACCAATCCACAGAATATATCCACCCTCCTATTCCTCTATTTTATACAATGCGATTGCCAATATGACTTTTCTTTGCAGCGCTGTCAAAGTTATAATTTGTACAGCGTGATTGCCATTGTAGTTTTTTACACATTGCTGGCAAAGTTGTAATTTGTACAGCGTGATTATTTTTATATACAACATTTTCAACTAGAGAACTTATGATCTGTCATAAATTCCCCGGGGTTGGGAAATTTGACTTTCTTACTGAGAATCAAGAAGAAATGTCAAATACTTCATGCATTACTAAAATTATGACATTGTTTACATGCAAGAAGTTAGTTACAAAACAAACACCACATAAACAAAGATATAACATGTAAGATTATGACAAAATATCAGATTCATATATTAAATAACTTAACATGCATAAACACAAAACAGAATACACATATGTAGAGTGTGTATGTATAATCGCAGAACCAAATTTGTACAATTTTCATGCATAAACACAAAACAACACACGTGCAGTTTACATGCATCATGTACAATTTGCATGCAGAGATAAAATCATAACATATGCATCTCGCATACATAAATTAGCATGCATACATTCATAACATGCAATAGACAACATGTATGCCCAAACTCCACATATCACAAATATGGTACCACTATTATTTACAATTTGTTATCATGCTCTTAATAAATATAGTTAGACAGCATCATGCAACTGCTCCAAACCTAACTCATGAAGTTGCAAATCGTTACGCATGCTTAAAAGTTTGTTTATCCAAAGTTTTTGTTTGTCCAATGAACAATGCCAAGCTTTGATATTTTTTACGGAAATATTTGCAATGTCTTTTCCAGTGTTGCAGCATATGGCTTTCACTGTGTTATCATCATGAATTTGCATACAAACAAAAGGCCCTTGGTATAAATTACAATATTTTTTTATAATGCAAGTGATAGTGTCACTTTGAGGATGCAGTTTTATGAAGATCAGATCGCCTTGCTTTACTGGATTTTTTGTTGCTTGTTTTTCATGCTGTTTTATAATATGTTTTTGTCTCTTATTGAAACTACATGTTTCTGCCATAAGCAGCTTATTTTTCCACATCTCTACATCAGGAATGCGATCCGTTAGTACTTTTTTACAGATATTTTGAGGTTCAATATTTAGCCTGAGTTCTATAGGAGCATAACCTGTACTGGAACAAATTGAATTATTTAACAGATGTAAAATGGCAGCAACATGGCTAGACCATTGCTTATGTTTACCATTGCAAAATATACGCATCAATCTATTTATTTCCTGGTGATATCTCTCCACTAAGTTAGCACTTGGATGATAACTGGGTATGTAAAAAATTTTTACATTGAGAGCATGCATACCTTTTGTAAAATGTTCTGCACGAAATTGTGGACCATTGTCACATATAATGATTGTTGGTATTCCCAAATGGATGAAGTAAGAATGTGTTAGTTTTCTAGTTACGATGGAAGCTGTACTATTGCCAATAGGATATGCCACAAGATAACGGCTAGCAGAATCTAATACTGTTAGTAAATATTTTTCACCTTTGGAGGAACGTATGAATGGACCTTGTAAATCAATAAATAATATTTCACCTGGTTTTGAGGGTTTGTGCATGATTTCCAGATACTTAGGAGGATGTTTATCTGGTTTATTTTTCATGCAAATTTCACAATCAGTGATGTAAGATTTTGTGTCTCTTTTCATATGAGGCCAGTAAAATATTTGGTAAATTTTACCGAGTGTCTTGTCTGTACCAAAATGACCACCTTCATCATGATACTTGTGCAGTACAAGATTTACTAATGATTGAGGCACGCATATTCTTATCCGGTTTGGATTGTGAAAATCTTTGATGGTAAGTAGATCATTGTGAATAAGGTATATATTTTTCCAGTTTCGATGTTTGCTCTGTTGTGAACTTTCACAACCAGCGAGAACAGATTTAACACCACTGCAATACGGATCACTATTTTGTTCATTAACAAAATTGTTTTTATCACATATTAATGACTCATCAAGATACTCAAAGTTATTCAAGAATATGAGTTCATTATTATGGTCATTAAAAGATCGGCTCAACAGGTCTGCCAAGTGGTTTTCTTTACCTCTACAATACTCGACATGGAATGAGTACTGTTGTATTTGAATAAACCATCTAGTCAGCCTATTGTTCCAAGTGTGTGCAGATTCTAACCACGTGAGGGATTTATGATCTGTGATAACAGTGAATTTTCTACCTAACAATAGTGATTTAAATTTGTCCAGTGTAAAGAGTATTGCTAACACTTCTACTTCAGTGGACGTATATGATTTCTCAAAAGCTTTCAAAATCCTTGACACGAATCCAATCGGACGCATGTTGTTGTCTACCAGTTGAAAACAATATCCTGCAATGCCTATATTTGATCCATCAGTTTGAACAAAGAATGGTTTGTTCAAATCTGGATGGTAAAGCATTGTTTCTGCAATAATGGACTGTTTCAACAACTCAAAGGAGCATTGTGCACTTTCATCCCATTCCCACTTTTTGCCTTTTTTCAATAACTGGTACAAGGGATGTGCCATGATGGCATAATCTTTAACATATTTTGATAGCCAATTGAAACTTCCCAAGACTTTCTGCAGTTGCTTGATATTGCAAGGGACAGGTAAGTCTTTTATGGCTTGAACATACTTGGGAGATTTCTCATAACCCTGTGCACTGATAGAATGCCCTAAAAATTCCACCTTGACTTGACAAAACCTGCATTTGTCCAGTCTCAGTGTCATGTTGGCATCTTGTAACTTGTCAAAAATAAGTCTTAAGTGAAAAAGATGTTGTTCGAAAGACGTGCTTTTGACAATTACGTCGTCTACATAACATACTGTAAAAGATTCCGTACCTTCCAAGGTTCGTGTCAGAGCATTAATGAAAGCAGACGTTCCATTGATTGATCCGAACACTACCCTTGTGAACTGGTAAAGTTTTCCCTGAAAACTGAAAGCAGTATACTTTCTTGCTTTGGGGTGTAAGGGGACCTGCCAGAAAGCATTAACCAAATCTAGGGAGGACAAACATTGACATCCATGGAAACTCATTAAGAGTTCATTTATGTTCATAGGATGTAATTGCTCAAGCTTGACATGTTTGTTGATATTTCTTTGATCTAAGCAGAGACGAATGCCTCCTCCGGGCTTGACTACAACTAGGAGAGGACATAGGTACTCTGATTCAGAGTATTCAATAATGCCTAAGTTGAACATTTGTTCTATTTGCCTGCCAACTTCGTCCCGATATGCTAATGGTATTGGATAGTTTTTGTTAACTATTGGTGTGGAAGTATCCAGTTCTATTGTGTGTGTATACTTGTTACAGAGACCTGGTAATTCAGAAAACAATGTTTTATATTGTTTTAACAACTGAACTAAAGCTATCCTTTGTGACTCATTTAAATGTTCACACTCTTTAACCCTTCTCCACAAGTCTTCATCAGAAGGATGAGAGGATGACCGTGGGGATATGTTAGATACAGAAGGTCTGAAATCTAACTCTTCTTCCGGACAACTTTCATTTGAGACAGCGATAAATTTGGAGAATTTGCTTCCTTCGCTCGATTCCAAGAGTAAGCCTCGCTGGACAAAGTCTAAAGTACTATCAATATTGTATAGGACATCTAAACCGAGAATAATGTCTACTTTTAAATGTCTGACTACCAGGAATTTAATGTAAAAGGAAAGTCCACAAATTTCAACGTTCAAATGAGCGGAACCTATTAGTTTGTCTTTCCTTTTCCCTGTATAATCAACTAATTTAATCCCCGTAACTGGCAATAGCCGTGGTTTAGAAGCCTGAGTACAAATAGACTTCCACAGGGTTTCCGAGAGAACACTGACCTCAGCGCCACTATCGAGTAAAGAAGTATATTCCTTATTGTTTATTCTTACTTTTAT
This sequence comes from Lepisma saccharinum, assembly GCF_977018435.1. Taxonomy (NCBI): domain Eukaryota; kingdom Metazoa; phylum Arthropoda; class Insecta; order Zygentoma; family Lepismatidae; genus Lepisma; species Lepisma saccharinum. The sequence goes on from NC_139251.1 coordinate 42,802,691, forward strand.
GTGAGCAGAAGGTTTACGCTTGCTATTAGTATTTATGGGTTGCTTACAATTTTTGATTTCTGCACTGCAATCTATTTCATCACATTCACTTAAGTTTATAAAATTAATAGCAGGATTTATCCCATCACTCACATCACCTGCTTTTTGACATGAGCTCGTAACTAGTTTAACGAGTTAAACTGGTGTATGTCTGCCTGGACTGTGATTTCATTTTGATTGACATCATTGAACAGACCTTTTTGTTTCAAGAAATCAAAAACTACATTCATCCCAGACTTTGACCAATGAATTAAATCAATTCGGCCATTCCTTGGATTTCCCAAGTGTTTTTCAAATAGATCTAGTTTTATACTAGAATCTGCATTCAAAAACAGATCACTAATATTCACTACAATGAGATTCTCATCATTCCCTAACTCCATTAGAAAATTATTCCACTGACTCCACTTACTCCACAAATCAGGATTGTCAGCAGTTAATAACTTTGGGATTGGTGGTAACGTGAGTAATATTAACTGATTCGTTAAAGGTAATAACTTGTGTATTAAACCTTTGAGGTCACTTTTCATTTTGTGTAGCTCTGTATATCTCAAAAAATCATTGGTGCCAATAAGCAACATCACTTTTTTACCAACTTTGGTATCTGGACGGATTTTTTGAGATAGGTTGGAAATAGTTTGGCCGCTAGTACATAACCCTATGTTCCGTTTACCTAGTGAATCATATGAAACAGTGTAGTTTGCCAAGGTTTCTGCTACGCGGATCATCATGGAATCACCTAGCAAATGGACATTATTGTACAAGGGTTGAATGGCGTGTGCTTCGGTACTTGTTTTGATTGAATTGTAAAATTTTTTGTGTGTGTGATTAAGATTACTAGAGTTGGGTTGTTGCAAAGGAGGTTTAGCAGGTACACTCATGACACCTCCCTCTCGACATGAGCGACTTACTCGTTTCCCGAAAAAGTAGACTTATTAGCATTGGCGATTACATTTCTTTTTGAGTTACGCTGTGTGCTGGAATGATCAACAACCTCGCACTTGAGTTTGTCACCTCTGTCTTTAGACTGATCAGTACATTTAGTTTGAATAACTGCTACGTTTCTATTACCATCAAAGTTTTTAGTTCTACTGTTAAATACTGCCTGTGGCCTTTCACGTAATGAAGTTTTGCTAAGGGCTTCGGAATTTTCTATTACCGTGATGGCTTCACTCAGCTCAGTAACAGGTTTCATTATGAAAATTTCCTTAATTTTGAAAGGCATCAAAGTAGCAATTTGAGCTAACCTTTGTGCTTCGTCAGTGTTAGGTTGAACAATCTGCAAAATTTTCCATTGGTCCATGAAAAATGTTAGCAGTGACCCATGAACAGACTTTTGATACTGGGAATTCAAGATTTTGGTGAGCATCGTTGTTTTCCAATTAGAATTTTGATAATGATTCAGAAACTGAATTTTGAAAGATTGGTAATCTGAAAATTTTTGCTTTGAGATCTTGTACCATTGCTTAGCATCTTTTGTTAGCAGCGTTGGTACATAAGTCATAAAATCTGTTTCTGCTATTTGAAATAACTCGAAATTCTCTTCGACATCATCTAAGAATTCAGATGGGATTAGTTCACTAGAAACTCCAGAGAATTTCGGAAACCTATTTAATTGATCTGACTTCAAGAAATTTCTTTTAGTAACATGTGAGGAAACTTGATTTTCTTTGCACCTAGAAACACTCTTACTTGTTCCATTAGGGAAAAGTGTTGTTACACTATCATTATTATTCACATTTTCTAAGGGAGACTTTTTCCTGGACCTATTCTTTTTTCTACTCTTAAGCCCAGATGAATGACAGCTAATTGTGCTGGGTGAACTATCTGAATCACTTTCCCGAAACCTGTGTAGCATGGTAGTAGTTGAATTCTGTAGAACTTTAACTTGTTGAGCTACACCTGACAAAACGGGCAACACTGTATTGTTCACAATACCCACTAAATGTTCTACCTCATGGGAAACATTACCATTTTGTAATTCACTAGTTTCGATGGGAATATTTTCACTTGTGTGGGATTTACCAGCAATAAAATTAAACCTCTCTTCAGCTTCTGATGGCTCTTCAGTAGATTCCTGGTGATCTACAGGTGAAAATGCAGGCTTCTTTTTGACAGACTCTGGTACTTGTACTTGACGATGACACCATACAGTCTTGGCTTGATTGTTTTCTATTCTGTCTTCCAGTTCAAAAAGTTTGTTTTTCACAACCACCAGTTCCTGACGCAATTCATCCTTTTCTTCTATCAATTTTCTCACTTCCATGTCAACTTTCTGGGTTTCACTCCTAACCTTCTCATTCCTAGAAATGCATTCTTGCCTGTATAGGGACACATCTTTCTGCATGACATTCAGTCGGATGTTCAGATCAGCTCTTATATTTTTTTCTAGATTCTTTAGATCACTCTTAAATTCTGCTTTCACTTGTCCTAACTCCTGTTTAAGTTCCTCTTGTGACTTCGAGATTGCTCGCAATTCAGCCAATATTTGCTCCATATTTCTTATTTTTCACGTAAAACAACTTAAGTTCACTTTGCACCAAACAAGAACTAGTTGAACACTATCACAATCGTGGAATCACATATTTCGTTTTTGCAAACTAGTTGCGATGATAATGTAAAATATTTCACATTATAATCTTTAGACGAATAATCTTTGAGACAGCGTACTGAGTCTCATAATATCTTTTATGACCGCCTACCTATTCTCGTAGCACTTCTCGCAACTTGAGAATCGCAGGGAACCAACTTCCTTACTTGGATTTTTACCTTTCAGGCTTAAACCACATACGCTAACTCATGAAAAATGTCAAAAACAAGTCTGGTGTTAGTAAATTCAGATTTTTATTAATTTTTACATGCAAACATGCTTGAAGTTTGTTAGAAAACAATCCGATTAACATGCATCGCATAAACTTACAACCCCGGCTTCCATTCAACCAATCCACAGAATATATCCACCCTCCTATTCCTCTATTTTATACAATGCGATTGCCAATATGACTTTTCTTTGCAGCGCTGTCAAAGTTATAATTTGTACAGCGTGATTGCCATTGTAGTTTTTTACACATTGCTGGCAAAGTTGTAATTTGTACAGCGTGATTATTTTTATATACAACATTTTCAACTAGAGAACTTATGATCTGTCATACATTCACTTATGGGGATATTGCATTCTACGTAATATTCAAGAATTGGAAAAAAGAGTAAAATTCTGTGATTCAAACTATAGATATACTTAGTTATGATTGTCATGTGTTAAAAAATAGATTAGGAGATTGCTTTCGATGCTTAAAAGTAAGAGGAATTTATTGAAAAATCATCAGAATTATATGAGTAAAGTGTTGGTAGTTTTTGGTATATTGATTATATTATGATTAATGGCAAATGAATTGCTAGGTTTTGCGGTGTCCTCTTTTTTTATGACTTTGTCCTCCTTTTTCATCATGCTCTGTCCTGTTTTTTGAATGTATGTGTCTGGTCACCCTAATTGTAACACCATTGCCAACAACATTTGCTTTTTGGCAACTGTTTCTGCAGCAAAATGCAATGAAAGTAACTGTTAATTTACAATTTTTTTACATTATTTATTTTGATCTTGGAGAAATTATAATAAAATAGAAATATATATTTGAAAGTTTTGTTTACAGCACCTTTGTCTTCTCTCTGAAAAAATGAGAGCAGACATTTAAAAAAATGTTTGAAAGAATTCACAGCACAGTAATTGATAAATATGAATTTGATCAGACCACAGACTCTTTGTAAGTGGCAGTTTAGGTACTTAAATCATCATTCGGTCTGAAGTTACAGAAAGTTTGGGTAACATCATACTAGTATTTTGTTGTAAAATATGTTCACCAGTACTGGTGATATTTTCTGATACCAAGAACGCTGGTATTAGTTTAACCCATTAGTAACAATAATGATAGTGACAATAATTGAAAATTTTACTTTACATGTGCTACTGAGTATTAAACCTGCTCCCATTATTCCACTCTACATACATGTCTGCTCCCATCTTTGATAGATTGTCAAATATTACTGGAATATGATTTGTTTGAGCTAAAGAACAACTCTTGTAATGAGCTATATTTTATCTTAAGAACATGTGTAAGATATTTAATCAACAAAGATATACATTAATAATACATTACCATTTCCAGACACTGGCTCATCATCTTTCAACCAGCGTATTGTAGGGTGGGGAATACCAGTAGCTTTGCAGTGAAGTGTAAAATCCTCTCCTTCTATGATGGTGAAATTTGTAGGTTTCTGCACTTCACTGATCGAAGGTGAAACTACAAGAAATAATAACAATTGTGGTAGAAATAATAAGGTAAAAGGTCGGACATTAAGTGGTTGACTTTAGATCTCGCCACTGAAGTTCCCAGGAATGGATCTCAGCCAAGGCATGAGTGTGTGAGTGTCCTTCGTCAATTTCATCTGATCTCATCCTCGTTGTCATGATTAGAAAAAAGTGGTAGAAAATAAAAATACAAATACAAGGTAAGGTACCTGAATTACATCTTATTTTATGAGAAATTGGTGATGGATTTCTGTATCCAATGGTCTCAGTTTAGATTAACAAGAATGTGTTTCTTTTGATCACATATATTACATATAGCACATTAAAAATTGGTACATTTATATTAGGAATTTTGATAGTAGATAAGTGGCATATCTCCCCTTCAATCAATACATTACTGTGTGTTGTATCTTAACATCTTTTGTATGTGCGTGTCTGTACATGTATATAAGAATGCAGTGGTGGGGAGTTATTTAAGATATCAATAAAGTCCCCTCTCCCAACTGGATGCTTTCCATATTTCTGTATTGCTAATAGTGAGATAAATTTCTTAATATTTTTTATCCCCTTCAACATCCGGGAAGTCTAGGGTTACCAGACATCCAATTTTTCCCGGACATGTCCTACATTTTAGTCTTATGTCCGGCGTCCGGGAGGAATTTGAAAAATATCATAAATGTCCTATATTTTGAGCGTCACATAACATTAATTAGGAAAATGCATGTTTCAGTTCAACACAGAGAAAAACCTGCGCTCCCAAACTCAACAGTGAAATTAATTTTGATTCAGTATTTGTCTAATTGTAATATAATTAAGGCTTGTTTCCATATTAAAAACACTAAGTTGCTGACCAAGGCAGTTTATCCCATTCATTCATAACTAATTCTGCCAGCAGTGATAGTAAAAGGAGGAGATAAGTTAAGTCTGTTTTGTAGATATGTGGATGATTGTTTTGGGATATGGAAGGGAACAAAAAGGCAGCTGAGTAAGCTTGTCAAAGATGTAGAAGATGAGAAAGCAGGGATACTCCCTGAGCTTGAAACGGAACAGGAAGGAATGTTAAATTTATTGGATATTGAGATGAAAAAGAAGAGAGGAATGGGTATTGTGGCTACATGGTATCAAAAGAAGTGTTCGGCAGGAGTGTTCTGCCACAAAACAAGTGATGTGGGTGATGGAACTAAACGTAATTTTATAAGGAACATGGAAGACCGAATAAAGAAGATATGCACAGAGAAAGGGGAAGAAGAAATCAAGATTAACAGCCTATGGGAACAACTGGAAGAGAATGGCTATGAAAAGAAAGACAGACACAACATCAACAGAAGAAGGAAAGAGAAAGGACTGGAAGAGAAGGAAGAAAAAGAAAAAGTGAGATGGTTTGGTATAAGAAATATGGGCGATGCCACAGAGAAGATATGCAAAGTGCTGAGGAAAGTGGGTATAAGAACTTACAGGAAGGGAGGATGCACTATTTTAAGTATAGCCAGCAAGAAGAAGGAAGAAAAGAGTGAGGAAGAAGAGGAAGGAGTTATCTACAAGGTGAAGTGCAGCGGATGTGAAAGTGTATATATAGGGGAAACGAAGAAGAGACTTAAAGACAGGTTAAAGCAACACATGGATGATGTGAGATTGAAGAGAGACAGGAATGCCATATTCAAACACACTAGAGAAACAGGACATGAAGTTGAATGGGATTCGGCTAGGCAAATAGGAAAAAAGAAGATACTGAGAAAATGGAAGGAGGCCAAAGAAATAGAAAAGAAAGGAGAAGACATCATGAATTGGAATGGAGGACTCAAGATAAACAAGGAATGGAAGAGTATGTTAGAGAAAGTTGAAAGGATGAAGAAAAGGAATGAGGGAAAAAGAAGTATGAACCTGGAAGAAAGAAGAGAAAAGAAGACGACCATAGGAGGAGGTATTCATCCATATCCAAAAAGGCAGGAGGGGTAGGTGAGTGGTAAGCAGGTGGTTCTAGACTCTTGTTAATCTCGACCTGTCAATCACCTGTCAGTGTAGTAGACCCATTAGTCAACAACTGTCAGGAGGTGATATGTTTAATTCCTTTGGAGAAATCTTCCTAGATAAGGACTGTCAACTTGATTTGTTCTTGTGTGGCTAGTGACCCTGCTATGTGTATGTAATCTTTCTGTGTGTAGTAGATTTCATCATTTTAGTTTAGTTCTTCGTCTGAGGAAGACCCTGATACAGGGTTGAAACGTTACCTGTTAAGTGTTTATATATATATATATATAATAAACTGCCTTGGTCAGCAACTTAGTGTTTTTAGTATTTGTCTGTTTCTGATAGAACAATAATTGAAGCTATTAATGATTAAATTTTTGGGGCCACATTCTGATGATGTCACTGTTCAGTGCCTGAGTGGAATTTCTTGCTTCGTTGTTTATACTGATGAAACAAGGCGTTTCCCATGCTTATTCAATATTTTGATTTTAAAGTAGGGGGTATAGAGAACAAAGTTATTGAACTAGAAACTACCCTAGACGAACTTTCTGAAACCATTTAAAATTACCATAATTGCTGAATATTTCTTTGCCATTCCAAGTCATAATGAAAAGTACTTTCATTACCATCAGCACAATGGAGTCATGAGAGATTTTTGTTTAAAAAAATAGTCTGTAAAAAGTTTGTTACTGGGGTTCAGTATAATTTCAAACAGTTTGATTGATCAGTCTCTCAAAAATTTATTTTGACTAAACCTGAAATTTTGATAAAAATTGACTCCTCTGAGAATTATCAGTTAAAACAAGTAGTAAAGTGTATTGTGTAGTATTGATACAAGTTTGGAAATTTTGCATTTAAGAATTCATTAAGAAATCTTTTTATTTTAGAAGCTGAAAAGTGTCAATTTTATATTACTTTCTAACATGTTCTGGAAATGTGTATTATTTATTGTGAATGTCTTGTGTCCTACGTTTTGACTAAAAGTCCTACATTTTGGAACATAATGTCCTACTTTTCCCTTGTAGCGATCTGGTAACCCTAGGGAAGTCATTGTTTCAAATGTAAGTTATGCCACAGAAGAAAGATGCTTATCATCTTATTTGAGAAAATGCTTCATATAATTCTGCTTTACGCTATAAATGTCCCATGAAGACTCTGAATGCCTCATTTTTTTTCTTAATAAATTTGTAACCATATGACTGCAAAACAATTTTCTTCAAAAAAGATACAGTGAATTTAGACATTTACATTACAAAACTCATGTATATAAATTATACCTTTATATTTTCATTAAAAAGAAATTTATTAATAACAAAATGGTAGGATTTTTCAATAACTATGGGCTATTTCTAGAATATCAAATATGTAAACTTATCAGCAATTTTAGCAATAGACTGATACACTGGTATGTAAGCATGAGACAACATGCATAGAGTATGATTTATCTGTCTTGTTACTAAAATGAAACCCTGAATTTTTATTCCCAAATTGTACATTTCCTCCGCATCAGACATATAATCTTCCAGGTCCAAATGCAATAAAATATTCGAATTCTTTCCTTATTTTGAATCCCACACCCCACCCCTACCTTTTATTTCCATTTCTGAATGCCCACATTGCTCTATTTGTCATAAATTTAACAACTAGAAGTAAAAAAAAAGCAGTTGGAAAATCTGAGGAACATTTTATTCAACACCAACATTTCAAAAGTTGCATGCTTTCTTTTTCAGGGCAATTTTTTTTTTAAACTGTGTCAATAAGTGCTATTATGATATGATTCTCATCTAATGCATCATGATGAGACTGTTATTGTTACCATCGCTAACAGATCTACCAAAACAAAGTGTGAAACTTTCAAAATGTCCATGTGAAGTTCAATTTTGTCTAAGCTTGTAAGTATTGCTATTTAGTGGTGCCGAAGTCAACACCTGTGGCTGATTGGTTGTTGATTTGAACCCTCAGGCACCAGCAAACTGTGTAATCAAGGTTTTGCTGTCTATGCTCCCCCTGTATATATATTATCTCTTTCTCTCTCTCTCTCTCTCTGACACACACACACACACACACATACAGAGAGAGAGAGAGAGAGAGAGAGAGAGAAAGGGGGGGGGGAATTGTACTCACCATGAACAGCAACATCAAAGGACTTCTCGGCTATTCCAGCTTCATTTTCTGCCGAGCAAGTGTACTTTCCAGCATCCAGTGGTGTAATGTTATATATAACAAGGGAATCATCTAATTTTGACCTTGAAGAAAATATTAAAATAGATAAACATTCACAATTCAATATTTTGCAATCCACTATTGATTGCAATCAGAGAGATATAAATTTCAAATAAATATATGAATAACTGACTATGCATGCAATGTTCATTGGACATTGTTGTTTTATGACTAGAGCTCAGAAGTTGAGGACATTTTTTTTTCCTAGTGTCCGAAGATGAGGCCCAACATAATATATGTTCATTTTGGGTCATTGTAGGCCAGAAAGAGGTGGGTTTTATTTTACCTTTTTGCATTTTTTGGCTTATTGGTCCTTTTTTAGCCTTTTTTTAGGTCTTAACGTCTTTTTTTGCAACTTCACCTTATTTTGACTACGTCTTTAAAGAAATAAAAAAAAAGAAAGGAAGAAATATTTTTGAACCATCCCTGAAAGGAGAGAAAAACATTTTTGGACGACTGAAGCAGGTATGGTACAAGGTCCTTTAACCATAACTTGTCTGGAAGGTCACGCTGTGAGTGGCACGTTAGAGGAGGACAAACCTGGGGAAATATTTCTCCTCGCAATGGACATCCTGGAGAAAGTGAATCACCAAACTATTTGCCAGCTGTTTGACAGAAGCCTCTTTCTGTTGTGGCCACATGGAATAAAGCATGACAATGTTCTGCTTTTTCTCACTGATGCGGCACCATACATGGTAAAGGTGGGAAAAGCAATTAAATCGTTTTATCCCAAGTTGGTTCATGTAACCTGCCTCGCTCGTGCTTTACATCGAGTATGTGAAGAAGTGCGAAAAAGTTTTCCAGATGTTGACAAACTAGTGTCCAATGTTAAGAAAGTTTTCTTAAAATCGCCGTATAGAGTGCGCCATTTTCGTGAGAATGCCTCTGACATACCTCTACCTCCGGAATCAGTTCTGACACGGTGTGGTACTTGGTTCAGAGCTTGCATGTATTACAGCAATCATTTTGACGTGATTAAATCTGTGATTAACAACTTGGATAGGGAAGATGCTGCTTCCATAGCCATGTCGCAAGATCTAATGGCTCAACCTCAGTTCAAGGGCAGTTTGGCATACATTAACACTAATTTTTCTCATTTAGTGACATTCTTGAACTATCTTGAAAAATGTAATGAAACCATTCATTCAGTGCTCTCAAAGGTGAGTGATGTACTAATTAATTTGGATCACATTTATATGTCCTTTTTTTAATTTTTAGGTCCTTTTTTTATATTTTTAGGTCTTTTTATAGGTCTTTATTTTTTTGCAATTTATAGGTCTTCAACTTCCGAGCCCTATTTATGACATACTGGCGATTATGTCATGGTTTCCCTATAATTCACGAAATTGGTTAAGAAAGGATGAAACAATATAACACGTACAACGTAAAGTCCATTTCGAAGTAAGTACTTCAATACTATTAATGGTTCTAATTTCTCAACGTTTAATCACGAAGCAATTCGTCCATGTAGTATGCGAGATTCACGCTAGGTGGTGGGTATGAACAGAGAGGACAACAACGATCTTAGATCAATTAGTTCTTGTTTGTACCGCCAATGGCACTTGTTGTTGTTTCATGTTAGGGATTCGATAATTCTGTAATGTTGAAAAAGCTGTTATTTGATATAACGTCTAATGTATTTTGTCTCTGTTTACAGACATTGTTGTAATGAATAGTCACACTTGATGGATCGCGAGTCCACAATTTTATGCATCCCGAATGTGCAACTTGCGGTGCGGGTCAAATCGTGGGAAGCAACGGGTTGGTGTGAAGGACTCGGGGATGGAGAATGGACGCGGAACAGATCGAGTGATCACGTCGTAGGAAATCTTTGGAAGTTTGTAGCCTTAGTTCATCGGTCTGGCATAAAATTAATGTTTCAGCCCGACAAGAGTGTAGTGGTAATGGAAACGAACATAAGAAACCAAAGAGATAAAGTTGTGCATGGTTTATTTGAAGACAGGAATGTGTGCACTGATTGATTTGCTCGACTCTGCCATGTTCCCTTACAACAGGTAAGAGATTATTTTCCCTACTCTAACTCTCTGATGTTAGAAGATCACATCGATCATGTTTAATCTTATCAAGTGCATTATGATAAGCATTATGTGAAGCAAAACACTGCTCTCCTGGGAGCGTACGTGTACGGGCAGGGTGAAAACCACGAAATGGCGGCCTGTTGCATTCTTGCTGTATCTGTATGCACATGAGCAATTGAAACCGAAAGTGATCAGCCACAATAGCTTTCGTTGAAAGAACTCAAAAGACGAGTCGTGTTGTTACCTCATGCCAATGCATGATGGTATAATTCAGCCTTCGGGGCATATGATATTGCATTATGTTCGATAATGCATTGCTAACCGGTGACTGAAACATAACACAGGTTACAAGTGCATGTTGGATATACATAATTCGTTTATAGTTCTCAGGCTGGGAATGCTGTGAATGACTATGATTTTATTTCCTCTCTTTATTTGGCAGAATGTCGAATGAAATATTAAATATCATTCATCGACATGTAAATTTCGCCTTCTAAACGACAATGATTTCAGGTAAATTGTGAAGTTGGAAATACTGGTCCTAATGTATGTGATCATTCCAGCGTAATAAACACTTGGATAACATTTGTTTGTACAGTCAAAGCCATAAGTACTTTTACATATTTGCGATGAGTAAAGTCATAAGCTATGAACATTGTATACTAATTAAATCAAGCCATAAGTTGTAGCATTTGGACATGGTAGTTTGGGACCATAAGGCATTTCTGGTTCCTGGTTTGATGTGTACACTAATGTGCAAAATTATGTCATAACAGTAAAGAAAACAAGATAATCGTTTATACAGTTTAGATTAACTTGAACATTAGTAATGATATTCTGGCCCAACTGTTTGAGCCATATTAAATGTTGATTTTCAAGAACCTTATCATATCTCATGTATAATTGAGTACATAAGTATTTTAAGTCGAATGTGTGACATCTCACGTGGTATGATTTTGACTTATGAAATACATTCATAAGAATTTCGCTTGTTAAATTTCAAGTTGTCAATAATAAACACATATAATACGTACATATGTACTTGAGATGACTTTTAACCTACAAAAGATTGTATCACCCAGTGTGTCTTTATGTTCTATTTGTGCTCTAATCTGTAAGAATCTCTTCCAGGTGGGGGCGTCACGTGCATTCTGGGCATAAGCTGAAACAGGGGTAAATACTTAAGTGCATATCTGATTGCATAATGACATAGTATGGAAGTGAAGATGTGCATATTACAGGGACATTTGTACATTTTGTCCAGTGTGTTTAATTTGCAAATCATCTAGAGAATAAAGTCTATGAATCATTAACTCTTGCAGATTCAAAGATATCTCATGATGTGTGCCCATTTTCATGGCCTTGGGTCATAAATATTATAATATACAAACTTCCATAATAATTGGTGAAATATTCTGAGTATACGTATGAATGCCTCTCCTGTCTAAAGAGGGAAGGTTGTTAGAGTTTTGTCCCATCACATCCAAGCGAGGTGTTCACAGAATCCTCACATTTTATGCAAAATATACAATATAAGGTGAACATTGTATTTCTTTAGGGGTGTATACTTATTTAGTTGTTCAATTCAGATTGAAAGAGGTTTTGTCTTACTGTAACCCTCCTGTCAGCGTTACCGGTGTTACCACACATGTCATCCAAGAAACCATTGGTGATGAAGTTATGGAAATAGGAAAATAATTCGGTCTGCGATATCAATTGTTTGGGTTTCTTGGGATGCACGTGGGTTCAGGTATCCTCACCAGATTGAACCCATTATAGTTTTTAACTATACTTACTGTAACACTGTTTTGAGAGAGCACATTATTTTATGTCCTCAGGTGACCAAATTTATTTTTGCCTTTGATTTTACTACAAATCTGGGGTCACGGGACCCCAGAATTCTATACTAACTTTTGCTCCACTTGTGCTACTAATTTTTGAGAAGAGTTGACTATATTTACCTAAATTATATGCTGGGATGACTTATAGGGTTTTGGCTATTCGTATGAATGCTGCTTCTTTGATTTTCCTCAGTTTCCAATTTGGTTATTTGTGTAGTACTGTTATGTTTTTCCACTGAATTCCATGTCATTCAATCCATGCATATTCAGCTATTTTAAACCTATCTGTTTCACCTTTGCATGTGTGCTGCTTCCTTAGTGTGTGTCCGCATCCTCTCAGATCACCTGCATTCACATAGTATGTTGTATATGCAGTTTTTTGCTAGCTCATATGGGTTTTTCTGGTTTTGTATGGAAACACCAAACCAAAATAACAACACCCCTTCATCTTTTGGCCATATCTGTAACATGCAGTTGTTGGCCATGCATGCACCTTGAAGACCACACATTGTAAACCATTCTGCACATTGATTTTGACAATATGGATTCCATGAAATTGGATCATTCCTCGTATTCGCACATTGTTACGATTAGTTTTAAATGTTATATATAAAAATTGCATCTTCAACTGCAATGATACAACATCAGAGTTTTCCTTAAAAATATGCACAAATGTAATATGAGAGGATAAGAATATTACAATAACCCATTTAATAACAAAATCCACTGTTGTCATAGAATATTGGAACAGAATTAATGCATTTTGCACAATATCAAGAATGTTTAGACTCTGTGAAAATGTCACTTGGCATCTTACATACTCTGTGGAATACTCAGGGCCCAGTACTGTGAATATATTCAAACCAATACTTTCCAATACTGATACCAGCCATTACTAATTCAGTCTTAGTTTATACAAGCAGCTCTGTAAGATTTTGTAACCTTGGTATTTCAGTGTCTCACTGCAGTGTTCACATTGACGCATGGCGGATTTGTGCTGAGTGGCATGCATTGTTGTTTGTGTTTGTTATTGTGTGCTGTCGTGAAAATGGCTGAGCTAGAATTAGAGCAAAGAACAAGATATCAAATTTCTGGTGAAACTGGGTAATAGTGGGAGGAGTGAAATACCATACCACCTGCCATACTCACCTGACCTTGCCTCCAATGACTTCTTTCTTTACCTGAAGATGAAACAAGTTTTTGTAAAGGAAGACATTTTGATGACATTGAGGACATTAGGGTTAATACGATGGCAGCTCTGAAGGCCATTCCGGAAACAGAGTTCTAAAATTGCTTCAAAGGGTGGAGTAGCCACTGGCATCATTGTATAGCTTCTAAAGGGGAGTACTTTGAAGGTAACCACAGCGCTATTCAGCAATAAGGTATGTAGCATATTTTCTAGGATAAGTTTGCAAACTTAATTGTCAGATCTCGTAAGTGTATAGAAATCTTTTTGTTTAGGGACTGCATACCTTAGAAACTCCTACTTACCTAAAATCGCTGTCAATTCCAACTCCATCCTTCTGCCAATAGATTATAGGGTGCGGGAATCCAACTGCTATGCATGATAAAACAAGATTATCTCCCATGGATGCTTTGATCACCTCATGATTAGGAAGTTGAATTGTTGGCAAAACTGGAACAAAGTTTAAAAAAATTGCATATATCCATTAGCGAAGTTAAATTAGAAAAGTCTACTGATTTTCTTTAAAACAAAGAAAAAAGAGAAGAATATATGCTTGGATTCAGATTGCAAATTACACCTTCTTACAATATTTTTAAAGTCACTTATAAGTAACAAGAAAAAATGTGAGGAGCACTAGTAAAATATATTTAAGCATTCCATTACAGCTGAATCCCAAAATAATTGTGAATAATACTTCAGGTAAAATTTTGCCTGTAACCCGAGTAACATTTCTGAAAAGGTTTCTCAATCTTTGATGGTAGGAAGTTGTTCAGGACTTGTAGAAGTCACTCCAATAGACATGTCATAAACAATGCCACAACTTATGTGCTTTTATGTTTCAAACAGGTGTTCTTGGATAAATGAACCATTTTAGTTTGGCATTTATTTCCAACATTTTGAGTTCATACGTGGCTTGCTGGAATAAATGATGACTACCTGACAAGAAGGCTTCCCATTGTCTCCAACTTTTTAACGAATTTCTGGATGCAACACTTCGATGGTGCACATCTTTAACGGAATTCAGTTCAAAATGCCATCTGGCATGCTTTACATGAACCTGTTTGCCAGTATTTACAAATGAGGAACATACGCTGTCCAACTGCATACATTGTTACTCACGCAACATTCGACTCACAATTGCTGAGATGTGGGGACGCGGAACAAAAGCAAATGAAAGTCTCTGGACGAGTCCATTATATTGTGGAGGTTCATGCTGTTCTACATCATTGCCAATATGTGTATATAAATTTTCACACCATTATCTCAATAACACATTTTTACAGGCAATAGTTTTGGGCTTCTAGCAAGAGAATCACCCTGCATTGTGATTGGCATTGGAAAGGGTAGTATATAGGAGTCACAAAACACATAAATTTACCTGTGCACTTGTGCAACTAGACACATATTAATGCTATACTTTGTCAGTTACACATGAGTTGTTTAATCTGGAACTGATGGCATTTTCTTCCAAAACATGGCACTATAGTTACATTCTCAATTCATTTATAGAAATCAGATATAAACCACTGTAGATAATGGTTTAAGATTATTTTTACTGATATCAGTAGTATACCAATATAAAATTTATTGGTACTGATTCAATAAAAAACAAGAAACATTTCACTAACACCTTAACAATTTGTTCAACTTCTTTAATGTACGACTCTCGGGATCTTGGTCTTAGACAAATTATGCCACATATAAGAAATTAATTATGCAAAACCACAGTACATGAATAAAACTTTTATATTCATAAAAGCAGTAACAAAATTAAATAATTGTACACTCAGTTATGTGCTACTTGTGCATTAAACTGGTCCAACGAACTTGCATTTTCAAGAACATTAATGTTATATCCACCCTTCTTCCTACAAATGGTTATATACATATTTATACTTCCAGAATACCAAAAAGTTTTGTTCTTAACCATGCAAAGACAGAAAAACAACCTTAAAAAAACTAATTTACCTAAGACTGTTAGATTCACATCCTTTTTGTCTATTCCTGCTATATTCTCAGCTGTACATGCATAACTTCCTGAGTCAGTGAAATTGGCAACAAACCTGAAAAAAAGTTAATAATGGCATAGCAATACATTTGAGGCATGATTCTAATTTGGGAATATTTAAATAAGGTATATGTCAATTCAAGAATTTTTCAAAACTACCAACAATGCTTAGATAGGATATAAAATAAGTTCTTTATTATTTCCTTTTGTTGTTTGAACCTCTTTTATCATACCATTACCTATTGTTAACTAACAACAACATACTTTCAGAAGTGTTAGGTCCGCAGTAGTTCTTGAAATAAATAGGACACCTTTGAACAATGTGCCCTTCACCCCCCTTATTCCTTTACAATTACTTAACATTACGTTTCATAACATTACACAACTTTCAGAGGCACTTTGAGAGGATTTGAAGTTGTAACATATGGCATAAAAGTCATAATGTATGCATGGTTCTCCAGATAATTGATTTGGTAATTTTTCTCCTAATATCTTGTTGGGAGAACAGCATACGCTGAACCTCGCCCACTAAATAAAGTTATTATTATCATTATATTGTATTATGATCATCATTATTATTATTCAACTTTCTAATCATTGGTCAGCATCTGAGCATAATATAAATTTAGGGATAGAGTGACATGAAATTGATATAAAATCTGCTGATACCAATACTGGTAATCAATATTCTACAGATTTGAGATAAAATTACAAATGTTGCCTGAAAAACCTGCATGGTTCATTCACCTCCCAAATTAACATACTTAACCACTTTACTGCAGTGGATTTTTGCCTTAGAAAAATAAACTGCAAAATGTAGATACGAGGGTCACTATTTATATTTTGACCCTAACAATGAAAAAACAGGAATTTGGCATTGAAAACTGCTTTATTGTTTTTCGAAGTATTCTCCTTTATGGTCAATACACTTTTGCATTCGTTCGAACCATTTGTCAAAGCAGTTTTTCCAATCTTCTTGAGACACCTCCATAATATGGTTTTTGAATGCATCAACGGCATCTTCCGCCGACGAAAATCATTGTCCACGCAATTTATTCTTGACATTCGGGAACAAGAAGAAGTCATTGGGTCCCAAATCAGGACTGTACGGTGGATGACCCATCAATTCGATTTTTTGACTGTTCATAAAGTCGGTTGTTAGACGAGATGTGTGACAGCTGGCATTGTCTTGATGAAGAATGATCCGACGGCGTTTGTTTGTTTTCCGTATTTGACCAAAGACCTCTGACAAACAAATTGTTGTGTACCATTCAGAGTTGACCGTTCTACGTTCCTCTAAAGGCACAGTTGCCACATGACCAGTTTTCCCGAAAAAAAATGCGACCATTTGTTTCGATGTGCTTCGAGCGCGAACAACTTTTGTTGGATTGGGTTCATCTTGAAACACCCATACAGTCGACTGCTGTTTACGTTCTGGCTCATATGCATATATCCATGATTCGTCACCTGTTACAATCTTATATACGTCTTTCGAAGCACCACGATTGTATTTATTGAGCATTTGTTTGCACCAATTGACGCGAGCGTCTTTTTGAGTTTTTGTCAAATTGTGTGGGATCCAACGAGAACATACCTTTCTCACAGCTAAATGATCATGTAATATTTTTTATATTCTATGCTGGTGGAACTAATGCCTATGGTTGCCTCAATCTCACAGTATGTCACATGACGATCTTGCAGTATTAGGTTTTGCACAGCATCAATGTTTTCTTGAACAACAACTGATTTTGGACGACCTTCGCGAATCTCATCAGTGAGCGAATGGCGGCCACGATTAAATTCGTTATACCAGCGTTTCACAGTGGCAAAGGATGGGGCTTCATCGCCAAATGTGGAAGTAAGTTGATCGATGCACTCTTGTCTTGATAATCCACGTCGAAAATCGTAAAAAATCATCGCACGAAAATGTTCACAAGTTAATTCCATTTTATTGTTGTCGCGCAATCTCCAAGGCAACATAAACAACACAAATCAAACTATTGACAAAACATTTGAAGTATGTTATGGTCAATAATGCCAGACGTTTCTGTGCAAACGTCAAATCGCGCCTAACTTCAATCAGTGTTGCCAAGGCTCAAAATATAAATAGTGACCCTCGTATTTATGTTAAAAACCAGGGTATGTCAATTACATCTTTATGCACATATAAACAATAACAAAATGCTGCTGGTATTGTGCATTCAATTGCAGGTTATTTATAGAAATGTCAGATTGGTAAAGTTATTGGCAATTTTACCAATACAGTGCTCCATCCTAAATAAATCTGCTGACACCAACAATTGATAATGCATTGGTGTTATGTATAATGCCAAACATGTAGTACAGAATCTGAATGATACATTCATTTCTTCAATTAAATATATATTTGCAAGACGACTCAGATGGGTTTTGTCTTAAAAACAGAAACAATACAAAGTGAAGCATCTTCAATCATCGTGGCTTAAAAAATTAGAAGTTAAATGTGTAAATGGAAAAATGGAAAATTAGGTTTCACTGCTTTTAGAATGGATGATATTCAACTTGACATCATCATGCAGTGCACTTTGGGAAGAAACAGCATGAAGTCAGGCAAACAGATGCGTACATGTTGAGGAAAGCGTTTGGAAAGCCTTCTTATAGTGAGAAATTTGCGATATTTTTTACATACACATTCCTCATATGATCATGAGAATCGCCTTGAATCACTTTGATAAAGATCATTCTCACAATGATTGCTCGGCATCTTTTCAATGCAGGATCCGATCTGTTTGCCCAAAATATGGCAGTGGAGCGTGACTTGTGGGGAAAGTTGTTCGATGAATATCATTCATTGTGTGTAAAAAATAGTACAAATTAATTCTGCTTTTATATTTATACAGAAATAATTTTATAAATGGCAAAATTGTGGTTAGGGGGAGAATGGGAGAATACTTATTGGATGACTAGGTTGAGTCCGGAGGGTATGGTGGCATGCATTCCTGAAATGTGGGCCCTCTCCCATTGCCTGTGGGTGGAGGTGTCAGTGTGCTGGGGTAATAGGTGTATTATGGCTACATGGAAACAGTTGTTGAAGGTGGTGGTGTGGCTGTTGGTGTGGGTGGCAACGGTGAAGTTGGAGTTTTGGGTGGAAGCTCTGTGGTTATTGATGTGGAGGTTCAGTGGGGTAGAGGTTTCACCCAGGTAGAAGTAACCACAGATATGACAGATGAGGGTGTATATTAGTTGGAGGAGTGTCAGGTGCCCTTTGGGTGAAGGGTGAATTCACCGGCTGCAGTTGGGATCTGGAGGGTGGGGAAGGGGATAAGTGTGGGGCAGGTCTTGCATCTGGGTTTGTTGCACTTGTGGTCTGGGGGTGGTGGGATGGGAGCAGTGGGTGTATTATGGACCAAGATGTTCTTGAGGTTGAGGGGGCATCGGAAGATGACCCTAGGTTTGTCCCAAAAGATGTCCTTGGTGTCAGGATCACTGTTGGGGATGGGAAGGAGGGAGTGGATGGTATGTTTAATTTTCATAATCTGGGGGTGGTATTTGGTGATCAGAGCAGGAGGGTTGGTTTTGGGTGTGAGACGTGGCTCTGGTTATTTGTTTGTTGATGAGGGTGGAGGGGTAGCCTCAGTTGATTAGGGGTTGGTGCAGGCGTAGATTGTAGTTTGGCAGGATAAGGGGGATAAGTTGAGGCATTGGCCTCTAAGGGCTAAGGAGAATGGTATAGGTTTTTTGGTGTGGTGGGGGTGAGAGCTGGAGTAGTGAAGATACTGGAGGTGGTTGGTTGGTTTGATATGTATGGATCTTTCCAAGTGGTCTCCAACGATGTGGATATCCACATCTAGGAAGGTCACTTGGTTATTGGAGTGGAATCAGGTGACTTTGAGGGTGGTGAAGTTGTTCACTTGGATTAGGAAGGTGGTGAGGGAGGGTTCGCCATGTGTCCAGAGGAGAATAATGTCGTCAATGAATCTGAGCCAGAGGAGTGGTTTCAGTTGTTGGGAGTCTAGGAACTCTTGTTCAAACCTGCCCATGAACAAGTTGGTTCACATGGCTGTGCCATATACTTGCAGGTAATGCTGATCTTCAAAGTGGAAGTTGTTGCAGGTGAGTACAAGGTTGGCTAGTTGAATCAGGAAGTGGGTGCTGGGCCTGTGTGGTTTAGGTTGGCTGTTGAGGAATGATTCCGTGGCACGGAGGCCATGGGCATGGGGAATGCTCGTGTAGAGGGAGGTGACATCAACAGTGATGAGGATGGTGTTGGTTGGCAGAGGTGGTAGGTTGTGGATGATGTCAAGGAAGTGGTTAGTGTCACGTAGGTAGGAGGGCAGGCTCTGGGCAAGGGGTTGGAGATGGGAGTCAACAAAGGCTGATATGCGTTCCGAGGGTGAATTGTAACTGGACACAATGGGTCTCCCAGGGTTGTTTGGTTTGTGGATTTTGGGAAGGAGATAGAAAGTGGGGGTGTGGGGATTGTGGTATGAGGGTGAAGATGGTGGAGTTGGATAGACCTTCAGGGGGGCCTCGGGAGAGGACAAATCCACGGTTTTTTTCAGATGTGAAGTGGATAAATCAACCAAACTTTTCTTCAATTCTGGTAAGTGTTTACTGTCTCCTACGCCATTTTTGTTTATCCGCCCTTCTGGCACTCTTTCTCATTCTATCCCTTATATATGATAAAAGGAAGGAGGGCCACAAGGGCTAAATAAAAAGTGAAAGAGGAGAGAGGAAACACTCACCGGACAAAGAAAAAATTCAAATTTTCGTGATGGTATGTCACATCTTCAGGAGTAGAGGGACATTGTATAACTAAGTGACAAGATGGATGGAAGAGTAAGCATGACCTGCAGTGTTGCCAGGTCCCGAAGAAAAAAAAGTGTTGACAGTACCATATATATATATATATATATATATATATATATAGATGGTTCTTTCGCCTGGCTTGTCGAAAACTGTGAGTGGTGGGGGGGGGGGGGGGGTTGGGAAAAGGTGGTGGTGAGGGTGAGGATAGGGGATGAGGGGCGTTTCTGGGTGGCCTTGTTCAGGACTGGAGGTGTGGTTGCATTCATGGTCGATATGTAGGCCCTCTCCCATCTTCTACATATTGAGGTGTTGGTGGATTGGGGCAAGGAGTGGACGATCGCTACCTGGAAGCAGTCATTAAAAGGAATATTGTGGTGATTGGTGTGAATGGCAACAGCAAAGTCCAGGTTTTGGGTAGAGGAGCGGTGGTTGTTGATGCAGAGTTTAAATTGGAATATTTTAGAAAGTTTCTTCAGATGAACAAGATTTTCATAATTTGCATGCAAGTGCGTGACCTGTCTAAAAAGCATCCGACCTTTTCATTTCACACGTAAAATATCTAAGGTAGGTTGGATACACTCTGCACAGAAGTGTAGAAAACCTTCACACACATGCACCCATGTTGCTGGGCATGTCGGATTCATCAGTCGATGAGAGACAGCTGGCGAATGAGGTACTGTTTCTGTGTAATGTCACATTTCCTTGTTCGCTTGGATGAGACGGAATGCGTGGAGGCTTCGCAAGACGAAACTGAAAACAAATCGCAAGATTCAACAGGCATTTGGCAATAATGCCATGGAAGTTACCTAAATAAAGGTCTGGTACAACCTCTTGAAAAATGGATGCACATCGGCAGAGAGTTATCAGTTCAGAGAGGCCATCAATAAGCCAGAATGCAGAAAACTTTGAGAAAGTGAGGACCTTGATAATGGAAGATTGTCATTTGACAGTCAGGGTAATTGCTGAAGACATTAGTATTAGCAAAGATTCTGTGCATTCAATTTTATGGGAGGATTTAGGCATGCACAGGGTAGCAGCAAAACTTGTGCCCAGGCTGCTTTCACAGGAACAGTAAGAACTTCGACGTGACGTCACATAAGACATGATGGAGACTGTCAACAGGCATGCAGAGGTTTTTAACACCGTGATAACAGGAGACGATGGAGATGGCTCCATGTGACTTCTCGTTGTTGCCAATGCTAAAATCTCCACTGAAAGGCTCCCATTTTGATAGATGAGAGGACATTATGCACAACGCGACGGTGGAGTTGAGAGACATTCCAAAAGAGGTATTCCAGGAGTGCTTCCAGCAATGGAAGGCTCACTGGGCTAAGCGTGTGAAATCCCAAGGGGCCTACTTTGAAGGAGATTAGGACATGAACCATACCAGACAAGTGACTTTCCTTTCGCAACATAAAGTCGAATACTTTTTAGACAGGCCACGTATACATACAAATATACGTATGTATACATAACAAATAATACTGAATACCTACCATAAATCTCCAGTTTCAAGAAAGACAAAGGATCCATCCTGCGGTAACAGAAGATTGTTTTTTGTCCATGTGACTGTGGCTGGTGGAACAGCATGGACTTTGCATGGTATGGTAATGATTCTTCCTTCCAGAACTAGTAACTGATTTGGACTCGCAGCAATTTGAGGAGGAACTGTTCATTAAAGCACAAAAATTAATATACAGTATTAAATTTTTCTTATTTTATGTCATTTTTATGTCAGCATCATTGAGCATGGATGATGATTAGATGAAATCAATGAGTTGTAAAACAACACCACTGTTTGGGCCTGGACTCTAATCTAGAACCTTTCTTGGCAAGATTGTGAGTTAATCTATCCATATGCCGGACTGCCAAGAAGGAGAAATTTACCATTATTGTGAAATTGTTAAACCACAAAATAAAATCTGTATAATTTATTTTACACTGAATCAGTAACAAAAGCAGTAGCAACAATAATAACAAAACAAAAAAACAAGATGACACACACAAAAAAAATAATGTTTGTTGGAAATTATGTTTCCGTAAAAAATTATACCTCTTATATCCCACATAGCAAGCAAGCATACACATTACTAAATAATGGTAAAAATCAAGGGCTAATATGCCATGTAAGGTGGTATTTAAGTAAATGCTATAAATTGTAGAAATATCCGTGTGTGTTTCAGTCATTCCATAATTAATTTTTCGTAATCTACAGGCTAAATTACATCAGAAAATTTTAATTTTTAATGCAGTCTGGTTTCGGGGTTACAGACCGGTCAAAGCCACACACTCGTGTGAAAGGTTCCAAATTTCAATGTTTGGTACCAGTCAGCATAAACACTTTGTGTTTAACAACATGACGGTGGTGACATCTGAGTGTGTGAAACCTGCTGCAAACTAAAAATCACGTGACAGATGACCCATCGACAGGGATGTCGTTAGGGGGAGCCCCCAGGGTCACTAGCCCCCAGAAACATTCATGTTGTCCCGGAAAACTGTTCTACATTTGCTGAAAATTTTACTTTGATGACAAATATTGCAAAATAGGATTTTAATAAATTTTGCTTTCAGTTTGAAACAATGTTCTTTAATTTGAGTTTCACGAATCCCCAAGCAATACCTTTCTTTCCCATTTGACTGCTACAGTGGTTCCGGCCAAAGAATGGACTTGAAAATTATATTTTTATATTTTCCGTCGAAAGCCAAGGAGGGTCAAACAAATGGCTGAACGAATCGGCTTTGTCCAGTTGCCGTGGTGAGGGGAAATTCTCGTGGTACTCTGCGTTGCCAAATTTTTAGTTTCGAGTCGTTTCCAAAATAGGTGGCATTCTCAATAAGGCCAAGCGTGGCGAAGCCTAAGGGTAAAAATACACTGAAGCACAGAACAAGTCTCACATTGCCAGAAACTCGTGAGGGGAAGTTACATAAAAGAGCTAACTTTTAGGATTCAGGGGACCGAGAATGGTTCTGATAATATCACCATTGTGACATAAATGCAGAATGTTTCGAGGAATTCTTCCACACCCTTCAAATTCAGTGCAATGAAATGCATTGGGGAGTTTTACTATCTTTTTCTTCCTTTCCCTAAAAGTATTGACTTATATTCTGTATTGTGCTTGCTTGTTTTAATTTTAAAATTGTGTAATAGTGAAGTTCAAAAAGTTGTATATTCACCAAATAGATTTTCCCAATTTCTGAATGATTTAGACAATTCTCGATAGTCTCATTTGAATAAATGTAAATAACATTATTTTCGTTTCTGGTTAAACACTCTACCGAACCTTTTACTGATGAATTAGGTGAACAGATATTTAGCATGATGTTGAAATTCTTAACGTGTTGACGTTACTTTGGATTTATTGAAATATCGAGAATTTAAATTACACTTAAATTTATTTTCCCACATGCATTCTTTTTCCATGCGGTAGACAAGAGACATTTTCAATACTATTGTAGCTAACACAGGAAACACACAAATCAACCTGAACATTTTAAAGGTACTTTCGGTTTCTTAGTTTCTGTGAAGCATATTGCTTTTCTTTGGAAGTTTTAGTGCTCTTTCATTTAGCTACATAACTGACGGTTAATGCTATTTTGCTCTAAAAGTTATTGTGAATGAGTTATGCGGGTGTTTGTAACTATATTACATGTCACATACTGTTGTGCAATAAGACAATATGAAGTAAGAAGTATGCGCTAGGAATGACATTGTTTAAGAATGTTCTGTTCTTTACTCCTTGAATTAGAGACCTGTCTGTGTTGAAGGGAAATAAATAAATATCATTGTAATTTTCCTGTTTTTCAGGGTTAATTTGGCTACATAAATGCAAAAGAAACCAAACAAAACATGAAAATGGCTGTGAAATCGGCTGCTTCCTCTGAGATTAATAAGTCAAACTAGAAAAAGGCAAACCTTTTTCTAAAGTGGAATTATCTGGTTAGGGGGAGGGGGCAGAGGGGGAATATTTACTAGCTCCTTTTACGAGGGAAACAAGCAAGGAGCTTACATGATTGACAACGGTCGATTTTCATTTGATTTATTTCTCATCGATCCGAACAACTATGTGCTTCCACGAGGAATCAAAACCGGTACCCCTTGATTACAAGGTGGCGATGTTATAACTGAGCCATCGGAGAGGCTTCGTCGCCTTGCAGTCAAAGAGTAATGAGGAAGATTTCACTAATACATGTGGACAGCGCACACAAACTCCACAGAGGATTATACTGACTGTTCGTCCACACGCCAGAGTGTTGTTCACTTGCGATACGAGGGTCACTATTTATATTTTGAGCCTAACAATGAAAAAACAGGAATTTGGCATTGAAAACTGCTTTATTGTTTTTCGAAGTATTCTCCTTTATGGTCAATACACTTTTGCATTCGTTCGAACCATTTGTCAAAGCAGTTTTTCCAATCTTCTTGAGACACCTCCTTAATATGGTTTTTGAACGCATCAACGGCATCTTCCGCCGACGAAAATCGTTGTCCACGCAATTTATTCTTGACATTCGGGAACAAGAAGAAGTCATTGGGTGCCAAATCAGGACTGTACAGTGGATGACCCATCAATTCGATTTTTTTACTGTTCTGTTCATAAAGTCGGTTGTTAGACGAGATGTGTGACAGCTGGCATTGTCTTGATGAAGAATGATCCAACGGCGTTTGTTTGTTTTCCATATTTGACCAAAGACCTCTGGCAAACAAATTGTTGTGTACCATTCAGAGTTGACCGTTCTACGTTCCTCTAAAGGCACAGTTGCCACATGTCTAGTTTTCCCGAAAAAACAGGCAACCATTTGTTTCGATGTGCTTCGAGCGCGAACAACTTTTGTTGGATTGGGTTCATCTTGAAACACCCATACAGTCGACTGCTGTTTACGTTCTGGCTCATATGCATATATCCATGATTCGTCACCTCTTACAATCTTATATACGTCTTTTGAAGCACCACGATTGTATTTATTGAGCATTTGTTTGCACCAATTGACGCGAGCGTCTTTTTGAGTTTCTGTCAAATTGTGTGGGATCCAACGAGAACATACCTTTCTCACAGCTAAATGATCATGTAATATTTTATATATGCTGGTGGAACTAATGCCTATGGTTGCCTCAATCTCACAGTATGTCACATGACGATCTTGCAGTATTAGGTTTTGCACAGCATCAATGTTTTCTTGAACAACAACTGATTTTGGATGACCTTCGCGAATCTCGTCGGTGAGCAAAAGGAGGCCATGATTAAATTAGTTATACCAGCGTTTCACAGTGGCAAAGGATGGGGCTTCATCGCCAAATGTGGAAGTAAGTTGATCGATGCGCTCTTGTCTTGATAATCCACGTCGAAAATCGTAAAAAATCATTGCACGAAAATGTTCACGAGTTAATTCCATTTTATTGTTGTCGCACAATCTCCAAGGCAACATAAACAACACAAATGAAGCTATTGACAAAACATTTGAAGTACGTTATGGTCAATAATGCCAGACGATTCCGTGCAAACGTCAAATCGCGCCTAACTTCAATCAGTGTTGCCAAGGCTCAAAATATAAATAGTGGCCCTCGTATCTTAAGTATAATAAATATGAGGGTTAACGTTACTGATCTATTTTATGCGTAAATCGTCATGCCAATAATGAATGACTGTTTGGTAAATTCGTAACTGATTTATCAGAATCCATTGCAGCTGTGTTGTTTTCTCGCTGCAGTAAACTGGTGTGTCCTTTAAATTCAAGCTCCTACCAAACTGCACGACTATTATCTGTAGATAACTGGCGCCAAAGTGTCAGGAGTCCTCTCACTTACACTTGTGTGCTGGATCTCTGAGAACTCGCTTTTCGGATTCACCATGTTCTGTGCGTAGACTTCTATTTGCCATGTTGAGTTTCAGCAATTTCACATTCCTGAATCTCTTGCACATTGATTCCAGTTGATTGTTTACTTCTTTTACTGCACTATTTACACAAGAGGTACTTATTAGGTCATGACGAAATGGGATATTGCATACGATGACATTTGTATGGGTTAGTTGTTCAGGGTGTGTTTAATTGTGCTTACGACATTCTAACCTTGATTTTTGGACAAATCATTTGTACCACTCAATAACACAACATAGTCTTCAGATCCTAAGGATTTACAGTCCTTTGCTATTGTGTGGGTTACCTGTTGTGTTTCACCACCTGGTTTCACCATTGCACTACACACTACATTGGTTGAAATACTGTTTACATGAGCAGCTAAATCACGTCCATGACTATCCGCAAAGATAAAAAAATTTCTTTTTCGTGAAAGGTTGTTCTTGTTTTGACTTGGGAGAGTGTTTACCATCACTTTGGGGGTTATTTTCCTTGTATTCAGTTTCACTGCATTCTTAGTTTTTTTGTTAGAAATTGTGTTTGTGTAGGGTGTTGCATTTGTTTGGGGACTTACTTCTGCATTAATTAGCACTTCATACGGGTTTTGATGGGAGAAAGTAGTTGTTACACCACGATTGCCTACATATTTCGTGGAGGTAGATTTTCTCTGGGTGTTTCTTTTTACCACTTCTGACCATGTACTATTACTATTTTCTTTTTTTTTTCTCTTTTTCCTTTCAACAGTTCTAATTTATCTTCTTCGAGGATTCTTATAATTTCACTTTTCGTTTGCAGTTCAAGTTGTAGTTTTTCTAATTCCCACTTAACTTTTTCACAATCCTAGCAGGCCACCATTTTAACGATTTTTCCTTGTTTTACACCTTACTGTTACCTGTTTTTTAACTACACTATCTTCCGAGTTATTTATGAAAGTATGTGAGGCATTGGTGGCAGGTTTTCAGAGTTTTTTCCCACTAATTTCGAGTTTTACCAGGAGCACAACAGCACGTATACATTAAACTGGCGCCATTATAGTCTGCACTTTGCGACACTGAAAGATTTCAGGGCTGAATTTTCTTAAATCATATTTACAGTTGGAAAAGCCAGTAGAAATTAAACAAGGGATCTCTTCCCTTTGATGTAAAAACTCAATAGTTTTCTTTTATTTTATCATTAGCTTCTTTGCATACTTTACACAACGCTACTTCTATATTTTCATTGTAAAAATTCTACGGATTTTTGCCATGCCATGAATTTTGTAAATTTCTTCCACCAGCATGCTTTGATTCCCATTCACTTGATAGTTGATACAATAAAATCACCATATTTTATTATCACCATAATTATCTGAAGACGAACTTGTTAAATCAGTAATAGCCGACTTCCGAACCGAATTTAAATTACAGTGTCGGAACACTGGGGGCGAGAATATTATCCAGTCGGGGTTGCTTGATTACAAATTTATCCATCATAAATAACAGATAACCACATTACACCAATGTAAGTTCACCCAAAACCAATCTTTCTTCAAATGATCCGTCTGTTCCTTGTGCTCTGAGTTTTGTAAATTCCACCTCCCCACTCCCCTACCCCCTCACTCAGGAAACTGACACTTGTTTATTGTTGTCATCCACCAGACCAACGTGACCCGACAGTCTGACTTCTCCGAAATGACGAACACAAGCACCCTGGCTGGGGGTAGGAGAGGCAGATAAAGTGCACACCAATAATGCATCCTCACTTATTTTTTAAAAATGTATTATTTACTGATTTCAGTAAGTAATCCACGGATGACGATTACAAGTACATAATAATCTGTGCATAAAATGATCATCAAACACGGTTTGACTAAATTTTTAACTTACAAAAAGAAGCCATGGCTTTTCCTATGCGGTCACCCTTTTCTCATCCAAATTCTAGGGAAACCACTGTGGAAACTTTTTGCACCTACCACAGACACAAACATGAACAGGTTTTCCAATGCACGCGAACACCAGACATGAGTATCATGCTGTTCTTTAAAAGTAAAATCTTTTTCCAAGAGTTTCGGGAATGAATATTGTACGAGGCGCATCCAGAAAGTAAGTTTCCCTATTTTTTTCCCGTGAAAGTAAACATAATGAACCGTGTAAATTGTGCATGCGCAGCAGAGCTAAGACGTATCAATCATATGCCAGGTGGACAGATCCCGCCCGGCGCTATAGCAAGGCAGCAGTGGTCCGAAGTGGAAGCTCGTATTCCTTCTCCCGCCCCATGCGAGGTTCGGTCGGTGATAAAGTTCCTGAATGCACAAAGCATTGTGCCAATTGACATTCATCGTCAGCTCTGTGAGGTCTATGGGACGAACATTATGAGTAAGCAGATGGTGCATCGCTGGTGTCGGCAGTTTGCGGAAGGTCGTCAAAGTGTCCATGATGAAGAGCGCAGTGGGCATCCATCCCTCATCACTGATGATCTGGTTGATCTGGTGCGGCAGCGCATCATAGAGAACCGTCGCTTCACGATTACAGAGTTGAGTAGCCTTTTTCCGCAGATAAAGCGATTCGTGTTGCATGAGATTGTCACGCAGCGCCTGCTGTTCAAAAAATTGTGTGCCAGGTGGGTGCCGAAAAACCTGACACCCGAACACAAAATGAAACGTTCAGGAGCAGCACTGACATTCCTGCAACGGTACCATGATGACGGCGATGATTTCCTCGACAGGATCGTCACGGGCGATGAGACGTGGATTTCGCACTTCACCCCGGAAACCAAGCAGCAGTCAATGCATTGGCGGCATAGTAGATCTCCGGTTAAGAAGAAATTCAAACAGACGCTGTCGGTACAGAAAGTGATGTGCACCGTGTTTTGTGACAGGAAGGGCATTTTGCTCATTGACTTCCTCCCCAGAGGTGAAACGGTGAACGCTGACCATTACTGTGAAACACTAAGGAAATTGCGACGTGCCATTCAAAACAAGAGGCGTGGCATGCTTACTGCAGGTGTTGTGCTCCTCCATGACAATGCTCGTCCACATACGGCTCGGCGCACAGCAGCTGTTTTGACGGAATTTGGCTGGGAGTTGTTTGATCATCCACCTTACAGTCCTGATCTGGCTCCCAGCGATTTTCACGTTTTCTTGCGCCTCAAGAAATTCCTGTCCTCCGGTGAGCATTTTGGCAACGACGAAGAGCTGAAGACGTCTGTCACACGCTGGTTCCATTCATAGGCGGCAGAGTTCTACGACAGTGGGATCCAAAAGTTGATACCACGATACGACAAGTGTCTCAATTCTGGTGGTTGCTATGTTGAAAAATAGCTGAACCTTTGCTGTACCTGTTGCCAATAAATGGTTTCCTGAAACTGTGTTGGTTTTTTTTTTTAAAAAATAGGGAAACTTACTTTCTGGATGCACCTCGTATTATGAGTACATGAAGTAAATTATGCGTCAGATTCCACATTTATTCAACAATTTGGCTGGCACCTTTTTTTTTCTGTCTTTTCGTCTCGGACGAGAATGCAATTCAACTATAGTTGCAACAACAAATCATTATTGTTATTATTAATTGTAAAGAAAATGTAGTTTCATGCCTACTTTCTCTTCAATCCCTACAGATCGTAAAAACGTGACTTAAAACAAATCATTTTTGTCAAAATGACAACAGTTTTAAAGTAAGATACAAGTACAAAAATGACTACAACTTGTTCTGTGCTTGAACTCTAGATATTACAGAAATACGTTAAATATTTTGTGCAAGCTAAAAAATGTTATCAATATATACGTATATTTGTTAATACGTATATTCCCGCTCATTTTATCTAGAGTATTATCACCTGCCTAACAGTTACAGTGAATGAACTCCGTGATGAAACAGCCCTTGAATAACAAAGGTATTCCTCGTGGTTGACACGTGGTCAGCACATCGAGTATCATTGCTGCTGTTATCTGGTTATCTCCACCACTAGTATTGCATTCCCGTGGTTCCCCTATTACCTTCAAGAAACAGAAATCTTCCAGCTAAAAGGCATGAGCGCTAACTTGAGTTTTAAGTCTACTTTATGCACAGATGGGCTAATAAGGACTGAATCGAACCAGGATCTCCTTGATTACAATTCAACGACGTTGCAACTGTAGTATACTCCATAGGGAGTCCCTTTATGAGAGCGCTAACCATTCGGCTACTTGGAAGTTCCAATCATAATTGATTGATTGCTTTATTTTACTTCCCTTTTTGCGCCTGCCACTTTTGGCTAATTTGCGAAGATATGGATGAGTGACGATAAGATGAAATTGATGAATGGACACTGACAAACATCCATGCCCAGGCCGGGATTCGAACCTGGGACCCCTGGTATCGTAGCTCGATGTGCTAACCACTCAGCCGTGGGTGCCTGCACTGCAACCATAACATGGACCTTAAAAATTATGGGTTAAATACGGAAATAATGATGATAAAGCAAGCACAGTCACAGCAGTAAATCTTTGCAGGACACAATTAGTAGTAAATCTTTTGAAGAAGCAATGGCAATGAAACATGAGAATAGATTTGATATGTTGTGTTGTCGCTCTAACTTCACAAGACATGAAAAAAAATTAGGTGTGTGACTGTAATTGCAGAGACAACGAATGATTTGAATGATCAGAAACTACCTTGATTAAACATGAGAATAGATTTGATATGTTGTGTTGTCGCTCTAACTTCACAAGACATGAAAAAAAATTAGGTGTGTGATTGTAATTGCAGAGACAACGAATGATTTGAATGATCAGAAACTACCTTGATTAAACAATGGTTCCACTTGAAGGAACAGTGCTGTACCTGCCTAAGAATAGTTTCACATAGATACTCTATAACCACCTCTCTGAGCCCTGAAAAGTGGGTAAAACATTCCTTTTTGTAACATTTTTAACACCAAATCTTTTATTCTGTCCGCAGTCAAACACCCGGAAACGGTTCTTGTATTTCACATAAGGAGTACCGTTGTCTTGAAGGGAGAGAGTGACAGAGCAGAATCCTCTTAGCTTCCTACACATGTCAAGGTTTTCCTGCATTTACTTGAAAGGCGAAAACATTTTATCAGCAGCGAAGGGAGTGAAGTATAAGTATATTCCCTTAAATGTGATTAGACGTTGAACTCCACCTAAGAAAAATGGAGATAATGATTTTGATCTTACGGCTTGACCAAGATGAGATAAATCCACTGGCGCTGTTGTAAAATTTTCAACAGTAAGCCAGCGGTCGGGGTGTGGGCGACGCAATCAGCTGTTTACCATGCCATCCTGCTTACTTACAAAAAAAAATCCCACTGTAACAAAATGTAACTCTCAGCTATGGCTGCTGGCAAAAGTTAAAGTTAAACAATCGGTCGACTCACTCTCCTAGCACCAGAAGTTCTGGGTTCGAATACCTATGCCAATTTCATCCACTTATTATACTCATCTGCGTAATTAGATAAAAAAATAATGAAATATAAAAGAGAATTCAAAGCTGGAGTAAAACATCATTTTTAGGGGCTTTACTGCTTTCATTTACACACAGTATGAACAGTATTCAAAAGAAGAGAAGCTAGTTGCTTTGTAACACATCAAGAGTTAAAGAAAAGCAAACCCTGTCATTCATTTTGTTGAATCCTGCTTCAGTACTCTGCTATTTCCTTGCTGTTAATTTTAGCAAAAGAGTGAATTGTTTCACTCTGCGAAAGAGTAATCATAATTAATTTCCAAATAATAATGGCCATGTTCTATCACATATTATGTGATTATCATTGACTATTTTGTTACACCTTGCTTGTAACCTGGAGCGAAATATAGACACCAGTCAAAATACTTCGTTGCAACCAAACCAGTGGAACAATGGCTTTAGATTACTGAAGCAGATAACAACATTCACATGTTGATAGCAGCAAAAGTATTTGCCGTTGAAATATCGAACTGGGGCATTTGTACAACTTGTTATGATGCAAGAAAGGACAAGTTCAAAAACATGCTTTTCTGGGATTCGAATCCTGAAATGTTACCCTTTAGCGCAAGGACTGGAAGTAAATTTTAGATCTAGCATTTTTGTTAATCAGGCTAAACAGTACATGACGAAGAGAAACATTAGTGCTCCTTCAGCATGATTCCTTGCTCTCGTCTCAGTGCTACCCAGTATTGAAAAGATCTCATTTTCGCCTCGTCTTCTTCCTTATATTTCCCCGTATTTCGTAGTACACCGCACGTGCTTGTACTCTGGCTTACGGCTAGGAGTTGTTCCAGGAAATGCCCTTGTCTCTGATTAACTATTCGAACGCATCCCCCACCCTCCCCCAGATGGAGTTAGATGGAGTTCGACTGTTGATATTTCCGCAAGTGAGACTTTACATAACTTAGATGCTTAACTACTTCCGTTTCTTCTGAAATGCAGTTTTCATTTCACATGCATGCAGAAGTAGGGTAGATCAGTAAATACAGTGCATTCAGTTTGGCTCTGGGCTGAGATAGCGCGTGACATGGCGCATAAAACTTTCCTTTTATTGGGGAAGATGAGAGTTTAAATCCAGTAATAATCTGGTATTGTTCCCTTAGGAACACCAGGACCTTAACCTGGGACCATTAGATGTTCCTTGAGTTGCGATAGCACTTTTTATCGCACACACTCGCTTGGCGATTAACTCTCATGCAAGAGGTTGTACCTGAATAGCGTAGAATGGCAAATGAACACACAATATACACAAATTGGACTTTAGGTCTCTCTACGATTGTTTCGGCATGATATTTAGGAAAATACCTGCTTCAACTAGAAGCTGAAGTTCTCTGAAGACTCGTAGAATCATAGAAGAACATAGGCTTGTTCTTACTAGCGTTGAAGTATAGGAAGAGAGCATCAACACTATTTTCCCTGGTGTCAAACCATCAACAGCCCTACAGACTGATGTGCGAAGACTGACCTCTCTCTCTCTCTATCGCATAGTACTTTTTTGATCTGCCCCTGTCTATCAGAATACACACCATTTATCCTCCAAGGATTGCTGTCGTAAATACCAGGTCGATGGACATCTATATTTCCTCGAAGTTGTTTGTTACCTGGTGGCCTACTAAGATTGATGTAACACCTTTACTCAACAATACTTGGAGTTCCAAAAACTGCTTCCTGGCTGTGATTCAGATAGTTAAGAATCGAGAGTAATTACCTTTTGTGTTCTTAATAAAATATATGATATTGTATAGAAATTATATGATCCCACATGGTTGTGATATTTTTTTAGGCTTCCTCTGCCTTTTCACGCTAATTCTTCAACTATAACTCTAACCAACGTCACATACGATTCATTCATCTATCCTCTCGTCCATCACAATGTAATTAATGTTACAAACAAGAGACATTAAATAACTCATTTCTAATATTTTCAAAGCATTTCAATCTGAACGAAAAATAGAGACCTCTCCAGACTGTTGTTTCATTATATCTTTAAAATAACTCTCTTTTTGGTTCCTCACAAGGTTGGTGTTCAACCAAGCGTGTGAACAAGAACAAAGTTTCTCATTTTGAGATTCACCCAATTGATGGTATGTAACCTGTCAGTGTTCAACAAGACAAAAGATGATCGGGTCCTCGTTTTGGGGTTTGAGTACCTCGTTGGGTGGGTTCCCAGCCGGTGGTCTATATCTCAGCTTCTACGCATAAACCGCCAGCCAAACGCCAACTGGAGAATATCCGTGAGGTAGTAGTTCACTGCTCGAAATCTCAAGCGGATTGGAGCACTTTTTTGGTTCCCAACTTTGCCATTGCTGTGATCGGTTCCTCGTTTTTCATGGTGCGAAAACATGTGTGTGTGTGTGTGTGTTTGTGTGTCCCTTCATAAATTTATTCCAATTATTTCATGCTCAAATCCGAGCCTGGGTGTGGGTATTCTTTGTAAGTGTCCTTTCATAAATTTTATCTGATCGTGATTAGCTAAAAGGGGGAGAAAAGCAATGTAAACAAAAATACAAAATATTAAAATATTTGATTTAATACAGCAACTTGTCTAAACTTATATGTGATTGTTAACATGTCATTTTTAAGCAATACATGTGCATTAAATTTGGATATAAAGGGTGATTTTCTGAGAAAGCGCCAAAAGTCACTTCATTTTCAAGTTGG
Source organism: Lepisma saccharinum (assembly GCF_977018435.1). Classification (NCBI taxonomy): domain Eukaryota; kingdom Metazoa; phylum Arthropoda; class Insecta; order Zygentoma; family Lepismatidae; genus Lepisma; species Lepisma saccharinum. The sequence goes on from NC_139251.1 coordinate 42,837,044, forward strand.
ACAACCTGATAACTGCAGTGTTGCAGGCTAACGAGGCTCTGGCACCTGAACTCACCGTAATCCTCTGTGGACTTTTGGGTTCTGATTGTGTTGAATTTGTCCCTTCAACAATATTATCCCCATCTTTGCAATTAGCCAAAAGTGGCAGAAAAGCAAAATAAAATAAAACAAATCAAATCAAATGTACATTAAATTGAAATTTAGGTTGATAACGATTCATATAAAGAATGATTTACGAGTGATAAGTAATGTATAATAAACACATGCATCCTCGTAAGTCCTTTAAATAGCAGGGAGAGGTGGGACAAGCTGTACTCTTGTATAAAACCCCAAAGGAAAAAAAAATCCATCAACATTAGATCAGGAGATCTTCCCAAGAGGCCATAGTTATAAAGTAGCATCATTCTGATATGTTGTAGAGTACTTTTCAAATAATTCTGGGTTTATATTTGTATTATGTCAATAAAATTGAACTTTACTTCATATGTGAAGTTTGACGGGTATGAAATTGAATGAGAATAATGTTCAATAAATTGAATAAGAATATTGCAAAGGATTAACTCACCATCCACAAATAGTGCTAATGCTTTATTGCTCACTCCAGCCATGTTGACGGCCGTACAAACATAAGTTCCACTATCGTCCACTTTGGCTTCCTTTATTTCTAGGCTAAAGTCGCTCCTCACTCTGTATCTAAAACCATGTGAAGAAAGTGAAGAAGATTACTTTATGTGCAACTACCATTAGTGGTTTCTTGGATATTAGGTATGAAAGGATGGACACTATCTGAGAATGGTTGACACCACTGGTATCAGTACTGAAAATCATTAATCAGTGATACTGGCAAATACTTTTCCAATGTCCAGACAACCTACAAGTATGTCAAATGCACATCTTTTATGAACACATTCCAGACGTGCATCAGGCATAACCCATTATACTGTATAACTAATGCCCAATGTGAAGGGCATAGCCTGCTCTAATGAATTACTGCCTACAATCACACTGCATCTCTTGTGCACGTGTGTTGTAACCACCTCTTTCAAATTCCAACCACTAGATGTTGCATTTTCTTTTTTGCTGAATTTTACTTGAATTTGTGTCAAATAACATTGTGCTTTTGCTTATACTCTTGAGAATAGCACTGAACAATTTAAATGCACATTGCGGAAATTCTTTATGAGGATTTCACTTTGAATTTCGCAGTTATTGATAATTTCAAATCTGAAGAGAAGTTTTTATGTTATTGTTCATTGATCATATCTATATTACATACTGAAAATATGTTTTCAGTAACTTTTATTGCAATATTTAATTTTTTCTTTTAAAAATATGTTACTGAAAAGCATTCATAAATGTGAGAAAATGTATATAAAATGTAACATATTATACATCTGTCGAAAGCCCCACTACCCATCAAGGTTAATCTAACAAAAACACATTAATAATATATAATTTGTACATAAATGTATGATAAAAGGGGAATAAGCTCAAGCATGTAATATTGTGAGCTTGCTTAAAAGTTAGAGCATTACCTTGGGACCAAATTTTCAAGACCAGTTCTTATATGTACATTAAAATATTATTACAAGCACTATATCAACTTACAATTCATTTCTTAATTAGCTTTTGCTTTTTAATATTAACAATTCATTTCTTAATTAGCTTTTGCTTTTGATATTAATTTGAATTAAAACAAGTGTCAATGACATACACCTTCACATGATATATTTTTCTTATCTGATTGGTAATATACATGCACACAAGATTACACCTACCCTGTATGCCTAGGCAAGATGGGTATTCCATTCTTTTGCCAAGTCACGATAGGAGTTGGATCAGCTTCAACTTTGCAAGGAAGGACTACTGAGTGGCCTTCAACAGCTCGAATTTCCTTTCCTTCCCTACTGGAAAATTTTGGGGGAACTGTAAAGAAAATTCAATATTAGTTACTAAATGTACTTCCTATTTTTTTTGCAAGTTTCATTGATTCTTGGTTATCTAAATAAGGTAACTAAAAACTAGGTATGTGCCGAAGCCGATTACAGATGTATGAAAATCGGCCAAAATTGACACATCGGCATCGGTATCGGAATCGGCAAAAATCCGATATTTAAACCGGTACAGATTATACTAGAGTTTTTACCTTCTAATAAGTTTTATATTCTAGTTTTGTAAGATTTATTGAAAATTTGGTTATGATTCGTCATTATTGTAGAGTTTTTCTAAAAAAATTATTGCAAACTCATTCAGAGGATCAACCTAACTATAAATCAGAAATAAAACAGTACATTGCTGAACTAGGATCTGCTGTTGTATTGGAAATTCAAAAATGAATATTCAAACCTGAAGCAAGTCCTGAGAAAATACTTGGGCATACCTGCTGCATCAGTATTCAGTGATTGAGTGTTCAGTGTTGCTGAACAGATTTGAGATAAGAGAAGAAGTAGGTTACTTCCTGAAGTGCTTCCAAATCTCGTGTTTCTGAAGTTGAATCTGGCAGAACAGGAATTTATTTTGCATTTCTGCTTGTGTACTAATGTTTAATCCCTTGAGAATCCATGTTGTTCTTAAAGGTTCACATAACATTTTGTAGATGGAAATGTACTTTCGCATCTCTTGAGAATATATATGTATATACACTATGTTGCCATTCGTCACCAGACACCCCTCAAAAAGTGCTTGGGATCATCTGTACATGTCATACAACCTGTAAAATGCATTGCCGGTTGAGAATACACTCATACCAGCTACAGCAGTCAATATGGACAGACGACTCGAACTGAGTGAAGCAGAAAAAGGGATGATCATTGGAGCCCACAGGTTTGGGCATTCGACCCGTGAGATTTCCAACAAATTTCAGATACCCCGGTCGACAGTGAGTGATGTTATCGTGAAGTGAAAACGAGAGGGGGTCATAACATGCCGACCCATACCCAGTAAACCGAAAATATTAACAGATCGTGACTGTCGATGCTTGAAATGTGCGGTGAAGTCAAACCGGAAGGCGTCGTTACAGATGGTGGCACAGGAGTTTCGATCGGCTTCCAGCAGTGCTGCAAGTGATCGTACTGTCCACCGGGAGATCGTCGCACTTGGTTTTCATGGTCGCTCAGCAGTTCACACGCCCCATATCACAGCCAGCAATGCGACCCGTCGGTTACAGTGGTGCAAGGAACGCCGCCATTGGACTCTCGAACAATGGAAATCTGTCCTATGGAGTGATGAATCACGCTACCAAATGTGGCGGTCCAATGGACGTGTGTGGGTGTGGTCTATGCCTGGTGAACGCTGTTTACAGGACTGTATCGTACCAACAGTGAAATTCGGCTGAGGTAGCATCATGGTGTGGTCCTGCTTTTCGTGGTATGGTCTTGGTACACTTGTTTTAGTTCGGGGAAATATGAATGCCGATGCATACCAAAAAGTTCTGGACAATTCTGTGCTACCGACATTGTGGGAACAATTCGGTATTGGCCCATACCTGTTTCAGCACGACAATGCTCCATGTCATACGGCAGGCATTATCAACACGTGGTTTGAGGACATGGGTGTGCAAAAACTTGATTGGCCAGGCCAAAGTCCAGATATCAACCCCATTGAACACCTTTGGGACGAGTTGGAGCACAGCTTGAGAGCCAGGCCATGCCACCCAAAAAACACCACTGAGCTGTTTGCCGCTTTGCAGGAGGAATGGGGCAAAATTCCCGTCGACACGTATCGCAAATTGGTGGAAAGTCTTCCTCGAAGGGTTGCGGACGTCATTGTGGCAAAAAGTGGCCCTGCACGATACTGATGTGGTGCTTAGACTGGATTAACGTACTGGTATGGGGTGTCCGGTGACGAATGGCAACATAGTGTACATATGATATGCAATAGAAATGTACATAGCAAATTTATTTTTGTAATGCTGAAAATAACATCCCATTTCTGTTTAATAATCTTATGTATCGGAATCGGTTAAATATCGGCATCGGTTAAATATCAGCATCGGTATCGGTTCCAAAAATTATCGGTGAGTACATCGGCATCGGTAAATTTTCAGCTTCGTCACATCCCTACTAAAAACTAAATCTGCATTTCTTCATACACCCAAATTTTCTATTTTATTAAGGCAATGGTATCCCCTGTGCAGTGCAGTGTGCTAAATGTAGATTTAGAGGATGGGCTTATGAAGATCAGTCCTTCTTGAGTATGTCAATAATGAAACTCTGATCAGCAAAAATATAGTACTTTCATGACATTGTGCAGAGGGACCTGTACTAGGTTGAAGTTGTGAACAGGTCAAATATCTAATCACAGAACATGTGGGTATCAAGAATCATTTCCATGTGTTACAACAGTATCATCATATAAGGCAGCGGTTCTCAAAGTGTGCGCTGTGGCACCTTGGTCACCGTAGATGGCTTACAGGGGTGCCACGAAATGTTCCAATAATTTCACTGAAATGACACTTACTTGTTAGTCTACGCATAGTTTTAGAATCGGACAAAATATGTGCTCATTTAGTACTTTTGACATACAAAATGTTTCTGAATTTGAAATATGTGTTCATTTTTTTTAATTTAACCTAACCACACTAACTGAGCGTTGTAAGTGTTAGATAGGCCTACATTCTGACTTGGGTACTGTAGAAAGAACTCGAAACGAAAATGTTTGGGAATCCCTAATATCAGGGAAAAGTTTGACACAGGTACAAAAAGAGTAGAGTCTTCTTTTTTCTTGTAATTTACCCTAAAGTAACCATATTTTGTACATTGAAGGGTCAGGGAAAGAAAAAACAGCTAAGACAACTCACCAAACTCAAAAAATATTAACTTTTAATTGCAAAACATTACTCGAAATGAAAATGAAATGGTACAAGAAACATATTATTTGATGAATGGAAGTGTCAAATGCATGAATGAAATGAAAGAAAGTATGTTATAAAGTCCAGCACAGCATCAACATGGCAGGAAATTACACCAGTACCTTGTTTATGACAGAAAATTAACTTACATGTTGTTTTTTTTTACCCCCTGACCCATCAATTGAGTACACACAAGGTTTATCATTTGTGATATGGCTTTATCAAAAAGATTACTTGGTTGGCAGAATAAAAGCAGGTGAATTTGTCGGTGATGATCTCATTGAGTAAGGAGGGTGGGGAGGGAAGGTTTCCAAAGCATGAAGATGTAATTTATGAATCTGAGCCAGGAGAGTGGTTTCATAGGATTGGGAGTCCAGGAGCTCTTGTTCAAATCCAATTGGCATATGGATGCCCCTTGTTGTCACCTCCCTGGTTCAGATCTCTTGTGACCAACTCTCCAATATTAAAGGTTATATATATATATATATATATATATATATATATATATATATAAAAATCAAATAAGGTAAAAGGAAACACTCACCGGACAGTCGGAAAATTCAAAATTTTCGCTAATTTATAGCATCATCGGTGTGAGAAGAAACAGCTGTTTCTTCTCACACCGATGATGCTATAAATTAGCGAAAATTTTGAATTTTCCGACTGTCCGGTGAGTGTTTCCTTTTACCTTATTTGATTTTTACTTAGCCCTTTTGGCCCTCCTTGCTTTTATCCATTATATATATATATATATATATATATATATATATATATATATATATATATATATATATATATATAAATCAAAGAAGGTAAAAGGAAACACTCACCGTACAGTAGAAAAATTCAAAATTTTCGCTAATTTCATAGCATCATCGGTGTGAGGAGAAATAGACGGAACCGGAAGTTGGGGCCCTGCAGAGTTGCCAGGTCCCCATCGAAGAAGAAGCGGTGCGTAGAACGAAAAAAACACTGTTTCATCACCAGGCTCGTCATAAACTGTGAGTGTGTAGGATAAGTTGGGAGGGGGGGTGGGAGGGGGGGTGGGAGGGGGGTGAGGGTTTGTCATTACTGGGTGGCCTTGTTCAGGTCAGGAGGAGTGGTTGCACTCATGGCCGATATATAGGCCCTCTCCCATCTTTTGCAAACAGAGGTGTTGGCTGGTTGGGGTAGGAGATGGATGATCGCTACCCGGAAGCAGTCGTTGAAACTGATGTTGTGGTGGTTGGTGTGGATGGCGACAGTGAAGTCCAGGTTGTGGGTGGAGGAGCAGTGGTTATTGATGCGGAGGTTGAGGGCTGTTGATGTTTCCCCCAGGTAAATCTGTGGTGATTTTTACCTGGGGGAAACATCAACAGCCCTCAACCTCTGCATCAATAACCACCACTCCTCCACCCACAACCTGGACTTCACTGTCTTCCACACCAACCACCACAACATCAGTTTCAACGACTGCTTCCGGGTAGCGATCATCCATCTCCTACCCCAACCAGCCAACACCTCTGTTCGCAAAAGATGGGAGAGGGCCTATATATCGGCCATGAGTGCAACCACTCCTCCTGGCCTGAACAAGGCCACCCAGTAATGACAAACCCTCACCCCCCCTCCTGCCCCCCCTCCCAACTTATCCTACACACTCACAGTTTACGACGAGCCTGGTGACGAAACAGTGTTTTTTTTCGTTCTACGCACCGCTTCTTCTTCGATGGGGACCTGGAAACTCTGCAGGGCCCCAACTTCCGGTTCCGTCTATTCTCCTCACACCGATGATGCTATGAAATTAGCGAAAATTTTGAATTTTTCTACTGTCCGGTGAGTGTTTCCTTTTACCTTCTTTGATTTTTACTTAGCCCTTTTGGCCCTCCTTGCTTTTATCCATTATCCTACCGTATTGGCATTCTATTTCTTTGGTATATTTCCTTAACAAAGAAATTAGCAAAATTTGAACTCATTCCAAGTTTTGCAAGTCATACAAAAGTTCAAGTCGACTGCAAAATCTTGCACGTTTAACCTTTGGTGGGCGGAAGTGATGTCATATCTTGCAGTTGTTGATTGATGGGTTAGGATTATGAAACATGCAAATGTGTAAATTGTTATTCTCTATTGTGATCTGCATATTACATAAAATGTAAAATAATTATTTTGTTTAATATTATCCATTCCATAAACATTTGCTGGAGCGACACTGCCCTGCTAAAAATGCACAAAATTTGTCATGGCCAAACCTCCTGTAATGCTGATAAACATTTGCTGGAGCGACACTGCCCTGCTAAAAATGCACAAAATTTGTCATGGCCAAACCTCCTGTAATGCTGAAAGTTGGAAATCTTCCTTGCATTTATGGCCAAAAGTTGGCCACTGTATTCAGGTCCGTAGGTCCTGTTCTAATTGCCCTATCTGAGCATAAAGTGAACTTGAAACAAAACTTAGCAAACTCAATAATAATAGTAAACAATAAGTCAGGTACCAATTCAATTAAATAAATATCTTACCAAGGACATTCAACTTGATATTTTGGAAACTTTCACCTCCAATGTTTCTGGCCAAACACGTATAGGTCCCTTCATGTTCTTCTTGAGCATAAATGATTGTTAAAGATCCATTGTTACTTATGATTATACCATTTCCTGTATATAAGAAATGCCCATTCTTCTGCCACTCTACTACAGGTGGGGGATGACCCAATACAACTTTGCATTCCAACTCTGTTGATTCCCCTTGCCGAACATTAACCAAAGGATTGGCACTGGAAATAGCAGGTCTTACTGAAATTTTAAAATAATTGAGTAAATTTCACAAAAACAATGTATGCATTAAGCTGATATTATGTTTGATAGTATTATACTGAAACAAAATTGTTTTCTAACAACTGTGCAATACATTAATGGAAAAAGAAAGAATCAAAAATATTCTCCACCACCCACTTAAACATTTAACATACTTAACAGTCTGGAAAAATATCATGGTCCACTTGTCAGTACTTTCTATAAAATGTCACTGGCAAGATAAAATTGCAAAGAATGTATATTTGAGTTGGGATTTTTATCTGTTTTAAGTAGGGATGGGATGATATGAAATTTTGGCTGATACCGATAAAGTAACAATATAAAATTTACCGATACCGATAACCGATATTCTACCGATCCGATATAAAATTAGAAATGGTCCTGGAAGAACCTGAAAGGTTCATTAACCTCCTTTAAAAATGTGTGTTTCAAAGTGACTGCAGTGCAAGAGAAATTGCATATTTAGACATTTACTTTTTAAAAAAGTAGGGCATGGAGATTATGCATAAAAATTACAACAAAAATGGCAGAACTTTGCACTAAACTATCAGATATTTATCGATATATCGGATCGGTAAAATAATCGGTAATTTTACCGATAAACTGATACACCAACATGCCTATATCGGCCAATACCAATAGAGTACCGATTAATCGGTCCCATCCGTAGTTTTTAGATTAAGTAATGTAGAAACATTATTTCCCCCCCCCCCCTTATAATTTCAGTAGCTCCCAGGTAAGAGTTTTTTTATTTGTGAATTTAAATGTCTTACAAACTTCATGTGCATTATACATAACAAATGCATTATTATGTTTTATATTTACAATTGTATATTTTACGGATGGGACAGACTTATTTATATTCTACAGAAGGTTGTTTCACGTTGATGGTAACGATTTCGATCACCAGGGAGGAGCACGTAGGCACAGCACAGAGCAGCCAGAGCCAGTAGGACGAAAGTACTGTGTGTTGACTTTCAAAGACGATGGTTGGTGTGTGAGTGGGTGTTTATATGGAACCAAAAATTCCAGTCTTTTGGGAGGGGTACATCTGTGCCCTTTCCGACGTTGGTTATAGTTATAGCCAGATAATTAAACAGTGCCACATGAAAGCATTCCATGTGTCAAAGAAGGGCATCAATGCAGTGTTGAATCGCCATAAAGCTTGCACCGTACCTGTTGCTGGAACCAGTCAAAGTGGGCCTCGGACATATCGGAAGCCCAAGCGTTCCTCCGATGTTGTGCGGAAAGTGAGATCCTTGGTGCGATGTGAAAACCCTGCAACGCAAAGAGTGATTGCACAGGCAGTGCAATGTTTCCCTGCAACTGTAAATCGCATCATAGCCCAAGATTTACAACTTGTGCGGAAGCACAAGGCTCAAGTTCATAAGTTGCGTGCCTCACATGTCCAGGAGAGGAAGACCAACAGTCGGAAGCTCTACGAACGCCATCTGGCAGGGGACCGCTGCAAGTATGTGGTGTCCCTGGATGAAGCATGGGTGTATCTGTCGGTATGTGGTTAAAAAAAAGGGCCATCTACTATCGTCCACGTGATGCAAGAGGTCGATCTGAGTGGGTACGTGAATGTGCTGAAAGTTTTCCACGCGGGTTCATGGTTGTTGGTGGTTACTGCCATAACGGCAAACTTCCACTGCGCAGAGTGGAAAAAAAGGCTAAAATAAATACAGCCTATTACCAGACAAATATCTTGGAGCCACTTTACAGACATGATATTCCTTCTCTCTATGGCAGCGACACATCTCGTGTTGTCATCCACCAGGACAAGGCTTCCAGTCATACGGCAAAGTCCACGCAGGCATACATGGATCGGATGGCACGTGAAACGGGCATTCATGCAATCCCCTTTACAGACATCCCTGTGAAATCCCCCGATGCCTCTCCCATGGATTTCTGTGGGTTTTCGTTGTTGAAACGAGCCTTGGGAAGCAGACGGCCCCGCACAATTGAGGGTCTTTGGAAAGCTTGTCAGGAGGAATATGATCGTTTGGACCAATATGTTCTTCAACGCAGTCTCCTCCAATGGAAACTCCGCTGCAGGGCCATTGCTGCAAGACAGGAGTATCACGTGGAGCACCACCGCTCGTGACGTCACGGTTTTTCTTAAGGTTAGGTGGGTTCTAGCTTTGTTACCATGGACGTGAAACGACCTTCTGTATGAGTATCAGCTGATATAGACATATTTATTGATTTATAGATTTATCAGTAAAACTGCTGACAATTTTACTGATCTAATATGTCTATATAAAATAACCTGTAATTGAGTGTACAGGTCTTTACATAAAGGTTAAGACCTGTTTTGCAAATTAACCTTTGTTTTGTAAATTTCTGAATATGCAGTTTCTTTTCTAAGGCAAAACCCATTCCAACCAACTAGTTATATATATTAAGTAAGGAATTGAATGAACAATCTAGAGTCTTAACAGAATGTTCACTATTAAATATCAGATTGGTATCATTAAATTTTATATTAATACTTCATCAGCATCAGTGAAATTGTCATATAGATTCATCTCTAGTACATTTGCTTTTCAAAGTCAAGATATAATAATTCCTATTCAACTATTTCCACAGTCTCGTGCTACAAGAACATGTGTCACAAACATTCTTAAAAATTTGTTCAACAAAATTTGAGTTAGGTAAAAAAAATCATGTCGTATATACAACAAAAAATGCCTTGAATTTTCATCTTAAACTTGCATGAAACTGATTTTTTTTGCTTTTTTGTAAGCAAATGCAGTAATGAGTATTTAATGCAAATACTGTAACAAGGATGAGTCTTTTATTTTGAAAATTACAGTAATATATTGTCTTTTTTTTGTCTGTAATTACCAGAGAAGTAGTACACAATCCTTAATTTTTAAAAAAACATCTCTCTAAAAAATGACTTGATGTAGTTACATCTAACTTTAGCATACATTTTTATAATACTCTTCCTACAGTATTTTTATTCATAAGACCATGTTTCAACAATAATGATTTAGTAAATTTAGCAGTGTCTCAGACTTTGTTTATTGCAAGAAATGAGAACGAAAAATATATATTTCATTACCTTCTGACATATATATGTATACTTACCAATGCCAGAAATATTGATGTGTGCTTCTAGAAGTACTTTGCCAAATGCATTTTCCACATGGCATATATATTTCCCTGCATCTGTCAATTGAGCTTCTGTAATATACCAAAGCACTATTGTGTTAAAATTTGCAATGTTGTATTTAAATTAATTTACAAACTATTTTAAATTAGAATATTTCTTATAAGTTTTATTTTACACAAACCAATTTTCCAAACTTTAGAAGTGCTTTGGATATTATACATAAAATAGAGGCTGCAAAAAAATTAACACTTGAATTTTTTAGATGGAGAGAGAGAGAGAGAGAGAGACCCCAATTTTACCAGATTTTATATTTTCACACATTTTAAGTTTTTTTAATCTTGTTCCTCTGAAAAAAAGTAAATTGAGGTTGCACTGTGTGTGTGTGTACTAATCTGTTGCTCAAAAAACAGAGCAAATATAAACTGTGCACAATAAAAACAGTTAAAACCATTTCACCAGTAAAACAAATTAATTCTGTAAATAAATCTCTCTTTTTTTTCTTTTTCTTTTTGCTATTACACTGTAAAGACTTTTTGTATTTTGAGCTGACATCATCATGAATACCCATCTAGAAGCCTAATGAGTGGAGCAGATAATTCTGAGAAAAGAGAAGGGATTGATATGGGAAATGGAAATGTCAGTCACATGATAATGAATTCTCTGAAAATGAAATAATTGCTAAGTAAATTAGTTCACCTAAGATGGATGGCATTCTTCAACACATGTTTCCAACAAGGATGTATTTATGGGTGGGGTGGTCCAGACCCCCCCGCCCCTTCCTCAAAATGACTTACGAACTACTAAAATGAAATAATGAACATATACTTGTTTAGAATTTGTTGTATAATCGATGGTTATTAATTGAAGACTAAAATTGGTAAACGCTGTAAGTGCCACAATAATTTAAACACCGTTTTACAAATTAAACTGTGAAATGTGCCATGCTTTATAATGTGGTAAACGTGAAATGTGGCTGGTAGCCCTCTAAATAGTTCAAAGGGCGTGTAAAGAGGTCACTAGTGTGAACGTTCTTACAGGCTGATGTGCTGAACCATGCGATTTCCCAACACTTTTGCTTTTGGCACTTACAACGTTTACCACTTTTAGTCCTCAATTTCCTCTGAACTTATTGGAAGGCAAGGATTGTATTGGGACCACATAGCTTCAAATGACATTACAAAGAACATTTATGCACATTACAACTCATAATAATATGCATAAAATGTTAACCAGAAACTTTACTTTTCTCCAGCTGCATCTAACATCATTTTTCTTATTCAATAAATATTCAATTCTTCATCTATTTGACATTAATTTCATTGCCAAGACACTTGTTTGTATAAATTATTCTGATTTTAACTACAGATAAGCTAAATAATGAATATGCACTGTTATATCTCTATTCTTACACCGTCTTTTTACCTATTCATGTAATAATAGTATAACATTAATTTATATATTGTAATTAGTAGTATTAACTTGATTTAATATAATTATTTTAATTTAAACTATTATTATTATTATTATTATTATTATTATTATTATTATTATTATTATTATTGTTATTATTATTATTATTATTATTATTATTATTATTATTATTATTATTATTATTAATGGCAACAGGGTGTCTACCTGTAATGGATGTAATACAGATTCAGAATATTTAACAGCTGGGAAATGTGATGTGGTTAGAGGCTGGTTTGGTAGCTCAGTTGTTTAAGGGCACTGACATAAAATGCCATAGCATTAGCTTAAAGGTCTAATCGAATCATGATTTTTGAAAACACTTCTCAATCATAATTTGCAAATGTTGGTACAAGGCAACTTTTTCTATGATGGAAGTTGTGATAGAGACAAGTAAATGCCAAAAAAATACAATTTGGTAAATTATACAATCATGCACTGTAATTGAAAATTGTGTAATGGCTAGAAATCTGTTTTCTATCTCAGCCATGATACTAACCTTTGATATGCAAAGTTCCATCTTCTGTAACAGAAAACCGAAGAGGATCAAGCCTATTTTCATTCTCCTTACTCCATGTTACTGTTGGTAGAGGAAATCCTAAGGCAATGCAGGGGATACTTCCATCAGTACCAATGTCAATATCCAAATCTGTTAATAGAGAATAAGATTGCAAGCCAAAAGTGTCACTTCCAAATTTTATAACCTTGCAGTTTTATTATAAATCTACAGTTGGAACATAATTGTACAAAGATTCTCTGGACTAATAACTTTTTATGAAAAAAGGGAAAAAAATATCTCACAATGCAATAATATTACTGTCTCTTTTCCAATATTTTCAAACAATATTATTATCATGAAAATGGCTGAACACTGGAACCTCACTTTCCCAATCTTGTGCATTTTGCCTTTCCAATGAACTAACATGTTACAACATGTTCCTGAACCTTACAGTTCTGGCTTCAGTTCCTTAGCCTTTGGCCTGTGAACAATGTATAATCAATATTCTACTGTGTAAGTAAGTCTTGTTAATGTCCATAAAAACTCATATCTTCAAACAATTTCTTATTTCTTTCTTTTTGAAAAATTTAAGTTTATTCCACAGTGCTTTCACTGCACCATGTGATTGCACCATATGCCTGGATTTATATTCATTTATGTGCAAGAATATTTATCGTTAAATATATCTTGGTTAATAAATACTGAAGCATAGTGGTAATCTCATCAGCTTGTAATCGAGAGTTCCTGGATTTGATACCTGGCAGAGGCACACAATGATTTGGATCTAAACTGTAGTTCCCATCCTGATTAGCCTATTTGTGCATAAAGTTAACTTAAAATAAACTTTAAAGTAAGTACTGAATAAATAGTAAATACAAAATACTTGCCTAAAGGGACCTGGACAACCTGAGGTCGTGCACCAACATTTAATGCAATTGAATCTTCTACTTTGCCAAGAGCATTCTCAGCAGAGCATGTGTACACTCCTGCATCAGATACGGTGATGTCGTGGATGACCAATGCTTGGTTTTCTGTCATCTGAAAAAAGAGAAAAAGGAACACATTTGATGTAAAACAAACCATATTTCCCAATCAATCAGAGTCACAAATTATTGAACGAATATTGGATTTTGGACCATTGCTATGGAGGCTGCTTCTTTGATTTGCCTTAGTTTTCAATTTTGTTCTTTGTGTAATACTGTTATGTTGTTCCACTGAATGCTAGGCGATTCGTTCAATGCATGTTCATCTATTTTAACTATTTCACCTTTGCATATGCACTGCTTGTGTTCATCTCTCTACAGTATCAGAGAATTCATGGAACAAGACAATACATGGCCAATGTACTAAACAATATGTATTTTAATTGTATTCTTATTTCAATCATGCAACAATGATAATGTGTTTTTATTTTTATTGTAGTGTAATGAAGTGTATTTTTCAATTTTTACTTTGGTGTAGTGATGTAATGTACTACACAATGTTTCTTCTTTTTTGTTATGATGTACTAAACTAATTATTATTTGATTATGTATCTTGACATTTTCCATGCCCTTTTAATCAAGGGTCAACAGAAGAAAATAAAATTCAAATTCAACTTATCTAGAAGGCATCAGATTCTCATATGTAAGCTATATCCTGAAATACGTACTAACTTGCGTAACATTATGTGTGTTGCCTAACCCTACAGCTATGGCAGAACTTAACATTGGAAATTTGCTATTAAAATCCACTCTTCGCTGTATAATAAAAAATAAAGGTAAAGTGTTCCCCTGTGCTTAGCACCATGCCATGAAGGCGTATAGGGGGTGTGGGGGTAATGCCCCACACTTTCTTGATCCGGTCGTGAGTGGGGGTGATGTGATCAGCATCATGCCCCTGACCACCTTTACCCCCCAGGGTTTCCCCCAGGTACCCATATCATTCGACGCTGGGTTTCAACAAAAACATAGTCAGTGGTGCAAACTTCAATGCTGAAATGTTAGTTTGCAAGACGTGTGTGCAAGTGACGCGAAAGTGAACAAGACAACACAGATCAGACCACTTTGGGTTGTACAGGTAACAGTGGCACCAGACATTTTGCTTTGTTTAGAGCTTTGAAAAATCACCATGGCTTGGAGGAAGGGAAATCGACAGAGAGCACGTTTCAAACACATTCGTTATTGAATTTTTTCGTGACCAAACAAAGGAAATGCCTCTGTGTGACTTAAAAATCATGTAAAACCTTTAAAAATGTATACAAACCTAAAAAAAGGCTTGATTTAGGCACATAAACTTAAAATTGGTTCTAACAAACAAAATAGGTTTTTTTAAGCACTATAAAACTTCATCAGTTGTTGCATTTTTTAACGAAACGCTTACATAACTTATTATTTCTCACGTACCTGTAAAGGAAAAAATTGGTTAAAAACCTAAAATCCAAGGTCTTCTGATAACCCAGAGAGATATGTGCCTTTTGAGTCAGTCTTTGTATCTCATTGTTTGTCTGCTTGGCTGTGGATGGCTCTCTTAGTTATGGTTTGTTTATATCTATTGAGTTTCATTGTATCTGTAATGTCTTCCTGTTCTTGCCTGATTGAGCAGATTCTTCTAGCCTTTCAGCTTAGGCAGTGAATTATGATGTTCTTTGTAACTTGGTAATCGTGATTTGTTGTGTAGGTAACTCCCAGTGTGTGTTGACTTTCGATACACTGTTTATATTTGATTTCCGGATCTATCCACTAGGGCATCTAGGAATGGCAGGTGCTTCTTTTTCTTTTCCATCGTAAACCTAATTGATGGATGTCTGCTATTCAGATGTTGAAGGAAATCTGGTAGTGTGTCATTTCCATGTGGCCATATTACGAAATTATCATCTTCATACCTAACCCGGCTTCTTGGTGCTTTGGGTGAGGGCTTTCTGTTCGAAGTGTTCCATATTTATGTTGCTAAGTATTTGTGACAGTGGTGAATCCATTGCCATGCCTTCTTGTTGTTGGTAGATGCCAGTGTCTATTTGGAAGCAGTAGTTATGCTTTGCAAGTGCATAATGTTCGTTACTTTCGCACACATATTGAATTTTTTGAATTGTAATATTCTGATTATTTTGTATGTGAACTTATGAATATTTTAAAATAAACCATTGGTAGATTGCTGTGGTATAGTACTTTAAATTTATAAAATGTTCAAAAGCCAGGTTCAATGGTAATCAAAGTATCAGTGTTGCAAATCATATTAGTATAATTTTTTTAAGCTGTAAAGATTAGGATCTTTCCCCCAGAAATAGAATTCTGAGTACACACTGTACATATATAGTCATGTATTCTTACATAAAGAAGTTTTCACATTTTGTAATTATCAAGAGAATGATGTTTACAAAAATATTTACCTCTATATTGGGATTAAACGTAACCGTGTAATTATCTTTCAACCAAGTCACAATTGGTTGTGGCACTCCAGATGTTGAGCACTTTAAAATGGCCGTGTCTCCATGATCTACTAGCATCTCCTTTTGATGAGCTTGAATCTTGGGTTTTTCAACATATGTTGCCTTTGAAACTGCCACAGCTGTATAACAAATATAAACAACAATTATTTTCTATCAAACTGGGAATATTCTACTATTGGAACACTAAACATATATTCATCATGCAGTTAATAATATATTTTCATGTAAATAGTATGTCAAAGATAGTAACTCTACCATTATGACAATTCTCCCTCTAAATTTTAATTACACATGAAATCTTTCCTGAGTAAAATTTATAAAGAAATAGGAAATTCCTATGTGCATTAAATTTCTCTGTTTTTACAATGAAAAATATATCAATATGCAGTTTAAAATTACCTTTAGAGCAGTGGCGAAACGTGCTGTCTCTGGAAGGGTAGGCACAGGACGGAGCAGGGATTGGGGGGGGGAGGGGAAGATGTGATATATTTTTTTTAACAGTAGTATGTTAAAATATAGCCCCTAGAAAATAAAAGATAACATATTGCCTGAATCTTGTCTACTACTGTCCGAAAAAGTCGGGATAGTGATTGTAAAGGATAATGTAGTGATTAACACTCTCGCCTTACAATCAAGAAGTAGAAGGTTCGATTACCCCTGGAGGCATTGGTTCAGATCCTACTTTAATCTAGTCTCGATTAGATATCTGAGAATAAAAGTGCTTCTGTCTCGAAGGTCAGAAAACAGTGATAATGGGACTCGATGTTCTGACCACGCGTCACCCAATGAAAAAGCCGTTCTGTCAGGCCCTAGCCATCTTACATTTGTTAGATTAAAGCTGCTCGTAAAAATTATTTGCTACTTCAATGTTTCTCTCATTACAGAAATGGTTGGTCCACTTGATTGTCACTTAGCGTTTATTTCTTTTTAATGCTGACCTCCGCGGCGGATTGGTTATAACAACATGCTACGACAAGGGCCTCAGGTTCGAATCCCCACCTGGACATAGGTGTTCTTTGTGAGTGTCCCTTCATCAATGTCATCATATTATCGCTCATTTTCATCTTCCCAATTTTTATGCATATAATTCTTTTTCAACAGGCTACTTTTTTTTTTTAAAAAAAATATATGATTTAGAAAATGATGAAATGCTAAATGAGAACATGGACACCTTTCTGTGTAACACACCAACCAGAAAATTTCAGTAACATGGATTTTCTCTATACGTTTGCATTGTACGTACTTTGCCCCATTTAAAAAGTAGCGCGTTTTCAGTTATGTCACTAATCATGAAAGGAAATTTCGTCTCAATATCCCTTTCCTCAAAGAAATAAAATACTTTCCCTCTCTGAATCGAGATTGGTGTGGGGCACATCCAGCAGCTAACACTTCGCGAAAAGCGGTTCCTCAAAAGAGCTGAAAGCACCAAACTTAACACTGGTAACAAACTTGCATGCATTATTTGCAGTTAGAATTCTAATAATGCCTACTTTGATAGGTTAGGAGGCCAGGCTTAGAGGTGTTAGCAACACATTTTCGCTACATGCTAGCAGCTGGGTGTGCTCCGTTCGCGGCACAGCTCTGAATCTTCCATGGAAATGCTGCTTCTCAACAAGCTCTGTAAGTCCACTGCCTGCTTCGTCAAGCGCTCATACACGATCAGCACTCTTCGGAAGTCAGGGACAGAGGGTGAGAGAGAGAGAAAAGAGGCCAGCCTCTCAGGTTACATTACAGGCGAACGCGCCCCTGAAATTATGCTTTCCCACACGAATCACATAGGTTGTTATGGGACCAGCTGAGGCACTCTCAGGCGGACCTCGCTGAATGCACAGATACAGTTCCAGGCAGGGTTGCAAACTTGCGGTAATTATCGGAAGACCTAGAATTTCAGTTTTCTTTTATTAAGCGTCGTTTAATGAAATTTATAAGTAATAAAATAATCCGTAATAGACAAATATATAGGGTAGGCCCGGCCTCCGGGCCTCATAGGACGCTTCGCCACTGCTTTAGAGTTGAGCCAATACTGATGCCAATGTTTCTGTATCAGAAAGTATCAGTTAAAATTTCATCACCAATACCAGCTTGATTGTTAAGTTCAAAAGAGAAAAGGTAGGATCGTGCCAATGTCACTCAAAGAGGATCTAAGTACTCAGGGACTCACTTGTATAACAACCTTCCAAACCACATAAAAAACATTGAAACCTGAAAAGCTTTTAAGGAAAAACTGTACAAATACTTACTGGAACACTGCTTCTACTCAATTGATGAATATTTAAGCCTGCAATAATGTATGTATTTTTCTTCACAACTTTCGCTAATTCATATCTTATTAAAAATAATATAGGTATTCTTAAAGCATAAACCACATTATACTACTGATATTGAGGCATCTCAATGTGAATCAGAGGTTCCAAACATGGTGTTGTTCCTGGTTAAAGGTAATATTTTCATTTCAGAGTTTTATTACATTATGTTGTACTCAATGATATTTTATTATATTCCACAGTTACCATGTATTGTATTGACATCATATTATTGTATTATAATTTTACTATATTTTACTGTAACCATAAATTGTATTTCATTGTTTTATTATAGTGCCTTGTTTATGATGTTGTAAACAAACTGACATGTCTGATATCACTGCCTGTATATGCAAATAAGTGATTCATGGATGAAATAAATCTTATCTTATCTTATCTTCTAAAATATTGATACACTAGTATTCGGTGAGTGTGTCAGAGGAGAAAAATGTCTCCCTCCCTCATGTGGACAATCCACCCCCTCAACACCTACCCCGAAACATATAAACAAAAAAAAAAAAAAAACAGATATACTCCTTTAGACCAAATGGTATTTTATTTTAGTATGGTATTAAATGGGAAATTGAAAAATGAACAAAAGTTGGACTCTCAAAACCCATACCCCTGTCTTCCCACTAATTTTTTCGGGCATCATAACTAAAGGTGTCCAAAACTGGAAATTCTTCTTTCATAGCCAAGATTAAAGTTTTAATCAAGGTATGATCATGTATAAATATACCAACAGTACTTATAGTAACTCTCATGATTAACTTTTCATAGAAAAAATTAATTCCATTTTTTTTTGCTTGTGGTTTGTGTCTCCAAAGGAAACTGAACCATGAAAAGTCCCAAGACTCTATTTAGCAGAAGGGAACTGTTAGCATCAATAGTGAAATTTAATATGTGCTTTTTGCTCAGAGAGATAATTAACAAGATTTGATAAAAATAAGTCTTACAGAAATATTTCATGCTTTAATGTGTTAATAAAACTAATTTGAAATTAACAAGTTGTTACAAGAATAAACATTAGTTACCACTGCCAACGTTATTCTCCACAAAACATTCATATACTCCTTCATTAGATCTGTCCGCAGAATCAATCAATAGCTCAGACTTTTCTCTATAGGTAATAATATTTATGTTTGGTGAAGAAACCTGAAAAACAAGTAATTATTTTTAAATAAGCTTATATAATTCATTGGGCAATTATATATATATCTTATATGCAATAAAAAGACTATGCAATTTTATTTTAACTTCATATACTGAAATTTATTTCATATTTTTCTGGTAATTCATTACTGCATAACTATTAAATTCCCTTTATGATACACAGGGGATCAAACCAGGTGCGTGCACCAATGCATGTATATACAGGGTGTCATTTTAATGGCGACCACGGAAACGTATAGAGGACATCAAAACAAACAACTTTTCTCAGTAACATTTTTCTCGTGGGTGCATCGTTTTGGCGCTACAGTCGTTCAAAAAAGCCCGTTTTGCCACCTGAATGCTGGCAACCACACACATTATTTGATTGCATTTGTGACGTCATATCCCGTCGTGAAGCGATGTGTTCCAGGGTTGCCAGGAACACACATATTCTGTGAAATATGACATAGCTACAATCAGCCACATTATGTACCGTAAAACAAAATGAGAAAACACGTTCTGTAACCTAACAGAAAGTAAACAAACTATACAAAAAATGGTAGAAAGAAGATAGAATTCAAGTGGAAGTGGTCATATTGAATTTTGTCTCAGTTTACATGTCAAATATTTGCAAATTTAGTTACCAAGTTGGCATCTACAATTTAGTCTATCCACTTCGTCCTTCTGATACTAGTTGTCTGTAACACACTGAATAGATGACAAAATAGAAATGAAAGAACTCAAAATTCCAAAGGTAAGCAACACATAATATAATTCAGGATGCAATGATTTGCAACTGTGAACAGGACAGTATATTCGCTACTGATTCATCATTAGATTGTTACTGTAGTTGTATGTGTTTAGCCGTAATGTAACCAGGCCCCTTTCACCAGCGGCAAAAAGTCGAACAAGGTAAATTTCAGAATTCATTTGTCTGTGCATGGGATCGAACCCAGGACCTTTAGCATGGTAGTCACATGTGTTACCGACTTTTTTTTTTTTTTACACAATATCAATCATCAAGACTTTACACAAGTAATTAAGAGATGTTACAAATTATTACATAGTGGATTATACAATAGGTTTCAATCTGTATAGAATTTTACATAAGAGATTATGTGAATGCTAGAAATTCGGCATTCACGTCAGTAATTCAATATTATTTCGTAATTCTACTAAGTAAGTTCTCCATCTTTCTTTGTCAGTATGTTCAGAGTTTACATAAGATATTACATTACATTATGAAGTACATTAATCAATTGTTATTAAGATACAATCGTACCAAAGTTACGCTATTTTTTTTTACATTAGTACATTTTGTAAAAAGTTTGCATACAAAATTCTCTTGTCGTAATTGTTCAGTTCTAAGTATTCATTTTGTACATAATTCTGTAATGATTCTTCACATTTGCCTGGTTTCCTCTTTAATGCATAATACACATACTGAGCTATGATCCACTGCACAGCCTGTAATTTAGTCTTGGATAAAAATTAAAGTCTGGAAATAGGATGTGGTCGACTGTAAAGTAGTTGGCAGGGAGTCGGCACATTTTTCCTAGTCTTTGGCAAAGGTATTGCCAATCATCACGTATTTCAGAGCACGTATTGATTCTATGTTTCAAAGTATCAATTTGATTGCAAAATCCGCACCCTCCATTTCCTTCCAATTGTAGCCGGAGTGCCATCTGGTTTGTCAAGACTTTGTCATGCACTGCTAAGTACCACATAGATCGCACAGGTGTAGGTATGTGTCGTGCATTTACATTACGCCATGCTTTTGACCATTGGATAGTAGGGTGCGTGGTTTGAATTCTTGGCATCACTCGTCGTCTTTGTAATTGCATTTGATATAAGAATTTGCCCGTAATTATTTCACTTTGTAATTGTGGGCATGCTATGAGTAAATACGTAAATTCCACCAGCGTCGTTTGAAAATAGTTGAGAGTACTGGTTAATTTAGGCACTAAGACAGGGGCTGTAAGTTCAACATCTCGTAAGTAAGAATGTAGCACATGCCCTGTCAGGTTCCGTGTTGTACTCAATAACTGTTTTATGTTGCGGTGTATTAGAAGTGACTGTGCTTTTATTTCAACATTCATCAGGTTAAGTCCCCCAACACGTTCAGGTAGACACAGTGTCTCATAGGCGACCCGTAATACATGTCCTTGCCAAATAAACTGTGTTGCTATATGCCGTATTTCAGCAGCTTTTGGTTTGGGAAGTTCTAAGACTTGCGCTACATACCACACTTTAGAGAAGAAAAACACATTAACGTAGGTTACTCTGGCTATTGTTGATAATTCCCGTCTCCGGTCTAGAAAAGTTGCATGTTGGAGGCGTGTCACTACTTGGTTATATGTTTTTACTTTGGTTTCTGTTAAGGTGGTACCAAAAACTATTCCTAATATCATCACGTTCTTCACAATCTCATAGACAGAAAATCTATAACAATGCGTTGGGTGATTTCCCAGTTGTAGAATTTTCGATTTTTTGTAATTCACCATCAAGCCCGTTATTTCTTGTGTTGCTTCAAGTATTTTTTGTACTGTTTTCAGATCATGTTCATCTTGAAGTATTATAGTCACATCGTCTGCATATGCCAGGATTCGATGTGTTTAAGAATGTAATTCTATTCCTTTTACCTCATTCTGTAGCCAGTTTATGATAGGTGTTATCGCTAAACAAAAGGCGAGAAGTGAGAATGGACATCCTTGTCGGAGGCCTCGTTGCAAAGGAAACTGTTAAATCAGCGTTCCATTTAAATTAAGTTTTACTCTTGCTTGGAAATAGAGACCTTGAACCGCCTCGATAATTTTGTCTCCTAGTCCAATTTTCTGTAATAATGCAAATAGATAATCATGTTTTATGGAATCAAATGCACTTGCAAAGTCTAATGCTAAAATTGCTGTTGTAGATTCGTTTTCATCTTGTGTTACGGCTACTATTTCTCTCAAGGTAGTTAATAATTCAAATATTCTTCCTTTGGTGCCAAATACATGTTGTTGTTTACCAATCATTTTATCTGTATATAGCTGCAACCGACTAGTAAGAAGGCGTGTGTAAATTTTATAGTCTACACATAACAACGTTATTGGGTGGTAATGTTGTGCAGATTGACAGCGGCCAGGTTTCGATACCAATACCATAACGCCTAACAAGCTTGAGGGACCCATCCGTTGATGCTGAAAAACGTCATTTACCCATCTTGTCATTAAGTTTTTCATCAGGGGCCAAAAAGTTTGAAATAGTTCCATGGGAAGGCCATTAATTCCACCTGCATTATTCTTTTTTCCTGTCATTACCGCTTGCTTTACTTCGTCCATTGTAAAGGGTTGCTCCAGCATTTTGTTGTCTTCCTTTGTTATCTTCGGATTGTAATTGGCGAGAATCGATAGATCTGGCGGTTCTGTGGTAGCCTGGGCCCCAAATTTACTGGAAAAGTGATTGACGAGATATCGGTATATATCCGCTGAATTTGTATGTTTACATCCATTCTCATCTTCTATTTCTGCGATTAATTTCCGTTGATCTCTTTGTCGCTCTTTTAACACGTGTGATAATGTTGGTAGTTCCGTAGGATCGAACATAGGTAATTGACTATGATAGCTGTATCCCTGTAAGTTTTGGTTTTACATCTTCAAGACAACAGCTTGCATTTTCTTGTATTCGGGCAATTGTGAGGAGTCACTTTCTATTTTATGGGCGAGTTCATGTAATACAGCAAAATAAAAATTAAATTTCTTGTAGAAGTCAGATTCGTTGTTTACTGTATTGTTGACAAAAATATTTTATGGACGGTTTGAGGAAAGAGTCCCACCACTGAATCAAATCTTTCTGACGCAAACTCATGGATTCCCATTTCTTCCACTGTTGTTCAAGTTCCATACGGAATGTGGAATCTTGCAATAGTTGTATATTGAAACACCAGTATCCTCGACCTTTCCTAACGTGAGCTATATTTAACTGAATGTCCATGTTTACTCCAAGGTGATCACTAAAACATGTTGGTTCTACAGTTATTCTTCTAGCCTGTGAAAGTAAACTGCTGGTTACGTAACATCGATCCAGTCTACTTGCCGAATCGGTTCTTATATACCGACTGAGCCACCGTGGCCACTCATGTCACATGTTAAGCAAAGTATATTAATTGCCAATGTTTCAATAAATACATGTACCTGTATAACAATGTGTTTGTTTATTATCCCTTTCATTTGTTATTAGCAATAATATATAATGTATTACTTTTCTACAGAATCATTAATAACTCATAAAGTGTAGTGCATTTACTGTGAAATTGTTATTTTCTTTGGGAATGTTTCTGAGAATTCCACGAGGAATAGAACATGTCACCATAGTGAGTTGTAAATGGTTTCTTTGATGGACTTTCATTAACAGTATTATGATAGCATTGGATACAATAAAAATTAATTGATCTAGGATTTTTAAGACTTATTTCAGTCTTTTATTCTACATTCCATGTATATTTAATGTTAACAATATAATTTACATTTGGAATAGCAAGTAAGATGTTTGAAATGAATGGATGAACAAACGAGATAAAATTTTACATTCAGTAATAAGGTATGGAATCAGGAGCTTGGGAAACAAGATAAAATGTTAGGGTGCATCAGAATGTATGGCCATTTTGTACCCTTCAAAGTATACGAGGAAGAATCCTCTTTATCTCAAACACTTGCCTTAAAGTTAAAAAAAGGGATTTAAAGAGTCCCTTCAGAAAGTTTACAAATGCAAGCTTGTAAAGGGACCATCAGTTAAGAAGACATTAAAACTACCACACAGAGTGGTGTATGTCACCTCTTGGTTTATTTGTCATCAGCTTGAAATTTGGGCATTTCTTGTTTGACAGTTAACTCTTTCAACTCTAAACTTCATTCATGCAATATTTATGCTGAATATATGAATTGCATCATGTTCAATACTGTATTAAATATATGCATGTATAAATACATGTAGCTATGTGCAGGATAAGTAATAGGATCTTTCACTGGTGTATATATAATTAATTTCATTCTGTATGATTCTTGATCCTGCATACTCCATGACTGCATTGGTTTTGTATTCTAAGACATTCATATTTCGAGTCCAGATTTTTGTGTAACTATGAAATATGTAATGCCATATGATGAAATTGTAGTCAATATGTAGAGTGGTTTCAGTAAGTAACTTCGAACAAAACTCGCTTGTATGACATATTCCTACTCCCATTCTAGATTAAAAATTAGGGATGTTTGACAAATACTACATGAATAAGCATGCAGTGATTAGTTAATAATATATCTTACAAACATCCACACATTTATAGAAATGGGTTGAAATTACTCTCATGCAAACCAGAAAAGTGAAATTTTATACAACTTCGAGATGAGGTGGTTGCTATATAGGCATTCTAGGTTAACTTGTGTAAGGCGTGACCTTTTCTTACTCTATTTTCCCATAATTATTCATTATCATCATCACAGTAGTTTTTACAGAGAAATAGAATGATAGAATTAAAAACAATTACAATTTAATTCCAGAAATTATTCTGTTTGGTAACTTCCCCAATGAGCTGTGTCACTCATAGCTATTATTATATTCTATTCTCTCATGGCAGATGGCACTGAACTACTCGTAGTTTCTATGTTGTATTTTCCAAAATATTATTTCATCTACAGCACACTGAATGTAAGTTATGATTGAAATTAACTGTAGTGTAAAATATTCCAAAATATTTACTTTTATGTACAGCATAACATAACACTTGGTTCTACATCATCCTTTCTCAACCCATAGGGTGCGACCTACTCCTGGTTTCTGAGGGGACATTTGGTGGGTCGGAAAGTTGGGCTCGAAACTTTGTTTACTAGGTCTGAAAAATCTATTACATTAAATTCCTTAGATATATTGTTTTAAAGTAGTGTAATTTTGGCGGTTCAAAGTAACACTTGGTACGAGGCCTATTCTTTTTATTAATTTAACCACAATGGTAAACCTATTTTGTTGATGTTTTTGTCGATTTTATACTATTGCAAATCTGTGTCTTTTCACCTCACACTTGGTACAAGTGTCATAATTTCTTTCGAGTTAAAGTACACACACAAATTTACTTCCGGTCTACTTCCGGTCTACTTCCGGTTTACTTCTGGTTTACTTCCGGTCTACTTCCGGTTTACTTCACAGACACCTGTGGGTTTTTCCAGGTTTTTTTTAAGTATATAGTTTTATTAAGTATATAGTTTTTGATTTGAGCCTCAAAAAATTATATGTAAATACCAAAACCTAAAATAGTAACAGACTAAGTATACACACTAATCGATCAGATTGAGTTTTGATGTGATCAGATGTTACTTGTTGTCTCCGGAAATTCTGTATAAATAACATAGCTGAAAATTTTATCATAATAGCTACAATTATTTTATTTTGAAGGTGGTTCAAGTCGTTTTTCACACAGATTGAATTTTGACTTGATTGTGTGTTTTGTATTTTTCCACGAGAAAATTTATATATAAATACCGAGAAACTTCTATTTAAATAACACCTTGTGAAAATGACAACTCGTATAACCGACGTACCACTCGAACTGCTGCACAAGATTTTTGCATACACATTCGACGGAGGTGAGGATGTCGCGAGGCTCGTCGACTTACGCAAAATAGCGCCTGAATTTCGTCCACTGTGCGAGATGATTCTTATGGACAATCTTCGCAAAATAAGCGGTATGAAAAACTTGCAGAATCCCGATTCTCTTTTTCGGACTGCAGGCAAAAAGTTGTCCGATAGGATGGACGAGCTTCATGAGGTGAGGGAAGGAAGGAGATGATATACGGATGATTGGTATGAGTTAAACGCGGAAACAGACAGCATCATCACACAACTCATCGTATTGTCTGAGGCGCAAACTTTCTTCCTAACCTCACATGATATATAAATAAATACCATCACCATGAAACCCAAAGGTGTCGTCTATCAGGTACCATAGGCGGACCTCAAATCTCTCGGAGCTCTTGATGGATTGATTGCTCACAATTAAATTTTCACACCTAGTCAGAAAAAGATGAGTTTTTTTTATTTTTTTTTACGATTTAACCTCAGTGATAGCTTTTCATGACGATTTTTTTGTGCATTCAACGGTGCAACTAAATTTTCGCACCTCATGCCATGATCATTCCAAATATTCCTCTAGTGTGTGTGTAGAAATTGACGTGACGTTGACCTGTTAAGAATGTCACATCAATAATACTGGCTTGGGAATGTCATGGCCTTCTTTTTTCTCTATAAAAAAAAGAGAGAGAGGGCCATGTAACTTGTGGTTTGCTTGGCTAAGGGGAATTTCCTGAGATTTTTTCCATTCTAAATATTCCTGTGTGAGTGTGTGTGTGTAGAGATTGATGCGCTTATGTATGTGTGTAAACATTAAGGCATTGACCTGTTAAGAATGATATATCAATAATACTGTCTTGGGAATGTTATGCCCTTCTTTTTTCTCTATAAAATGAGAGAGAGGGTCATGTGATTTGGGCTGATTGGTTGACTAATGTGAATTTCCCGATTACTTGTTTTGTCACGAGAATTCTTTGCATTCCAAACATTCCTAAGTGTAGAGATTGATGCACTTACAGCTATGTGTGGGCATTAACCTGTTAAGAATGTCACATCAATAACACTGACTTGGGAATGTTATGTGACTTGTGCAGATTGGTTGGCTAAGAGAAATTTCCTGATTAATAGTCTTGTCACAAGATTTTTTTGCATTCTAAACATTCCTGACTATCATGCTGTATATATTGCATGCCAATTTTTTTTCTTGGGTGCTGCTCCCCAAGTTTTTTTTTTAATAACTTATTTAAACATTTGAAAGTGTATAAAGATACATTTTCTTCTCTCTTACGAGTGCTACAGTGTTTGCGTGTGCTCCGTGTGTACAGTGATAAACACCGCTACGGTGACACCATGAGAAATGGCGAGTCAGCTTCAGCTGACCCTGCGTAGTACGCGTGCCATCAATGTTGTTTATAATCCAGCATGTTTAGATATTTAAGTGCATGCTTTTTGGTTGTGTGTAAATTTTATTTTTCCTTACACCCACACTTGTATAATAGTCATTTTTTTTTTGGGTTGGTGTAAATAAATTGTCCTCTAGAATTGACTGGTATGGCCGGGCTCGCGTTACAAAAAATTAACTTCTCTGCGTGAATTTAATATTTTGCCCCAGGCAGGTGTGTCGTATCATGCCCAAGGCATGACTCGAATCCGGGACCCCAGGCACCATAGTCAAATAGCCTAATCATTTCATAAAAAGGGCCCGAGTATGAAAGAAGCTGGAAGGAGCTTCTTTCAAGCAAATGCCACCTGCGATCTTCAGCGGATGTAAAAATCCGCTGATACGAATTCTTTCGGAATCGCAGGGAAGATACTGCAAACACAGCTTTATGCTGAAAGCACCGTTATTGAGAGACGCGGTCTCTCAACGGCCGAAGTTCGAATTTCGTTTAAATAGCTTGAGAGAATATTTCTCGCCCCAGTCGGTATCTGAAATCTATCGCGTGCACAGTTAGTGCCTCGGAATTATACAAGTTGTTGAACTAAGAAAGTTATGGCGTGAATAGTTGTTACCGAACGTTACAAAAGGAGTTACAGCGAGGAGTAGTACAATATCGGAAAGGAGTTTTATTTCAGGAGAGTTTCATCAACGAACCAGCGAGTCGATCGTCACTTCGAGATCTACAGGTAACGAACGTTCCTCTATCCTTGTCTCATTTTCTCACACCCTTGCCAGACCAGTCAATTGTAGTGTTTAAAGTTAATCGTGAGTGTAGTTTTTATTTCACGGGGCTTGCCCCCTTGCTTGGTTAAGTGTAGACGTAGCTTTTCAGAGTTATACCCCCTCTTACGATACACCTCTCGCAGCCAAATAACTTCGAATATCAGGCTTCACATAGTCTATCTACGATCCCTTAATTTAAACGATCGGGTGTTTGTACGGTTTATACTTTCTTTAGCTGCTGATTCTATTGCATTACATACATGCTCCCAATCTGTTTCATCATCATTTAAATCCTGCAAAACATCAACTCTATTTTGACAGTTTATTTTTTTTTCTTTCATCAACAAATTTTCCTGTATTATATTTTAAATTTTGTAGCTTATGAGTCTTTCTCTTAATTTAAAAATTACTAAATAATAATCAGCACCTCTATGTGAACAAACGTCATGCCTTCTCTTATCAATGAGAAGAATCTATCTAATTATCAGTTTTATCATCTGGAAAAGACCAAAAAGAAAATAGTACTTTCCACAATTAAATTATTTGAGTTTGCAAAAGTACCATTATCATTACTTAATTCATAAAGACTTTTCTTTACCAATCATAAGTTTAAATATCTCTTCTTTACCAATCTTCACCTAACAGAATTTTCATATCATTTGATCAAAAATCTGTTATAACTCTAAATTAGTATTATTATCTCTATCTTCCGTTGGTGCATGTACGTTTATTAAAATAATTTTACACCACCTACCCCTGTAAAACTCCTATCAATAATAAATTCTACTGTTTTATGAACCAAAATAATATTATTATTTATGATGAAGCCTGTTGTAAAATCTGCATACATACGCCACGAAGTTCAGTTGTCAAAATAAAACACGACGCCTCGTTCACATCAACGCTGTTTACAATGGTAAAGAATTTTAAACAAAAGAGCAGTGGTGTAAAACCTTTTTTTTTCAATCGAAACAAACATTTATAGTCTATGCATTGATTCTGGATGCCAGTTAATTTTTGCACCTCTTCAAAAAGCTCAGAGAGTGGAGATAAATGTACAGAAGCAAAAATATTGCAACATTAATAGGTGCATTTATTCAGAGAACTGTGAAAGTTTTAACATTTATAGATAATTCTGTAATACGACTTTTGGAAAAAGTCATGCCCTTATGTAAAGTGCAAAATGTTTTCTTTTCTGTCATTGGCTAAACATCCCTGTAGGGGGCGTGACATTCTTAACAGGTCAATGTCTCAATATTCAGACACTCCCATAAGTGCATCAATCTCTACATACACACACATAGTCAGGAATGTTTAGAATGCAAAAAAATCTTGTGACAAGACTATTAATCAGGAAATTTCTCTTAGCCAACCAATCTGCACAAGTCACATAACATTCCCAAGTCAGTGTTATTGATGTGACATTCTTAACAGGTTAATGCCCACACATAGCTGTAAGTGCATCAATCTCTACACTTAGGAATGTTTGGAATGCAAAGAATTCTCGTGACAAAACAAGTAATCGGGAAATTCACATTAGTCAACCAATCAGCCCAAATCACATGACCCTCTCTCTCATTTTATAGAGAAAAAAGAAGGGCATAACATTCCCAAGACAGTATTATTGATATAACATTCTTAACAGGTCAATGCCTTAATGTTTACACACATACATAAGCACATCAATCTCTACACACACACACTCACACAGGAATATTTAGAATGGAAAAAATCTCAGGAAATTCCCTTTAGCCAAGCAAACCACAAGTTACATGACCCTCTCTCTCTTTTTTTATAGAGAAAAAAGAAGGCTATGACATTCCCAAGCCAGTATTATTGATGACATTCTTAACAGGTCAACGTCACGTCAATTTCTACACACACACTAGAGGAATATTTGGAATGATCATGGCATGAGGTGCGAAAATTTAGTTGCACCGTTGAATGCACAAAAAAATCGTCATGAAAAGCTATCACTGAGGTTAAATCGTAAAAAAAATTTTAAAAAAACTCATCTTTTTCTGACTAGGTGTGAAAATTTACTTGTGAGCAATCAATCCATCAAGAGCTCCGAGAGATTTGAGGTCCGCCTATGGTACCTGATAGACGACACCTTTGGGTTTCATGGTGATGGTATTTATTTATATATCATGTGAGGTTAGGAAGAAAGTTCGCGCCTCAGACAATACGATGAGTTGTGTGATGATGCTGTCTGTTTCCGCGTTTAACTCATACCAATCATCCGTATATCATCTCCTTCCTTCCCTCGCCTCATGAAGCTCGTCCATCCTATCGGACAACTTTTTGCCTGCAGTCCGAAAAAGAGAATCGGGATTCTGCAAGTTTTTCATACCGCTTATTTTGCGAAGATTGTCCATAAGAATCATCTCGCACAGTGGACGAAATTCAGGCGCTATTTTGCTTAAGTCGACGAGCCTCGCGACATCCTCACCTCCGTCGAATGTGTACGCAAAAATCTTGTGCAGCAGTTCGAGTGGTACGTCGGTTATACGAGTTGTCATTTTCACAAGGTGTTATTTAAATAGAAGTTTCTCGGTATTTATATATAAATTTTCTCATGGAAAAATACAAAACACACAATCAAGTCAAAATTCAATCTGTGTGAAAAACGACTTGAACCACCTTCAAAATAAAATAATTGTAGCTATTATGATAAAATTTTCAGCTATGTTATTTATACAGAATTTCCGGAGACAACAAGTAACATCTGATCACATCAAAACTCAATCTGATCGATTAGTGTGTATACTTAGTCTGTTACTATTTTAGGTTTTGGTATTTACATATAATTTTTTGAGGCTCAAATCAAAAACTATATACTTAATAAAACTATATACTTAAAAAAAACCTGGAAAAACCCACAGGTGTCTGTCAAGTAAACCGGAAGTAGACCGGAAGTAAACCAGAAGTAAACCGGAAGTAGGCCGGAAGTAAACCAGAAGTAGACCGGAAGTAAATTTGTGTGGGTGTGGCTGTAGGTGTGGCTGGGTGTGGGTGTTACATACTTTAACTCGAAAGAAATTATGACACTCGTACCAAGTGTGAGATGAAAAAACACAGATTTGCAATAGTATAAAATCGACAAAAACATCATCAAAATACATAGGTTTACCATTGTGGTTAAATTAATAAAAAGAATAGGCCTCGTACCAAGTGTTACTTTGAACCGCCAAAATTACACTACTTTTTAACAATTTAAATTCAGGCTGTGTTGTTGTAAAAGAGGACTTCGATGTTAGCAAATATATGATTATAAACTGGGTGCACACCCCTACAAAGTAATTCAGCTGGTGTCCATCTTATGGGTCCCATGAAGTGTAATATCCCTCAAAGTGGGTCCTCGACTGAAAAAGGTTGAGATCCACTGCTCTACAGCACTGAAAAGCCTTGGCCTATCTCCTGACTGCCAGTCTGCCTCCCACAACCATACCTAGAGGTGTGGAGATCTTCAACCAGTAATAGGATGAAGTGGGGTCAGCACATCGAACCCTCAGCTGTTATAGGAGATTTCCCAGACTGGGTTACGCTACTCACTTGTAGGTCTCCAATTTTCTCAGGATGGTGGTTTGCCACCAGTCCTATACACAGGCTGAACACCAAGAAACTGAAACCAGGTGGACTCAAGCCCATAAGAGAAAACTGAGTGATGAAAGTCCTGTTAATATATTACATCACATTTTAAGTTTGGAAAACAAGTACTGGCAATATGTATATATCTTTTATTAAAGTGTATTTCATATCTACAAGTCCAAAGTTGATTTGTAATGGTTTCGTTAGATGAATAGCTCTAATGTTCCATCAGTAGTTTTTAATAATACGTTTTATGTTTTATTCTTAATTCCTGAGACAAAACCTTCCATCTTTTGTTTTCCTGGCATTTTCAGCATCAAATAGGTACTTTACTGATATCAATTGCAGAGAAAGTGAATGAATTCGACTTTCATTTTATGAGTCCATAGACAGATGAATGGAATTTTCTGCGTTGGTAAATCACAAGTGTCTACATCTTGGGATTGAATATGGTACACAAGGGAGAAAATTACAGCCGATCCCCCTATTGACAATCAGTGACGGCACCAGAAACAGTTGCTGATATTAAGTGTGCTGTATCCTGCAGATTGCCACCCATGTGGCAGCAATTGTTATGAAGAGAAAGAGACAATTTGGGAAATGTTGCAAAATGGCTCGAGCACCCTTTAGAACACTTTGGGTAGTGCAATGATCTGCTCACCCCACCCTTCCATTCCTGCTTTTATTATCTGCTAATAATTCGGACATATCTCGTAATGTCGTATTATTTATTTTATTTAAGTGCATAAACATGTTCTACGAGAATAAATACCATTGTTCAGTTAATGCAGGGGTCCTGGGTTCGAATCCTGGTTAGAGCTTTCTTTGTGTTGTCAATTTTTCATAGCATCATCGCAATTAGCCTAAAAGTGGAAAAAAGCTATGCTAAATAACAAACAATGACGAGGGAGGGGGTAAAATGCATTGATCTACGAACAAAGTAATCGCTGTAGAGTTTACACAAGATACATTCGCGATTTGCCCAAAATGTCAGAAAAGCAATGTATAATAGGGAGAATACGAAATAAAAATACTTATTACCACAGATAATACACGGACCATTTTTCATGCACAACAGAATGATTACGTGCTGGAATTTCAGGAACTTGTAATTATTTTCCTATGTTGTGCTTCTGGGCTACTATACAACGCACGGTTTTAGAAGCGATATCGGGTGGAGTTACGGAGAGCGTGTCCTTGGCGACCAGCCAATAGCAGGAGTGCAACGTTGTACAGTTAGTAAATTGTGGCGAGCAAGTTAAGCGCCGTGTTCTGTAATTTTTTTTTGCACGCAAGAAGTTATTTATAAAACTCTTCACTTTAAGGTTCATCATTGCATGGGACACGACATTATGAACCTGACTGTCCAAGTCCCATGCATTTCCGTCGCCTACAGCCGGAGATATAGTTTCTCGAAGAAACAAGGGAAACAGCGTGTCTCTACACACACAATGACCCTTCGTTTTCCTTCAGTGTTCCGTCTGTTCTTTTTATTTGCCACCTTGTTATGAACCCCGCTGAGTTGTGTCTTGGTAAAGCTATGGGTGTCAAATTCGGCTGAATACGAACAATGGCCCTTCATTGTCGTGGGCGTTTACGAACATTGCGAGTCTGAGTCACTTTCAGTTCAGCGTTTTTGTAACAAGGACGGTGTAAGATAATTGTACTCGTACGCCACGAAGAACAGTTGTGAGACGATTCAATATGGCCCTTATTGATTGATTAAATGTTGGTTTCTTTTACTTCGCTTTTCTGCTACCTTTTGCTAATCGCAAAGATGAGGATGGATGATGATATGATGAAATTGATTGAAGGGACACTTACGAACACCTATGCCCGAGCTGGGATTCGAACCCGAGACCCCCTAACGTCGTAGCGCGCTGTGAAGTCCAGCCCTTATGTTCGATAGTTATGCAATAGTGTGTGTTCCGCGAGTGTTACTTAATAATTTCGCGCCGGCCCCCATGGTGGAGTGGTTAGCATATCGCGCTATGACACCAGGGATCCCGGGTTCAAATCCCGGCCTGGACATGGATTTTGTGAATGTCCAACCATCAATTTCATCATATCATCACTCATTCCCATCTTCGCAATTAGCCAAAAGTGACAGAAAAGTTAAATAAAATAAAGTAAATCAAATCAAATTAATAATGTCGCTCTCGAAACCTATTACAAGTAGTACAGGCACCAAGGGTAAAATATTATGTTCACAAGACAGAAATCTAGTGTATTCTTGCTTCAAGTAATTGGCGTCGGAAGAAGTGCGTGCTGAAACAGTGTTTTCTCCGAGTTGAGAACTTACGGGTAAAGCGTGTGCTGTCTGTGTGCATACTGTGTTGTGTATTATAAAACAGAGTAACGTATCTACCACAGAAATCGGTGAACCCCTATTAAGATCTCCTGGGAAACATGCCAGAAAACAGAAACGAGGGTGATGATGATGACCTTGTAGTTCCTCTATAATAAATACCTTCAAACTTCTTTCAGGTACGTGTTTCTCTTATATGGTGCAGTGATATGATATAATCCTGTGTAGAATTATTTACTATACTATATATTTCGTTGTACTCAAATATCACGTGCATGCATTAAATATAAAAAGCTGAATATTAGACACGGCGAAATCTCTGCGTTTCCTTTCCGCTAGCAGTTGATTTGGCAGCAGCGTGACAGCACTGGCTGCGTATTGGCTGAACTCACGTTCCTTCTGAAAGCGTACGCCGTATAATTCTGTATATCTTGTAACTTAGATGTAGAAATCATTCAAACGTAACATGCATTAACTGAACAATGGTATTTATCCTTGTAGAACATTTTTATGCACTTAAATAAAATAAATAATACAACCTTACAAGATATGGCGGAATTATTAGCAGAAAATAAAAGCAGGAATTGAAGTTGTGGGGTGAGCAGATCATTGCGCTGAGATGCATTCAACTGTCACTGCCAAGAGTAAGACGTGATTCACCGAGAGGTTGCTATGACAACACTTTAAGTTTCGAACGTGCCATTGGGTTAGTCCACATGCCCTTTTTGGTATACACACGGATTACAAAGGAGAGATAGGAAGTAAGCGATCTTGTTAATCTGTGATGTAACAACATGAACCTTGTATACTTCCGTTATCAGCACAAAAGTATCACAAGGCATTTGAACACAAACCTGTATCTACAATATATCTATATCAATCTTGCAATGAGATTTGCATATATTTGACATGTAGCTGGGCGTAAACAGCCACATGTAAGCTGCAAGTCCAATAAAATTTATTGTTCTTGATAATTGACATGTAGGCTGAGACAAAATCTGATATTGACACTTCATTTTGAATATGTTTTTTTACCATTTATCATATCGTTGGTTCACTTCCCCCTTCCCCTGAGATGACTGCTGATCTTCTGGCTGGTAGACTATGGTGTCTACTGGATGTGTTTCTCGCTTTATTTTACAGCTAATAATGTGGTTGGTAGTTTGTCATTTTACACAAAATTTGTGTGTTCCTTGCAACCCTGCCGTACGCTGCTTCGCCGCAGGAAATGATGTCACAGATACGATAAAATGTTGTGTTGAGTTGCAAGCATCCAGATGGCAAAAGGGTCTTTTATGAACGGCTGTAGCATCGAATTGACGCACCAACGAGGAAAATGTTACTGAGAAAAGTTGTTTGTTTTGATGTCCTCTATACGAATCTCTGGTCCGTGGGCGCCATTAAAATGACACCCTGTATATCCCAGTATGTGACGGAATTTTATAGTTGACTTTGGCAACATACTGTGGCTCAAATAATGTTTTGGAGATTTATGTTTGTATTAATACGTGAACTTTAAAGTGTGCCATGAGTGATTTGATTGTTGTTGCCATTGTACGATGCAATAGTTTAGGACAGTCCTAGAAATTTAAATTTTGCATTTTCCCCATGATCTCTTACATTCATCCATTCATTTTTTTACAGAAAGTAAAGATAACAAATGTGTAATTCTTTGAATGAGAGAGAAACATATACTAATCTTTGTGCCATAAATAAGCATCCTTACCCCATACCTTTACCTGCTGAAAGCACAGCGTGTGCCATGGTTGACAGTTGAAAGCATTGCCATATATTTTCCCCTCTTCTCCTCTATCAGCAGCCACCCCTCCTCTGGGAATGGTCACTGCTCAAGGGTGCAAGGGAAGAATATCCACTGACGCCACCACCCTCGCCCTGTGTTCTTTTGGTGGAGGGATGGGGGGGAGAGGGTGGCAAGCCACTTGGCAACTCCGAACTACCATCTGTTTGCCGGTGTGTAATACTTCTCTGGATTTATGACAGTGGTTTTTTCTCTGTTTGGTAGATCAGAGGACGTTTAAGAAGGTCGAACAAAATAGCAGAATAGTAAACATTCTGACACCATTTCCAACCCTAAACTCTCTCCAGGGGGAGGGGCCAAGCTAAGTTCAAACTTCATTAAAAAGAAATATTTCTTGCTTTTTTAGTCTTTTTCTAATTACTAAGGTGTATGTGCTTGTTTTGTGATGCTTAACACATTGGGATCTCACGACGGGCATAGCCCGCAGTGCACTTAAAGTCAATGTGGACGAACGATGGGCATAGCCCGTCCTGCGGTATGCAATCGCTTTGCGGATTGAACGACGGGCTATGCTCGTACTTCGTCTCATGTGCGTGTTCATTCAAGCCCCTCTGTTTAAATTCCGACCGTTAGGTGACTCATGTGCTATTTTTATCTCACACCTGTGACTGTTTGTTGTCGGGTTGATGTACTGTGCATTGTTTAGAATGGCGTCGTTAGGTCCAGACTGCATAGAGGATTCCGCCTCAGAGTTTGAAGTTAGCGACGATTTTGATGATGCAGATGAATTTGAAGATTTGGAAGGTAGGTTATATTCGTATTAATTATTGTCGACAATATAAACAGTGTTGCAAACTCTAGTTTATTATGAATGAAGTGAGAAGAGCTAATTTTTTTGGGTCTATTCATCTTTGTCTCTTGCTTGATTCTCCTACATTGAATGATGTATTTTTATTTTTCCATTTATTATTTTGTATAGTGTATGTAAAATGAAAATGTATTTTATTTATTTAGTTTATTTATTTATTTCTTTAATTTTTACAGATGACGCAGAACCAACTGATACATCGTCTGGTCCTGTCCTGCAGCCACTTTTTCATACAAAAGATAATTACTTGTAATATGTAATTATTTTTTGTTATGTGCACATAAGAAGTATTCTTATGCAAGATTCAAAAGATGTATTGATAGTTTATGTAGTTAATTATTGAAATTTCCAGATTACGAACTTAAAATATCTCTATATTAACATTTGTTACAATGTTCTACTTTTTTCTTCTTCACAAAACATTGCTGAAAAAAATATTAAAAAACGTCTGAAAATGAAAATAAAATTTAACAAATTTTTGTTCATTGAAAAGAGGAAGTTTTGTAGATTTAAGAAATATGTGGTTTAATAAAAACAAATTAAAAATATTTCTCCTATGATTTTTTGAAAAACAACCAAAAACCACAGACCAGAGGTAACAATGCTGTATTATGAGGCCAGACCCGAATGTATTAACAAGGCACATCTAACAGCTATTTCCTTTCACTTGCAGATGGCCTGCCTACAATAGGAAACATGGAAATTTTGGAGTTTGTGACCATAGCCAAATTTATTTCAAACAGTTTTATATGAGAGACACATTTCGGGTTTGTGTTGTTGCATGTCACTTGAGAATTTCACCAATCAAGCATATGCTTGTACAGTAAGTCATGCTGCTATGGGATGAAACACTGCAGTTCATTGTTTCATTTTCATGTGACATTTTTTTTTCACTTTTCACTTCAGTGTGAAATCTCCCTAAGTGTTAAGCACATTAGATACTTACTTCTATAGGTTGGCCATTTATTGTCCATGTGGCTTCTGGTGGTGGAAACCCTGTCATACTACAAGTAATTCTAATCTCCTGATTTAGTACGAAAGTGAATTCTTCTGGTGTTACAGATGCAACTGGTGGATTATTAATGCTTACATAAAACTTCTTCTCACTTCTGCCAGCTGTAGAATAGATTAGAAGCAACCTAAAATATTATAGCAGTACTATCATAGGTATTTCAAATAATGCAAATGTTTAGTACATGATTTTCATTTTACAGTTAGACTGTAAACAAGTTATGTTCTACAAAAAAAAATTAAAATAGTATATTATTATACTATTTTTCACTGTGATATCAATATTAGCATACATTTTCATAAACTTTTACAGTAGAACTTCCATTTCATGTGCTATGAAGCCACATATCCCAGTTTCAAATACTGGTCACGTATGGTTGCATCACTGTGTATGCCCTATCATCCATTTCATCATTCATCCTCATCATGGTGATTAATGTAAGACACAGAAAAGTGGCATAAAATAACTAAAAATAGCTATTCATGTGGCTTTATGAGCAGAAAGTTGCGAGTCACTCTGGTTCATCTGTCAGCAAGTCATTGGAGTGGCACCTGCACAGTACTAGAATCTGATGGGAGAAAATCCAACACCCTATTACACATACATGCTCTCCCCATGGTCATCAGAATATATGAAACAATCATGATACCCCTACCACACATTTGAGCTTTCCATGTAATACAACCATGAAAAATAGATATTTAAAATCTATTTGCAAATTACAAACTTACCTTCATTTTTAGCAATGCATATGTACCATCCTTCATCAGCTTCCAGTAATGGCTGTATTAATAAGTTATCATCTTCCTGGATATATCTTTGATCTTCTGACACTTGAAAAATAAGTAAAATACTATTATTTACACAATTTAAATGTAAACATTTTGACCTTTATATTAAATTTATTAAATAATTTCAGTGCAATTAATTTATTAAAACAGTAAGACTAGCATCTGCGTAGAGAATAGTGATTGTTATCAGAATACTTAATATCTGAACAGATACAAATTGGAATTGAATTATAAATTCTCAATCACTTTTTTAAAAGGGATGAAACATGAATAAATTTTGAAAGACTATGTTCGCTTCTCAATTCAAGCAAATGTATTCTTAACATTCAAAATCATGTAAAAGTAGAAAATGTGTTTTCTCTACGTATGTTTTATTTTCTTAGTTGCTGACTTGGTGGCTGAGTGCATTAAGTAGTTGACTTTCAGTCTCCCCTCTGAAGTTCTTGAGTTTTGGTGTTTTTGTGTGCCCTTTTCTCAATTCAATCCAACCCAGCTGGAATTTTCTATTGGTTCCAATCGAAATTTCAATTGGTTCAATTGGAATGAATCAGATGCCTAATACAGCTATCGGAATGTATTGGTTTCAATCAGAATCTCAACTGAAACCAATTGGAAAATAAGACAAATTCCAATTGGTGAATTTTCCAATTGTACGTTTGTATATATTGTAGAATCAAGATGTTATAAATTCATTTATTTATTATTGAAAATCAACAACATTACACTTATTCCAAAAACATGCGTTCTTTTTGCGCCACCTTGTATAAATAGTAAGAAGATGCTCATGCAACTTACACAACACTGCTCTTCCTGACAGTAGACGAATCCATGTCACATTGTATGGTAAATCACTATGTACTTGACACCGTAAGACAGCAGGTCTCTTTGGTTGAAATGTATAATTTCCATGGTGCTCAATTATCATTGGAGGTTCACCTGCAATTAACAGTGACATGAATGAATTCAGTTAAGAAATATTATTGCAAATATTATGCAAATTAACAGAGAAATTTTGGCATTACAAAATGCATTGATTCAAGAGCAAGTTCTCTGCATAAGATGTGGAAGAAATGTAGAAAAATTGTTGTGGTTGAAGGTAATTTGGGATTTACAGTTGATGTGAAGATATGAAAATTAAAATTCTCCCTGACCAGTTTTGCTTTAAACAAACGTCATAACTAAACTGCACACTATTTAGAAAAAAATTGTACAAAATGCATTTAGATCATGTTTTTTGTAAAGTAAATATCTGATACACTATTTCTTTTCACAAGATAAAACTTATTGCAGTCATCTGGATACAAGTTCCTACATTAATTAAGGAGCAGAATGAGACAATCAGGTTCTTGAACAGTTGTAATTTTTTATTGAATTGATTGAATACGAGTTATGAATATTTGCATATTGTAGGGTATATTGAAAATGTATTAGTTATCAACAAATATCGTTCATCCTTAATATGTATACTTCAAATCAGTAGATATTTCAGCAAAAAAATGCAGGTTTGACCAGAATTCGAACCTGGGTCTCTGGCATACCATGTAATTTCTTCACCACTGAGCTACCGAATCAGCCTGACCTTGCCTGATTTTTTGCTGTCCGAGTCTTACCTTGTGGAATTGTCTCTGCTAGTGCTACCACAATGGGATCTGTTGCCTTTGAAACACTATAGACGTAGACTTTGCCTGGTTCCTTCCAGCGTAGAGATGTCAATTCATTAAATTAGGCTCACACAGGAGATGTACTATGTAGATCAGGCGAGGCCAGGCTGTTTCGGTAGCTTAGTGGTAGAGCAATGGCACGGTATGCCAAAGACCTGGGTTCAAGTCCTGATCGAGCCTGCATTTTTCGCTGAAATATCTACATAGTACATTTCCTGTGTGTGCCTAATTTAATAAATTCAAATCGGTAGTTCATTGCAAATTTTGTGATATATATTCCATCATATCCCCTGTGGGAGTACTACTGCTTCCTATGTCCATGGAGAATTATCTTCATGCAGTACTAATAGCAGAATCTCTATTACATGGACAGATTACAAATGTGGATTTTTAAGGTATTTACAATTCAGATATACTCTTACCTGTAACTATGAGGAATGTTCCTTCTGATTGACTTCCAGCAATATTTGTGGCAACACATCTGTAAACAGTTTCATCCTCTTTGGTTAACTCTTGTAGATGTAGGAAGACTTCTGAAGTTTGCCTACAGAGGATCAAGGCACAAAAGTTATAAATTTGCTGTATTTATCATACATATAATCAATGTAGGATCTATTGGGGTAAATCTTACAACTTCAGGTTAGTGCAGTGACCTGCATAAATGTTCTAACACAATTAACAACTTCATTTTTATTTTACTGTACACCACCCTGACGGTGTAGTGGTAGCGTTGTTGCCTGTAATCAAGGGATCCCAGGTTCGATACTCGACAGAAGCACATAGTGATTCAGATCCCACTTTAAACTGTAGCTCCAGTCCCAATTAGCCTATCTGTGCATAAAGTGGACTTAAAACAGCAATTGAATCAATTATTTTACAGTATTTTTTAAACTTTTAGCCTGCCACAACCAATTTCTCAGATTTTCCTTTCTTACTACTGACGTGCCCATGTACTACATTATGATGTCATATTACAACAATAAATGGCTTGAATTTGTGTTCTAAAGTGAAAATCACTGCACAGATTTAAAGAGGAAGTACCATTCCAGCTATAAGTAGACCCAACAAAGAATGAAGGTCCATGACATCATCTTTTAAAATAACTTTTCTTCATGCAAATTTAGGGTAATTACTGTAAGCTTGTGTGTTCATCATCATAAGCTTTGAGAACATTTTTAGCAATTTACGTTTATCCTAAGGTAATTCAAACACAGGGTAGGGGTAATTGGAACAAAATACCTACAATTTTGATATGTCATAGTGGTAAATCTGTCACCTTGTAATCAAGGGGTCCTGAGTTTGATACCCAGTGGAGGTTTGGATCTCCTTTAAATTGTGGATCCAATCTGATTAGCTATCTGAGCTTAAGGTGGACTTAAATCAAACTTTGGCAAACACACTTTTTGATTCTGTTGGAATGGGATGATCTACTGTGTGAGGATGGAGGAAAATATTTTAAATAAATTTTCAGATTATTAATAGTGGGAACTTATTAATATTAGTGAAAATTCCCTATAAGCATGCTTTTTAATAAAGGTAAAGGTAAAGTGCTCCCCTGTGCTTAGCACCATGCCATGAAGGCGTATAGATGGTGTGGGGGTAACGCCCCACACTTTCTTGATCCAGTCATGAGTGGGGGTGATGTGATCAGCATCACACCCCTGACTGCCTTTACCCCCCAGGGTTTCCCCCCCGGTACCCATGTCATTTGACGCTGGGTGGGCGCTGGGGCCGCTTCCAATGTTAGAAAAGTTCCCGGATTTGAACCGGCCAGGGATCGAACCCGGGACCCGGGACGTGTTACCGACTGAGCCACCGCGGCCACTTTTTAATAAACGGTGATTAAATTAATACTGGCTTTTGAATTGCATACTCACTGAAATTCTTCTGGTGAACTTATTGGATTTTCATTTTTATACCATGTTACGCTAAATGGTACAAGAGATTCAACACTGCATTTCAAGGTGGTAGGTTTCTTCACCCATCCTGTTACAGAAGGTCTCATTGATACAAAAGGTAATTCTGAAAAAAGAATAAAAGTGGGCGATTGTATTTGACTGAACATCTACTAACTCTCTGATTAAGTAATGTTTTCATTTCAAGTTTGCAGCTAAACATCATATAAAAATTTGGACACAATCAAAAAGTAAGATTAGTTGAAAATTGAATTATATGCATTAATAGTACTTAAAATATAACATGATTTATTAAAACAAATTCTAACAAAATAGTGTGATCAATTACATATATCTTCACAAAGAGTAAATAACTAACTTTTCACTCATCTGATCACAATACTTAATGCTTGTGATATAATTTCATGGGGTTCAGATGTACCTCATTTTCTACTAATACATATTTTCTATATTAGCTTATTTACGTGCAGATGGCACAGGTTCAATTTTCATGTTGGTGTACATTATTCTAATATTGTTCCATAAACTGAATTTTAAACATAAAATGCACATGTTACTTTCATTACAAATTGAACTAGACTTGATCTTGTTACCTAAATGCATGCCTAACTAATTAGCGTACTCTGATATTCTTATCGCTATCTTTAATTGTTGTGTTTTAGTTGTTCACATTTTGACCGAAAGTAACATTTTATCAGATAAAGTCAAAGTCACATTTTTGATCTTATATGACAAATATTTGATAATTCTCTTCCATTACAATTCAAAGCACAAGGATTAATTTATTTCTCTGCAATGATAATCAGTATAATTTCACATTTGATAAACCTAAGTGTTTATACTACAAGAATAAATCAAACTAATTGTGAATGGCCAACTATAATAAAACAAATACATCATGTAATTTAAAATATACGAACCTGGCCACTGTGCGCTGATGGCAGTTGGGGTTATCCTCTTCAATGGGAGTCCATCTTTGTCAAAACCAATCATCTGGAATAAAATATTACTAAAATGATTTCACCAGCTAAAATATTTTCTAACTCACTAAGAAATCAATTGTTAATAGTAGAAAGTTTTCTTAATTATAGAAAGGCTTCAGTACATACAGTTGTAAAAACTTACAGAAAGCATCTTCTCAGCTAGTACTCCCAAGGTTCAAGCAAATATCCCCCCCCCCCAACCCAACAATTTCCATTTCCAGCACTGTCCATAAGGAGCCATGTAAAATTCTAGCTTCTTCTGTTCAACATCAAGATATTCAGATACACAATATGCACACTTGGTGAAGGAAACTGAAACCCTCATTTTAAAGGGAACAAAAAAAAAGGTTAAAGTCAAAGGAAGAATATTGGAAAGGAAAAAAAATAATAGGGGAAGCAGTATATGCAGGTGATGAAAACAAAAGAGAGAAAGTGTTGTAACATTTGAGTAGCACTACAGTATTCTTCTGTCATAAGAGATAAAGGTTCAATCAATTCATGAAATTTAATGCTTGCAAGTATTCATGGCTCAGCTTCCTGTCTCCCTGTTTAGAGGATAATTAATATTTCAGTGCTTCTGGTACAGGATTTCAAACGGTCAACCAAAATTCCTGTGCTAACATTTTGAAACAGTTCTGAAATATATCTGCATCCTTGTTTATCCAGAATTTTCCATCTGGAGTGCAAGCTCATATTTAGGGCACGTAAATGCAAATTTAGAGGTAAACTTACCATGAACTGAATGTTTGTGCAAAACTTTAGGGAGCTTCAGGAAATTTTGAGATGTGTGTGGATAAATCACTGCTCAGAGTTGAGTTAAATTTGTAACTTGCCATTATTTATTTGCAGTTTGCATTGTTTACCCATATTTAAATAATGTTATTTAACCCCTTCCCTTCAGCGACCTTGAAGGGAAGTGCATCCAAAAAGAAATCATCTATATATAGATGCAACCGCAAATTCACTTCATCGTAAATAATTCTGCAAAATGAAGCTAAGGTAAACATCCATATATATATAGACTGCTGCAAATAAACATTCCATACTAGTTAAGGTAAAAAGTAAAGTTCCCCCTGCATAAAGCACCATACCATGAAGGCACATCTAGGGTATTTGGGGGTAAGGCCCCACAACATATTCTCAATCTTGGCTAAATTGGAGGTGATGTTATCAACACCATGCTCCAGCTGCTTTTACCCTCCACAGTTGTCCCCAGGTACCCATTTATTTGAGGCTGGGTGAGCCCCAGAGCTGCTTTATGCATGGACAAGGCAGGTAAAAATCCGACCTTAGAACACCAACTCCAAGAATCAAATCCAGGTCTCCCGAATGACAGTCAAACACCCTACCAACTAGACCACCATGGCTCCAAGTCCATATTGCAAAAAAAAAAAAAATTCTCAGGAACCAACAAAGCATCCACAATGGATTGTTTGATTGCCAATAGCCCACATAGACTACTTAAAGCACACAAAAAATTGTGTCTATAAAAATGATGCCGCAAATCAAGAACCATTAATTTTGAAATTTTG
This sequence comes from Lepisma saccharinum, assembly GCF_977018435.1. Taxonomy (NCBI): domain Eukaryota; kingdom Metazoa; phylum Arthropoda; class Insecta; order Zygentoma; family Lepismatidae; genus Lepisma; species Lepisma saccharinum. Next base: position 42,881,833 of record NC_139251.1, read on the forward strand.
AATTTGAAGAAAATTTGTGTGGCCAATTTTTCAAACATAGTGTGTGGTGATTTATGAAAACAATATTTGGTGAATGAAGTATCAATATTTGCTGTTTCTTTTCTTTTTATATGCCTTATAATAATACTCCTTACCCTAAGGTAAAAGAAATCTCCTGGTGGAATAAACATTTCTCCTCTGTACATTCCCACTCTATGTGAAACAGGATGCAACACCACTTCCTGAATGAGATTTCCATGCAATCCTATAACTTCCAGCAGAGTCAGGTTTCCAAGTTCTTCAACATCAGTGGGATGGACAAGGATATAATTTGGAGCACCTGCTCAAACATAAAAATTTGTTTTGTGAGAACTTAAAACTGTTCCTTTATTCACATCTTAAAATATAAGACATTTTCTAAGATCTGCGTAATAATTGTAACATTTGTTCCGCAACACTCCACCCTTACCGGGCCACTTCTGGCAGGAAAAACCCAAAGAAACAACTAAATAGGCTCGTTAGTCCTCGGTTCCCATCCCGTTCCTCACCAGAGTGCTCGGAACCAAAGAATCAATCACAGGCAAGAACTTACTGGATTAATATTGCAGGGTGATTGCTGAAAACTTGCAGAAATGGGCTTTATACATTTATTTACAATTCAACAAAACACAAAACAAGGCTCGGATTCTTCCATTAATTCTCTAATTTACATTTCTCTAATTTGAGCCCCATGGCAGAACTGCAGTGTGGAAGCTAGCTAGCATCGGCAGAACCTCCTTGGGATGCTCTTTCTCATGGGAGGCCACTGGAGACCGAAGATCACTCTCCCTTCTGCTATCCATTTCACACACACTGTCCTGTCCCCTGTCAAAGAGGCCATATTTATACTTCCTCCCTCGTCACATGGGGGGAGGGCTGAAAGTTCAAATCTTATTGGCTCTTTTAAATTACACAGAACCATGGAAGAAACCCAAGCATACAGAATTATACACAAAACACAAAAAAGAATCAAAAACAAATACTGTTTGTAACACATTTACTCTGCAGAATTCCTCAATGTTAACTTAATTTCCTATAAATTGTGAATCTTCTTTTTATAGATTTATTTAAAGGAAAGCTATCTGGCTCCAGGGCACCTCTCTGTGATGTTTTCCAACCCATAACATTAAACATAACATTAAACAATATTATTCTTATGAGGGGATGAATTCATATGCACCAAAATGACAAAAGGACAAAATAAGCACTTAAAAATTCCAAACTATGTATTTAGTGTGCGCTATTTTTTTCAAAATTTCTGAAATACTTTTCAAAACAAATATTAAAAATAACGAAACAAAATTTAACAAGTGTTTCATGATTATACTGGCTAGGCAATTGTTTAGTGGTGGTTGTCATATACTATAGGTCAAAATATAAAATAAAATATGCTTAGTATGTATGAATTTTTGTGAAGAAAACTGTATTTGTGAAAAAAATCACCTAAGTTATAACTTTATGATGCTAAAGTACTTGATAAAATTTAGAAATTCTTACTTAGTAACATATGGTTCTTTTCTTTCAAATGTTATTAATTCATAAAGAGAACAATGATGCATTGTGGAATGCCATAATGACCAAGACACTAATGAGTACTGGAAAAATTACTCACCACAAAATAAAATCAGAAATATATCAAGTATCAATGAAAATTTTTGTATCTTAATTAATTGATTTACTGCTTCTATATACTAATAATAATAATGACAAGAATGGTGATTTGATGAATGGACACTCACAAAAGGTACACCCTTGTCAAAGCCACCCTGCTGGAAATTTCTACTGTTTTCAAATGTCTTCTACTGTGTACTGTGAAATGTACTGAAATCCTATTGTAGATCTACTGTACAGCTATTGTACTCTACAGTAGGACTACTGTACTGTGCAGTAAGGCTACTGTACTGAAAAAAAACAATGTAAATAATAATGCATAATACTTGCTACAATATATTATAAAGTCATTTATTGACTCCAAGAATAGACAAATTAATACTTGACACCATATTTTCAGTGATTTTGAAGTGAATTGGAAAAACAGTACATGAACTGAATTTCTACTGTTTTTTTTCTAATAAATACTACTGAAGTCAGATTTATCGTCATCGTCTTCTTTGTTTCGCACACACCACCAATTAGTGATTTCCTGCCAGAGGTCCTAGTTGGTAGCAGTTCATTTTTCTCAAAGAACACCTACACTTTAGTAACACTCTTCATTTTCTGATACCATGTCTCTAAAGGCTAAACAAGTTTGTGTTTTGTTATGTGAAAGTTTGTTTACAATTCAAGTCTGTGTTTGTTTACGTTATGATTTTGTATTTCTGTGCAAAGCTGTACAAGATCCACATGATGTCAGTCTGTGGTTCATAAAGTAGAGTTGAAAGGGACATCGGAACGTCAGATATATCTTAATGAATAAGTTACTACAATTCTTTCTTAAGAAATAACTCAACTTTAAAGCAGCTAGCAGTTTGAATACCTGATCATATCAGTTGATTTTTTTTTCAACATGGAATTTCCATGGCTATTATTATATCTGTCTAATGCAATTGCAGAAAGGATCCATTCTTTGATCAGCGTAGTCAACAGTGTTTGCTTGTTTTGATTTTTCAAGCATTGAAGGTCAGGTCTTCATTTAAACTAATTTTTTGCTGTTTTTGTGTGAATATAGGAAGAACAATATGTCAACTTATGTATAAAAGAGTATGTTTTTCAATTTTCTAGAAGTGTGTTAACCACAATGAAGATACACACTTAAAAATGTGTTCACTTTACTTGATTTCTTTGTTGTGTGAACGCATTCCTAAGTAGCAAGTTCCACATGCTTTACCACACATTCATTTTAGTTGTTTATACGATTTTTCCATTGCATTTTCAGTTGTATAGATAAGAAAATTTTCATTACTGACAAGAGTACTGTTTTCAGACAGCAATATACTGAATACAATGAAATATGTTGTACAATTATATTACTGAAAACGTTAAGAGTACAGTTCAACTACTTAAGATAGAAAAACCAGTTGGACTACCAAAAACAGTAGAAAACATTAGCAGTACAGTTCAGCTACTGACAAAAAATAGATGTTTCAAAACACCGATTGGTGTACTGAAAACAGTAGACAGAATTTTCAGTAGGGCAGAACTCAAACCTGAAATCTTCAGTGCTGAAACTGTGAATTAATCACTCACCATACACTGTGAACACAATTTTAAATGAAAATATTCTTACATACCTTTTAGTGGCCTGTGAGAAGTTTCTTTCAAGTGGTCTGTTAATTTTGCGGAAAACCCATAGATGAAGTCGATAGCACTGAGACCAGTTGAGCGCACAGTATGCTCTGAATCACTGCCAACGTGAAGACTCCATTTACCAGCTTCCGGTTCCTGGACGTTAACAATTCGAACATTCTCTAAAGTGAGAAGCGGGTTCAATTGGGGAGGTCCCAAAACGGGTTCTCCTTCCGGATTAGCAACGTTAATCCTTGGATTTGCTCCTGAAACTGACACTGTGAATTCTCTCAACGATTCATCTACATATATTTCATGTTTTTCTTCTGAGGCCCTGTCCTTGTTCACTGCCAGGAGATTCACTTTTCTTGCTTGTAGCGACACTCGCACAAAGCTCAAAACCTGTCCGAACAAAATATTGAGTTAAATTGCTGGAAAAAAAGATTAAAAAATACTAAATTTATTTATTTTAGGGCTATTACTAGGGGTGTGCAGGACAGACTTTTTTTGGTCGGGATGGAACAATTTTTAAATCCCGACCTTTGGGTTAGGAAAAATTCTCAATTTCCTGAGAAAGTCGGGACATTTTTGGGACAGGAATTGTGAGAAATTTCCCGATGGTCTGAAAATCTCGAATTCTACAATATCTTGGTGACAAATTGGAGTGAATAAATTTTTTACGGTCATTAGTTGAAATGTGTATCAATAGATGGTGCAGAAAGACATATCTCGAGTAGCAGCATTGTGCAAGTCCAAACCTGTTTTCGCTACGCTTGATAATAAACAGGCTGTTTGAATCGCAAGCTACGTGATAAAGGGGAAAAAATCTGTGCCGTGGCCTGAAATGGCAAATAATTGGTATGTACAGATGCAATAGGTCTCATAGAGAAATTGCAATCGCATTGAATGTGAGTAAAACCTGTGTGGCGAACACAATAAACAAATTCAAGCAGCAAGGTACAGTGGTTGATAAACCACTCTGCGCCCACCCCAGGGTAACATCTGTACGCGAGGACCAGATTATCGCGAGACTTGCCACACGTCAGAAGCAACAATGGCTTGGATTCAAGCGAGGGAAATCCCATTGTTGCCTTGGCCAGCACAAAGTCCGGACCTGAATCCTATAGAGAATCTATGGAATACCATTGGTCTTCGTGTAGCCAGATTCCAGCCAAAGAATGTCCAGGAACTTCGTGAACAGATCTCCGAAGTATGAAATGAGATTACGCCCCAAGAATGCCAGAAAGTGGTCTGCAGATTTAATAATTTTACAAATTGTACCTTTAGTTGCATCTATTAGTTATAAGTGCATTAATATGCCCTTACACTTTCTTAATCTTGATGTACCTTTCAATAACATATAATAATTCCAATTCGGTATTAAAGTGTTTATTTCATGAAAAGCACTCGCATATGTACTTTTTCTGTTTGTCTGAAAAACACCTGACAAGGTGGTCTTAAACTTTTGGTAGGGACTGTAGTAATATTTTTAAAAACTCAAAGCATCAAAATGTTGATTAAAGTTTGCTTTGTGAAAATATAATGAAATTGTTTTAATAAACCCATATATTTCACAGTTTTCTGAAAGACTGAGGGAGGTTATAAATTCATGTCTCAGAAGTGTCACACCCATCACAAATACAAAAAATGTATTTTCTGTAGCTGAGAATGAGATGGGGGAGGAATATTCTGCAATTAAATGCCTTCCATCAAGGAAAATGAAATTACATGAATTGATATTATTACAGATTTGAAGGTGCGGAGAAAATAATTTAAAAATGAGTGTAAATTTGTCTAAATGTCGCACCTGTCACAATGGAATTTCCCATATACAGGGTGAACTATAGGGACAAACTTCAGGAAGTGATTCCTGACATGTAAAGGAACAAAAAAGTTCATATATATCAACATACATCCGGAAATGGACGGTGAGCCTGCAATAAAGCAATAAGTACCAGTACACATTACATGGCATAACTTTCATTCATGTTACAACAGGTGTTCAAAATGGCCTCCACGGGATGCAATGCAAGCGTCCACACGTTGCATCATGGATTGCCTCACTTGTTCGAATGTTCCAACCTGTACCCAAATAGCGTCACAGGCTACACGGAATGCTCTTCAAGGGTCTGCACATCAGGAACTGTCTCAGCATGCACTACACTTTTCAGATGGCCCCACAAGGAAAAATCAAGGGGGTTAAACTGTCCGGTGATTGAGCGGGCCATGCCACAAGGCCTCCTCGCCCGATCCATCTTCTGGGGAAGATGTTGTTGAGATGTTGGCGAAGAATAATGTGAAAGTGGGCTGGCGATCCACCATGCATCTGCCACATTACCTGTTGTATTGTCAAAGGCACATTCTGAAGCAAAAGAGGCAGTGTTCTGCAGGAATTCCAGATACATCTGTCTGTTAAGGCATTGTGGTAGAAAAAATGGTCCAAGTAGGTGGTCGCCAATAATCCCTGCCCAAACATTGAAGCTCAACCATTGCTGATGAATGATGAGACGATTCAACCATTCCTCGAGAATTGGCTGTAGCCCACAGATGACGATTGTGTAGGTTGACAGTGACACCTCTACCAAAGTTCGCTTCATTGGTGAAGAGGACTGATGACCGAAAACCCAATATGGTGGTCAGGCGCGTGCCCAGGATTTTCGTAAGGGGGGGGTTATGAATCCAATACATTTTCCAGTTCACAGGTCAAATTTCTTGTAATAAATTAGATAATTAATATACTTGGATTTTACCCCAATGAACGCAATCAATGTATTTGCTATGGATGCTTCATGTTTTTATTGCATCATATAAAAGCACCTCCTTGAATATTTCCAAATTATTAATATTTTATATTTAATTGCTCAAATATAATTTTTAAACAAAAAATATGTACGCTCAACATTGTAACAACACTAAAGAGATTAAGACTACTTGATGTCTTAAAGACAGTAATAAATAAGGTACCACAGTTCAACAATTTAAATTCTGAAATTTAGGCATCGAGGTTTCTGTGCGAGTTCTGACAATATGTCGTCACAAGTAACTTTTATATCCCGGTGAATGTTCAGAGCAGCTAACCCATTTAATCTTTCTTCGCAAATGGTATTTCGAAGATAGGTCTTCAACCGCCTCAAAGTTGGGAATGATTTATCATTTGATGTTGTTGTTACCGGGATTGTACATAATATGCGCAAATGTGTGTTTACCCAGGGAAATATTACTTCACTGCATATATCAATTGCTTCAAGAGCATTTACTGGACGTCATTGCATTGCTGCCAGATGACGATACCACAGTTTCATTTCAGTGTGAGCGTCGTCGCCTTGTAATCAAGTTGTTCCGGGTTCAATACCCGGTGGAGGCTAATAGTGGTTCGGATCTCACTTTAAACTTTAGGCCCAGTCCAGATTGGCCTTACTGTGGATTTAAAACATCAATTCAATCAACATTGTACTTGTTGTGGAGATGATTTTGCTAAATATTGTGTACATTTTTGGCATTGTATTATTATATTATTGGTGAAAACATTTGTTTGACAGTCGACAAACAAATACGAACCCCTTCAGAAATTAACATTTTCTACTACAGTGTCATTAATGTGTCATATTCATTTTCATATTAGGTCTATGGAGAGGAATTTTGTATAATGTTAACGTTATGGAACTGCGAAACCAACTGTTGAAGGGGCCACTCCCCCCTTCCCCTCCGAAGCCCAGTACCGCACCACAGGATCTGTCACTGAGCCCGACAAAATCTTGCCACACAGTGCTCGAAATAGAAATTCGTAGCCGAAAAGGGAGGGGATATTTGATCGATTTTGGAGATACGAGGGGGTACATCCTTGTATGGATCAACATGGAGACAATACAGTAGGTGGAGGATGCTCAATATGAAAATTATTCTAATTGGGGGTATGATTTGTGAAACTTTCTTAACTGGAGGCAGCATCCCCTACTTCGACCACTGATGCCAGAAAAGATGCTTTCAGAAAATGAATTTATTACTGCACACGTATATTACTTATTGTATTTGTTGCGTTTGTACAAGAGAAATATTCAGAAGATTTGTAAGGAATATTTACAGTTAATAGGATGCCTATCTAGTCTATCCCGTGTCGTAATACAAATTTTATCCCTTTCCTACAAAATAATAAAACTCTCCATGGCAACCGTGATTTTATAATGTGGTTGCATACATATACACTGTATAGTAGCACCAAGCTTTCTGGGACCTCGGAAAATACGTGCCACTGCTCCGACGCCAGGGTTTCAAATGCCTTGGTGGATCTATAAGATAGGTAATATCGTTTTTCGAGGGTTCGTGAACAAAACAAAAAGTAAATGATTGTAAAGTCCATTTTATATTCAGATACGTTAATCGGGACTGGAGTTAAAGTTTAAATCGGGATACGTACCACTGTGCAATGCACCTTCACAGGGGATCAAACCCAGGACCTCTTTGATTACATCACCATCGGTGAGGCCCCTGAAATCATTGAGGGAACTTGTTCATCTTCATGTTCTCTCGCCCTGCCGAAGTTTATTGGTGAAATAGGGTGACATCCTACACACGTCTTCCAGACATACACACGCGGGCACCCCCCCCCCTCCCCTGCACACACACGATTGTATGCTTACAGCCCATGCTGTGGCCTCCCAGAAAAACAATTCTAAATCCGCCTATGGATATATCTGCTATCAAATAATGAACGTCACTTACCTCGACAGTTTCTTGACATAATTTTGCAACAAGGTTTGCAATATCTTCTGTTATGCCTTCTTGTTGAATATCAAGAGTCTGAAAGTTCGCACGTTTCACTCTCGCAATTCGGATGGAATTCCTCTGAACTTAAATCGACCATTTCTATTTGTGGAAGGTGAAGCTTCAACTTCCATTTTTTGTTTCTTTTGGAAATAATCTAATACGTATTTCTCCTCTTTTCTCTATCCATCTTTAGTTCCACGTCAAAAATCTATTACACACGCAGAAACGTAACACACAACACGACCACTTCGACTTGCTACCTTGCAGACTGCAACTCGCTACAACCCCAGTGAACACCAGAACTTGGGACAAAGATACCGGGCGGTCGATTGTCTGAACCATGCATCCAGCTTGGTCCAGCTCAAATTACGTCACCAGTGTTGACAGCAACCAGTAGTGTCAGTGTCAGTAGTGTTGGCAACTGCTAAATTATTTACGCACAAATTCAAGTGAGATCTTTCACACATGTTACAAGAAAATTCAATAAACTGAAGGCTGGAAATTGGTTGAGAAAAAAATATCTAATTTGTAAAGAGCACAAGAGTAAAACGTATAATATTTTGGCATATTAATTGCTTTTATTTTGTTTATGAACTGACTGCGCCAGTTGGGCTATATAACGCATCCTTCACCCCTCCCTTCCTCCCGGCATACTATTGTACAAAACATCGCTTGCCTCCTTCGTAAAACTATGCTTCGCTACTGCCTGCAACAATTATTATTATTATTATTATAATTATTGATATTTTGAAATAAATATGCATCCAGGTGCGAAATAAGATTTCGACTTACTTTGCCTACTAATTGTAGTGATTCAAATCTCACAGAACTTTGCTCTGCTGGCATAAATTGTATAAGAAGGGGAAATAAAGAAATGGGAAGTTAGCAGCACTGTCGTAACAGGAAAGGGAGGGTCATTCTCCTAAGAGGGTCATCGTGGGTGAAAGAAAGGGGAGGAGGGATTCCTTCAGTTCGCATTCCAAGGGTTACGGCTCTTTTCTTGACCATACTGAGAAGGAAATTCTCCTTCCTTTTCAGTGACTAAGGAATGAATGAATGCTTGTGCATTGCTGTAACTCAACTCCAATATTATCAAAAGTAATTGAAGAAGCAAATACATTTCTCATTGCCAAATGTAAACATTTTACAATATTGGCGATTTATGAAATAAAATGTATTTCTGTTTTGAATTTTTTTAAATGACGAAACCAATGGGGGGGGTTTTAACCCCCACCAACCCCCCCCTGGGCACGCCACTGATGGTGGTGGCTCTTTGCAAAAACCAGCGGCAAAACCGTTCCCTTGGAGGAAAATCTGCTGGCGATAATCCCTGCACACGTTGCAGGTGATAGGGATAGTAGCGGTTTTCATGTAGGATACACAACACTGTATCTTGGCTTACACCATGCTGGCGGGCCACTTGCCTGGAGCTTGTACTGGGGTTGTTCTCAATATCGTGTAGCACATGTTCCTCCAGATCTGGTGTATGCACATGCAGCGGCCGCCATCCATGTTCGCCAGTATGAGAGGCCCCAGTGGTGCTGTCTGTCCGGGTATGTGGCTCGATAAATCCATGCAGCCTGTCGACTATTTCCATCTACTTGACCTTATACTAAAAAAATCTCGGCTTGTTCCTGGTATGAATAACGGACCATGGTTCTTTGACATAGCTCTAATCACACAATCTACAACACAAATTAGCACACTGTGAGTGTTGTTATGAGAGGATGATGTTGTTCTTCAGTGTCATCTACCTTGGCAAATATGCATTTCCGGACATATGTTAATATGAACTTTTTTGTTCCTTTTCCTGTCAGGAATCACCTCCTGAAGTTTGTCCGTATAGTTTCTGTTCGCCCTGTATAGTATTAATTAGTATTAGTGCTGAAAATAGCTGAGGCTTTGATACAAAACTGTTACACATAATAATGTAGAAATGAGTTTTATGAACTTTAGTTTGTATTTAAAATTGTTCCTTCTATAGTATAATTTTTCCATATTACATAAAAATATAAATAACATATAATATAGAATACTGTGGAAGGAACAATTTTAGACATACATCAAAGTTTCATTAAATGCAAAGAATGAAATGGGGAATAATTGGATCATCACAGAATATGTGCAAGTACCATATTGTCTATTACCATTCATGTAATTATATATTTGAATAGGTTTTCCCAGATAACAGTATAAATTAGATATGTTAACTATGAAGAATTCAGGAGATCCAAACATGGTGATGGGAAATTTTCTTGGTAATACTTAGGTATCCTTCTCTACAGCGGTAAAACATTATCTGGCCCAATGATATGCCTGGAGGGTCCAATTTACCAAAAAAGAAGAATGTTCAATCCAGGAAAAGATGGCAATTTTGGGCTGATTGCTGAGAAGACAAAACAGGCACACCCACCCCTCCTCTCCTTTTCTTTGGAGTCATATTCTGTGTGCACCACATAATTAGTTGTATAAAATATAAAATAAACCAAATTAGGTGGTTTAATGAGACTCACCTCATCAACATCTGTCTTATTGAGATGAAATACTTGTCCTGAGCTTGTAGCAGCAATTGTCTTGAATGCTTGATATCCTAAATGGTCATTATCTTTGCAGTCTCCAGTCAAAACAAACACAACCTAGGATGCATAAATATACATTAATATATATTAGAGATGGAACAGATTATCTGATACTTTAGAAGTGTCACCCAATATGACCACAGTTGTACAGTGGTACAACTTTATTGATCCAACACATATGTTATAAATATACACTAATTTAGTGCAAAATGTTATCAAAAATGTTATAATTTTGTTAAATATTCTTTTGGTTGAGCAGATACCACTCTGAACTATACTTGAAAATTGTAACAATTCAAATAGTTCAGATTGTTTACAAATTTTCCATTGGAAATATACCATATCCATCTACCAGGGATTCATCTACCAGGGTTTGCTTTAAAATATTCATAATTTCACATGAGATAACCACTTAATCACAAGTTCATTTCTCCTCAACAATGTCAACAACATTCAAGAAAGTGTCATGTGGCATTTTCACAAGATACTTGGACTGGTACCACCAGTAAATTCAAACTGGTACCACTGGCACCACATTTTCAAGGAGTATATTTGGGAAGACTAGAAGGGATAGAATAAGGAATGAGGAGATCTGACAGACAGTGGGGGTGGTGAAGCTTCAGGACAGGATAGATCAGGCACAGATGAGATGGTTCAAACACATGAAGAGGATGGATGCAGAAAGACTACCAGTAAGAGATTACAATGCACAAGGAGTGGGAATAAAGCCAAGGGGGAGACCAAGATGTCTGGGGAAAGAGCAGCCAGTGCAGAGTGTAAGGAGAAGAGAACAAGATTGGAACACTGTGGAAAGAGAGGACTGGTGGAAGACCAGGGGAAAATGGAGAGGCTTGACTTTTATGCTGACTTAACCAGAGGCAGGAAGGAAGGATGATGATGATGGTACCACAATTGGTATGAGTATCATCTCAGCCCTAATACAAACATATAATTCTTATGCTCTGTTTTTGTAAAGTAAGTATCTAAATATTATGTTTCATTTTTCAAAATAACACCCAATGTAGTCACCATGTATGTTGACATTTATATAATTCTTAAAGTATGTATATTTACCATAAACTTGGATCTCCCTAGCAGAGCATGGCTAGCACCATTGGGTAGGGGCACCTAGTGTTTCAGAGCAATTGTTTGTTAATTGTACTGGGGTTAATATACTTACTTCAGCAGTTAATAAGGAATCAAGGGCATGCCAGATCTATGGGTCTACAGCCACCTCAAAATGTATGAAAAAGAAGTAACATTTTGAGAGAAACCATTGAAGGAAGTTACATATATTTTATAGGAATATGTGTATAATGGATAGTGCAAAATTAATAATTAAGATCTATACCAAAAAAATTCATGGTGTAACAGCCTTTTGAGGGCCTTCCCAGTGATTTTTATGTGGGTGATGCAAGGTCAGCGCATCAAGCCCCATCGCCTGTCTAGCTCATTTCCAGATCAAAGTCTGCTGCTAATATTGATTTGAAGTAGCTTCCAAGTTGGCCTCAGTCTACTAGGTCAACACCAAACTTTCGGACCTCTTTCAGGATATTAAACTTGAGGCCATTTGCATGGGCATAACTTGGGACTTAACTTTGGGGAAGCAGTCGAAATGTTCTTCATCCCATGAAAACAGATCCAGGATTATTTGCTAAATAACTGTTACATTTGCGAAATCATAAATATTATTATTTATTACCTAGCTCCTCAGGTCTTAGGATGTAAACAAAAGTATCCTTAACTCGTAAATTTTAACAAACCTGAAAATTAGGGGGACGCAAGTGCTGCCTTGCCCCTGCCAAGTTACGCCTATAGCCATTTGTACCAAAGACGACAATGCTAATAATTCACTTAAGCATGTAATAACTAACATATTTATTTAAAATAAAAATTTGTTTCAAATCCCTAGCGTAAAACATTGCAGTTAATAAACAAGTAATTTTTAATTATCCTATATCAGCCTGGCAGCCTCCTACTTAGCCTTTGGTACAAGCAGTCCCAGGTTTGATTCCAAGTGGAAGCTCGAAAATTTCGGCATTGACTGAGCATCGTAAGGACAATTGGGAAGCTACTTGAAAGGAAGTAACAGGCTCCAGTCATGAAAACCAGAAAACAGTAGTGATGGGACTGATCATGCATCACCCAGTGAAAAGCTGCTCTGGTATGCCCCAAACCTTAGAAGCTGTTCCACCATGTAATTTAGTTAGTTAATATTAGCCTGCCTGGTCTGTTTTGACCAAACATATAAGTTTCTTCTGGGCTTTTACTCTTACATTGTCATATATTTGATACTTTATGCACAGAAAGGCTAACTGGGACTGGACTTACACTTTAAAGTGGAATCTGAACCACTACATGCCTCGAGCAGGTATTGAACCTGGGACCTCCTGATTACAAGTTTACTAAAGGGTTCCATACCAGTGATATCATCAGACAGGGGAAAAAGATTTGTCACCCCTCAACCCTCCCAGCATACATAGAAAGCAAGGAAACTCAATGAACTTTAACCCCTATCAATATGGTATTCTGAGTATAATAAATTGACTCATACACAAATTAACATCAAGGAAATTTAGAAAACTAATTTATAATACACTTCTTCTTGAAAACCATATCATTTTCTTCTTTTTACAATATATTATGTTATAAGTTCAACTCCTCCCAAAATAGAATCCTGCCTATGATACTGAAAGGAACGTGTTTTTTCTGAGAATATGCATCATTAGAGAAGAGTTTGTGGTGCATATTTCCTCCCACCCTCCTTACTCACTGAACATGCTTAGAAATGAATATTCAATGTACAATGAAAGATTAAATACTCTGCACCAGTGATAAAAGGAGGAGTGTTTGTGAATGTGCAACTCCAATCAGACTTTCATGTGACTGAAGTTCAGAATCATTCATCATCATTGTTGCAATTAATCCAAAAGTTAGAAAAGTTACCTAAAGTAATGAAAATAGAGAAAGTGCACTATATTGTAATATTAATAAAACATTAGAGTAGAAAGATTGAGCTATTGAATGTTGAGTCAAAACCACAAGGATTTTTATGTAATATGTTTTATATATTACTTAAAACACACACACACTCACACACACACACACATGTACTTTCATACATAGACATGGAAGTCCGCAGGATTTTTTCCAGGGAGGGGCAAGGAAGGTATTTTTTCCAGGGGGGGCGCAAACGAAGACAAATTTTTCCCAAAAATAGTGTTGTTCCCTAAAAAACATTTCTTAAATTTGAATTTATGGTGTTCATGCAAAAATTAACACATATTATTGTGGATAAAATGAAATTATATGTGTGAAATACATATTTTTTGGTTGACTTTCATTTTCCAGGGGGGGCCATGACCCCCCTTGCCCCCCTTCTGGACGCCCATGTACATAGAGTACAATTTTTATAGAATAAAGGTTCCAGTAGCCTTCATAAGTCAATTTGCTATGGTGACATAAACAATAGAAACTGAAAGTTCATCCTAAGAGCTACTTACATATTTATTTATAAGCCTTTTTATAATACAGATGGCTTTCAATTATAATATGTCATTATCAATGAAGGTGCCATTAAAGCATACAACCAGAAAAAGTACTGTGTATGGTAATTCGGTTTATATGTAATATCATCACATACGTTAAGAGCTTAGCCCTATTTTGCTTTACCTGGCTTTGTTTTCTTTGGATGAGGCCTAAAACTTCCTCTAATTTTGCGTAATCCTTGGAACGAGCATCTGTGAAAACATAGATATATGAATTTGGAAGACTAGCTTCTAAGGCCATTTGAATAGCTCCCACGGTCATCTCAGGGCAGTCGCCACCTCCTTGTACGTAGATATCTCTCAGCTTCTGTTGGAAGTATGCATGGTTTGTGGTTACAGTCACAGGACCAATTTCTGGGGAAAAATAAAGAAGAAATGAAATTGTGAAAGCTCTGATCATGCAAAAGATCCAGTGAGTGCCTTTCACTGCCGAGGTGGTCGTGGAGAGGCAGCTAGCATGCTGGAAAGTAAGAGCGCATCTGCCAGCATTTAGTCCCACAGCTGTACGCTGACCTTGGTACTGGACACGTCAGTGCTTCAGTATCCAGATAGCTGTTGTCCAGTTTGCACATGCTTGTGAAGTGTAAAGGTATTAACAAGTGTTGTAGATTGTTTTGTTTTAGTTTCGTATTACTGGTGCTTTTCCACAGTCTAATAATGCCACGCTATGCATACAATTTAAAGCAACGAATTTTTATGTACAACTCTTACATCATAACAAATTCTAATAGGGAAGTTAGAAGGCATTTTGCAGCAGAATTCCCAGATGTTCCAGTTCCACACCGAGACAGTTCGGAAAATTGTGACAAGTTTAGGGAAACAGGGTCTGTTCTTGATAAGAAGCGAAGGGTGAAATGGCATGTGCTTACTGAGGAGAAATTAGAGGATGTTGGAGCATGATTGGACCATACTCCTCAAATATCCCTCTAGCATGTTGCACAAGAAGCAGACATTTTCATGATGCCTGTATGGTGAGCTAGCAGACTTTTAAACCTGAAGCCATACGATACAAGGTAACTGTAGTTGAGGAATTGCTTCCACGGGATCATGAGAATCGAAGTGAATTTCTGCAATTGGATGTTGCAGAAAGTTACTGATAGAGTAATTGATCACATATTATATATATATATTCGGATGAAGCATGGTTCCATTTACATGGCCATGTTACATTGCAGAATAACAGATATTGGAGTATAGATACGCTTGATTTTGTGAAGGATTGTTCAACTGGTGAAATCAGTGTTGGCCTGTATGGACTGAAATGCCATTGGAAGCTAACAGTGATAGCCCGTGAACAGAACATTTCCAAAATATTCATGCCTCATGTGTTGTAAAGTGACCAGGAGAGAAAGCTTACAAACCATGTACAAGTACATTGAAAAAAATTGACAAATGCGAGAAGACGCGATGGTCTAGTGGAAAGGGCATCTGACTGCCACGTGGAGACTTGAGTTCGATTTCCGTGGTGGGTGATCTTAGGTCGGAATTTTTCCAGCCTTATCCCCACAAAAAACGGCTCCTGTCCTCACGCAGCCTGAAATGAATAGGTACCTGGGGGCAACCCTGGGGGATAAATGTGTGGGTCCTACCCCCACATCCCTTAAATGTGCTAAAAAACAAAATCACATGTGAACATAAGAATGAATGGTGTAACCTCTCTCTGAGGTCTAAAATTAAGCCATCAGCCCTGAACATAACGTTTAAAACAATACACTTTTAATAAATCTAAATGGCCAAGAAATGAAAGTTCCTCCCTTAGTTGTTCCTTCTCTACTCACCAGTGTTTCAGTATTGCCTGATGTTAAGAAGCCACAGAGGAGGAGCAAGATTATCGTTTTGCTCCCCTTCCCCCAAGTCACGCCCAATAAAATGAGACTACATACATTTCAACTTATCTTGGTTATGAAGAATATTTGGAAAAATATTTTTGCACTACATTTGTGAACGTGCACTCAAGTTTTCATTAACAACATGAAGCACGATACATCACAGTCAGGTCTCTGCAGATCAAGTATCCCCGTAGGAATCTGCTGCTCTGTTTCCAGTTTTGCTGTGAAGCCTGCCAGGTTTTGTACCTACAAGTGCGCTCGTATATTATAACAATGCACCGGGGAGGAGCACAGAGGACAGCTTTAACTTTAAATCACTTTCCGAACAAGAACTTTCTTTAGAGACCCCTTGCTGTCAAAAAGGTCATCGGCCATGAGAAAAGGTGCATCTTGTAAGTTCTTGGAAATTCAAGCCTAGGCTAATCTCCCCTTCCCTTTCCAAATTTAGACTTGGTCAGACGACCTGGTCATTGTTCAGAGTAGAATAACTGCAGAAGGCATGTTTCAGCTTTCACTCTGCAAATTGTAGTGATGAGTTTAGATTTCCTTCCACACCAAGCGATATAACTGTGCATATATACGTAGTTTATATACATTTAAATAATTTGCAGTAGACCGACGGCAAGATCGCGCATCAGTGCACTGCAATTAGTCGCCTGATATAGAATCAAGATATTGGTAAGTGTAACTTCTCTCCATACGTTTTCTTTACTAATATATATTTTCTGTGTGAAAGGACATAAAAAGACAATACTAGAGACAGACAAGTATTGTTCCGATACACCGTCAGTTCTCTGCCCTTTCGGGCTTTAACGCTGCAAACTTTGGAGGGTATGAACCACCTCCTCTCTTGGCCACTTAGATTTATTAAAATTTTACTGTTTTATTTTAAACGTCTGTTTAGGGCTGATGACTTAGTTTTAGACCTCCGAGAGAGGTAACACCATTCATTCTTATGTTCACGGGTGATTTATTTTTACATTGGGAGGTTAGTTTTGGGTCTCAAGGTCAAGGCATAATTGATATTTTAGACTTCTCGGGGTTGGGGGGGGGGGTAGTGGTGGGGGGGATCGCCTTCAGTCTTAGGTTCTTCTCTCAAAACTGAAACATCTAAGAGGAGCCACTCATCTGAAAATACATGTAAAGCTCAAACTGATTTCATTCAAACACAATACCAAGTACAGATCAAAGCATCTAATTTTTAAGCTGTTGGCGTAGCGTGGCGACTTGCCCCATATTTGACACCTCGGCCCTCTCCAACCATGCACTGTATTTGAAAGCCTTCGTTGCAAAACTTTAGCCTAGAAATATTCTAAAATTTCTGATAGTTTCATTTCTTAATCCTCATCTCTGAATAGCAGTCTGGGATTTGAAAATATCAGTAAAAGGTGAAAGAATCGTTTTGTTACGCCATTTTAGGATCAGGGGCGCCGACTTGTCAAAATTATTGGGGGGGCTCTGATCACTGAAATAAATTAATGAATGACTCACTCTCTCCCTTTTTTAAGTTTTGATCTCAGTGTTTGGAATCACGTAAAAGCCCATGAATTCCTAAAGAATATCAAAATTTTTATTCACAGTTCTAATGCACAATATAAATATTGTCCACGAATTGATATTTCACCAGTTTCGTCAACCATAATAGCAAAATATTCCAGACTTTTAATATCTGCTACCACGGAGCGCAAAACAGATCTCCCTAATATATCAATGATCTCGTTCTGAATGTCATGTTAGAGCCATTTGTAGCCCAAAAGTCTCATCCACTACCCTAGTTCATGCACATCGTCTTTTGAAACTCTTTTTAGTAAAAATTTTAACAATACTCATAATTACTGTACATACTTAGTATATAGTAATAAGTCATGTTTTGCTGTGTGTGGTCATTGCCCCCCCCACCCCAAAGTTGATGGTTTAGCGGTCTCAGCCCCCCAAATTGATGGTCTAGAACATTTCAAATATGTATTTAAAGTTAAGTTCATGTGGCACAATTCTGAGTAAACTTTACAAGAGAAGCAAAATAATACATTAGATCCTCTAAAGCAAAATTATTTGGGCGCCCTGCCCCCACATCGTTAAAATTGGGGGGGGGCTCGAGCCCCCACCCCAAGCCCCATGGAGTCGGCACCTATGAATGTTTTATATGTTGAAATATGAAAAATATAGCACTTACCAAATAAAGGATAGCATATTGCCCCAATCCCATCGACTGCCTTTGTGATCTGCCAAAAATGGTAGAAAAGTTAAATAAAATAAACTAAATCTATCATTAAATTATTTCCTTTAAACTCTTTCATTCATGACAGTGAAAAAGTTAATGTGTGGTGCGCTATTGTACGAGACAGAGTTATTGGCCCCTTCTTTTTTGCTGAACAAACAATAACAGGGACCACCTTCCTGGATATGTTAGAAGGGTATGCAGTGCCACTACTGGAGAATTCCATTTTCCAGTTAGATGGTGCTCCTCCACATTTTTCTACAAACGTGCGGGATTTTCTTAACGAAACATTTCCTCAGCGATGGGTCGGATGAGGAGGGTGAATTGCCTAGGCCCCAAGGTCTCCAGACCTTACAAACATGGATTTCTATTTGTGGTGGTTATGTCAAAACACAAGTGTTTTTCTGTCAAGTTAGAAATCTGGACCATTTAAAAGCAAGGATCACTGAAGCTGTTTCGTCTATCACTCCGGATGTTCTCTGCCGTGTATGGGAAGAGACTGAATATCATCTTGACGTCTGCAGGGTAACTAAGGGTTCACACATCGAAGTCTACTGAACAGGTAAGAAACTTGGAGAGTTTCTCTTTGCTTTGACGTATCGTTCATCTCTCTACCATGCTTTGTTCCAAAACTATGACTGTTTAAAACCCCACCATTATTTTATGGACACACTGTAAATAAATATATATATATGGGAGGATGAGATTGTAAAAACTGGTTGATAGATTTAAAAACCTGCCCCCCCCTCCAAAGTAAGTTCCGACGTCCTTGAGGGGAAGCATTCTACCTCAGTCTGTCATAGCACTACTGAGCCCAATTTCTGTGAGAAAGGGATCAAAACATCAGCAAGGGTGTACCAGGAGACACTATTGGAGACAATAGTCAAGATTTCATGATCAGAAGTGAAGCTTTCAGCAAGATTCTGCACAACCTCATAAGGCTGGAACAACCAAGGAGTGGCTTGAGATGAATGAGGCAGACTTCATTTCCTTTGTTCCAAATTGGCCACCTGATAGTACCGATCTCAACCCTCTGGACTACAAATTGTGGTCTGTGCTTCAATACATGGCTTGCAAAAAAGACTCCACAGTGTTGCCAGTCTGAAGCACTCTCTTCTAGGCAGTGGCAGATTTCCCTCTCGATACATTCTGCAATGCAGTTTATGAGTGGCCACAGGGACTGAGGGAATATGTGCTTGGAAAAGGTGGTCATTTTGGGCACCGATTAGCACAACATGCATGTGTGAGTAACCAGCGCTTGAAGTGGAAAATGTTAGCTGGGGGGGGGGGTTTGCTGGAGCCTTGGGGTTAGCTGGGGGGATGCTTTTATGATTTAACATGGTGGCAATGAGACAGCTGGGGGGGGGAATATTTTGCTAGCTGGGGGAATACCATCCCCCCACACCCCCTCACGTTGAGCACTGTAACACATATCGATGGGATATTAAAGATGCCCCGATATCAACATTGCCTCAGGGCCCTGGAATTCTCAGGGTGGTCCTTGGAATAACTTCGTCTAAAAGTTACAACTGTAATTGTGTATAGGGACTGCGATTATGTTAGCCCCAAGCCTCAACATATACAGTGACCTGCACTGAGAAGCAGCCAATCTAGCAGTGATAGATCAATCGTTCTCATCTCTTATTATTTTCAAATCGCAATACTTATTGCTTTGTCGAAGTCACAGTTGATAAGCGACACACTTTTTCACGTGCTTCCACCCTTCGGTGAGAAGCATACAGGCTAGAAGGAGATCCTCTAGCAGACTTTTCAATCGCCTGGCCAGTTTCAGGTAGAGAATGCCGCTGAAAAGACAAGGGAAGATTTCCATTTCTACTTGAACACCTCTTCGCCTGCAGCCAGCCCACCGCTGCTAAGGTTAAAAGGCCGTGATTTAAGGTACTGTAATATATCACCCATAGGGACTGATTTTCCTCATTTCTCTTTTATTTCATTCTAAGAACTTGGAGGAGTGACTGATTACAGCACAAATAGTATAATAGCACGATACATTCATATGGCTTCAAGTCTTATTTATGAAATAGAAAAGTTTGGATTTCATGTGCAGAAAAATTACTGGGAATATTTTAATTTTTCAGCAAAAAAGGTAACTATAATGTGTAAAAAAAACAAAATAAAACTTCTCTTTTTCGTTTTAGTAGCAATATTTTTAAATGAAGCAAACACTTGCCCGAAAGTGTCACGGCTAATCAAAACATTTTGGTCAGCAATCCATCATATCTGGTTTTCAAAAATTTATAAACAAACATCCATGCTTTCATCGGAATTTGCACGTTTTTATTGTTTTCAATTAGCGCTTCCTTAGAATTCCTTTCATTTGTTTGTATGTTTGCGTGCAGAGACCTAAAGGGGGTCCATAGACCCCATTATCATTACAAATTGTTATTACTAGAGTTGGGCGATTTTGTTCAGACGATATACCGTGATATTGAAAAAATATCATCCAGGCGATATATCATCACAATATTTTATGGTACATATCATATCAGCGATATATCATCATGATATTTGGCGATATATATTGTGGAGATGATATATTGCCAATATCACGATATGGAAAAAAATAACGTATCGTATCATCTGTTACAATATTTTCTTGAAGAAATATCGCAACATCAAATTTCTGATATCGTCCATCCCTAATTATCGAAAACCATTGTTGCGTGGTCATCGAATTTTCAACCGTAAGAGAGCGAAGGGATCGTTAACAATGCAATCAGTTCTTCCTACCCTTCCATTGCCAAAATGTGCCCTATTTTGCAACACATCATTGTCACCTTTATTCAATGTCAAGTGTTTATCATCTAACCGTACACATTGAAAGTAGAGATTGTAATGGTCGGATTGACCATTACTAATTTTTGTATTATTGTATTAATTAATTGTTGGCAGCTACAAGGTGTAGGGCAGGCGCGGTTGGCCCTATAGCGCACAGGAGCAGTGAATCCACAGTAATGTAAGGTATTCACTTCAAGAATAAACAATAAACAATATCTTTATCTTTTAGCAAGAATTTCAACGTAAAAAGTAATGTCTTTCAGGCTGCAACACGACGAACTCTTTGCTCCGAATGACAAACCCCGAGCCAGCCACGCTGGTGCAGTTCCTCAGTTGAACACCCGCAGGACAACCCCTGCCATGGTCAAAGCACAGGGCAGGAGGCAGAAGCTCAAGGTGGGAATAGGGCAAAATACATGGAAATGGATACTGCTGAACCATCGTCTCGGGAAAACGGACATGCGCAGTTCGTGCTCTCGCAGAACGCAGCCAAAGAGCTGCTTTCCCCCTTGCAGTGTTGCTCTGTGGTCTTCATGTTTGAAGCCGATACTTGACATATTCAATCTTATCTTGGTATCACTTTTGTGCCAAATATCTAACACGAACTGCAAGCTTGTGGCAGAGATGGATGAGTAGCCATAAATGAAAGTTGAAATTACAGATGCTTAATGAATTGTGCTTTACTGGATATTAGATTCCCCTGTTTTTTATCTCCCCAGTTGGGGGAGCTAGCTGTCTTTCAAAAGACTGTTATAGTGGAATTTTTCTGTCCTACGGGGTCCACATCCACGGACGTTTACCCCGACTATAAAAAAGGCCATTGGGCTTTAGCAGAAAACAGTGTTTCCCCATTGATCGACGAAGAGGAACGTCTCCTCAAGTTTAGTCCACTTTTGGTGGCTAGACTTAATATAATAATGTAGCGTTAGGTGTAAGCCATCCCCTGTTGCTGTCCCAAGTCCCCTCTTAGAAAAAGCCTTGAATATGTGGATATTTCCATATTGAATAATTGATGCCCAAAAGAAAGAATGAAGGTGTAAGGAAACACATTGTAATGAACGGAATATTGTTTAAGCTGAGGGTAGGTAGTTATGCTAACTCTGCGGTAAAGGAAGTGCCGATGGTGTAAGCCATAGATGCGCAATTATGTTGAATTAAGGAAATTGGTTGTGTAAATGCACAAATGGAAATGCTATGTAAATATGTATATATTATATTAATAAAACAATATAATCCTACTAGAAATGTTATGATTTGCTGAATTAACTCCAGAACTACAGTACTGTCCATTTTAAACCAAATATTTATTCACTTGCTGTACATGTGTAACGAACAAGGGACTAAAAAATATAAATTGTTATGTGAAACCCTCCTTTTGTAATTCCAGCGCAAATATAATCTGCTCGCTTGGCACCCAGGGTAAGGTAGAAGGAGAGATTGAAAGGATAATACAAGGGCAGTAATCCAGATGAACGAATAGAAACGAGGGATAGGGGGGCTGAACTTTCACATATGGGGGCTCTATTGTCCGAGATATATCTTGTTGTATAAATTGTCGTCAGGTCTATAGATAGAAAAAATAGATGGACTGCCGGACGGATAGATTGTTTAATTTTTACAACGAAGATCGTACAGAAGTGAATGTTATTACAAAGTGGAAAAGTAAAGTAGAAAAAATGGCAGTACAAATTGATAGAGATTTGCTTGGACAGCTATTGGGAAATCAAGATACAAGCGATAAATCTCAGGAGGAAATTATTAGGGAATTAAATAATCTTGCTTTATCGCGCACTGAACAGCAGAGTGCTAAAGAAGAGGGGGGAAAAGTTCAGAAAATTATCGACAAGTCAAATTTACCGATTCCAATTTTTACAGGGAGTAATGACAAGATTTCGCCGCATGATTATTTGCAGGAGTTGTGAAATTATAAGAATGTCATGGAAATTTCGGAGAAGTCATTGTTTGACAAGATTCTTCCGTTTTCGCTCAGGCAAGCAGCAGCATTTTCACGCCCGTTTGAAGATTTCAAGAGCCTTGAAAATGCATTTTTAGAAGAATATTATTCTGTAGATTATAAGAATGAAATAGAAAGACTGAACCAGAATAGATTCTAAATGAGGGAGATGCCAGACGAATGTGATATCATCGAACATATCCTATCTCATGCTCATCCTAGTTTCCGAAGGCATTTCTATGGAATGAATTTTCACAACTTGAAGGAATTGTAATCTGAAGCAGCAATTGTGCAGAGGAGGTTGTATTCAGAGAGACTTTATTTTTCGTTTTCTGAGGTTACCAACATTGAAGAGGACAGTCCACAAAGAAGAGGTGGAAAACATTTGGCCTTGTCCTTGCTGACGAGCTAAGGGGGAGCCGAGAAGCTTCAACTACCCTTAGGCTCTCTCAATCCAGGTTTACAAAAGAGGGTCATCGGCTGTGATGTAATGGTAGGAGCAAAGAGAGACATCTCTGACGCAACCATTTTACAACCAAGGGGCAATAAAAATTCTGCAAAAGTAATTTGTTGGGGATGCAATTCTCAGGGGCACAAGTTACAAGAATGTAAACAGAGCAATAAAAGGAGCCAACCCCCTGGGAAAGGAGGTCCGCAGCGCCCCCCAAATAAACCTCGTATCCACCGCGAGAAAAGGACGCAGGAACAAGAGCCGTTTTTTGAATGAAAGCTGTTTTCAGCGAGACTTCGAGCCACTGATCTTTTGTAAAATCAACAACAAACCCTTTGTATTATTTGCTGCTACTGGAGCTTCAGCCTCTGCGCTAAGTTTGGAAACAACCAAGTTATTAGAGAGGAATGGAAATAAATTCATGAAGACGAGAAAATAGAACATTTCATTAGCTGTGGGCAGCGTGACGTCACAGGGCAAGATGTATGCTACTGTTTGTATTAATGATATGACATTCAGGCATAAATTTAGCATCCTCCTTGAGAATTGTTTCCGTCACATAATCGTTGGAAGGGATTTTTTGAGGCAGAGTGGGATAATTTTGCACATTGAGGAGAACGGATGGTCGTTCAAGGATAGCGACGTCGTTTACACGTTCTCGAAGCGTGCATGTAAACGATAGTTCACTGTTACAGTTATGCAGAGAAATAACGAGGTACAGGAAAAGAATAACTCGTCAGACCACTCGCGCCTGGAAGTAGGCAACACACAGGCACAAGAGAATAGCAGGAAGTCGATGAATGAGGATATGGGCCAATCAGTGGATTCCGAAGGACTCCAAGTTCAGAAGACTGCAAACTCTGGTGCATTATGCTCCTTGAAAATTTCGAATGAAAATTTTTGCTGAATTAACTCCAGAACTACGGTACTGTCCATTTCAAACCAAATAATTATTCACTTGCTGTACATGTGTAACGATCCAGGGACTAAAAAATATAAATTGTTATGTGAAACCTCCTCCTTTTGTAATTCTGGCGCAAATATAATCTGCTCGCTTGGCACCCATGGTAAGGTGGAAGGAGAGATTGAAATGATAATACAAGGGTAGTAATCCAGAAGAACGGATAGAACGAGGGATAGGGGGCTGAACTTTCACAAGGTGTGACATTTACTGTTGTTGAAGTTTTTCCCAACGAAGCAAGGGGCGAAGTTATAAATATGACAACACAGGCGCACTCGGACACGAGCGAATGGGAAGCGAGAGGAGAAAATGAATGAATGTTAACTTTATTTCAGAGGCGATTCCTCCATGTAGTAAGTGAGGAACTTCCTACAGTTCATTTATACTTGCTTCCGGTTCTCTACTTTTTAGGAGTTTAATAATTATGCGCGTTATAAAATGATGAGCTCAATGTACGTACAATTGACTAGGTTAGCTACTGTCAAGAGTTGACTGGTGCTGTTCCTTCTAGCCGCAGCCAAAAGACGATGGACACACAGGCTTAGCTGTCGCTCGCTGAGGAATATCGGCGGTCATCCTACAGCCAGATGGGTGAGGAGTGGAAAAGGGGCAACGGGGAGGTTGAAGTTTTTAAAGATCCAGCGAGGAAACATCGAGGAGTTCCTCAATCAGTGGTGCCAATACCATCAAAATGGTACTAAACGTAGCACAGTTTGATCTTCGTTGGCCCATAGCATCCTGCTTTAAGCATAATGGTCAAATCTAGCATAATCTGCAAACGCAAGTCCCTGGGAGAGGAAAATCGAATTCAAAGGAATAGGTTTTCAGGAAATAGAAATAAAATTACGTCAAAATCTTATTTATATCTGTACTTCACCAGCAGACTTGTTTCAAATAAAAGGGGGTATGGATACACAGCGACGCGCTCTTTTTACAATCATGCGTCGATCCATCCTCTGTCTTTTCTTTATCCTGTCGATTTTGTTCCTGAGGATATTTTACGGCAGTAAATCGATAACAGGTTGGAAAACAAACCATTTTCTCAAACCTTTTCAAGTTCTATGATGAACCCATTTCGTTTGTTGAGCCATTCTACACAATTTTGTGTAGCGAATAATAAGTAACGCAAGTTCAAAACTCGAATAGTATATATATATATATTTGAACATAAAACTGCAGTTTTCAGAAAATAGTAAATAATAATAAATCTTATCACAATTTAGAAGCATTTAGCATAATTACAGAGTTTAAGCAGCACTTTTTATTATCCTCAATTCACACGACAGGGTAAGGTGACAAAATCGAAATTCTTGCAAACTCTGAAATATCTTAAATACTGTTTTCGTTGGTTTCTATAGGTTCACATTTAAAAAAATCATAGTTCAAGGGGGCAAGGGCCCCTTCCCCTACCTTCTGCGTGGGCCTGGAGGTAACATTCTAAGTACAATGGATAGTACGAGCCAGGGCTAGTGGAAAGGGGGAGGGCGAATCGTGCCACTGCCCAGAGCGGCAAAATTTGAAGAGAAGAAAAGAAATAAGCCTATTGAAAACTTGAAAGTTATATTATTATATTACATATATAACTTGGAAGTTAATAAATGCCAATCCATCGTTTTGAAGGAACAGATCAGTAGTCTCGTCTCACAACTGAGTGCCACAATGTGAAAAAGCAGATTGGATGCCTCAACTCCGGTGAGATATCAAGTGGGAGAGGTCTATGATGCGCTCCTTCGAATAATTGGCGACAATAAAACTGTCCAAATGGTCGCACATAAGGCTCAGTGCGTGTTTCAAACCAGTTTCGTGGCTTTACATTCCAATGTTCACTAGTATCTGGTATGCCTTTTTACTCCACATAATGCAATGAGCAAATGTCTTCAAAACATTAATCTACGATGTGATAGATGCTGTTAGATGATTTCTTGCAAACAAATCAGCGCTTTGAGGAAAGCAGGAGTGATGAAAAATTTCGAAGTTCCTTAGACGCCACTTGGCAGGGCTTCCCTCCCTCCACTCGTGGAGGCGTCGAGGGGCGGCAATCTGCGAGTCCCGGTTGATGAAAAAAAATTGGCATCGAATTTAGATATAGATGATCCAAGGATAGGCAACACTGTACAGGAGCACGATTGGACCATACTCCTCAAATATCCCTCTAGCATGTTGCACAAGAAGCAGACATTTTCATGATGCCTGTATGGTGAGCTAGCAGACTTTTAAACCTGAAGCCATACGATACAAGGTAACTGTAGTTGAGGAATTGCTTCCACGGGATCATGAGAATCGAAGTGAATTTCTGCAATTGGATGTTGCAGAAAGTTACTGATAGAGTAATTGATCACATATTATATATATATATATATATATATATATATATATATATATATATATTCGGATGAAGCATGGTTCCATTTACATGGCCATGTTTCATCGCAGAATAACAGATATTGGAGTATAGATACGCTCGATTTTGTGAAGGATTGTTCAACTGGTGAAATCAGTGTTGGCCTGTATGGACTGAAATGCCATTGGAAGCTAACAGTGATAGCCCGTGAACAGAACATTTCCAAAATATTCATGCCTCATGTGTTGTAAAGTGACCAGGAGAGAAAGCTTACAAACCATGTACAAGTACATTGAAAAAAATTGACAAATGCGAGAAGACGCGATGGTCTAGTGGAAAGGGCATCTGACTGCCACGTGGAGACTTGAGTTCGATTTCCGTGGTGGGTGATCTTAGGTCGGAATTTTTCCAGCCTTATCCCCACAAAAAACGGCTCCTGTCCTCACGCAGCCTGAAATGAATAGGTACCTGGGGGCAACCCTGGGGGATAAATGTGTGGGTCCTACCCCCACATCCCT
Source organism: Lepisma saccharinum (assembly GCF_977018435.1). NCBI lineage: Eukaryota > Metazoa > Arthropoda > Insecta > Zygentoma > Lepismatidae > Lepisma > Lepisma saccharinum. Next base: position 42,909,038 of record NC_139251.1, read on the forward strand.
TAAATGTGCTAAAAAACAAAATCACATGTGAACATAAGAATGAATGGTGTAACCTCTCTCTGAGGTCTAAAATTAAGCCATCAGCCCTGAACATAACGTTTAAAACAATACACTTTTAATAAATCTAAATGGCCAAGAAATTAAAGTTCCTCCCTTAGTTGTTCCTTCTCTACTCACCAGTGTTTCAGTATTGCCTGATGTTAAGAAGCCACAGAGGAGGAGCAAGATTATCGTTTTACTCCCCTTCCCCCAAGTCACGCCCAATAAAATGAGACTACATACATTTCAACTTATCTTGGTTATGAAGAATATTTGGAAAAATATTTTTGCACTACATTTGTGAACGTGCACTCAAGTTTTCATTAACAACATGAAGCACGATACATCACAGTCAGGTCTCTGCAGATCAAGTATCCCCGTAGGAATCTGCTGCTCTGTTTCCAGTTTTGCTGTGAAGCCTGCCAGGTTTTGTACCTACAAGTGCGCTCGTATATTATAACAATGCACCGGGGAGGAGCACAGAGGACAGCTTTAACTTTAAATCACTTTCCGAACAAGAGCTTTCTTTAGAGACCCCTTACTGTCAAAAAGGTCATCGGCCATGAGAAAAGGTGCATCTTGTAAGTTCTTGGAAATTCAAGCCTAGGCTAATCTCCCCTTCCCTTTCCAAATTTAGACTTGGTCAGACGACCTGGTCATTGTTCAGAGTAGAATAACTGCAGAAGGCATGTTTCAGCTTTCACTCTGCAAATTGTAGTGATGAGTTTAGATTTCCTTCCACACCAAGCGATATAACTGTGCATATATACGTAGTTTATATACATTTAAATAATTTGCAGTAGACCGACGGCAAGATCGCGCATCAGTGCACTGCAATTAGTCGCCTGATATAGAATCAAGATATTGGTAAGTGTAACTTCTCTCCATACGTTTTCTTTACTAATATATATTTTCTGTGTGAAAGGACATAAAAAGACAATACTGGAGACAGACAAGTATTGTTCCGATACACCGTCAGTTCTCTGCCCTTTCGGGCTTTAACGCTGCAAACTTTGGAGGGTATGAACCACCTCCTCTCTTGGCCACTTAGATTTATTAAAATTTTACTGTTTTATTTTAAACGTCTGTTTAGGGCTGATGACTTAGTTTTAGACCTCCGAGAGAGGTAACACCATTCATTCTTATGTTCACGGGTGATTTATTTTTACATTGGGAGGTTAGTTTTGGGTCTCAAGGTCAAGGCATAATTGATATTTTAGACTTCTCGGGGTTGGGGGGGGGGGTAGTGGTGGGGGGGATCGCCTTCAGTCTTAGGTTCTTCTCTCAAAACTGAAACATCTAAGAGGAGCCACTCATCTGAAAATACATGTAAAGCTCAAACTGATTTCATTCAAACACAATACCAAGTACAGATCAAAGCATCTAATTTTTAAGCTGTTGGCGTAGCGTGGCGACTTGCCCCATATTTGACACCTCGGCCCTCTCCAACCATGCACTGTATTTGAAAGCCTTCGTTGCAAAACTTTAGCCTAGAAATATTCTAAAATTTCTGATAGTTTCATTTCTTAATCCTCATCTCTGAATAGCAGTCTGGGATTTGAAAATATCAGTAAAAGGTGAAAGAATCGTTTTGTTACGCCATTTTAGGATCAGGGGCGCAGACTTGTCAAAATTATTGGGGGGGCTCTGATCACTGAAATAAATTAATGAATGACTCACTCTCTCCCTTTTTTAAGTTTTGATCTCAGTGTTTGGAATCACGTAAAAGCCCATGAATTCCAAAAGAATATCAAAATTTTTATTCACAGTTCTAATGCAGAATGTAAATATTGTCCACGAATTGATATTTCACAAGTTTCGTCAACCATAATAGCAAAATATTCCAGACTTTTAATATCTGCTACCACGGAGCGCAAAACAGATCTCCCTAATATATCAATGATCTCGTTCTGAATGTCATGTTAGAGCCATTTGTAGCCCAAAAGTCTCATCCACTACCCTAGTTCATGCACATCGTCTTTTGAAACTCTTTTTAGTAAAAATTTTAACAATACTCATAATTACTGTACATACTTAGTATATAGTAATAAGTCATGTTTTGCTGTGTGTGGTCATTGCCCCCCCCCCCACCCCAAAGTTGATGGTTTAGCGGTCTCAGCCCCCCAAATTGATGGTCTAGAACATTTCAAATATGTATTTAAAGTTAAGTTCATGTGGCACAATTCTGAGTAAACTTTACAAGAGAAGCAAAATAATACATTAGATCCTCTAAAGCAAAATTATTTGGGCACCCTGCCCCCACATCGTTAAAATTGGGGGGGGGGGGCTCGAGCCCCCACCCCAAGCCCCATGGAGTCGGCACCTATGAATGTTTTATATGTTGAAATATGAAAAATATAGCACTTACCAAATAAAGGATAGCATATTGCCCCAATCCCATCGACTGCCTTTGTGATCTGCCAAAAATGGTAGAAAAGTTAAATAAAATAAACTAAATCTATCATTAAATTATTTCCTTTAAACTCTTTCATTCATGACAGTGAAAAAGTTAATGTGTGGTGCGCTATTGTACGAGACAGAGTTATTGGCCCCTTCTTTTTTGCTGAACAAACAATAACAGGGACCACCTTCCTGGATATGTTAGAAGGGTATGCAGTGCCTCTACTGGAGAATTCCATTTTCCAGTTAGATGGTGCTCCTCCACATTTTTCTACAAACGTGCGGGATTTTCTTAACGAAACATTTCCTCAGCGATGGGTCGGATGAGGAGGGTGAATTGCCTAGGCCCCAAGGTCTCCAGACCTTACAAACATGGATTTCTATTTGTGGTGGTTATGTCAAAACACAAGTGTTGTTCTGTCAAGTTAGAAATCTGGACCATTTAAAAGCAAGGATCACTGAAGCTGTTTCGTCTATCACTCCGGATGTTCTCTGCCGTGTATGGGAAGAGACTGAATATCATCTTGACGTCTGCAGGGTAACTAAGGGTTCACACATCGAAGTCTACTGAACAGGTAAGAAACTTGGAGAGTTTCTCTTTGCTTTGACGTATCGTTCATCTCTCTACCATGCTTTGTTCCAAAACTATGACTGTTTAAAACCCCACCATTATTTTATGGACACACTGTAAATAAATATATATATATGGGAGGATGAGATTGTAAAAACTGGTTGATAGATTTAAAAACCTGCCCCCCCCCCCTCCAAAGTAAGTTCCGACGTCCTTGAGGGGAAGCATTCTACCTCAGTCTGTCATAGCACTACTGAGCCCAATTTCTGTGAGAAAGGGATCAAAACATCAGCAAGGGTGTACCAGGAGACACTATTGGAGACAATAGTCAAGATTTCATGATCAGAAGTGAAGCTTTCAGCAAGATTCTGCACAACCTCATAAGGCTGGAACAACCAAGGAGTGGCTTGAGATGAATGAGGCAGACTTCATTTCCTTTGTTCCAAATTGGCCACCTGATAGTACCGATCTCAACCCTCTGGACTACAAATTGTGGTCTGTGCTTCAATACATGGCTTGCAAAAAAGACTCCACAGTGTTGCCAGTCTGAAGCACTCTCTTCTAGGCAGTGGCAGATTTCCCTCTCGATACATTCTGCAATGCAGTTTATGAGTGGCCACAGGGACTGAGGGAATATGTGCTTGGAAAAGGTGGTCATTTTGGGCACCGATTAGCACAACATGCATGTGTGAGTAACCAGCGCTTGAAGTGGAAAATGTTAGCTGGGGGGGGGGGGGTTGCTGGAGCCTTGGGGTTAGCTGGGGGGATGCTTTTATGATTTAACATGGTGGCAATGAGACAGCTGGGGGGGGGGAATATTTTGCTAGCTGGGGGAATACCATCCCCCCACACCCCCTCACGTTGAGCACTGTAACACATATCGATGGGATATTAAAGATGCTCCGATATCAACATTGCCTCAGGGCCCTGGAATTCTCAGGGTGGTCCTTGGAATAACTTCGTCTAAAAGTTACAACTGTAATTGTGTATAGGGACTGCGATTATGTTAGCCCCAAGCCTCAACATATACAGTGACCTGCACTGAGAAGCAGCCAATCTAGCAGTGATAGATCAATCGTTCTCATCTCTTATTATTTTCAAATCGCAATACTTATTGCTTTGTCGAAGTCACAGTTGATAAGCGACACACTTTTTCACGTGCTTCCACCCTTCGGTGAGAAGCATACAGGCTAGAAGGAGATCCTCTAGCAGACTTTTCAATCGCCTGGCCAGTTTCAGGTAGAGAATGCCGCTGAAAGGACAAGGGAAGATTTCCATTTCTACTTGAACACCTCTTCGCCTGCAGCCAGCCCACCGCTGCTAAGGTTAAAAGGTCGTGATTTAAGGTACTGTAATATATCACCCATAGGGACTGATTTTCCTCATTTCTCTTTTATTTCATTCTAAGAACTTGGAGGAGTGACTGATTACAGCACAAATAGTATAATAGCACGATACATTCATATAGCTTCAAGTCTTATTTATGAAATAGAAAAGTGTGGATTTCATGTCCAGAAAAATTACTGGGAATATTTTCCTTTTTCAGCAAAAAAGGTAACTATAATGTGTAAAAAAAACAAAATAAAACTTCTCTTTTTCGTTTTAGTAGCAATATTTTTAAATGAAGCAAACTCTTGCCCGAAAGTGTCACGGCTAATCAAAACATTTTGGTCAGCAATCCATCATATCTGGTTTTCAAAAATTTATAAACAAACATCCATGCTTTCATCGGAATTTGCACGTTTTTATTGTTTTCAATTAGCGCTTCCTTAGAATTCCTTTCATTTGTTTGTATGTTTGCGTGCAGAGACCTAAAGGGGGTCCATAGACCCCATTATCATTACAAATTGTTATTACTAGAGTTGGGCGATTTTGTTCAGATGATATACCGTGATATTGAAAAAATATCATCCAGGCGATATCAACTAGACGATATATCATCACAATATTTTATGGTACATATCATATCAGCGATATATCATCATGATATTTGGCGATATATATTGTGGAGATGATATATTGCCAATATCACGATATGGAAAAAAATAACGTATCGTATCATCTGTTACAATATTTTCTTGAAGAAATATCGCAACATCAAATTTCTGATATCGTCCATCCCTAATTATCGAAAACCATTGTTGCGCGGTCATCGAATTTTCAACCGTAAGAGAGCGAAGGGATCGTTAACAATGCAATCAGTTCTTCCTACCCTTCCATTGCCAAAATGTGCCCTATTTTGCAACACATCATTGTCACCTTTATTCAATGTCAAGTGTTTATCATCTAACCGTACACATTGAAAGTAGAGATTGTAATGGTCGGATTGACCATTACTAGTTTTTGTATTATTGTATTAATTAATTGTTGGCAGCTACAAGGTGTAGGGCAGGCGCGGTTGGCCCTATAGCGCACAGGAGCAGTGAATCCCCAGTAATGTAAGGTATTCACTTCAAGAATAAACAATAAACAATATCTTTATCTTTTAGCAAGAATTTCAACGTAAAAAGTAATGTCTTTCAGGCTGCAACACGACGAACTCTTTGCTCCGAATGACAAACCCCGTGCCAGCCACGCTGGTGCAGTTCCTCAGTTGAACACCCGCAGGACAACCCCTGCCATGGTCAAAGCACCGGGCAGGAGGCAGAAGCTCAAGGTGGGAATAGGGCAAAATACATGGAAATGGATACTGCTGAACCATCGTCTCGGGAAAACGGACATGCGCAGTTCGTGCTCTCGCAGAACGCAGCCAAAGAGCTGCTTTCCCCCTTGCAGTGTTGCTCTGTGGTCTTCATGTTTGAAGCCGATACTTGACATATTCAATCTTATCTTTGTATCACTTTTGTGCCAAATATCTAACACGAACTGCAAGCTTGTGGCAGAGATGGATGAGTAGCCATAAATGAAAGTTGAAATTACAGATGCTTAATGAATTGTGCTTTACTGGATATTAGATTCCCCTGTTTTTTATCTCCCCAGTTGGGGGAGCTAGCTGTCTTTCAAAAGACTGTTATAGTGGAATTTTTCTGTCCTACGGGGTCCACATCCACGGACGTTTACCCCGACTATAAAAAAGGCCATTGGGCTTTAGCAGAAAACAGTGTTTCCCCATTGATCGACGAAGAGGAACGTCTCCTCAAGTTTAGTCCACTTTTGGTGGCTAGACTTAATATAATAATGTAGCGTTAGGTGTAAGCCATCCCCTGTTGCTGTCCCAAGTCCCCTCTTAGAAAAAGCCTTGAATATGTGGATATTTCCATATTGAATAATTGATGCCCAAAAGAAAGAGTGAAGGTGTAAGGAAACACATTGTAATGAACGGAATATTGTTTAAGCTGAGGGTAGGTAGTTATGCTAACTCTGCGGTAAAGGAAGTGCCGATGGTGTAAGCCATAGATGCGCAATTATGTTGAATTAAGGAAATTGGTTGTGTAAATGCACAAATGGAAATGCTATGTAAATATGTATATATTATATTAATAAAACAATATAATCCTACTAGAAATGTTATGATTTGCTGAATTAACTCCAGAACTACGGTACTGTCCATTTTAAACCAAACATTTATTCACTTGCTGTACATGTGTAACGAACAAGGGACTAAAAAATATAAATTGTTATGTGAAACCCTCCTTTTGTAATTCCAGCGCAAATATAATCTGCTAGCTTGGCACCCAGGGTAAGGTAGAAGGAGAGATTGAAAGGATAATACAAGGGCAGTAATCCAGATGAACGAATAGAAACGAGGGATAGGGGGGCTGAACTTTCACACATGGGGGCTCTATTGTCCGAGATATATCTTGTTGTATAAATTGTCGTCAGGTCTATAGATAGAAAAAATAGATGGACTGCCGGACGGATAGATTGTTTAATTTTTACAACGAAGATCGTACAGAAGTGAATGTTATTACAAAGTGGAAAAGTAAAGTAGAAAAAATGGCAGTACAAATTGGTAGAGATTTGCTTGGACAGCTATTGGGAAATCAAGATACAAGCGATAAATCTCAGGAGGAAATTATTAGGGAATTAAATAATCTTGCTTTATCGCGCACTGAACAGCAGAGTGCTAAAGAAGAGGGGGAAAAAGTTCAGAAAATTATCGACAAGTCAAATTTACCGATTCCAATTTTTACAGGGAGTAATGACAAGATTTCGCCGCATGATTATTTGCAGGAGTTGCGAAATTATAAGAATGTCATGGAAATTTCGGAGAAATCATTGTTTGACAAGATTCTTCCGTTTTCGCTCAGGCAAGCAGCAGCATTTTCACGCCCGTTTGAAGATTTCAAGAGCCTTGAAAATTCATTTTTAGAAGAATATTATTCTGTAGATTATAAGAATGAAATAGAAAGACTGAACCAGAATAGATTCTAAATGAGGGAGATGCCAGACGAATGTGATATCATCGAACATATCCTATCTCATGCTCATCCTAGTTTCCGAAGGCATTTCTATGGAATGAATTTTTACAACTTGAAGGAATTGGAATCTGAAGCAGCAATTGTGCAGAGGAGGTTGTATTCAGAGAGACTTTATTTTTCGTTTTCTGAGGTTACCAACATTGAAGAGGACAGTCCACAAAGAAGAGGTGGAAAACATTTGGCCTTGTCCTTGCTGACGAGCTAAGGGGGAGCCGAGAATCTTCAACTACCCTTAGGCTCTCTCAATCCAGGTTTACAAAAGAGGGTCATCGGCTGTGATGTAATGGTAGGAGCAAAGAGAGACCTCTCTGACGCAACCATTTTACAACCAAGGGGCAATAAAAATTCTGCAAAAGTAATTTGTTGGGGATGCAATTCTCAGGGGCACAAGTTACAAGAATGTAAACAGAGCAATAAAAGGAGCCAACCCCCTGGGAAAGGAGGTCCGCAGCGCCCCCCAAATAAACCTCGTATCCACCGCGAGAAAAGGACGCAGGAACAAGAGCCGTTTTTTGAATGAAAGCTGTTTTCAGCGAGACTTCGAGCCACTGATCTTTTGTAAAATCAAAACAACAAACCCTTTGTATTATTTGCTGCTACTGGAGCTTCAGCCTCTGCGCTAAGTTTGGAAACAACCAAGTTATTAGAGAGGAATGGAAATAAATTCATGAAGACGAGAAAATAGAACATTTCATTAGCTGTGGGCAGCGTGACGTCACAGGGCAAGATGTATGCCACTGTTTGTATTAATGATATGACATTCAGGCATAAATTTAGCATCCTCCTTGAGAATTGTTTCCGTCACATAATCGTTGGAAGGGATTTTTTGAGGCAGAGTGGGATAATTTTGCACATTGAGGAGAACGGATGGTCGTTCAAGGATAGCGACGTCGTTTACACGTTCTCGAAGCGTGCATGTAAACGATAATTCACTGTTACAGTTATGCAGAGAAATAACGAGGTACAGGAAAAGAATAACTCGTCAGACCACTCGCGCCTGGAAGTAGGCAACACACAGGCACAAGAGAATACCAGGAAGTCGATGAATGAGGATATGGGCCAATAGTGGATTCCGAAGGACTCCAAGTTCAGAAGACTGCAAACTCTGGTGCATTATGCTCCTTGAAAATTTCGAATGAAAATTTTTGCTGAATTAACTCCAGAACTACGGTACTGTCCATTTTAAACCAAATAATTATTCACTTGCTGTACATGTGTAACGATCCAGGGACTAAAAAATATAAATTGTTATGTGAAACCTCCTCCTTTTGTAATTCTGGCGCAAATATAATCTGCTCGCTTGGCACCCATGGTAAGGTGGAAGGAGAGATTGAAATGATAATACAAGGGTAGTAATCCAGATGAACGGATAGAACGAGGGATAGGGGGCTGAACTTTCACAAGGTGTGACATTTACTGTTGTTGAAGTTTTTCCCAACGAAGCAAGGGGCGAAGTTATAAATATGACAACACAGGCGCACTCGGACACGAGCGAATGGGAAGCGAGAGGAGAAAATGAATGAATGTTAACTTTATTTCAGAGGCGATTCCTCCATGTAGTAAGTGAGGAACTTCCTACAGTTCATTTATACTTGCTTCCGGTTCTCTACTTTTTAGGAGTTTAATAATTATGCGCGTTATAAAATGATGAGCTCATTGTACGTACAATTGACTAGGTTAGCTACTGTCAAGAGTTGACTGGTGCTGTTCCTTCTAGCCGCAGCCAAAAGACGATGGACACACAGGCTTAGCTGTCGCTCGCTGAGGAATATCGGCGGTCATCCTACAGCCAGATGGGTGAGGAGTGGAAAAGGGGCAACGGGGAGGTTGAAGTTTTTAAAGATCCAGCGAGGAAACATCGAGGAGTTCCTCAATCAGTGGTGCCAATACCATCAAAATGGTACTAAACGTAGCACAGTTTGATCTTCGTTGGCCCATAGCATCCTGCTTTTAGCATAATGGTCAAATCTAGCATAATCTGCAAACGCAAGTCCCTGGGAGAGGAAAATCGAATTCAAAGGAATAGGTTTTCAGGAAATAGAAATAAAATTACGTCAAAATCTTATTTATATCTGTACTTCACCAGCGGACTTGTTTCAAATAAAAGGGGGTATGGTTACACAGCGACGCGCTCTTTTTACAATCATGCGTCGATCCATCCTCTGTCTTTTCTTTATCCTGTCGATTTTGTTCCTGGGGATATTTTACGGCAGTAAATCGATAACAGGTTGGAAAACAAACCATTTTCTCAAAACCTTTTCAAGTTCTATGATGAACCCATTTCGTTTGTTGAGCCATTCTACACAATTTTGTGTAGCGAATAATAAGTAACGCAAGTTCAAAACTCGAATAGTATATATATATATTTGAACATAAAACTGCAGTTTTCAGAAAATAGTAAATAATAATAAATCTTAGCACAATTTAGAAGCATTTAGCATAATTACAGAGTTTAAGCAGCACTTTTTATTATCCTCAATTCACACGACAGGGTAAGGTGACAAAATCGAAATTCTTGCAAACTCTGAAATACCTTAAATACTGTTTTCGTTGGTTTCTATAGGTTCACATTAAAAAAAATCATAGTTCAAGGGGGCAAGGGCCCCTTCCCCTACCTTCTGCTTGGGCCTGGAGGTAACATTCTAAGTACAATGGATAGTACGAGCCAGGGCTAGTGGAAAGGGGGAGGGCGAATCGTGCCACTGCCCAGAGCGGCAAAATTTGAAGAGAAGAAAAGAAATAAGCCTATTGAAAACTTGAAAGTTATATTATTATATTACATATATAACTTGGAAGTTAATAAATGCCAATCCATCGTTTTGAAGGAACAGATCAGTAGTCTCGTCTCACAACTGAGTGCCACAATGTGAAAAAGCAGATTGGATGCCTCAACTCCGGTGAGATATCAAGTGGGAGAGGTCTATGATGCGCTCCTTCGAATAATTGGCGACAATAAAACTGTCCAAATGGTCGCACATAAGGCTCAGTGCGTGTTTCAAACCAGTTTCGTGGCTTTACATTCCAATGTTCACTAGTATCTGGTATGCCTTTTTACTCCACATAATGCAATGAGCAAATGTCTTCAAAACATTAATCTACGATGTGATAGATGCTGTTAGATGATTTCTTGCAAACAAATCAGCGCTTTGAGGAAAGCAGGAGTGATGAAAAATTTCGAAGTTCCTTAGACGCCACTTGGCAGGGCTTCCCTCCCTCCACTCGTGGAGGCGTCGAGGGGCGGCAATCTGCGAGTCCCGGTTGATGAAAAAAAATTGGCATCGAATTTAGATATAGATGATCCAAGGATAGGCAACACTGTACAGGGCCGAAATCCAAAGAGTATGATGAAACTGTTGAAGATCCACAAAAACGGTACAAAGTTGATTTTTATTACAGGTCCTAGATGATTATTTTAGCTCTAAGAAGAAGATTTGAGCAGCTTAAACATCATAGTGAAATTTTCAATTTTTTTATGATATTAGTAAGCATACAGACATGCCATCTGATCTTTTGTCTCAAAAGTGTAGAAAACTTGCCGGAATGTTAACACATGAAGGTTACTGAATTAGAACATGAACTGAAAGTGCTTTCGGCTATAATAACACAATTACACCAAAGGAGACCTTAAAATGATAAAGGGTCATGATTTTGCACCTCATGTGAGTGTAGAACTTCGAATTTATTAACTTTGTCGGTAACCGTGGCAAGTGGCGCACAAAGTTCTTTTTTTGTTAATTTAGGCTAATAGAAATAATATATTCGGTCAATCATGTCTGAAACACGCTTGTTTCAATTTTATGCAAGATAACATTATACGAAAAAGAATATTACATGCAAAGGTAAAGGTAAAGTTCCCTGTGCATATAGCACCATGTCATGAAGGCACATTTAGGGGATGTGGGGGTAGGGCCACACACATTCTCGATCTCGGCCATTTTGGAGGTGATGTTATCAGCACCACTCTCCGGCCGCCTTTACCTCACAAGGTTGCCCCCAGGCACCCATTAATTTTTGGTTGGGTGAACCCCAGAGCCGCTTTATGCGGGGACAACGCAGGAAAGAATTCAGACCTTAGATCACCAACGCAGGAGATCCGGGAATATTACATGTAATTATTGTAAAAGAAATCCAATCATATATCACAGACTTACAACGGTAAACATATGAAGTCAAGCCTTCATTTCTTTCCGAATACTTGTTACATTAAAAATACGTATGAGAGAGAGAGAGAGAGGGGGGGGAAAGAGAGAGAGAGAGTTATCATAAAATACGTATAATGACAATATAAAATTAGTGTCGCATTTCTTAAAGTTTATCTGTGGTCGAGGGAGATATATCCCTTTGTGCTTAATAGTATGGAAATAGCGTTTAAGTCTCATTATTTATTTTATAGTTTGATGTCTTACTTAGGAATATTTTGATTTTCAATTTCCCGTTGCTGGGTAATGACGGCGGGGGGGGGGGGGGTCGAAAGGGAGCGGCACCGCCACTGCCCAGGGCGGCAAAAGGACTAGCGCCGGGCCTAGCGATTTGTGCGACTGTAATTGAACGTATTTGTCAAACCTTTCTCAGTTGACCATAACTTCTTCCTAAACTTCAAAAAAGCCACGGCCACTGCTTTACTTCACGAATTTGCCCCGTTTTTTCTCATATTTTTTGAGCTCTACGCTTTGAATCATAGATGATAGAAAGCTACGATTTTTTTGCAAATTGTGTCTTGCTGGCCCCCGTGGCGAAGTAGTTATCACATCGCGCTACGATGCCAGAGGTCCCGGGTTCGATTCCCAGCTTGGACATGGATATTTGTGAGTGTCCATCAATTTCATAATATTATCACTCATCTCCACCTTCGCGATTAGCCAAGAGTGGCAGAAAAGCGAAGTAAAATAAAGCAAAATCAATCAATCAAGTGTCTTAGAAACACAACACAGTAGTGTGTTTCTTCAGTCACATCATTTCAATAAATAGTTAGTAGGGGCATCACTCTTAAGTTATGGTCTCCCCGATGTGGAGCGGTGACGTCGTTGTCTTGTAATCAAGGGGTTCCGGGTTCGATACCCAACGGATACCACTTTATATCCAATCCCGATAACCCTATCTGTGCATAAAATGGACTTAACAACAAAAGAGAAACAAAGAAAAAATATAGACAACTATGAAAACAGGAAAGAAAAAGCAAAATTGAGAACAGAGGAGGAAAGAGGGAAACAAAGTAAGGAAGACCAGTGGCGTGCCCAAGGCGTGGTGAGGGTCATAACCTCCGTACCCTTTTGCACCGTATTCCTAAAATAAAAAGATGAAGAAGAATGTCAGAGTCAATAAAAGGGTGGGAAAATGAGGGCCTCCCCTATCGAAAATCCTGGGCACGCCACTGAGGAAGATATAGGGAAAAAATGAAAGACTTCTTTCTTTTATGAAAAATGACCCGGCATTTTGTTGCTTTAAAAGTCTGGTTGACGTTATCTTAAGCACCAACCTGGATCGTGAAAAGGAACGAGGACATAATTGTATATGGGCTTCTCCTGCCTCTCCAACATGGTAGCCATAATCTTAGCGGCTCCTTCCTTCACCTGCATCAAGTCATCGAACATGGACCCCGTTGAATCGAAGACGAAGGCAAGGGTGGCAGCCCCCTCGGGAACCTCGCTCTCCTCCTGCGCACACCCGCACCCCACCAGGAACAGCAGAGACAACAGCAAGTGCTCCATCCCACGCCACAGGCACACAAACACTGCCGGCGGCTTTGACCTCGAGCACCAGGGGGAACCCCTTCCCTTCCCTTGTTCTTCCCTCCGAGCGAAAGGGGAAGGAGTCGGCGGGACGTTGTTCGCGAGTCCCGCAGCTGCACTTCGAAGGAACGTCGTCGCGCAACTGAAATTCGAGTAAAATTAATGGTTCGTGCAACTGGCAGGAACTCCGTGCGATTATTTCTCGAGTTCTTGACTTGCGAACCCTTTCATACAAAGCGAATGTTTACTGTTTCACAACTTACAATGGGAACCGAGATTGCATACAGAGCAAGAGTTGCGCCAGGCTTTTAGCGTGGATGGAATCAGTGGCGGACAGAAATGACACTTGGGAGTGGACGAATTTTACTTTCAACTTTGCTTGGCCACAGATTCCGGATTTCAAATTATCCTATATCCGTTTCGGATGCAACGGATAATCTGAATATCCGGAGAATTTAGATATGCGGATAGAACATATTTGATGAAGGATTTCTAGAACAGGGGTTTCCAACTGACGGCAGTGTGCAAAATACATTAATTTTATGTATTTTTATTAAAATACGTTCTATTTTTACTGAAGGAACGGAAGCTCTGTGAATTTATTTTGCAGTCAATAATGATCATCAGAAGAATCTAAATTGACGTAACTTTCTCTTCACACCATGCATTCCAACCCCTTCGCTATACGGAATGAACGTTTGGAAGTGTTTTTTTCTTCAATGAAGTTCATCAAGAACTGCTACAGAAGCCGACTGGTAGATTTTTCACTGCTTCACCTTCTGAGACTTTCAAATACAGATATTGAAGTGGACATTCCAACTTTAATAAGAGAAACATATCGGCCTCAAATTTCACATTGAACACTTACTATGAAGGATTCTCATTTGTATGGTGTGTTCTTCATTTCTTTCAATTCATCCATAAGCATTGGTTTTTTTATGAAATAAATTGTAATTATACAATTTTGATTTGTGATTCCATTGTTTTTATTGCCTCATTTTAGAAATTTAGGTCATGCGAAAGTACTACATATTTTCAGTTCAGTACTTACAATTTTTGTAATTATTAATCCCCCCCCCCAAAAAAAAATGCGGCCCGCCAATCAACTGCTGGATATAATTTTGGCCCTCAGACATTTTGAAGTTGGAAACCACTGTTCTAGAAAATTCGTACAAGTGAAATACGAATCAAAGAAAATGTTGATAGTCTGTAAAGCGGATAAACAATAAAACTATCCGGATAATGCACACATTCGGATATCTTGACATTTATGATAATCCAAATATTCTGATAATTCGGATATGCGGATAATCTCGAGAACTCGGATATCGGTATAAACAGGACAATTCAGTTATCAGAATATCCGATATCTGGATACAATTTTTCTCTGATTTGGCCATCCCTAGTTTTAACTAGCAGGGACTATATTCAGGGAAGGGCATTACAGTATCTGACCTCCGCTGGGGAACAATTTCCTTGAAAAGAGCCACAAAATTCTCCTTACCTTTAAAAACACACTTTTTGTACCTTTGCAATACATTCTATTGAAAGAGTTAATGTTTTCTGTTGAACATAGGTTTTGAAAAAGGGGTGCGAAAGAAAATGAAGGGGTGCGCAAGCAATCAAGGTGGACGTTCCTGAGATTTGAACCTGCAACCACCCTAATACTGTAATCGAATTAGCATACACCTAATTTCATGGACACTTTGACATTTGGGAGCAGTTTGATAACATCATCTCTGAACCAGAGCTCTGCTGCAGTTGCATGCACTGTATGCATCTCGCTCTAATGGATCACTTCCACATGCCTCTTGGTGCGTTAACGATTTATTTTACCATAATTTATGGGCCTGTAATTGAGACACGCACAAACCATAAAAGTAGCAGGCAGCTTCTTTGCATTTTGATTTTTCTCTGGCCGATGATTTCTCTCTTCACAAGCACTTGAAAGAGGAGCCGCTGAACGACAACCATTAGTGAATTCTGCTCGCGAGATAACTGAATCACATAGACTAAATGTGCTTCACATGAGATGCTCACGCACTTGGTACATGAACTTGTTCCTGTTAAAAGTGCAGTCCAAACAGCTAATATCTTCTCTCACTTCACAGTTATATCATTGCTACCCATTGAGATGTATAATTGAAAGAATGGCCATTCACTCACTTCCCTTTTCACCATAGGCGTGCGCAGACCCACTGATTAGGTAAGGGCGAGGCAAAAGCCTTGATGGAAGTTCAGTCGGGAAAGAAAAACCTCATTTTATCTCACTATTTTAGTTTCAATGCATTGTGGGTATATATAAAATGAAGCAACATAGATGCACCAACGAATAAATAAATTGTCTCTGAAATGTGGTGAGCAAGAAAATTTTCAGTTCCAATTTTTTGCAAATTGAAAACAATATTGATATTGTTAATTTTATATGGCACAAAAAAATCATAGGGCGCCATGGCATTCTCTTTCCCTTTTTTTTTTGTTCATTTAGATCATTCGGCGCCCATGGCCAACTCCCGCCGCCCCTAGCTACGGCTCTCTCAACTTGACAAGACTGTGAGATATTGCGAGCAAGAAAATTTTACGTAATGTATTTTTATTTGTATAAAAACGTGAGAAATAATTCCACCTTAGTATCCTTTTGTCCTGCTACTCTTAGATTCTTTTAGCTCAATGTTTGCGCCCCTTGCCTCCCTAGAATTGAATACCGTCAAAGATTGGGGACGAGGAGCAATGTCCATTGACCCCCTGTGGTTGCGCTCCTGTACCCCATTTTCCCCCCAGTTGCATTGAACTTTAATCGGCTTGAAAACACTTGATTTTCTTTAAGAGTAATATCTTTTAATAACGGCGTTAGGATTCGTCTGCTCTAAATTTCTAGGTGAAAGTATAATACTGTACAGACATGAACGTCTGGAAGGGGGGCAAGGATGACCACACCTCCCCCTTGGAAATCGAATGTCAACATAAAAGTATTTATATTTCAGTCATAGTAATTTACATTAATGCGATAATTTCAAATTCAAACTGTAATTTTTGAGGGGGCAATACTATTATCGCGGTAATATACCCCATGGAAAAATATCTTGCTTGTCCCTCCGTGGAAAAAATCTGCGGACGTCCATGATTAGAAGGGGCAATCCCCCCCCCCGTGCGTACGCCTATGCCTCTTACGTGTTCATTGGCCGAGCCCTCTCGAGTCCTACTCGCTTGCTCCAGAGATCCCCGGGACAGAGTGTAGTACTGTTACGTTGCTCCACTGAATTCTATGTTCTATTCTCTAGACTAGGATGCGAAATCATGGGGGGGGGGGGGCAGGAGAGATTTTCCCCATCAACAACTTTGACCTCAAAATTGCTCCCCCACTAACCATTTCCCGGGGAGAAGAGTTTATGTTGTAGCAACAAAATATAAGCAACTAGTTTTGACTTCTTATGTACTTTACTAAGGATAATATCGAAAACATACACAAAATAGTGTGCAGAATGCTCTCTCTCTCTCTCTCTCTCTCTCTCTCTCTCTCTCTCTCTCTCTCTTTCAAGAGATAATTAACATCTACTTTACACCAATAGCAATATGCGCACAAGTAAAGTAAAAGAAGAATGCAAGTCAAATATAATTATAAATTCTAATAGTTTTATATTAATAGCGAGCAAAGAGTAAACAAAAGCTTATACGAAATAAAACTATTTCGTAATTTATTGACATGTTTAACCAGTTAATAAAGGAATTAGTTTACTACACTACAAATATCTGATACATATAAAAGTAACGAATTAATTCCTTTATGTGTATTTAATAATAACGTTTTATAATATTTAGTAATTAATAGACTTTTTAAATAACATTATAAATATCCATATCATAATATTTTTTATACATATACAATATACAATATATACTGTATATATATACAGGGTGTATCTAAATTCCCATTACAGAATTTGAGGGATTGTAGTGGGGACCAAAACGGTTAAGTTTTGCATAGGAACTCATGTCCGGAAACGTGCCATTTTCCCGCTACAAGTAAAACACCACCACTACAGACGCTGAACTCTCCCGCGTTTTCGGCGCCAATGACCAGGGTATACATACGTTGGCCTGCACTTTCGCTGGACTTGACTCCGGTCGATTATTTCCTGTGGGGCCACATGAAGAGCCAGATTTACGAGTCGCCGGTGGAATCGGACGAAGACCTGCTGGCGCGGGTTATGGCAGCGGCGGATGTTGGACTAGCAGGTTTGGTGATCGTGTGTACCAGAACATGATACGTAGTACGGTGTTTGTGTTGAAGTCAATGGTCGCCACATCGAGCCCTTCTTGTAAGTGGACGCTGCAGTTATGCAAAAACAACGTACAGCAAGCAGCAGAAGTGGGAGTGTTCAACGTTTGTTGTGCTGGTGTTTTGCTTGTAGCGGGGAAACGGTAGCCTACGTTTCCGGACATGAGTTCCTATGCAAAACTTAAACGTTTTGGTTCACACAACAAGCCATGAAAGTCTGTAATTGAAATTTAGATACACCCTGTATATGTATTTGTGTGTAGATTAAGATATTCCTTCCCCCACCAGTCTTCAATGATTTCGCACCCTGCTCTAGATAATAGATAATGTCCAATTAGCATGCTAATGTAGGATCATTGTCACTAATATTCAGAGAATTATCAAAAGTGTTTTGTGAATTCAAACCAGTCCGTTTCTTCTGTGCAGAATGGAAGTCTATGGTCTGTGCTGTATGGAAACACGCATTTCCATAAAGGAACTCGAAGTCTGAAGTATTTTCACAAGTTTGTGTGACTTGTCATTTATGGGAAAGTCAAACCGGTCAAACTTACATTTGAATACTAAGGTAATGTCAAAAGTATTTTTTTTTAAAAAAATAAAGAATTATGGTTAATTTTTCTATTAATTTTAATATGTCCGTCGTCGCCTTGTAATAAAGGGTTCCCGGGTTCGATACCTGGTGGAGGCACATAGTGATTCGGATCCACTTTAACTGTAGGTCCTAATTGTCTTTCTGTGCATAAAGTTGACTTAAAAAACAAAAAATCGACCTTCAGACCAAGGTTACCAGTGGCGGATCCAGAAGTTACAGTTGAGGGGGCCGAATTTAACTGGTATCTTATCAAGAATCAATTATAAGAAGCTACACTTGCACCGCTTATGTAATCAATATACTGTATATTACTGTAAACAGGAACCACGCTGACTTTCATGTTTTTGAGATTAGTGCATTGCTTTACAAAAATAGGGTCCAGGGCTGTAAAAGATCATCATTGTATGTCGTTATCATAATTCCTCCCATTGGCAGGGTAAACTGAACGATCAGATTTTAGGCGTAAAATCAGGGTGCGAAATCCCGCGGGGCCTCAAAATCCTCCCCACCAAAAATTTCCAGGGTGGAGTTTTTGTTACAACAAACAAAAGATAAGCAATTACTTTTAATTTCAAATATACTGCACTAAGAATAATATCGAAAACATACACAAATTAGTGTAGTTGTGAGTGTTCAATGATTTTTCTCTCTCTCAAGAGATCATTAACAAATCTACATCTATACGCACAATAGAAGTAAAACAAGAATGCAAAACAATAATAACTATGAAATCTAATTGATTTATATTAACATAAAGCAAACACTAAATAAAAATTTGCACATAATAAAACCACTTTAACTAATTCATAAGTTATTAACATCTTTAACCAGTTAGTGAAGGAAGTAGTTTGCTACATTGAAATATCTGATATAGCCTATATATATAAAATTAACAAATTTATTTCCTTTTGTGTAATTAATAATAATATATTTTTAATTTAGTATTTTCTTTACTTTTAATAACATTATAAATATGTGTATCGTATAATTTATATGTATGTTTGTTGGGGAAGGGCGTTTGTAGATTAAGATCTTTCTCCCCCCCCCCAACAGACTTAAGTGATTTCGCACCCTGCGTAAAATGAACAAAGAAAGAAGACAAAACCTATTAAACTGTAGGCCCAGTTCCGATTAGTCTACCATGGGCATAATGTGGGCTTAATCTAACTTTAAACAATAGTCTCTAGCCTGTTCATCTTAGTGATCGGACAGATCATTTGAGTATTCAAAAATATTATGCATAATAATATATCCAGAAAACTTCCAGTTGGGAGGGCGATCACCCCTATCGCCCTCCCCGTCGATCCGCTCCCGAAGGTTACTGCATGCAAAGTCCTGGCTAGAGATGACCAACTCGTAGGACAAAGATAAAAGCTTTCAGAAGGCGTCGGCCAGGCTCTTTCGGGCATGTGTTGTAAACTCTGCTGTTGTCCTGTTTTCGCTTTTTCCTCCATCTCTCCCTTTGCTTTCAACATCTGGCTTCTGTCTCGCATCTGCTACCGGTATCAGTCAACATCCCCGTCTGGGAAATGGACCGCCTATTACACTCCCTGCCTGTCCTCCCTCCTCCCCCCCTTTTCCTAATTTTTTTAGGCCCTTCCTTTTTGCAGCTAAGAGGGAAATAGGAGCAAGGGCGCCCGTGACGCACAAACAAACAAATGCCTCTCTATTAATGCGCAGACGAGAAGGAAGGATGACAAAAACAATTAATGAAGGCATCACTGTCGATTTCTTAGTGTGGGATGTCATGTTGCTTCTTGGCCTGGTTTTTGATGTTTGCGAAATGTGTAATCATTAATCAATGGTGTTACGTTAATGATTTTTTGAACAAGGATGTACTGTACAGGTGGGTTTAAGTGTAGGCTTACCATACGTCCGGGATTATCCCGGACAGTCCTGGTTTTTTAGTGCTGTCCGGGGTGATATCCGGGATTGCAAAAATGTCCGGGGTTTTGAGAATCTGGACATGAAAATAGCTACCGGTATTGAATATTGACGACCAGAAATTATGACCGGCAAGGTTCGATCGATTATAAGGATCGATTCTTTAATTTCTTCGAGAAATCGACTTCCGAACGGTTCCGTTTCCGTACTTCCGTGAGCGTCTTGGTTGTCTTGCAAGCGTGTGAAGTAACTCGACTACACGTTTTTGATAATTATAACTAGTGGCGCAGGAACTTTTTTCATTTGGGGGGTACAAAATTCAGCCTCTCATATATATAAACACACATACTACTGCCCCTAGAAATACATTTCGGGGGTCCAACCAAGTGTTGCAATAATAATAATAATAATAATAATAATAATAATACATAATAATAATTATTATTATATTTAATTTAATTAAAATATTAATTAAATATGTAAGTTAATTAATATTGTATTGTTGTTATTACGTGAATAGGTAAAAGATAGCAAAAGAATAGCATCTAGCTTGCATGTAGTTAAGATCGCCAAGATTTGCATAAAAACAACTGCCCTGGCAAGGAATTTAATGTCAAATAGAAAAATAATTGAATATTTATTGAATAACAAACAAAAGTTAGATCCAATTAACGAAAAGTAAAGTTTCTGATTAATATTTTATGGATATTATCATTAGTTGTGTGCGTCCACCCCAAGGTTTGTTTTTTTGTTTATTTTCTTTTCTTACGTTGGAAAGTTAGCGTGGGTCGTGGGAACTCTCATGGACGTCACCCCTATTTTTGACCACCTTCTTCGCACAGCATGGTGCTGTCACAGTTACGTGAATTTACCACCATGCGACTTTCACGGCCGAGGGACAGAATGCAGCAGCCAGTCTAGAAAGCTGAAAAAAATGTAACAATAGAGCTAGCTCTCCTCAACGAAATGCGCGCCTGGGCGTCAGTGTTGCCAGGCATGTCAAAATTTCACCGGCATAAGTATGTAAAGGTATCACTTTGTCGTTTCCTCCTTCAACTTTCTAAATCTAGTGATTTTCTTCCATGCTAGATGGCTCCACACCCTCCATTCTAGGGGGGGTCTCTTCCGATTCGAGTCGCACCATATTTTCAGACATTCTCACGTCAAGCCTTTTCTCTGTCCATCTGTGCGACCATATATTTGTCTCTCCAATATTTACAAGCCTGTCACCATTTCGAAAGCATCCCTTGTGTGTAAATTTCAGAATTAAGCTCAAAGGAGAACTATTTACCTTCATAAATTTCGAATCTAGGCATGTTTCTGTCCACTTTAGTAAAAGGGTGAGATATATATATAACGCTGTAAACTTGCGAGGTCACACACCCTCCATGTTCATTGTCAGTAGTGCATAATGGAGAAGAAAGTGCAAGCTCCTGATTTGTCAGGGGAGCACAATAGTGCAAAATAGTGTTTCCAGGAGTGTGGAGAGTCCTGGGACAGACAGTCTAAGTTTTAACGGTGAAGAAGTAAGGAGGCAAAGTGGTCGCTCTCGAAAAGTTCTTTGATTCTTTTCCTTGTACGCATATGAGAGCAGTGCGGATCTGTTGACGCTCGGGCGTGTGAACGTGCAAGTGTTGAAGCACCGTCAAAGTACGGCGAGTCCAACGTTAAGATGCCTGCAGAACAGCTTATACAGTAATCACGCGTGCTGAAATGGACTGAACCGGAGACGACCAAGGAACCCACCAGTGGTTCTGGCTGCCATACAGAAGGACTGCTATCATTTCATCTATTACCCCCCCCCCCCCCATCCATATCTCTTCAAACGTGACGTCAGGACCATATTAGAAGACTGGGCCCCAACGATGAACTCATTGCGCGCTTATATATATTTTTCTTTCTAATGTGCATCGGCAGACAAGGTAATGTGCAAACTGTAGTGTAGTACGTGTACTGCATGCATTATGTAATTGGCCAAATAATTTCAACTCTTCATTGCTAATTTAGTTTGGGACAGTGTGTGTAAATTTTATAAATATGTTTATAGGTCTTGATTCTTGGATCAGTTTTATTTCATGCCTCAGTTAGCTAAAATAATATAAATTAAAATTATCAAAATAATAATGGTTGTGTTTGCATCTCGATTTACCTGCTCATGTTAAGTTTCACCTACATATGTTGTGTTACAAGGAGCCAGTTGAGGTTGTATGTGTAGCTAGCCGTGGATTTAATTTTTGATTTGTTTTGTTTTGTTGCCCAACTGGTTCCCGGAGGCACTGTGGCCTTCATGATGTGGTGGCTCCCTATTTCTACCGGTAGGCAGTCATTACAATATATATATATATATATATATATATATATATATATATATATAACCATCGATTATATAACAAATGCTAAACAATTATATTTTGATTATTTACTTTTACTTCTTGGTAAGTCTTTCGGGGAAGTGTCCGGACCCCCTCCTAAATAAGTCCTTGATACTTAGGTATAATGTGAAGGCATGGGAAATATTCTATTTTAGAACAGCACACACGAATGTCCTGTTATTTAATGCAAAATTTCCGTAACTATTTTTTTCTTTGTTTTTCTTAGAATCCATGTTTTTTTTAAACAGATTTTAAAACCAGGTAACAGTTCTGAAACATATATAGCTCTGGACTTCGTTCTGGGCTTAGGAACGAAAAATCAGGAGTTCGAAATGTGAAAATTGCGAACAAAGATACATCTATTCATTTTAATATAGGTTGAGATTAAAGGGTGTGAGGAGGATCTTGAGCCACTCCCAACCAGGAATCTCCCACCCACTGGATATAAAAACCACATTATTGAATATATCATACTTATAGAGTTCCACTTCAGTTCAGTTCATTCTAATTTTAAATTCGCATAAAAATATCTTTAAACAATTTATGGCAGATGTGTACCACATCCAATGTCTTTTAGAAGCCATGTATTTGGTACTTACTCAGACATCTGCAGAGCGTTGTATTAAAAAAAGAAAAAAAACCTGAGTTGAGATGGTTCCCGATCAACTCGTAAAAAGTCTAACTGAAATATTTGTGAAACATTTGACAAAGCATTTATTTGTTATATAATTAGCCGTACCTAATGACACTCTTCAAGCACTGAAAGTACTATCATTACATATACAAAACCAAAATCCTTCAGATGTCAGAGGAAGCAAGGAAAGGCATACGCTCAAAAGGTTTTTTTTTTTGTTTTTTTTCAGTTTCAATCCTTGGTGGACAATATGAAGAACAGCGCAAGGTTTCTTTTCGTATAGAGTAGTATTAAATGCAGATACATGCGTGTGTTTTAGGGTGACATGTCAATTTCTCGTTTATGTGAAAAGGTAAACTTTAATGTAAGCAAAAGCATATGCGCGTCACAGTTAAAGATTGTCGCATCTACAAAGAAAATCCAAAACACATTCCCACCTCGCCGGCCTCCGTAGCGGAGGGGTTAGCATAGCACACTTCGACGCCAGAGGTCCCAGGTTGGGCATGTGAGTGTTCATGAATTTCATCATATCATCACCCATCCTCATCTTTGCGATTAGCCAAAAATGGCAGAAATGCGAAGTAAAATAAACCAAATAAATCAATTAAACATTCGCATCTCACTCAAAGACCTTGCGAATCCAATCCAAAATCTACCAATAGAACCTGCAGTGAGTTTCATTTATCTCGTGCATTCATCTGACTAATGTAATTTTCTTACAGTTTAACTTTATGGTTAACTTAAAATGGCGTTATGTTTGTGTTGCATTCGATACCAAAATTAGATTTTAAGTAATTAATGTCCAATTATAAGTATACCTAATACATAGGTAAAAATAATTCCCTCCCCCTCCTCTGATAAAAAAAAGGTAAAGGTAAAGTGCTCCCCTGTGTATAGCACCACGCCATGAAGGCTTATAGGGTAATACGCTCTGATAATATCGCAAATTGAACCCTGTTTAAAAGTCTAGGAAAAATTTCATTGCACCTAGGAATGATATCGCGATGCGATGAGTCGAGAATTGTCATAGCCTCATCTCGTCTCCAGTGTGGCGAGGTCCTTCTCGTTCATGTTTGTGTTTATTTTTGTTTCGGTTTCCACTCAGAAGTTATTAAAACTTATTCTAGATTCACTTCATGCTCAGATAGGCTAATCGGGACTCTATTTTCAAAATCTCTTAATATATAGTAGGTTTAAGTATAGTTTTCCGAACACCCTCTTGCAAAGTTATGATAAATATGGATGAGGTACAGCAGTACATTGTACCCCCAAGTTGGTCTATAGTGTCTCGTCTGGTTCGTGTAAGTATTTTGTTTTGGAAAATTCCATTTTAAATATTCAAAAGAAAATGGGATCAGTCATATACTCTTCTGATGAAGATTTGTATCTTATCTTCGAATCGACGCGACCAATGTTTTAGAAAAGTGTACCCCCCTTACGCAAAGGAACATTCGTCTCCAGCGTGATTGTCTGAGAGCAAATCTGATTCCATCGTTCCACACACATTTTAAACAATTTTCATCTCCTTAAAGAGGTTTCCAAGAACTTAGGTCAATGAACTAACTACTAGTAGCAACCACAATGTATTAGAATAAGTTTAGAATGGTTTGAATTTCTGTGGTAAGGAATATAATGTTTAGGCCTATACGTTATAAACAATATACAGTAGACTCGCGATTATCCGAGCTAATTGGGACCGAGATTACCTCGGATACGGAAAAACTCGGGTAATACGGAGATAATGTGCTAATAGGTCGTAAATAACGAAACAACACTTAAAACTGTATAGTAATTATTTATTATTAGTACATCATAAATGAGAAGATTACTTTTTCCGCTTAGAATAGGCCTACACAGACTTAAACACCACCGTAACAATCGGATACTCCGACAATGTAACGAACACGTGCAGCGAGGACGGTGACTTGACTCCATAAACAAACAGGGGGTTGCGTTATGAAGCGTGATGTTTTCCAACCACTCCCTCGGTTAACCCGGCGCCACGGTTAATCGGGTCTCTG
This sequence comes from Lepisma saccharinum, assembly GCF_977018435.1. NCBI lineage: Eukaryota > Metazoa > Arthropoda > Insecta > Zygentoma > Lepismatidae > Lepisma > Lepisma saccharinum. The sequence goes on from NC_139251.1 coordinate 42,933,980, forward strand.
TTAATCGCGAGTCTACTGTACACTTTTTTTTTATTGGGTGAAATTAAAATAGTTCTTTCACCTTGCGTCTGTTCTTAAATTAGCAAAGGGGGTACAGGGGGTACAACTCGATTTACGGATTTAGGGGGGTACAGTACCCCCTTCAAAAATTTAGGGGGTACAATGTACCCCTGTACCCCCCTGTTCCTGCGCCACTGATTATAACTATTTACAAGGGCTTTGCATTTGGCATTGGGCAAATGAAAGTGTGTATTTAACGTTAACCTGCAACAGGAATACAAATTCTTGAAACTGTGTAACGACAGTGACAATGAACGTGTGCAATGTACACTCTGTAATGAAGTATTTTCTCCTGCACATAAAGGAAGAGGTGATATTGAAGATCACGTGAAAACAGTTAAACATAGAAGTGCTATTAATGTTACTTCTTCAACACACATAAGAGATTTTAGAAAATAATGTTAATATTTTTTCTTGTACAATTTATAGTTTAATGTTCCAATAAAATGTTAAGGCTTTTAAGTAATTTCAATTTACTTTTGTAAAGAAAACTAAAATTCAGCAGTAACGAGTTGATCGCGAATATGTCCTGGGTTGGGCCGATCGTTTGAGATATGTATTGTAAATTATGATATGTATAAGTAAAATGAACACGCTTTGTTGCATCTTTTGGCACCTTTTCGTGAGATTTGCAAATGTATCCCCTTCATACCCCTCTTTGATGCTTCACCACCTTTTTCCTTCTTCTTCTTTCATCTTTTGTTCAAAAATTGGACAAGAAAAGAAATGATTTTCACTCTTCTTGAGCAGCTACTTAAAATCCTATAGTCTCATTTTGTATTGATTAGTTTGGTTCTTTCTACTTTAGGCACAATTAGGTTAATCGGGGCGGGAACTACAGTTCTAAGTGGGATCCGAACCACTATGTGCTTCCACCGGGAATCGAACCCGGAACTCCTTGATTACAAGGCGACGACTCAACCACTGCGCCTTCGGGGAGGCTCTCATTTTGTAGAGCAGAACGAGAGCTATAAAATGGTATAATATAAATTATACTGTATATGACTTACTAATTATGTTACTTGCTACAGTGTTGAATAAAGAATGTTAATGTAACTGGTTTAGACCTGAGTAAAGGTATTTTATCAGCACCATTTTTTGCACCTTAAAATCCGTTCCCTGTATGACTACTCTCTCTCTCTCTCTCTCTCTCTCTCACTCTCTCTCTCTCTCTCTCTCTCTCTCTCTCTCTCTCTCTCTCTCTCTATTCCTTTCTATCTATTTTTTCTTTTGATTTCTCTCTGTGTGTCTACATCTTTCATTTCTTTTGTCCATTCCTTTTTTCTCTGCCTTTCTTCCCTTTATGCTTTCTTTATATTTCTCTCTCTCTCTCTCTCTCTCTCTCTCATTTTTCCTACTTTTATTTCCCCAACTCTTTTTGTGTGTGTTTTGTTCCTTACTCTATCTCTCATCCTTCCTTCCTACTTTCTTTCTCTCCCACGCGTTCTGTTTATGACTTTCTATCTCCCAACCATTGATTTAAAGACTTTATAGTCACCAGTCACCATTAAGCCCACAACTTAATATTCTGCTTAAACTACTTAAATAATTAAATTGAATCCCGTGTCTCCGTTCATTCTCTCTTTCTCTTTATTTCCATCTTACTTTTACCCATAGGCGTGCCCAAACCCTCTGATTAAGGGGGGCAAAAGCCTTGATGAACTTCAGTCGGAGAAAGAAAAACCTTATTTCATCTCACTATTTTATTGTATAATGGGTTCTAAACAGGGGCATATATATATTTATTTATTTATTTATTTATTTATTTATTTACTTATTCTTTTGGATGGCGAAGTTAAGGCACAAGCCTTTTCTTACACTTAACCATCTCAACTTCACATTTTACAAATTTAGTTGAAATATCTAACAGTTTACGAAATATAAAAGATCAAAAATACAAAAGAAAATAAAAAACACAAAAAGAGAAAAAAAAAACACAAAAAAGAGAAGAAAAAACACAAAAAAGAAGAAAAACACAAAAAGACAAAACACAGAAATACACATATATGCTGTAAGAAACGTAAAAAATACACGTACAGCATGAACATACACATAACAAAAATACTTAAAATACAGAAAAGTATGTCGGTGTTTGGCCTGCAAATTTAGATCAAGAAAGGTTTCATTCTATTTTCTTTCCTTGTTTTCAGTACTGGTAAGTTGCCTCCAGAAGATGCGTTCTTAATTTTGATTTGAAATTTCCTAGAGAAGAAGAGTTTCTTATGTCATTGGGGAGGTCGTTCCACGCTCTGGTGGCAGTGACAGTGAAGGAATTTCCGTAAAACGCTGTCTTGTGGGAGGGGATGGTGAGCAGGGACTTGTTTCGTGAACGGGTAGCAAAGGTGTGTGCTGCGCTTAGGGGTTGAAATCGTGAAAATAGGTAAGGGGGGTTCTCTTGAATGCACTATTTTGTAGAGCGCTGTAAGAGCATGGAAGTGACGGCGTGTTGAAAGGTCGAACCAGCCTATAGGTCTTTGAAACCGGGGTAAGGTGGTCAAAATGTTTGATGTTATCAATAAAACGTACGCATGCATTTTGTATTCGCTGTAGACGTCTTGCTAGTTCACCGTTGAGGTCAACATACGTCAAGTCGCAGTAGTCTATTTGCGACAAAACTAGCGATTCCACGAGTGTTTTCTTTACCTCTTGTGGTAAGATGTTTTTTAGGCGGTACAGTGAGTGTAATGCTGAGTAAGATTTTTTGCATATGGCCTTCACATGGTCACTCCAGGTGAGGTTTTCGTCCACAACAATTCCCAGGTCTTTGACCGAAAGTGATAGTGAAATGGGTTTTCCGTCTACAAGAATGTCCGACGGGATGGAGGACTTTGCTGTTGTGGATATGAGGTGCTGTGAGCCAATTAAAATACATTTAGTTTTCTCAGCATTTACTCGTAGACCGTTTGCCTGAGACCACTTGCAGACGTTCATAATATCAGCGTTTAGAGCTTTGATGGTCATATTGATGTTTGTTTTAGGGAACGATAAGTTACATTGGACGTCATCAGCGTACAGATGGTAATTCGTTGATTGAAATGTTTCCGATATATCATTTATGTACATGGAGAACAGTAGCGGAGACAAAACGCTTCCTTGGGGAACACCGCAATTTATCGGCAGCCACGACGACTTATTTTCAGAAACTAATGTGCATTGCTGTCTGGCTGCTAAGAATGATCGAGTCCAGTCAATAGCGGGTTGCGAGAAGTTGAAATAAGATGACAATTTTGCCAGAAGGATATCGTGGTCGACGGTTTGGAAGGCTTTGCTGTAATCGAGGAGAACTAGCATTGTCAGATATCTCTTATCCATCGCCGACCTTACATCATCCACCACTTTAATGAGTGCTGTGTTGAGGGCGGAAACCGGACTGGAAGGGGTTTAACATATTTTTCGATTGTACATAATTAAAAATTTGCTCGTGCACGATGTGTTCAAATACTTTTGACAAAGTGGGGAGAATACTGATCGGTCGAAAATCTTGAGCGCTTACTGGGTTGGTGATTTTAGCCAGGGGGCGTATGTGAGCGAGTTTCCAAATATTTGGGAATGTGCCAGTATACAGGGATGTGTTGAAAACGTCTGCAATTGCAAATGAGATGTGGGAAGCGATACATTTTAACATGTTTATAGAAATTTCATCTGCTCCGGTTGCATTGGATTTGATTTTATTAATTGCAGTTTGGACCTTAGCATGAGTTATAAAAGAGAAATCAAAACTATTTTTGTTTTTGCTTTTGTGAACACTTATGGAGTCGATCGTACGTTTCTTAATTTTAGGATTTATGTCTGATGAGTTCTGAAAATGACCATTTAGTTCTTCAGTGGAAATGCCAATTATTTCATTTCTATCACGTTTTTTCCCAACGCCGAACATTTTAAGTTTGTTCCACAGCTATTTCGGTTGCGATCTATAGTTTAAGAGTTGTCCGGCAAAGGAAAACTTTCTCTTTCGTATTTCCTGCGTGCACCGATTCCGAAGAATGCGGTATTCTTCGAAATAGTCACGCACTGACTGCAGGTTTGATTTGAGTGAGGACTTATATTGCCTGTATGCTGCATCCCTGCGGGACATCAGCTGCAGGATCTCGGGGGTAATCCACGGGCTGGGAGGTCTCGCAACTCTCTTTCTTTTCACGGGCGCGTGCTTGTCGTAAATCTGTAGGATGAGGTGGTTTAGGAAGTTCACTTTCTCCTCCACCGTTTGAAATGAAGAGACAAGGTGCCATGGCATATTTGCTGCTTCGATATTCAGAGCTTGAATGTCAAGTCGTTTAAAATCTCTGAGGGAGATTACTTTTGGTTTGTATTTATATGTTTTAAGAGAATAGGACATAAAAATAAGATCGTGCTTCGATATGCCTGGGACTGGGAATTGTCCGAAATTTAGAATTTTTTGTGGGTTAGTTGTTAATATGTGGTCAATAAGAGTTTCGCTTTGTTGAGAACGATGTGTAGCTTTCAACGGGCAGGCTGACAGGTTGAGAGACGATATGGTGTCTTTGTAATTCCGTACTTCCGGTTTGGAGCTCAGGAGGTCGAAGTTTAGGTCGCCTAATATAACACAATGTTCGTATAATGGTAAAAATTTGGATATTTCCTTTTCAAAATTTTCAAAAACTGTTTTTGGGGGTCGATACACTCCGCTGAGGAGGATTTTCTGGTTGTTTATATTTAGCTCAAGTATCAAATATTCCGAACTACCCAAGTATTCTCCTAGAGAACAAGAGAGGATTTTTACGGGAATGTTTTCTCTTAAATATATTGCACAGCTCCCTCCCCTTTTGTTTATCCTGTCGCAACGATAAAGCCTGTATCCCTGCATTTCGACCAGGTGATCTGGGATCGCTGGAACAAGCCAGCTCTCAGATACAAGAATGGCATCGAAGGACAGAGGCGCAAATATCGTTCGGAATTCGTCGTAGTGGGATAAAAGACCCTGCGAGTTGACGTGCGCTGCATGGAATGCCCTTGGGTGTTTGACTAGCTCCTCCTTTAGTACCGTTACAGCAGGGTGAGAAGGGGAAGGAGAAAGTGAGGGAGGGGAGACAGGGCGTTGAGCGCTGGACTCGACTTCCATTTGGCATAGCTGCCGAAAATAGACTGTGGTTGGACTTAGTGTTGCCATATCTTCTAATTTGTTACCTAAACACGGCGCGTCTCGCCTGGGAGGGAGGGTGATAGAGAGAAAAGAAAGGAGATATATATGTATATATTGTTGGACTTACCAGTACTGAAACCAGGATTCTCTTGCGGCATGGATAGAAGTAGACGTCCACTGGAGAACACACACACGTTGTTGATTAACATTAGCACAGATTTAATTTATTGATGAAGGAATTGGGAGCATAAAGGGAGAAACATTAATTTGCCTCAAACATCGCTCTGAAGCTCGCAAGTTGAACGCTCATTCACCCCACATTCCACCGGATGCAGAGCCGAGCAACAAGAATTTTCCACTTGGCTCTGCACAGTCAGAAAGCAACGGCCCTCGCCAGCGGTGAGTGCACCTCCACTGTAAATTTCCATCTGCATCCAGGGATACCCCAGGTGCACAGTGGAGGTGCAAAGTCCACCAACCTATGACTCAAGTCCAATGTATAAAACCCCTGGAGACGGTAAATCGATCTCTCACTTCGCTCCAATATCACCACCAAACTGATCGACGAGAAGACGACGACGGCCTGCTGAGAGATCCCTACGTTACGAGGCGGCAACAAGCGAGAAGTCCATAAGCAGTCCGGATTAAGCCAGCCGAAGAATCTGCAGTTCATTTACAATTCAAGTCGCCGAATTGCCTGCCGTCTCTTATCGTCATCTTCGATCTCTCCAGCGGGCACCTGACACCGTCGCCGACGCCAGAAGCCGAGGGCCAGACCTACAGCAAGGGGTGAGTAGCGTTCAACATCACAGGCTCCCAACAATCCTTCATCAGCTTCCTTAAGGGTAGAGGTGGTTAGCCAAGTCAAACTTAAGACCTATCGTATTTATCTGAGCTACGTCCCGGCGTGACTCGATCCAGTACCTTACCCGACGTCACGCTACATGGTGGAGATAGCCGGCTCCACTCCGTGGATTTGCATAAAATTTTAATTTATTTACGTCACTCAAAACCTCATAATTTAAAATCCCCGCCGCTCACAGCAGCAACCCTAGAAATTCTTCTTTTTCGATAATACACTTCGTATTATAAAACCCCCACTTGTAAATTTTCTCTTCCGCTCACTATCTTTCATGTCTTGTGAATAAGTGCATAAAAAATTCCCCCTCCCTAAATTCGCATGAACGAATCCCAAATTATTCTTCACGAAGAGCTAGACCGTTCTCTTGACCAGATTCTCTCCTTAGCCTCCGCTATTAATTCCCCCGCTCCTTCCCCCAGAATAACCAGATCCAAGGCTCAACATCCCGATTATCCCCAGTTTCTAGGTGGTCTAGAAACACCCAAACGAAAAAAGAAACACCCAGAACCCCAATCCAGTACACCTAAAACTAACACCCCTACCACCATCAATCCTACCCCTACCACCATCAATCCATCCCCGTCAAGAATGTCCGTAAATATACCCCATGGCTTATACCCCGCCCCCTTCACAGGGAAAACCCTCAAGAAGTTGAGCAGTTTTTTGAAAAGTTCGATAGTATTGCGGGCGCTTTGGCGTGGGAGGAAAATAAAAAACGCGAAATGTTGCCATTGTTCCTCGCAGACATAGCGCTCACATTTTTGAACGATCTCAAGAAGCAGCCGAACTTCAACACCCCCACCTTTCCGCAAATCAAGAAAGAATTAATATCATTATTTAAGGGCAGTCACTTAGTCAGCATGCCCATCCAAATTTTATTAGAGACAAAGCAGGAAATTAACCAGCCCATTCATGATTATGTTATTCGTAAGAAAAATCTCGTCCTTCAATTCTTCTCGCAAGCGACGAACCCTCAAATCCTTTCCTATGTTGTGTCGGGACTTCGATCTAAACACATCGCTGCGATAGGAGACAAAGAGTTCACCGACACAAGTTCTCTTATTGCACATCTGCAGAATCAAGAAAGGCAAGACATGCTGATTCAAGCTAGACGCAATAAGGAACAAAGTGAAGCAATGAAACTGATAGTAAGTACATGCACTCCATTTACGCAACAGCCTCCCCTCAGTTTCCCAGCTGTACGCAACCACAGGTCAGCAACACGCATCCTTTCCCCACACCTCAGCCTGCTTCGTCATTCGTGACGTATTCCCCCCTACCCCCTCCCGCAGATCTCTCAAGCTGCTTACAACTTTGTTCCGCAGCAATCTTATCAAGCAACACCAGCTCTCCCGACCAACTCATGGCAGGTGCAAACCACGCCCACAGCCCCTCCTTCCCTCCCCTCCAGTCAAGCTCCAAACACGTAGTCCACTAGTTCTACCAGCGCTGCCGTTTCACAGTCTTGTAACGCAATTCTGCCATCTGGCGATTCAACAGCGAACCAATTAGATTCAGTCACAAATCAATTGCAAACCTTAACATTAGAAAATAAAGTTGAAGCATTGTGTCACACTGTACAGAACCTGGCGGACCAAATACAATCAAATAACAGTAATCAATTTCAGACCCGGCCTACTTTTTACGGCCAGGGAAATGGCAATCGCAGAGGTTCTACTCGCGGCATGAGACGTAATTTCAGATCTCGAGGTGGAAATAATAATTCAGTCGGGGGCGACAAAATTCACAGTTTTCGCAATGCCAGATTTGTTTCCGTTCAAATCACTCTACCAGGGACTGTTTTTATAACCCAAACAATGAAAACAAGGGCGATTTAAACTGAAAAACCGTGTGAATCGATGGGACGGATCCACACGCAAGACAAAATTTGACACAGTTCCTATCCTTGAAAAAAACAATCTATTCTTCATTCAAGCTCATGTAAATAATACCCCCCTAGAAATTATGATTGACAACGCAAGCCAGATTAGTATTTGTCCTGAGCATTTAATTCCACCCAATGCAAAGAAAATTCAAATGCACAGCATTATTAAAGGCGTCACTGGTAACAGACTTCCTATCTCAGAAATTGTAATACTCCCCCTTCACATAGGAAGATATAGGTACTCCCACCCTTTTAGAGTTGTGCAATCCAAAGAATTACCTCCTCTCCTTGGCAATGACTTCTTGAAGACACAAAATTGTGACATTTCACTTAGTACTAACCTGTTAACTCTTAGACGCTTAGGCCATATTCCGAACTATAACCTTCCCACAAAATCACACACCTACACCATCCCTGATGTAATTTTTTCTAAACTACACCCTACTAGCAACCAACACAGCTTAGTAACAATCCCAGAAAATGTAACCCTAAAACCTAGAACCCGAACATATGTTCCAGTTTCCATCACTCCCCCTCCCCCACAATATCCTACTCACGCCCTCTCAGGAAACACTCCTTACATACAATATCATCATACCCCATGCTCTCCTTAACACTTCTTCCCCTCTGTTACTAATTCATAACCCCTCAGAGAAACCAGTCACACTCAAATCCAACACCCCACTTGGCCAAGCAACCCCATGTGACATTCTAGTAGACATGACAGACACATCCAACACTGATATGACTACCACTACATACGCATGCACAGAAGACAATACAGAGAACACAAGACTTAAAGAAAGTCAGCAAAAATTTGACCCATCTTGCATCAGTATTAACCCTGACTTATCAGAGGCAGACAAACAAAAAATCATACAGTTAGTATTTGATTATGCTGATGTTTTAGCCTGGAAAGGCGATAAACTCACTACATCCCCAATTTATGAGTACGACATTGACATTGGCGACAATCAACCTCCTTATATGAGACAATACCCCATCCCCTTGAATCTTAGAGAGCAAATGAAAATTGAGCTTAACAAGCTCTTACAAGATGGCATCATTCGCAGGTCAGAAGGTAGTCCATTCCGACACCCAGTTCTCTTAGTTCGCAAGCGAGACAATTCGTTCCGCGTGGTGTCTGACCTTCGGGCGCTGAATAAAATTATTCAGCCCTCTTCTCTCCCAACACTTAACATTGATAACATTTTAGCAGACATGGCAGGCAAGAAATATTACACAACCCTTGACCTTAAGTCAGCATTTTTTCAGGTAAAATTAACAGAAAGGTCAAAGAAAATGACCTCATTTGCAATTAGTAATTGTGGAAATTACGAGTATGAAGTATTGCCAATGGGATTGAAGACAAGTAGTCAGGTCATGAACAATGTAATGTCTATGGCTCTATCTGGCATAGATAGTTCCGAGATATCTGCATATACGGATGACATAATTTGCTACACAAACTCAGTTGACGCAATGCTACAAGTTTTACATAAAGTCTTTGCTAAATTACGTGCAGCCAATTTGAAACTAGGGCCAAATAAATGTAAATTTTGCTTTGAAGAAATTCCAGTCTTAGGACATCTTGTGTCGCAAAAGGGATTTCAAATTTCTGATCACATCCTGCGTGCAATCAAAGAATTCCCTCCACCTAAATCTAAGAAGAATTTGAAATCCTTCCTAGGCATATGCAATTTCATCAGACGCTATGTACAAGGGTTTGCGGAACCCGCAGAATGTTTGTTCAAATTACTCAAAAATAAAGTAAACTTTCATTGGCATGAAGAGCATCAAAAAAGCTTTGAGGCATTAAAAGACAAGATTATTTCCCCACCCATTCTTAGACCTTATGACCCAAAGCAGACTTCATGCGTATACATCGATGCGTCCTACCAGGGTATGGGCGGTTGTCTTATGCAGAAAGATACTGATGGAATACTACATCCCATAGCCTTCTGCAGCAGACACCTTACAGACACTGAGAAAAAAGCAGATGTCTTTTCTCTTGAAATTGCAGCTGCCTTTTATGTCCTAAAATCATTCAAATTCTTCTTAATCAACACACCTTTTATAGTTTTCACAGATAACCATGCATTGTCTTACCTTAGAACAACAAAACAGTTGTCCGGGGTCCTTGCTCGAAGATCACTCTTCTTCCAAGAGTTCGACTTCCAAATCCACCATATCCCATCATCACAGAATGATATTGCTGATGCACTATCGAGGAATCCTGTAGACCCAGCCCCTTCCTTGCCCAACGACACAGCACAAGACACTTCCCCTGACACAGACGAGGAGGACATACTAAATCAAGTCTTCATGTTACAATCCGATGACTTTGACATAGGTACGGCACAAAGAGAGGACCCATACCTACAAGCATTAATCAAAATTCATGAAAACCACCCAGATGCCGATCACAAATTAGAGAAAACAGCCTACTCATTTGTTCTTGACAATGGAATCCTTTATAGGAACACTAAATTTTCACCAGGCTATAGAAGACAGTTATGTATTCCCCAAAAACTAAGAAAAGAAGTGTTTCAATTAATTCACAGTAACAAAATGATGGCCGCACATCAAGGTGCTGCTAAAACATACTCCCATCTCTCTTTACGCTACTATTGGCCTAATCTAAAGAAATATGTGTACGCTGCAGTACGCAAATGCACTGAATGTCAAGTAGCAAAAAGAGCTCAAGGAGCCGTACAACATACACTGCAAACGAGCCCACCCGCTAGTCATCCCTTTAGTTAAATACATATTGACGTGTGTGGACCACTGACTTCAACCTCTGACACAGGACACAAATATTTTCTATCCGTTGTTGACAATTGTACCAGATTTGCCATAACTACAACCCTCCCCAACCATGATGCCAACTCAATAGCTAATGCTCTTGTCTCCCATGTTTTTCTCATTTTTGGTCTTCCAGAGACGATTATGCTTGACAGGAGCTCCCCGAACTGTAGCAAATTAATACAGGAATTATCCAAAATTACTGGTGTCACATTAAAATTTATTGATACTGCTGCACACTTCAGAAATGGTGTAGTCGAATCATCTTTTCACTACTTGAAATCCATCATGAAAACTTATGTGGTACAAAAACAAGGTAAATGGCATGAACTTTTGGCTAGCGCGACCCATGCCCACAATGTAAGTACACATCTTGGCATGAACAACTCCCCCTATTTTTTGCTATTTGGACAACACCCTAGGTTAATTGCAGATGCTGTTGTCCCCACTAATCCCAACACCACTATCCACTCTAATGAACAGAGAATAGAACAACTCCAAGCCGCTCGAGAAGTAGCACACAAACATTTAGCAAAGCGATTTGAGCAGCAAAAACAATGTGCCGACAAAAAGACACAGCAAACGACCTACTCCCCTGGACAATTAGTGTATATTTTGGACACTACCCCTCATCCCCACGTACCCAAGGCATTTTCGTCCTCCTACAAATTTCAAGGGAAAATAATTTCACAAAACGACGCCAATTCCTATTTGGTGGAATACACCGATGGTCGTGGCAAACTGAAAACCGATGCTATCACGATTCACCGTTTGAAAACAAGGCACCTTGACTCGGACGAGTCTGTCACTTAAAATATTCAATTTTTCTATTTTTTCTCCGTTGCACAGTCCATTCACACTTTATAAATATTCTTTTCGCACCGACATGTCAATATAATACTTGTATTTTCGCAATTTTTTCGCAACGCGATTTTTTTCACAACGGACATTTTTCACTCAGCCGCACACAAGAACGAGCACATGTAAAAACGGAAGTTCCGCCATTTTGATTCACGTAGTACCCTCTTCTTCCTGTTCCCTCCTTCTCAACACTGTACACATAAAAGAGCCGGGAATTAACATTCAAAGCAAGTTCGAAGACTAAAATAAACTTTTAATATTCCACAGAGTAATAATAATAAAGAAGTAGAAAGTAAAAACGGCCAATCAGGAACGTAGTCTCTCAACTGACTACTGGTTGAGTACGTGAATTTTCCACTCGCTAGCGACAACGCGATTTTTTCTGTCTGCAGCAAGCAGATTGTCAAAAAAAAAACTCGCACAAGTATATGCGCATGCGCGACCTACCCGTAGACGAATCTCGCACAGCTGACGATGTAGCAATCGCCTCGGCTCGAGCAAATACATCGCGGAGCGCAAAACGTAAACAAATGATAATAAAATACAAACAAATAAAAATGCAGAAGTTTATATTATAAACTATTCAGTCTCGAGAATCTCTTGCATTACAATTTGTTATTCCTTCTCTTTTCTAATTTTTCATTAGTGATCTTTTACAATTTTATTTGAGTAGCTTACTCGGAAAACAATTTTTTTTCATCACAAATCTCATGCTTAATACATGATATTTTTTTTATGCAAACTCAGTTTTAAAATTGTATCTTTGTCCCTTTCAGGGTTCACTAACGACAATGGCAGTACTGTTACTACTTTCCTTTTTTTCCCTCATTTTTTCGGTCACCATGGCGACTGAACATGTGAAAATCATCTCGGGAATTTATCTGAAAGAATTACCAGGAACCATCCCTTATCATTATACCATCCCCATCTACTATAATGTGAAATTAGAAATGCCTAAACCCCAGCACTTCCCATCAACACTACATAATGCCATGTGCAACAAAGGTGAAGAAGATTCCAACCAATGTAAACTTGCGGTCCAACTCCAAAATTTTCATTCACACCTTTCCCTCTTCACACGACCCACTCCCAACACTTCCGTAGTTAGACAAAAACGTGCACTCCTTGGCTTTATAAGTAGCATTGCTAACTATTGCTGTGACTTTGCCACTACTAAGCAACTAGAACCCTTATTCCAAAATACTCATGAAGTAAAACAAACGATATCTAACATTAAATTACAACTGCAAGCTAATCATATTTTCTATCAAAATTTAACTGGTGAAATTCACTCTTTCCAACATCAGATTAAGGATGTTTTTACTGAATATGCTAACCACTCTGATAGTTTGGCTAGAAATCAGGTTGCATTAATTAATAAACTCAAAAATTTAACAATCAAAGATGCGCATCAAGCACAGGCATATCTCATCGAATTTATGACCCTAACCTTGCAGCTTAGCCAAATTTTCACCCTTTTTGAGTATGAGAATACCATTAGCAATTGTAAACATCATTTTCTCTCTGAACATGTAGTATCTAAAACAACACTGCACCGAGACTTGAAAAAGATTCAAAAAAATATTCTTCCTACTGGATTTGATATAGCGATTCCTCTCACCCTTATTGACATGTATTATCAGATACCACTGTCCCAATGCAGAATTTCTGCTGATGCTGTCAATATTGAGTTGAAGGTGCCTATCACTTCCACTCAGAAGAAATATAAACTTTATTTAGCAATCCCTGTCCCCTTTTCATATCAAAATTTAACATGCGTAGTGTCGCATAATCCATCGTATATCGCCATTGATGATTCTCATAATGTTGTCACTATTAGTGGTACAGACCTTGAAAATTGTCAGGTCCATACACAGAAATTGTGCCTTCTGCCTTCTCACACAGGAAGACACGATGGGCTCAATTTCTGTTTTTCCAAATTGATTCAAGCAACAACCGTGGCTGATACGATGAATGGGTGTACCTACACATGTCACGAATCCCACCTCACTGATGTGGTCAAATTAGATTTAAATGTTTATGCAATAATTAATCCTCCTCCTACCATTACCTTTTTTTACGCTAATGGCTCCACTTTACATTATAATCTTACCACTTTTCACGAACCCGGTGCAGTATTGTTACACGTGGCTTGCCGTACAGATGTACTTATCACCCCCGATATCAAAATTCATGCTATCTTTCCTTGTGGTTTCGATCATTCAACAATCCACCGAACAATTCATATCCTTCCTGCTGCCTGGACCAACAATCCCAATTTTCTACTCGACACCCATTATAAAATTTCCCCCCTTGTGAATGCAACGGCTCTTTATCATAAACAATGGACATTTCATATCCCTCACCTTAACCTTTCCCAATATAAAGTTCTTGACATCCCTCCTATAACTCCACTTTACCGACATGCGGATTTTCCTATCATTATAATTTTTGTCTGGCTCACATGTCTCACTCTAGGTGTCATATACCAATTTAAACTTCTCCACATTCCCCTCTTCTTATGTTTTACTTCTAAGGCTCGTGCACTTACCCCTCATGACCTTGTCAAATATCCTGCACATACAACCTCCTATCTCTTCTTAATTTTCATAGCTCTCCTGCTTCTTTGTATTTGCATTACATACATGTACTTACGTCTAAAACGTCACACTTCTTGCTCTTCATGTTGTCACCGGCGAACCCCCTCTCCTCCTAAGACATGTTCCGTCCCTATTATTAGTCCTCCTATTTCCGTAGCTGCTATATCTCAACGTCCCGCACATTCCCCACCACCCCCTCCCACTCTTCGTCAACTTACAACTCCCACTCGCTTAGCTCCTCCTCTTCCCACACATATCACCTTTAATGATGGCTACTGTCTACCCACCCCTGTCATTTCCCTTATGTCCCCTTCGACACCGACCTTTACTCTTCCGCACTTAGGCGAACACCTTCTGTTATAACTTCCAATTCCTTACGCTTGTCGGCTCCCCCTTGCACAACGTCACCATCTAGCCATGCTACACTCAAGGCGTTTTCTCAAGCATCTCTTCGGCAGTTCCGCATGCAGCCAGTCACCCAGCAGTCGGTCAGCGAGCATTCAACATGGCGCAGCAGTCATCCTGGAGCAGTTGTACATGCAGCCAGCCAGCCAGCAGACATCTTATTGCAGATCTTCAGGCAGACATCCTGCAGCCAGCCAGCCAGCAGACATCTTTTTGCGGCTCATCTTGCAGATCATCAGACAGACATCCTGCAGTCAGCCAGCACATATTCTATTGCAGACATCACGATGCAGACATCATGCAGCCAGCCAGCAGGCATCTATTGGAGACATCATGCAGCCAGCCAGCCAGCCAGCACATATTCTATTGCAGACATCATGATGCAGACATCATGCAGCCAGCCAGCCAGGAGCCATCCTATTGCAGCAGACATCATACAGCCAGCCAGCCAACACATATTCTATTGCAGACATCATGCAGCCAGCCAGCCAGCCAGGAGACCTCCTATTGCAGCAGACATCATGCAGCCAGCCAGCAGACATCGTGCAGACATCATGCAGCCAGCCAGACACCATGCCGACATCATGCAGCAAGCACATAAACATGTAGCCAGCAGACCACAGGCAGCCTGCAGCTCAGCATATCACCAGCGGTCAGCATTCCAGCTGAACATGCAGCCAGACCAGTGCAATACCAGCTATACCGACAGCTCCAACTTTTTTTTTTTTTACACATTATTATACACAGGGTTTTTATTTTTCTTTACTCAATGTACCTTCAATTATTATTTCAAAATATACTCTCCACAACAATCTCTACTCTGCTTCGTAACCACTCACAGTGGATACATCTTGGCCAGGGGAATGATGAAGGAATTGGGAGCATAAAGGGAGAAACATTAATTTGCCTCAAACATCGCTCTGAAGCTCGCAAGTTGAACGCTCATTCACCCCACATTCCACCGGATGCAGAGCCGAGCAACAAGAACTTTCCACTTGGCTCTGCACAGTCAGAAAGCAACGGCCCTCGCCAGCGGTGAGTGCACCTCCACTGTAAATTTCCATCTGCATCCAGGAATACCCCAGGTGCACAGTGGAGGTGCAAAGTCCACCAACCTATGACTCAAATCCAATGTATAAAACCCCTGGAGACGGTAAATCGATCTCTCACTTCGCTCCAATATCACCACCAAACTGATCGACGAGAAGACGACGACGGCCTGTTGAGAGATCCCTACGTTACGAGGCGGCAACAAGCGAGAAGTCCATAAGCAGTCCGGATTAAGCCAGCCGAAGAATCTGCAGTTCATTTACAATTCAAGTCGCCGAATTGCCTGCCGTCTCTTATCGTCATCTTCGATCTCTCCAGCGGGCACCTGACACCGTCGCCGACGCCAGAAGCCGAGGGCCAGACCTACAGCAAGGGGTGAGTAGCGTTCAACATCACAGGCTCCCAACAATCCTTCATCAGCTTCCTTAAGGGTAGAGGTGGTTAGCCAAGTCAAACTTAAGACCTATCGTATTTATCTGAGCTACGTCCCGGCGTGACTCGATCCAGTACCTTACCCGACGTCACGCTACAATATATGCATGTGCTATACATTTTTGGAGGGACACACACAGACTCGACACAAACACATGAACTTCTACGAAAACACATACACATACATAAACACATACACTTAGATACGAAGACACAAACTAACATATAAAAGTAAGCAAAAACACGCGAACATAGATAAGTATCTGGCTTGGTGGCGATTATGCAGTTCATCATTGCACTTGGCTTCTTCTTCACCTTAGCGTTCCAGAAGAGTTTCAAACTCGCGAGCCGTGTTGATAGTTCTTCTGCCGTTGCTGCCCTGGATGATGATCAGGCCATCGGCGGTCCAGCAGTTCCTCACCCCGAACGTCTCCTTGGCGCGGCGGAGAAGATGTTGTCTCGTCGCCGTCAGGGACTCCGTTATCAAAAGGCCGCTTTCTTTTAGTTTCTTTTTGTTTTTATACACGTGTTCCCGAGTTTGGTACCTCAGGAACTTAACGATGATGGGGTGGTGTCCCTGCTGCACAACTTCGGCCGACGTCCGAGTACGTTTCGGGCCCAACCTGTGCAGGCGATCCACATCGGAGGCGTTAAGACTGATGCCGAGTTTCGATGAAAAGGTGTCCGTGACAACCCTCATCGTGTCCTCGTCTGGCGTTTCCGAGATTCCATGGAGGAGAAGGCAGTTTCTCCTGCTATACTGCTCAGCGGCGTCTATAGCTTCCTCCTGTGATAGCATTCTGCTGTGAAAACTATCCATATCTGATCGCAGCTCCAATATCTGGTTCTTAAGATCCTTGATTTCTTCTTGGAGGCATTCGAAGATGGTGCTGTTTGAAACTCTCTCTTCGGCAGCCGTTGTTACCGAGGAGTGACACTGTGGCAGGGACTTCAAAGCCTCCGACACTTTGGAGTCCAATTTGCTGAGAGTTGCTTCCAGAAGACTGCATCTCTTGTCCAGGCTGCTGCTGTTTTTCTTTTTGGAGGCCATACTCGTCCGTAGGTAGCAACACTGAGTCGGAAGATCGTGGTCACCGTTTGAGGACTGTGTTGTTCGGGCAATCCGATATCTTGTAACTGGTAAAAAAAACTTCTTTTTATGGCCCTCGGCTTTCAGTTAGACAGAGTTTGTAGCTCACATGAGTCTGAGGGACTCTGGTTATATTTTAACACATAGCACTGATTGAAAAAGTCACGTTGTACCAGAGAAATGTGGAGGTGAAGTTCCGCACGATACTAGACACAGCCGATCCCGTCCGCCATCTTATGTTATATATGTGTCCGGATCCACCGAAAATCACTCTATTAGATTAAATCCAGTTTCCGTGACACAAAAGTTCTCTGTTCCCCTCCCCCTTAATTTTCCTTCTTTGATTCAGACTAATTTACATATAAACATGATTTCTTACAGCAGATTCAAAACAACTACACATAATTTATTCATTTCCAATGTGTGGAAAATTTATTCTGC
The DNA here is from genome assembly GCF_977018435.1 of Lepisma saccharinum. Taxonomy (NCBI): domain Eukaryota; kingdom Metazoa; phylum Arthropoda; class Insecta; order Zygentoma; family Lepismatidae; genus Lepisma; species Lepisma saccharinum. The sequence continues at coordinate 42,951,572 of NC_139251.1, forward strand.
GATCACATAGGTGTAACACAACTAAGCTAACCAATAAAATGCGTGAGTAGTAGTAACTTCAGAGGCGTCTCCTGAACGCATGCTGCGCATGCGTCAATTGTGGGAAAAAGGACAGCTTGCTCTGCGACGACATTAATGAGCATTTCTACATTCTAATTTCTTCATTTAGGAGAAGTATTAATTTTACAAGAGAGCGCTCAACTAAGTTTATATTACATTTCTTGGATCTGAAGTGACGCATGCGTCAATTGTGGGAAAATAATTATTACTTCCTTTCACTTCAGATCCAAGAAATTAGAATGTAGAAATGCTCATGAATTTCGTCGCAGAGCAAGCTGTCCTTTTCCCTACAATTGACGCATGCGCAATATGCACCGCATGCGTTCAGAAGACGCCTCTGAGTAACTTAATTTGCTGGAGAACGAAGTGAGATAGTCCAATTACATAGGGTGCCTTCCCGATGGCGCAATCGTTAGCGTCGTCGCCTTGTAATCAAGGGGTCCCCTGTTCGACACCCGGTGGAGGCACATAGTGGTTCGGATCCCACTATAAACTGTAGGTCCAGTCCCGATTTGCCATACTGTGCATAAAGTGGACTTAAAACACGAACTCAATCAATCAATCCGATTACATAGGAAATAAATCCGCTGTAGTTGCTTTGGAACTTTCGTCGGCTTGAAAATACTTTATTTTTTAAAGATAGTAATATTGTCTAATAACGGTAATAAGATTTATCTACACTAAATTTTGAACTGAGCGTATTAGAAGGGGCACCTTGCGCCATTCCCCGTGTATTTTTTCATTCTCTCCTGCTCTCTTTTTCTCTATTCTTACTTTCTCTCTTTTTTCTCTATTCTTTCTTTCTCTCTTTTCCTCTATTATTTCTCTTTTTCTCTAATTTTCTCTATTCTTTCTCTCTTTTTCCTCTATTCTTTACCTCTGGTTTCTCCATTCTTTCTTTCTCTATTCTCTCTATTCTTTCTCTCTCTTTTTTCTCTATTCTTTCTCTCTTTTCTCTATTCTTTCTTTCTCTATTTTTGTCTATTCTTTCTTTCTCTCTTTTTCTCTATTCTTTCTTTCTCTCTTTTTCCTCTATTCTTCCTCTCTTTTTCTCCATTCGTTTTCTCTCTTTTTCTCTCTTTGTCTATTCTTTCTTTCTCTTTTTCTCTATTCTTTCTTTCTCTCTTTTCTCTATTATTTTTCTCTTTTTCCCTATTCTTTCTTTCTCTTTTTCTCTATTCTTTCTTTCTATCTTTTTCTCTATTCTTTCTTTCTCTTTTTCTTATTTTTCTTTCTCTATTTTCTCTTTTTTATTTATTACATTTGTCTTCTGTTTTTTCATATATCTTTCTTACTTTAGATTTATTTCTCTTTCTCTCTCTCTCGCTTTCCTTCTATCCCCTCTCTCTATTTTTCTTTCCATATCTGTTCTCTCTCTCTCTCTCTTTTCTTTCTTACTTTTCTCTCTCATTTACTTTCGATCTCTTTCTCTTACTTTTGTTCTCTCTCTGTCCCCCATCGTTTTCTTACTTCCAAACTCTCTCTCTCTATCTTCTTTCTCCCTCCTTTCTTTCCATTTCTCTCCCTCTTTCCTTCCCTTTCTTTATCTATGTTTCTTTCCATCTAGTAACGGTTTTGAAAATGTCTCGTATAATCTACTTGGGGGTGTTTAGTTTGACTATTTGACGGAGAGCTAAACCTTAGCTCCACAAGCGACGCCCTTATGTGTGCCTATATTCAAGTGAGAATTATGAGAGTTTGGGTACTACAGAGGGATCCATGTGTATTACCGTGCAAACTGTCCATGACTAATTTCATTAATTTTTCTCTTACACCCTATGTGTTTTTAAGCGATGGATTTTTATGTATGCAGAAGTTGTCAACAGCTTGTTTTGAGTTTTCTTTGAATTGTTAAAGCTCTTATTGGGTCAAATAAAGTGCACGAACATGCTGATGGGCAATTTGCACGGTAATACTCTGGGATCCCACTGTACAGATTTCTAGATTGTTTTCTGCAGAGATATTGACATTTTAATCAGGATCAAAAAGTTAGAAAATCAGCTCCTAACCTATGAAGCATACGATTCTTTTCCATATGCTGTAACCCTGATTCCAATTCCGTCCTGTCGTAGGTCGTAAGAATGATGCCAGTATAGTGGCGTGCCCAGGATTATCGAAAGGAGGGTTTCGTATACTTTGTTTTAGTAGTCAGCCCTCATTTTTGCCATCTTTCCCTGCCTTGGCGTTCTTTTTTTTAGGAATACTGGGCGAATGGGGGGACGGGTTATGACCCACACCAACCCCATCCCCTTGGGCACGCCACTGCCAATATATCTCAAGGACACATCTTCTCGATTTTTATGCCCTTCGGAAAATTTTCTGGGGAAGGTTCCGAGAAAAGGCAAAGAGAAAATGTATATTTTTGCAATTATAATAATTTGTGCTTTAAATAAAATACGTGAAACAATAAATGTTTGCTGCCCGACCCTGTGGCCGAGTGGTTAGCACATCGCGCTGCGACGCCAAGGGTTCCGGGTTCGAATCCCGGTCGGGCTTGGTTGTTTGTGAATGTCCATTCATCAATTTCATAATTTCATCACTCATCCCCATCTTCGCAAATTAGCCAAGCGGCACAAAACGCGAAGTAAAATAAACTAAATCAATCAAATCAATCAATCAAATAAATGTTTGCTAGTAGTTTCTTTAATTAATTAATTATTTTGAAGCCAGAAGAATGGAAATGTATATTTAACATTTTAAGAGCGATCCACGATAACAAACCATTTTATATCCGATTATAATGTCCAAAAACATAGCACCAAGGATAATAGATATATGTATTCCCCCGCAAGATGGTTCTGCTTGTACTGGGTATGTATAGCCTGTGGTTTATAAGGCCTTAGAAAAGTGTTCGCACAAGTCAATGGAGAATATGCTTAGTGTCCCATCCTGTAATAGGTAAACCTTGATAGCACTATCACTTGTCATTCTAAGCAGCCCTGGCCCAAAACCATGGTAACGGTTGAAGTTTTTGCTTGCGATGACGTGTGACCGGCCAAGTGAATGCATCACTTAAATGTAAAGTCACGTGAAATGACAAAACGACAGTGTTGCAGTATACAGATATTAAACACCAGAACAAGAAAAATGTCTAGATGAGGATGTGTACTACCAAGACCATCTTGAGGTTCAGGCCACAGCGCTCAGTCAAGACGTCATCATCTGGAGGCGATCGCCTTAACAATGTAAACCCCTTATCGTAATTTTATCATAGAGAATTAAGGTATATTTATTTATTTTATGAAGTTAAATTTTGACATTTACCCTCCCGACGAATATAGAAGAAAAATGTATAATATTGAATATTTACACCAAAATTTTCATTCAGGCCACCACAAAAATTCCTACCATAGCACAAAGAAAGAGTTGATAACACTTAGAAACTTCCTGGCGGAAAAATTTAAACATTGTATATCTTTGAAAAATATTATCGGGAATATTTGTCAGCTACAGTAAAACTCATAACTGCTTTTGTATGAACTTTTGTATGTAAAATCAATTGATTAAATAAAAAAAAGCCGTGTTAGGTTGACCGTAAACTTTCCAAGTTACCTAATTAATTAAATTGTCTTTGACTCTACCCAAAATTAATCATCCAGATAAAGCAGATATTCTGCTTAGCTATACAATTTCAATACAAAAGCTTAATATCTATATCCTTGCAGCAAAAGCGAAACAAGTTGGTACAAGGCCAATGTTACATTTCTGTAAAGACTAAACCTAAATCATTTGTCATATTGTAATTTCGATCCTATTGAATTTATTGAACGAGAGATAATATACAAATTGAATCTTTTCATTGTCGTTAGTAAGATCTGTGAGAATAACTTAAGTGTTTCATTGAAAAAAAGCAGATTAATATTTCGATCTTAGCGTTCACTTGGGATATAAACATTTGAAATATTTCCTTACACTGTTTTTACATTCTGTTAATAACATCGTGAAGCATGTTAATAAATTATGAAACAATAAACATTATCAATGATTTAATAATCAAAGTTACGAACAATGAAGCTTCACAACGACAAAAAATAAAAGCAGTTCATATGAAACAGTTTTATAAAATTTAATATATTTGTAGTTCATATTAACATATCTAGGTAACAAAATGATTTCTGTGTGAAAACATTTGTATTTGAAACATAAGTAATATATTCTTGGATAGTTTTTCACACGAATATTTCATCGAAGTTCTTGTTACACATCGCACCCTTGTATTTGAATGTACAACATATCTTCCGATTAGCATAAAGAACCATAAAGCGGGATAAAATAAGAATGTAAATGTACCAACTTTACACCGTTGTATAGCACATTTTGAAACTGAAAATTTGTGTAAATAATATGAAAATTTTATCGAATGCTTGCATAAAATTTTCACTAAAAAATTGCTTTAGTAGACACGTAATATTTTAAACGTTGGCTAAATATTGAAACAAATTAATTTGCAATCATAAACAAAAATCTTAACGTTAACCAACGTTTGTAATTCAGGGTAAATTATTTGATATTTCAAAAAAAATATGTTGACAAGAGATAATACATGACCAAATTTTAAGAATATATTAGATGCCTAGCCCGTACACATGAAATGTTTACATCATGAACTAACTCTTATTTATTTATGAGTAGCCTATAAAACCTTTGTTACTTAACTTGTATCTTTTCGTAGGGACCGAATCACATGGAATTGCCCTAAACATTTCTCATTTTCAGCAACATCTTGAAGAAATGTGAACGTTACTCTTACCTTTTTCATCATAATTGCCTCTGTAATTGAGCACACAACACTTATACACCATACCTCTTCCACATTTAAGCATATTTACAAGTCATGTAAACTCGATTACAGTTCCTAAATTTGCATTACATTTCCATATTCACTAAAAAGGTTAATCATTGATTCCGAAGAAGCAAATCAGACATGGCAGCTATCTCGCCTCCAGTTGATGACGATTAGTCACGTGACCGGAGCAAGCCATGAGGCTTTCAGATTGAGAAGGTAATGGTACTACAGGCTGTGGAAGAGGAGATGCGATAGCCACTAACGCCGTCAAACGGTTGGACGGGAACTTTACGTCACATACCATGAAGAAGTAATAGGATCTGAGCTGATTATGTCCTTTGCGATTAGTCCACTCAGAATTAGTTCACTTCATCAAATGATTTACTAAATCTCATCAATTTACATTGTCGAATTCATTATTTGAGTTGTTTTTTTTTTGGTTTAGGTACAACATCTTCACCGAAGAGAAAATTATGCTCATTTCTTTGTTTTCCTTGACCCTGTACATCCAGGGTCAAGGAAGTCAATAATAAGGTGTGTTATATACAGTGTACGTACAACTATAGTTTGAATTGTATCTTCTCCAAATATGATGTATAAAGAAACAAACTGCCGGAGAACTAAGTGAGGTGAGTGTACAATTTTATATTACTATTATAGTGGAACCACAAGCAAAGAAACCTGCGCAGACTCGCGACTCCTGTGCACCGTACTCCAGTGTGGAGGGGAGGGGGAGAGTGGAGCATGCTCTCTTATAGTCCGAGTTGAACGGAAGAGGTGGAAGGTTCTTTTTCTTGTGGTCGCTCTTGTAAGTAAGGGGAACTGTGATTGGCCATTCATCTATTTTATCACTTCTTCATAATCTCAATTCACTTAAATGGCCGGAAGAGCAAAGTAAATTTATCAAATATAAATACAAACACGTACCGTTTAATAAATAACCAAAATGGAATGAAAAGTTAGCAGTTTGTATTTTTATTGCTTTATGTGAATATGTAGGGAAAAAGCGAGAGAGAATTGTACACCAATGGCAAAGAAATGGTAGGCGAAGTATTTACCAGGATTATACTCCCTACATTCCTGCTCATAATAAGGAGTCGAAGGTATCTTGCTTAAGGATCTTTCTTCGATGTAAACCTAAAAGTTGACTTTTCAGATTACGTACATAATCTTCTGGGCAGAAATGCGCACTGCAGATTCTAGCATTAGCATGATTTACGTTAGCGTTTCCACACGAATCCAAAGCTCGGTGACCGAAGAATCCTTTTGAAAAACGTATATATCATGTTCAACGTACTTGGAAGATGTATCTTGTGCTGAACTAAAATAAATAATAATAACAAGTGGTGTGCGGTATCTCGGAAAGTCGGGACCGGGATAGGAAAGAAAAATTCCGTCCCTATCACGACTTCAGCAAATGACTTCCCTAAATTTCTGGATCCCGAGCAGTCGAGAAATACCGAATGGTCATTTCAAAACGGTATTAATTCTTGACGTTTTCTACATTGCAAGTGTCTGGAACTTATCGGAAATTGTTAGTTTTCATTCCAGAAATGCAAAGAAAATAACTTAAGGTGAAAATGAGAATTTGAGATTTCCCGACTAGTCGAGAAATTGCGAATATTTCCCGTCCCGAATGTCGGGATTTAAAATAAATTCCCGTTCCGATCAAAAATATTCTGTCCCGCATAACAATAAGCACCTATCTATATTTATTTTCAATTTGTCTGAAGCCACAAAATGTAAATGGGTGGAAATGCTCATTTGTGTACTCGATTTCGTGTGTTCAATTTCTGGCACGGTTTCCTATCTGCATAGTGCAACACTAGCGCATAGATTTGGAATTCATTTCATGGATACATTCACCTCTTACCGTCGTTTCGTCATTACGAGTAAACAACGGATTGGCCCAACCTATACTTCTAATAACCTTGATTCTAAGTCCAGGTAGAAATTTACTTAACAAATTTGTTGACTGATGTAATTGTAAAGCCTGTAAATAATAATATAATATCGTTTGCTTAGTGTTCATATATATATAAAAGTTAAAATATACAAAACCGTAATTTTGCCTGTAGTATTATATGGGTGTGAAACTTGGTCCCTTACATTGAAAGAGGAACATAAATTGAGAGTATTTGAAAATAGGATCCTTAGGAAAATATTTGGACCTAAAAGGGATGAGGAGACAGGTGAGTGGAGAAGGTTACATAATTTAGAACTACATAATTTGTATTCATGTCCAGACATTATTAGAATAATTAAATCAAGAAGACTTAGGTGGGCAGGCCATGTGGCACGAATGGGAGAGGAACGAGGAGTTTACAGGATTCTTGTTGGGAAACCTGATGGTAAGAGACCTGTAGGAAGGCCAAGACGAAGATGGAGGGACAACGTCGAGATGGACCTAAGGGAAATCGGTAGGGATGGAAAAGAGTATATAGATCTTGCTCAAGATAGGGACAGATGGAAGGCCTGTGTTGCTGCAGCCATGAACCTTCGGGTTTAAGAAGGCTAGAGAGTTAGTTAGTTAGTTAGTTAGTTAGTGTTCATATATATGTCTTGTTTTGTTTGATGTTGGCTGTAGGTATGAAGATTACTAAGATACCCAAATATATATTAACAGTGTGGTGCAGTTTAAAATGACTTGTCTTACATTTTTACAGTGGTAAATATTGTCATTAAGGCAATAAGAATTCACTCTGTGAAGAACACTCAAATAACCATTTTTCATTCGTGAAATGTTGGTATCCCACTATCTTAAAAACTCAAAATAACTATATATATTAATCTTATTAATATTAGACAGATAGTTGTTTGCTTATGGTTATTTTTATTTGAGAAAACTGTTTTTCGTGTAAGATGAAACATTTAATGTTAGGAATTTTCCAGATAACTCATCTTCAAATGTCTCTTAAAAGTTGTGTAAAAACTCATATTACGAGAAAAATGTCATATCTACATCCTAATCAGAACATCTTAAGCGTTTGATAGCGTTTGTTGATATACTCCATTTTACCCTACAATAGTACCAAAGTAATAAATATCGAAAGTAAAACATTAATTGCTTGTAACTATAAAACTTTATTTCTTCTGTACAGTAGCACCTAGGATCTCATGAGGTGACTTCGGTGTTCAGTGAGGAACTCTCTGGTGTTCAGTGAGGAACTCTCTGTGGCAGGAAGTCTTTGTTGCAGTAACTCGCTGTTGCAGTAAGTCTCTGTTACAATAAGTTTCTGTTGCAGGAACTCTCTGCTGACTCAATGCATGTCCTGGTGAAAAATGCAAGAACAACGAAATACACTCTAATCTCCTAGACAGACTCTAGCCTAAAAGTTATGTACGTACGAACTTGCCTATTTATAGTTATTAACTTTAGGAAGCCAAATTTCATCGCATTTGCTACTGCAGTGGTCGCGTGGATCACAAAGGTGATCCACTCGTATATTTCCACGTGCTTCTGCAGGTTGGCAACACTCTTTACCTTGGCTCCCAGACTACTTTCCTGGAAAAAGTTCAGGATGTTTGCGCAGCCGTTATTTGAAATATATCTATTGTTGACTTTTTATTAGAGCTCATATTTCATGGAGCACAATAGTGCCACGCAAATATTGATGGTTAGTGTTTCTATGTATATAAGTACGCGTTTCTCAAATCTGTTATAAATATATGAAGTGGGTGTGTCCCAGTGGCGGATCCAGAAGTCACAGTTGGGAGGGGCGAATTTCAGTCGGGTGCTGCACATGTCACCGAGTCTAACCTACACTTGCACTGTTTTGTAAAACAATATATTGTACTGTAAACAAGGATCAAGTAGAGTTCCATGTTCTAGAGATTAGAGTATTTATTGTTTTGCAAAAATAGGGGCCCAGAGCTGCTATAAGTGGTTATTATTGTCTGTTGTTATCATAATTCCTCCCATTGCAAAGGCAAACTCAACGATAGATATGAGGAGTAGAGTGGATTAAAAAGGAAGACAAACACCTATTCTCTCAAGGGGTCTAGGGTTCGATTTCCCTTTGAAGCACACCGCACGGTAATTTGGGTCCAAATTAAAACTGTAGGTCCAGTTCCGATTGGCCTCTCTGAGTATAAAATGAACTTAGATGAAGCTTTAAAAATTAATCTCGAACTAATTAAAGTTGGTGATAAAAGACAGAACATTTGAGTCTTTCAAGATATTAGGGACAATAATATACCCAAAAACCTGGCAGTTGGGGGGGGGGGGCAATCGCCCCTTTCCGCGCCTGGTGTGTCCAGACCACCACAAACATATTTTTGAATTTCTTGGGATAGAAAATAACAAAAGTAAGATTCCAAGATATGTAATTTTGTTTGGTTTCATCACATCCAAATGTTATGCACTAGATTCAGGATTTTCTGCCTCCTGTAATGTGATGAGTGGAATAAGTTATGATTTTGTTAACCAGAATATTTCAAAAAGAGCATTCTCGCTATAGAACAAGATAAATTTTGACAAATAATGATCCACACGACCAATGACGGGAGTTTTTTCCGCGCGACCACTGCAGTGTTAAGCTTTGACAAACCCTGAAATTTGAGGACTGAAGTACTGCAAGGTGGAATTTATTTCGGAGTTTCAACCGATGCACATAAAAATTATATTTGTAAACTAAATACTGTCATCTTACAAAATAAGTGAATTTCAGTCCGGTACCTCACCAAACCGATAATCAATTCTGAGCTACAATTACAATTTTCTATGTAAACAATATATGTTTCTATATACAGGAACCAATTGACTTCCATGTTTTAGAGATTAGAGTATTGTTTTGCAAATGTAGGGTCCAGGTATGGAATAGATAGTTTGTATATCGTTATCGTAATTCCTCACATTGGTGCGGTCAACTGAACGATCAGATATGATGAGCAAAGTTAATAAACAACGAAAGCCAAAGCCAGAAACTATTTATTCTCTCAAGGTATCTCATACTACATCACACAAGAACTACAAAACTTACCTGTGAACGCTGCACTCCTTGTTCCTGAGTAGCTGCATAATTTGGCGCAGATCGTTGCACTGACACTTTTTTTTCCCATTTTCTTTTTTTTCCATGCTCCCGCGGAACTGGAGTTCCACTCTCTGAGGATTTATCAGCCTTACATGTTCCCTCCCTGGCTTCTTGAGCCTCCCTCCCTCAGGACCTAAGTGTCTCCTGGGCCCTTTAAAGCCCAACTTGGCCCTTTAGTCCCCCGGGACCCTTTCAGGGTTCCCCTTGACCCCTTTGAGGACCCCTGAGACCCCTTTGAGCCCCCCAATCTCCCCTAGGAGGAAAACCGCCACTGCGGAAAAGATCCTGGACAATGGAGGAGCCCAGGTCGGAGGGGGTGCGGGGTACCTCCATGCCTTCCGCCCTCCTTCCCTCCGTATCCCCCCTCCCCGTAGGAATGAGCCCCCCAGGACTCCTGGGCGCCCACGTTAAAGGCGCAATGTATCCGAATCGCCGTAGTGAACGACGAAAGGGACAAAAGAGGCCCACACACACGCACATACACACACATAAATACGCATGCACACACTCGCACACACGCACCAAAAATAAAATATAAACTACGAACTACCAGGAATTAAGAGGGGACTTTGAGGGTGAACTACTTTACACATTAATGGGGTCACCAGCCACCTCTAAGCAACTGGAGACCCCTTTCTACTCTACGTGGTGGCTCCAGCCACCATACAGCAGCCGGAGACCACCCTTATTCACTATGAGGTCTCCAGCCGCCTCTAAGCAGCTGGAGACCCCCTTATACCTATGTGGTGGCTCCAGCCACCATACAGCAGCCGGAGTCCACCCTTATTGACTATAGGGTCTCCAGCCGCCTCTAAGCAGCCGGAGACCCCCTTATACTCTACGTGGTGGCTCCAGCCACCATACAGCAGCCGGAGACCACCCTTATTCACTATAGGGTCTGCAGCCGCCTCTAAGCAGCCGGAGACCCCCTTACTCACTAAAGTAAGCATAAAAACCCTTATTCTACCTCAGAAATAGCGGTAGCACAGAAACTCTCTGGTGTGTGGAGATAGTTTTAGTGTAACAGCATGTTTAGACCCAGCCTCTTCGCCATTCCCACTTGTCTCTTGGTGCCAATGCTATTCCTAACCAAGAACAGATGCTGGAGACTGTCAAGACTGGAGGCCATGGACGCCTACAGGAAGGGGATACCTAAGTAGACTTTGGGCTGACATTAGCATGATCTGGAAAGTCAAAAGTCCTGGGTTTGAAACAGATTTCATTTTATAATCATCATCATCTGCTTGGTTATCACAGCACGCTTTGACTCTAGGAGTCCTGGGTTCGAATCCTAGCCTAGATATGGGTGTTCTTTGCGAGCGAATGAGTGAATGTACAATATTTCATGAACATTCCACAATATTTTGAATAGGGCGCCTGCAGAAAATTTTTCAAGGGTCGTCAAAATCGAAAAACTGCATCCTGAAGGTAAGATACACGTATATTGACATCGTGTTCACGTGCCATCAAAAGAAAGAGAGAGACAGAGAGGAAGAGGAAATAAGAATGTGAAATAGAGAGAGAAAGAGAAAGAGAGAGAGAGAGAGGGGGAAGAAGAAAAAAATAAGAATGTGAAAGAGAGGGAGAGAAAGACACGAGAGGGAGAAAAGAAATAAGAATGTAAAATAGGGAGAGAGAAAGCAATACAAGAAAGAGAGAGAGAGAGAGAGAGATGAAAAATAAAGAAGAATGTGAAGTAGAGAGAGATAGAGAGAGGAGATATAAAGAGAGAGGGAGATACAGAGAGGAGAAAGAAATAATAATGTGAAATAGAGAGAGTGAAAGAGATAGAGAGAGGAGAAAGAAAAAATAATGTGAAATAGAGAGAGAAAGAGAAGATAGAGAGAGAAGAAATAAATACGAATTTTAAATAGAGAGAGAGAGAAAGAGATAAGAATGTGAAATAGAGAGAGAAAGAGAGAGGAGAAAGAAATAAGAATGTGTGTGTGTGTGAGAGAGAGAGAGAGAGAGAGAAAGTGAGAGGAGATAGAAATAAGAATGTCAAATAGGGAGAGAGAAAGAAAGCCAAAAGAGAGAGAAAGAAAGACGAGAGAGAGAGAGAGAGAGAAAGAAAGATAGAGACAAAAAACAAATAAAATAGAAAAGCGTGAGGAACAAAATAGAAATTTAGGCATAAAGAGAGGGAGAAAAGAAAGGGCGTAAGGTCGAAACAGAGAGAGAATAAAAAAAACGACAGAAAATGGGAGGGAAAACACATAAAAAAATAGCCAACAAGAGAGGAAGTATACACGCAGGAGTATGTACTAAAACCGAAAAGAGGTCAAACTCTTGGAGGATACAAGTAAAAGTAACGGACGAATGGGTAGTTGATAATTTTTCCTTATTCCAATGGGTGATGGGAGCAAACGACCCCTCCCTTGACGCTCCCTCCGGACACTCGTGAGTTCTTATGATGAACACAGTAACACACCATGTTCAAGAGTAGCGGAAGCTTTCTTGCCTCAAAGCAAAATCACTGGTCACGAACATTTTTTCTTTTCACCATTAGCTTGCTCTGGATATCCTAGAGTATCTTTCCTTTATTTTTTCTTGTCGCGTCTAACCAAAGAGTTGGAAACCCTGTAAGCGTCCATGCCACAGCCTCATGATGACAAGAAAGAATGCAGGAAATCGAAATTTAAAACCTCGTAATGATAATGGTGAGTGAGTAGTGCGGACAGAATGGATGTCATGCAAATAGCTACTTAAAACACATGGCAAACTATGCTCGCAACCTAACAGTAACTTATCTAAAGCTATTCTAACTATCCAGTGCTTTCCACATCACTATAATTTCCTATGAACCAATTCAATACTTCTCATTAGCTGTAAAATACTCAACTACTGACGTATTTCTCTTGTAGCAAGTGAGATAATCCCGTAACCGAAACCTTAATTATTCTAATGATTTCTATATGTCTCTCTTGGCGCATTTTTGAACTATTACTAATTGACACGAAACCTTAATTATTCTAATAATTCTATATTTCTCTCTTTGCGCATTCTGATTCAGAGTTTCTATTTACGGATCTTCTCTTAACTCTAACACCCTAGGAATTTCATCACGTGAAGCACAGTTTAGCTAGATTTGCTTTCCTTGTGCAGTGTGCAGCTAAGTAGGATTCATGTTTCCCTATTTCTTTAGTCCTTAATTATTATTTACCTAATCCTGCCTGTTACACAGCTGCGCCATTTCAAAATATGTCTTGAACATTCCTTATATACTTTACATACATATAATTATTTTTCAACCTAAGTAAGATTCATGTCGCTCTCTATCTTAATTCAACCTAATTCAAATCTAATTCAACATGTTGCTTCTTTCTTCTTTATACGGCGCTACAACTCTCTGTGAGTTTTGGCCAGCTCAGCAATATTGTGCCAGTGCTTGTTGTCTTAAATTTCTAACTTTCGTATCGTTCGTATCGTTCTCTTAGGATAGTTAAGAATCGAGAGTAATTTCCTTTGTGTTCTTAATAAAATGTATGATATTGTATAGAATTTATACGCTTTCATTCTCCTCAAATCTTCTTCGACGTCAGCTTACAATTGTTTTGGGTTTTCCCCTTAATCTAGACTTTTTATTCTTTTAACTGTTCGAGCTTCCTCCATTCTTTCAATATGGCCTAACCAAGCTATCCTTCGAGATTTCACTTCTCTTACTATATTCCTTGTTGCATAGCTGCTCATTTTTCCTGCAAGTTGCTGTCTAGTAAACCTGCCGATATCTATACCTATAGATTATTTACCAACTAGATACGGGTTGACATTCTAACGTAGCCAGTTTTCTTACACCATGTAACTCATATCCACGTTTACGGTAGATATACGTAGTAATCCTTAAAGTTAATAGGAATATTGTTCGACTGTGACCTAGATATGTTTCAATTGAGGTACAACAAGTTGCTAATCGTATAACACATATTCTAAGTGTTGATAATGGTGGGAATTGATTGTGGAAGGTGTGACGTCATAATGAAGAATGGCTTCAGTACAAGTTAAAGACCTGTTGCATTTGAAACATGGACATCGCACCAAGAAAGTAATCTAGAGGAAGACTGTAAGCATGGCAACAAGAGGCAAAGAAGGAACACAGAGGCAGCCCCATCTCCCTTTCCAAGGGTTTATTAAGACAAGGGAATGCCACCCGTGGTAGCAGAGTGGTTACGTATCATCCCTGGAAGCTAAAGGCCTAGGATATTTCATTAAGTGATCATCCGTCCTTTTTTTTCAATTAATCTAGAGATCTAGAGATAAAATAAGGAAATTCCAGCTCAGGAAGGAGATGTAACATTTAGGGGATAGAAGAGTGACAGGAAAGACCAAGGTGAAAGAGAGCGTGGAGAGGAACACTGATGAATGGGAGGAAGGACCGAAGGAAGATCGTGAGCAAAAGGACAACGGATGGAAGAAATGACATGCAGGTGATTCTGGTGGATAAATTAACAAATAAAATAAATTTACCTTACACTTAAATTGCATCGAGGCACACAGAAGAAAATCTTCAATCTCTTAATCTGTTGTTAGTAGGTGTCTGTGACGAAGCTGTTAGCATCTATCTCAAGAATCAAGAGGTTCTAGTTTCGAATCCTGGGTAAGCATAGATGTTCCCTTAACATGTTATGTGTACCCTATTAATGTTCACTTCATCATATCGTCGCGGTTAGCATAACAACTTTGCTCACGTAAATGATACGTGAATAGCATTTTTACAACAGAAAGTACTTTATACGGAAGCATTTCAATGTAAAATTCTGGTTAGCATTTGAGATTGAGATGCGAAGGGTGGAGTAAACATGAGATAATGTATACAGCACGGTTTTCATTTCATTAACAAATTTAATGGGGAAGAGATGAAATTTAAGAGAGGAAATCGTTATTCAGTTCCTGAGATATCGCGTAAACAACTGAAGCTCTTTACCTTTTTTGTAATATCAAGATACAACCACCTAACTTTGTATATATGGACCTATATATCTGTCCATGGGTCAGTGGCCCGTGTTTAAATTGAAACAACTGACGAGTTCTTACGTAGGTGTTGATTGATTGAGTTGGTGTTTTAAGTCCACTTTATGCACAGTAAGGCTAATCGGGACTGGGCCTACAGTTTAAAGTGCGATCGATCCGAACCACTATGTGCCTCCACCGGGTATCGAACGCTTCCGTAGTATAACTAGTGAAGTTCTGTATTTAAGCAACGCCATTGATTTGTGCCAAAAACCTTTTCGAATAAATAGGTTCTTCCTCTGCGTTGAATAGTTATTTTTATGTGAAGTGATACATTGTTTACATCGTACTTTGGCCGCCATTAGCTACATCTGCAGTTGTGACGTAGAGCTCACTTCTGATTGGTTATGTACGCGAGGTACTAAGTAAATTAAAACCGATCCTATCTGTGAAATATGCAACGATATATCTTATGGTATATCAGAATGCTATAAGATTTCTTCACTTTACACAGTGTAATTTCGATCACAGCAGAAATGTTAAGAAAGATGCCATGGAAAATATTTTCGTCTAAAGCGGGCCAAACACACACGCACGCATTGTACACGCCATGATCAAAGAGACAAACTCCATTAAATGAAATAGCCAAGCAAACTAAGAAAGCATGAAAGAAATGGGGCATAAGAAAATGTGTGGTCCGGTGGCTCGTGGTGTGTCACATTCAGTAGCCAGTTGCTTTTGGATGTCTAAGTCCTAGGTTCGGATCCTGTGTAAGACAAGGACGTTCAGTTTGTTCCCCGTCTATTTCATCAATTTTCCATTCATCCTCATCGTCGTGATTAACGTAGAGAGGTAAATATAGAAAGAACAACCGAAAAACACAAAACCCGGTAGCCAAGCGAGTTGAGTGAGGAACGCGGAATCCTCCCACCAAACATCGACATATTTTATATGAACCTAAAAGAATATATGGATTATTAAAAGATGTTCATCCTTAAATTTGTTCTCTATAACTTATGTATTCTATGATTCTATCTTGTCAAGTTTATTATAATTAAGATGAATGAGTACAGTTTTAATAATAATATTTATGTAAGTGCAAATTAAGTTGTGATTCCAGAAAACGTTTTTAATTTCGTTAGGATCCCGCCCCGTGCATGAGATTACAACTGTACTCAGCCTATGTTAATTGCATTGGCACGCTTTCTTTACAGAACGCTGTAACTGGGTATCTTCCTGTTGCGTTCTTAAATAACTATACCGTGTTATAGTGCAGACACGGACATGGGTGTTACTTTGTCCGTGTGTCTTCATTAGTTTGTTTTGAGCTCCGACCGGAAATCAAACCGGGACCGCTGGCACCTTCCCCATATCCCGTCCAAATAATAAAAAACAAATGTATTAATCTTACCCCGATAACCTTTCTCCAGCCTATGTTAGAAAATGCTGAGTAAATTAATTTATTGTATGCTCTGTGTACATTGGTGGAATGGCAAGAATAACGCGATGCGAAGCCAGGTGTCTTAGGCTCGAGTCCTGGGTAAGAGTATGAATGTGGTTGTCTCATAGCTTGCTTTATCATTTATCAGTGCTTCTCAACCGGCCGACCGCTAGAGGTTCTCCTGACATTTAAGATTTTGTTTGAGCAGAAATTGTCATTAACAAATGTTTATTTGTCAACTTAGGGTTCAAGTTACAGCAGCCGAATGACAGTACAATATAGTAGCTATAATTTTATTATTATTACATATTTATAGTTATTAATAATTACTATTAAATTATAAGCAATTAACATTTTCTCTTAACAATTTGGATGTAAATATTGGATTGATGTACGTTCATTACATTAACTTTAACAATATTATTTCTAGTACATTTAAGTTACGTTTTCATTTTTAGAACAAGATTTCAATCCATATAATGTATTGACTAATTTAGCACTGTTGTTTGTTTGATTGTACAATTAGTGTAAAATGTCTACTGAACCAATGGGAACGGTTTGCACTCATTAAACTCTCCTCTTATATTCAGTCATGTAATTGAACTATTTCTCTTTATGATTATTGCATAATTCTTAGTCATATTTAATTTCAAGAATACACATTAATTAGTGTATAATGTTTAAAAAATAGAAAGTATTTACAAGTATTTTTTTAAATGGGACGTAGACTTTTAAAGAAAGAATTTACCGGGCCGCGGTCTCTCAAAGGCTGGCCTAGACAGGTAGAATAGAGACATAGAATAGCGTAACAAAACTAGAATGTGGACAGTGTTTCCTACACTGAACTGGCTCTTCTAACTGTGACACCACGAGTCACTGGAGGAATCGCTGGAACTGCTGGAGAAATGGAAAGGAGATCGAACTGCTTCCAGGCGACAGAGGACCGAGCAGTGTGATGTGTAGACGAGAGAGTCGAGCGAGTTTCCATGCAACCACTACATCCCCTGCAACCCTTCCCCTAACGCAACTAACAGGGGACAGGGGGCGGCCTCCCCCGCCTCTCACGAACGTCGACAGAGGAGAACCCGGATACCACCTGGATGGCGTGCAGGACCCCCAGAAGGTTCATGCAAACGGGGCTCGTTAAAGGGTGGAAGTATGGAGTTTTCACCAACGAGTGCTTCCTCAGCAGCCGCTGGTGCCTACGTCCCTCCCGGCTTGGTTACAACCCCCACTGACCATTCACCCCTCCGCAGCGCCGGTTCTCCCCCCTCTGTAACCCTCCCCTGCCCTACCCTTTTCCCCTAAGGCTGAAGCGATCCTTGGAAAATGGACCCCAGTTTTTCTCGTGGCCTCAAGTAGGCTTTCTAACGAGGGGGGATTTTTCTGGTGCAAGGCAGTGATCTGTTTGTTAATTATGCTTTATTCCCCTTTTTTTATTATTGGAACCTGCAAGAAATTAATATACACTTAGACCTGTTGGGAGATGATTTAAAATACAACGTAGACTTAACAGTTAACTAATAGACAGCGGCGGTGATTAGGGGGTGCGTGCGGACAGTTCCCTCACTTATTTCCCCCCCGCACTATGGCCTCTTAATGAAAACCTTGCCTACCAAGAGAAAGTAAACTGTCCTTGCTCCCAAACACAGTTTGGGCACCCAATCACCGCCACTGCTTACAGAAGAACTCCCAAAGATGGGGGAGTTCTCGAGTTGTGTGGACGAGGATAGACGTCCTGTCTGTCTAAGAAACCATTTCGCTATTGTCGTAGTCCAAGTCATCCATTAGGGTGCAACGACGTTTCAAGCATCAACCATGCAGACAAAACTCACAAGGGGGAAGGGGGGACTTTCAGGATGGCAGAACATTTTGCAAAAATACAACATTACTCTATCTCACTTAGTTGCAACGAAATAATTTATTGAAATGGTGAGACAAGTTTCTTGTGCTCCCTGTATTGTAGGTTAGGTTTTTGATAATGTATTTCATAGGAGTCTCTCGCAGCTGTGCGATTGATCTGCATGGTTGCTGCTTGTGCCACTTACAGAAACATCACTGTTCGGAAAGTTACTTCTTAAAAGTAGCCGACTTACAGTTCAGGTACTTGCTAAAAAAAATAACGGAATTATAGTTACTCGTTTTGAATAACTGGAAGATACTTTCTCACTTACTTTCTCCTGGAAATCGCCTTGCAAACAAATTACACACGATCAATGATAATATGTTAAATAAGTTAAGATGTATATATGTTTTATTTATGTCTCTCTCTAGTACATAATACATGTCTTCATATTAGAACTGAACCCATACTGATGCCGATATATCGGTGTCGGAAAGTATCGGCTCGATTTTATGCCAGCCGATACATTTTCGAAACTTATATTATTCGTGGAGGTCCATAAAAATGCTACGCGACAATTTAGCTGAGCATATTATGTAATAGCCTATTTGAAGTTTCCTTTGATTCCGTACCAATATTATGTGAGAAACTGTACTTCGTGATTACAAAACAGGGATTTCTATACACTGATGTAATTTTTTAATAGTTTAAATCAAGACTCTGGTAAACTAAAATGAAACACTCACACAGTAATATAAATCATTATTTTGAACATATTTTATCAGTTACAATCTTTAAGCATCGATTGTTCTTTTTTCAAAGTGGTATTGGCTCAGCCCTGTTTCATATATTAATATTAATAAGAAATTTTATAACAAATGTAAACATATAATAAGAAATAAAAACATATATGCAACAAATAGAAAACATACAGGCATAACAACAAATAATGGAACAAAACACCGAAGTATTCAAGTGTAATTTGAAGTGACAACTTACAATAATGCGTGTTCTAAATTTAGCATGCAACGAAACCTATTGTTATTGGCCTTACCCGAAACACATCCTAGTTTTTACTCAACTCCCTAGAACGCGTATAAAATGAATAAACATGCCTCAGGGGTAGAATAGGGGAGAACACGAGATCACAAGGACTGGCGTACGCAGGATTTTTATTCGGGAGGGGCTGGAATTGTAAAGATGGAGAGTAAGTACAGTCACCAGCAATAAAATGGGACACCTAGATCCTAAGATACTCGCTTCCCTACAAGGCGTTATGTGTGTTGCTTAAATCTAAGGTGGTGGTAGAAGTTGCTATTGGAAATTTGCTATTAAAATCCACTTATCGCCTTGCAGAAAAGCGAGTATGTCAGGATCTAGTTGTCTCATTTTTATTGCTTGTGACTGTACATGCCTGCTTTCTAGGGAGACGATATACACAGTAAGATAGTTTCAAAAATCGCAATCTGGGGTCACTTTAAGGGTTGCATTTCACCGAATTCTTCACTGCTTTCATTATAAAATATTGATTTTCTCAAAATTTCGTAGAGGGCTGTAGCCCCATCAAGCCCCCTTCCCCCCTCTGCGTACGTCAGTCAGTGATCACAAGTACATTTTGTCTCGGGAGTCTGTAGAGCAAGGCTGTGAAGAAGAGGAGAAAGAGAGTGGGCTTCTCAGCCCCCCTCACGCCCCCATGGTGCAGTGGTTGTCGTAACCTTGTGATCAAGGGGTACCGAGTTCGATACCCGGTTGAGGCACATAATGGTTCGAATCCCGCTTTAAACTGCAGGTCCAGTCCCGATTAGCCTTACTGTGCATAAAGTGAACTTAAACACCAGCTCAATCCACTCACGTGTTCATGGGTCTAGCTCTCTCGACTCCTACTTGCACAGAGAACTTATTTTCGTTTGCTTGCTCCAGAGACTCCCGAGGCAGAGTTAGACAAGTGGAAGACCACAACGAATTCCCTGGAGTTCGAGTGTCTGAAGGTGATGTGAACAGCACCACGCTGCGGCCGCCTATAACCCCCAGGGTTGCATCCAGGCACAGATTGATTTGAGGCTGGGTGAGCCCCAGAGCCACTTTCGACCTTAGATCACCAACCCTGGGAATCGAACCCGGGTTTCTTTCGTGGCAGTCAGACGCCCTACCGACTTGACCACCCTGCAGGGCCATCAGAAGTCGTGGTAGCCAATCCAGTGCCTGTCCATAGGAACGACACCTCAGGCCGACCAGTGGACCGGCACCCAGCACCTCGACCTGCATCGAGGCTCTATCCAGGAACCACAGAAGGAGAACAGCAGCCAAGTAACCTCCTCCCTTTAGTGCCCTTACCTTTCCTTTAAGTTGCATCGTAAGTGGGGTACTTTGGTATGAACAAGGTGAATACTCATATTCATTTGGAAATCTGTAATTTACTCTTCCACAGTCTCGCCGTCCATTATGGGTGAACGTGAAATTATCTAAGAAGAATTAAGGTCCCATTCAGGTCTCCAATAAACAGCTCTGGGTCGACAAACCTTAGATCGTAACGCTAGCTTCTTTGTATTAAGCAGTTCCAGGAAAATATTTTCACCTTAGCATCCAGAAAAGAAACATAGTTGCCAAATGTAGTTTTT
Organism: Lepisma saccharinum; assembly: GCF_977018435.1. Lineage (NCBI taxonomy): Eukaryota > Metazoa > Arthropoda > Insecta > Zygentoma > Lepismatidae > Lepisma > Lepisma saccharinum. Next base: position 42,972,300 of record NC_139251.1, read on the forward strand.
CCGCTAAACTGTTCATATGGCAAAAAAGCAACTCTGTTACTGCTACTTTTAAAATTAGCTATTTTCATTTAGAATTTCTCAAAAAGGTAACTGGTTACAGATAATGGTTTGCACAGAAGCTTCGTAAGGGGTGTCACTTATCATTTCAATATTTTCATGTATCTAATACTAGTTTAGGAAAGTTGAGCATCAAAATATTTTATCCCCAAACGAACGCCTCTGTGCACGTCACCAACAATAATATAAAGTTGACCATTAAGTGCAGAAATATGAAATACGTCACGAGACGTGAGTTGTATATTCACCTCTAGTGTCTAAAATATTGAATTAGACATTTTTAATTAGCTGCCTAATATAACTTTTTTTTTTTTTTTTTTTTTTTACGAATTAGCCTTGAAAAGTATGGAAAGATACAACCACAGAAGATACATTCACAACATACATTTAAATATATCATACTAAACCAAATCCCAGAATATCGTGATGCTACGTAGGTTTAACCTTGGTAATGGTAATGTTCAACAAAAGCAGAAAGAAATTAACTTTGAAGTTTGTTGGATTTTAAGAGTTGCCAAAATGAGGTCAACGTATGTAAGGTAATCGCATGTGTAATTTATTTTGAAGGGATGTGAGTGATTCTCGTTTCACCACTGATATTCTGAGTGTCTTGTAACGACATTATGTTATCATAAGGACAGAGAATATAAAAACATGTACTTACCAACCCGTCGTGTTGGTCTCACTTGCAAAGTGCAGCATTTGGTCACTGTGTTGCCTCTGAAAGGTACAAGGTAAGACACAAATAACCTATGCTGCCTGTAATGTTATTTATTAAAAACTAGAGTTAAATACAACTGGAAGTGGAAGCTTCACATCAGGGTACCCTCCAGTTATCTTCCACACTGTTAAGAACCAATCATATGGCAGTAATTGAGGACTAAAAGTGGGAAACGTTGTAAGTGCCAAAAGTGAAAGTGTTGGGAAATCGCAAAAACATTGTTTTCCCACATATCTTTCCACTTACAACGTTTACGATTTTCACTCACCCTCAATGTGAAACCTCTTTTGGTACCTGAAATAATAACATTTTCTTTTTCAATTTATTGTTAGTCAATTTCAGTAACCTCGCTTAGCACTTCCATCGTTCACCAAATCACCCCGCAGGACGTTCACACTAGCGACCTCTTTACACGCCCTTTTGAACTACTTCGAGGGCTACCAGCCACTTTTCACGTTTACCACATTATAAAGCATGGCACATTTCACAGTTTAACGTGGAAAACGGTGTTTGAATTTTTTTGGCACTTACATCGTTTACCAATTTTAATCTTCAATTGTTAGCACTTGCTTCAATCTACTGGCATAAACCGCGCCAAGTATGAAAGCTTTGTTGCGAGACATTTAATTAAAGTCGGTCACTTTGAAACACATCAATCCATTTCCCTCAAATGCAAGTCTGGACTGGTGCTCTAAGAAGTTTATCTGCCACACAGAATTTGGAAGCACCAAACTCATCGGCCATTCATCCTCCATCTTGAAATGCTTTGGCCAATTGCGCTCCAAATGCAAAATGCAATACGACAGCAGTCCTCCCAAGTAAAAATTTCAACTAATGAGATTTACATTTACGCTGGTTTTCACAACTACAAAATTGTCGACTCAACCCGCCCATCCAAAGTAGCGGAAGAGATTATAGTTCCTGCTAGCTTCTTTCTCTAAGCTCCAAAACTATGGTTTAGGCAGTGTTTCGAAATGTGAGAGATAGGTAGAAATTGGAAATCTACAATCGAAGGGATCCTCTGAAGACAATGATTTTGAACATCTCTTTCTATACCCACTCGATCATCTTTCGGGTCTCGAAATAATATACGCGAAAATGTTTAAAGTGCTTATTGAAACAAAAAAATAGGTCAAACATTAAACATCATGTGATATAGTATCTAATCCATACATTATATCGAACTGCAAAGCAGTTTGGATTTAGGGTAGGATTTTCACGAATCTAGTGTAGTTTACTGAAGTGTCGAGTAAGTCTTGGTCTGGTCTCAATTTTACAGACATCTTTATCTTGTACTCTAGGTCTCGTCATTATTTTTAAAATATCGTTCTGGTCTCGGTATTGTCCCTAGAATCTTCTTATCCATGTTTTTTTTATCTTCCTCGTTGAAGCGACATTTATTTTGTAGATGCGGTCCTTATCTCCTATGATCTCAGAAGTGAATAGAAACTCATTTCAATCCTATCCGGTTTGATTGCACACTGAATGATAGGCGAAGTTATACAAACAGCCCTAAAGTGGAAATTTAGGTGGGAGTATGCTTTCTCGGGTCTTGGGGCTACTTGGAGGTGATGCTACTATGGTTTAAGAGGGTAGACATGGGACAGGTGCGAGGTGCTTTGCCTAAATGTTCCTGGCTAGGAGATACCATGCCCCGTTTCCCCGTTCCTGTATATAAATAGTAAAAAGGATTCTCACCTACTGCTTGTACAGTAGCTACTCCTCTCGCCAGGTGCTGCTGTCTCTTCTCCTATTTCATTGGCTTCTTAGGAGACGTTGTGAAGTCCAATCTGGAATTCTATTCTTCTCTGTGTCCTCAGTCAGCCTTGTTGAAGTCTTGAAGCAATGCTGAGACTTCTGGGAAGTATAAACAAAAATGTATTATTTTGGAATATTTGGACTATTCAAGTCGTATTACTACTTTTTCTCAAAAAAATGTGCAAAATGAATAATATATATAAAAAAGTAAAGTAACTGAAAGTTTTATCGTTATATCATTAAAAAAGCGATGCATTTTGTTTGGGAAACGGTTAATATATCGCGTTCCAACAACAGAGGCCCCTGGTTCGAAACCCGGCCTGGGCATGGCTGTACTTTGTAGTCCCTTCATTAATTTAATCATCCTCATCTTCGCAATTAGCAGGCCCGGATTTCCCAATAGGCCTCATAGGCCCGGGCCTAGAGCGGCACTTTAATAGGGGCGGCACGATTGTTTGTTTTAAATTTATATGGAATACCTAATTCTCGGATTGCCTCTCTTTTTTTCCGGACACGAATGGAATGACTTAGCTAATGTAGTTGGATTGTAAATAGAAGTTAACGAAGAATATTTCTTAAGAGAGATAGGCTAGCAGGGCCTGGAACTAGTTTACTAATTTGTTGTTTTAATTACCTACGTTGTTGTTTCGAATATACAGTATTGTGCTGAGCCGGGTCGGCGATTGCGGCAAGAACGTGGAGCCTGCCGCTTGCTTTTGAAAGACAACACCGGCTTGGCTGCATTCCAGGAACGCCATTCCTTGTTACTGCCGGAATTGGCCGCATATCAAAAGCATGTGATTCGCGTTGAATTGTTGAGAATTAAACTGTCGGCGCAAGCATTATTAAAGGGGTTTCGCATTGTACTATTCTACTGTTAGTTCCTCGAGAATATTATTCAAGAAGTAGGTGGTGTGTCGCATCTCGCGTCTCGCGTGTGTCAGTGTCCGACGTGCGTTTGTTGGGGTAAGTTTAAAACGTCATTACGCTCATTATGAGTGATCAAAGAGTAAGACTCAGTGGGTCACAATACAAAAAGAGAAGAGCGGAGAAAGATGAAAAGCAGGAAGCATTTCTGAAGAAGGTTCCGAAAATCAGTTCTTTTTTATACAGAATGTAATCAGGAAAAAAGTGAGAAAAGTGCCGTTGATGAGCCCAGTGCGTGTTCTGTCAATTCTACAGATGTTCCTCATGCATCCAATGAATCTCAGGCATCGGCATCAGTCATCAGTGGCGGATCACCTAATGACTCTTCAGTTGCAATGGCAAACTCTGATAAACTTGAAACTAGTGGCAGTGTTAGCGTAAGTGTTATTGAAAAATGTAATTTATATAATTTATGCCATATCGCTTTGTTACATTCTTGTATGTAACTCTCATTTAATTAATACTGCATGCCGTTAATAGTAAAAATAGTAATACAGAAAATAGTGATTTTTTTTTTTTGATAAACGGTATGGGGGCGGCAGAGCTTGTTTGGCCTAGGGGCGGCAAAGAGGTAAATCCGGCCCTGATGCGCCAAAAGTGGCAGAAAAGTGAAGTAAAATAAACCAAATTATTCAATGTGTATGTGTGTGCGTGCATTTTCCTGTCTCAGAAACTGTTAATTTGACGCTTCAAAACAGCAGAGACAACAAAGATTGATAATATTCCGATAGTAATGGAGTTGTGGATTATTTTGAATAAAGAAAGAATTCCACCGATTACTAAAAATCTATTGCCAGTTCAACTGAAAATTACGTACCTTCCTTTCTTTAGCTGATGGCATATTGTCTTCGTTAAAATTGCTTCAACGAGTTACAACCAATCTGTTATTAAGTCACAGGTATTCGACTTTGTCTTGTACGGTTATTTTGTACACAAATTCTATGGAAACGGTTGACTCGCAAGTATTATTACACGTCAACAATGTATTATTCTAAATTGTTTAAAATGGGATGTTAAAAATTCATGCTAGAATGTTCGCTACAGTCTGCACGCAATAGATTGAATTCGTTATTGTCTAGACAGCAGTGTTTGGAAGTAACTAGTTACAAGTAACTCAGTTACAAGTAACGGTTACTTTTTTTGAGAAAATGTAACTGCAACTACTTAGTTACTTTTAAAAGGGAGTAACTGTAACTGAGTTACTTTTTTACGATAGAAGTAACGTTTCAACACTTAAATTGCTATGTAAGTGTCATAAATTATTGGCGATTTAGGACTCAAAGTGAGCTGGAATTTAGTTTCTGCTGTGATATAAAAGCCCATCTTTGATACATTAATTCTTGCAAACAATAGATGAAGAGGAAAAGAGAAAGTAGTTGTAGTAAATGTGTCTCCTGGCGGTGGCCAGTCTGTAGGCTCCAGCCAGGTGCCAGGAATTTCAAGGTTTATCATATGTTTCATCTTTCGTTTGGTAGACCTGAATTCGAAAGCCATATACGCACCTCGGAAGAAGGGTGGATTTCCCAGGAGCGGGAAGATAAGCTTAGGAGGATAATTCCTTCCTATTGCTGACAGTTTGCCATTTTCAGTTGTGTGCTGTGAAGTGTAGCTTCTTCCTTTGCTATAATATCGGATTAAGCTGAAAAGGGACGTAGCGACGTACTGCAATATTTCAGCGTTTTCATGAAAGAATTCAACAATACTGGTAGTATGAACGAAACTGAAGAAGACAAGAGCTAGTAAATGCGCATATGAATGGAAAACAATCCAATTGTTTCCATGTGATTTCATTCAAGTCAGTTCCTGATAATTTAAAAATGAAAGTGAAAATATTTCCAGTTAGAATTTACTTATTTACGATTATTCAGAATTTCTGGACATTTTGAAAAATGTAATATATTTTGGTTAAGCGCCATTCGTTTAAGATTTAAATGAGAACCAATTTTCTTGAAATAACAGATACAACAGATCTCACCATTATTATTATTGATACAACAGTGAATTACAACACTCAAGTGGCAAACTAACGAATCAGGAAGACCCTAGCCATCATTCTTGCTTGTTTATGTAATCGTCTCAGAGAGAACTGAAGGGGTAAGTTTAAAATGCCGTTTTCACCTTCATTGATAACGCACAACTATAGGCTACTACATTATAATTTTTATCATTTTCTGGTTCATAAACACTTGAAATTATACAACAAATTTTATATATTATATATATATATATATATATTTCTATACAATTTGTAGAATCCCCCCACTCCAATGGACATTCCTTAAGAACAACAATGATAATAGCATACATAGCATGATGAAATCACGATAAGACAAAGACCGAGTCTGCTGCCACGCGCATCATTTTTGAGGTTCCAGCAGAAAACGAACGTGGCAGCAGACACTACCAAGAACGTTCTCAAGTCTATAGAATCTTCTGAATACTTGCCTTTACTTATATTTCGGCCTATAAACAAGATGAACAAATCAGGGTGCGAAATCCTGGGGGGACAGGGGGGATTTCCCCCGCCAACAATATTGACCTCAAAAATCCTCCCACCAAAAATTTCACCGGGGGGGGGAAGAGTTTTTCTTGTAACAACAAAATATAAGCAATTAGTATTTACTTCTTATGTATTTTACTAAGGATAATATGGAAAACACAAAATACACTAGTGTCCAAAATTAAAGCAACAAACAGAAATCCTTTCCTCGTGTGATTTTTTTGTTGATAAATTTGCCAAGTTTAACCTGTTTGCTATCGTGATTTTTTTGTTGATAAATCCTGGCAGGGGTGCCCACAAGGGGGGTTTTATGGCGCAGCTTGCGACATCGAGATTTTGGGGGGAGGATTTTTTCCCTTCAAATAATATAAAATTCAACATTTATATCTTTTCCAAAATATATGTAAAAATTTTACACCTTAAATGCACCATATTTAATCCATTAGATGAAGAAATGAAAGTGTTAAGGCATTATCGAAATGGAGGGGGGTATCGAACTCCCATATATTCGGCCTTAATTGACACGTGGGTTCTGAGGGGGATTCTGAATTAAACTTTGGGGGGACAGTATCCAACTATAGGTCTTACATTATGGCGAGTACTTTAGTTAGAGGGGGGATTGAGCATTAAATTGAATGGGGTATCCAATTCTTATGCATTACTATTGTCTTAGACTGTTGCGGAAATTCTGATGTGGAGACTGAGAATTATTTTTTTGGAGGAGGCAATATCCACTCTCCAATATTAATATAAGTCTAAAATTGGCATGGAAATTTTGGTGGTAGGATTGAGTATGAAATTTAAAGGGGGAGATAGGAACCTCTTGATAAAGTGTTAAATCTTAGATTGTCAAGGAATTTCTATAGTGGAGAGAGAGTTCGAACATTACATTTTGGAGACTGTATTTAGCGATAAGGCATCCACACGTTTTCGACCCCGAATGTGCCAAAGGAAAAGCTGGAAAAGACTAAATATCTCGGGATCTTAAGAAAGTATTGCCACCCCATTAAATTAATATTCTTCAATGTTAAGGATACTGATTGATTTATTGATTTTGTGTTTTAAGTCCACTTTATACACTCTAAGGCTAATCGGGACTGAACCCACAGTTTAAAGTGGGATCCACGCGATATTTTCGATTATGATGAACGATTTTAGGGGTGGTCTTGAGTGATGACACGCTTGTTTAGGGAGGAGGGGCAGATCAATTATAATGTTCAGTAAAGCTAAGAAAAAGGTTTCTTTCGGTAGACACGCTGTCGTAATTAAATATTTTGGGGATTACGATATGGTTTAAGGGCGCGAATGATATTATTTGGGGGAAACGCATGACATGATTTTTGGGGGGATGCGCCATTGGCCTTGGGAGGGTTGGGTACCCCTGAATCCTAGCACATTAAGGTTAGTTTATTTTGTATCTTAAACCAGTTGTCTATGACATCATAAATATTACTATCACCTGATCGTATTATGTGATCAAATGGACACACGGGAAAGAATTTCCGTTTGTTGCTTTAATTTTGGACATTAGTATAGTAAGTGCAAAATGCTTTCTCTCTTTTTCAAGAGATTATTACTCTGTCTGTCCTCCTCCGTAGTCGAGCGGGTTAAGGCGTTCACTCGTCTTGAGATCGTTCGCTGCGGGACGGCGTAGGTTCGAATCCGGCTCTGGTCGGAATTTATTCGGCCTACGTATAGGGCCGGTAGCAACCCACCATCGTGAGGAAATTGGGAAGCTCCGAAGAAGAAGACCGACAACAACGGCTGGGGGTTCGTCGGGCTGATCACCCGTCACCCCAATACTGGTCTAAGACCTCCACGCTATAACAGGTGACGGAGGAACAGTGTGGGAGGGAGACCAGCAGTCGGTAGGTAAGCCAAGGCCCTTCAAGGGCTGTAGCGCTGTGGGTTTAGTTTTAGTTTTTATTACTCTGTCTACACCAATAACAATATGCGTGCAATAAAAGAAGAATGCAAGTCAAATATAATTATAAATTATAATAGTTTTGTATTAATACAAAAACTAAACAAAAGCTGCTACACAACAAAACTATTTCGTAATTTATTGACATCTTTAACCAGTTAGTAAAGAATTAATTTGCTACTTTACACATATCTGCTGTATAAAAGTAACGAATTAATTAATTTATGTGTATTTAATAATAATGGTTTTTAAAAATATTTAGTAATAAATTGACTTTTATATTTAATAACATCATAAATATCCATATCATAATAATTTATGTATGTATATATAGGGGTGTAGATTAAGATTTTCTTCCCCCCCACCAGTCTTCGATGATTTCGCACCCTGGAACAAATGTAATACTTTTCATATTCTGTGAATTTATCCTTCACCAAGTTATGAGCAAAATATTATCTGCTGTCTATATTTTCACTCTTCGGCGCAAATTATATGAAATAGTTTTACCTAATGTCAAAAGGTCTGACGACAGTCCAGGGGGGATGAGCCCGTGCCTGGCTACGGGCCTGGACATTCCCCATCCTGGGTGTCTGGAATTTATTTCTTTCCCGTCCGTATTTCGTCCTGCACGCCTCTAATTTGGAAGAATAAATAAGTGTGAAGAATATATTTTTCGAACAAGTCGATGCGGGATAAAACAGGTAATCTGGATCAATTTACTGAACCAATGGGGAAGACCCGTTGAACCCCTCCCCCCTTAAATACGCCCATGCAATATGGTATAACTTAGTTTTATTCGAGCTCTTCACTCCTTTTATTTGAAAATTTTGATTTTTTCAACATTTCAGAGCGGTCTGCAGCCCCAATCAGCCCTTCCTCTGTGTACGCCAGTGCGATGAGGTTTACTGAGATACCCGACTAAAATTCGCCCCTTGCAACTGCAACTTCTTAATCCGCCAATAGACACTCTATGCATATATCACCGAAAGAAAAATTAATGAATTATAATTTTCATGTCGAAAAACAATAACGAAATAGGTACATAGGCAAAATCCACACCCTATTGCCCTATTTATTATACTCCTAAATATGTGTTTTCTCCCTGCTCCTCCTATAAATATAAATATATTTTTTTTCTGTTCCGCGCATGGATATCCGCAGGATTTGTTTTTCCAGGGAGGGGCAAGCAAGGTAATTTTCTTCCAGGGGGGCAAAGGAAGCATATTTTTCCTCTTAATGGTGATGCCTCCTCAAAAAAACACTATTTCAGTCTGAAATTGTTTTGTTCCTTTAACGAATTTATAATAATTAACATAAATTACTTTGATTGGAATGCAATTATGTGTGAAATATACAATTTTTTGGTGGATATTCATTTTCCAGGGGGGGGCGTGATCCCCCTTTCGGCATGTCCATAGTTCCACCACAGACAATGTAAAAAAATCTATTTATCTTCGTGCAGTCCGTGGGAGACACAGATTAGAAATTGCTGCAGCTAAATTGGAAAAATCAAACAAAGGATGTGGTGAAATTTAGAATTTGACCTGGCAAAATTTAACTCACCAGCTGTACTAGAAAACAAAACATAAACCATATTCAGCGTTGAAGTTAAACTGGTACTGTAATTAATTTGTTTCTAAATTTTACATGTATTGTTATCATACTAGGAATATTGTTCGATAAATTAGTAATTAATTCATGTGAATAAATATAAGTGTAAGATAAAAAATTTTATTTTCGATACTGAATGAGCATTGATTTAACATATGTTGTACGTGGTAATGTGAAATGCTGTATTTTGTGGCAGCAACAGTGTAGTACTTTTTAAGTAGAACGCGCTTGCATAATTAGAAATAAGTGTGTCTTGTGCAGGAGGATTATTTCATGTTGAACCAAGTTATTTGACAAAAAATGATCAACCATTATTCATTGATTAATTGATTCTTGAAAGTTTGCGTATTATGCGTTTTATTTTCTGATCTGTCATTAAGGTTTGGTAGGGTGCTACTTTGTTAAATGTCAAACTTTCGTTCACGTTACAGTCATAATTTGGAATATCAAACCATTATAAGTTTACTAGTCTTGTTTATTACCATGTGAAACTTTGAATTAGTATGAAACTCTTATTTATTGAATTAGATTAGATTTATTTCATTCATGAATCACATGTTTGCATTTACTTGCTGTGATATCGGACATGTCAATTTGTGTTCACATTTCAATATACTAATACAATGAAATATAATAATATAATGTAGTGAGTTGATAGAATGAAATGATAACTTGGCTTATTATAGTTTTATGCTGGAAGGAGTGTACTCGTATTAGTGATACAGTCTATTATGTAAAGGTAACACCAGTGAAACATGTTGGTTACAATATATAAATAATATATGTGTTCTGTAATGAATTAAAATATCAAATGAAATGGGTGACATAATATAAAGGTAAGGGTAACAGTCAGGCACGTATCCAGGAATTCCTTTCGGGGGGGGCTCAACACCATTTTTTTAAGGGGTATAGTAAGAACCTCACAATTGTATGTTTAAGATCAGTGGTGGCAATTGGGTTCCAAAACGGGGGGGGGGGGGGAGGGTGCGGAGGGCGTTGCAAGGAAAGTTTACTTTCTCTTGGTAGCCAAGGCTTAACATTAAGAGGCCATAATGTTGAGGCAGAAAAATAAAAAATGGGGAGCAACTATCCCTTAAATCGTTGCCACTGTAAGGCTATCATTTTAATCAGAACGTGAAATCGGAACATTTTTTACCACTCGACTCCTGTTTCCATGCATTAATAATGTGTGCCGAAACCATCTCAGTATGTGTGTTTGTCCATTTCTTCTCATCAGGCATAAAAACAACTATGGTATCTTTGAGTGTTTTTACGAAGCTGTTACACACGCACGGGATGGACAATCCACTCGACAACGCGAGATTCAAATTGTGGGTTGCGAACTGGACGCAGACAGCTCTCGAATATTACTCTCTGATTCGAGCCTGAACACCACTAACGTGTCTTGTCCTCCCATTTTTTCAGCTCTTATAAAAGCCGAAACCCACCAAATTGTTCAGATTCAGGCCTTAGCACTCACAAGTGTTCAAAAATGCCTGTCACAGCTTCCGCTGTCTTGTTATATATCGGCACGAAACAAAGGAAGTCTTCTCGAATACTGGTGGATCACGAAACAATTAATTCACAGTGAAAAACCCTTCCGTTCCCAACACATCTTATGTTTCGTCTCCAAGTATGATCAAATGCTTACTCATTTATCTCCAGTGACGTGCCCAAGGGAGGGTTGGTGAGGTAATAACCCCATTTGACCCAGTATAGCCCCCCTCCCGCCTTCCAGAGATTAGAAATTACAACGAATTGCCCTACGTGTGGCGCTACCTTTGTTGTGCAGCTTCCAAATGCTGACAAGTCTCTACATAGTCCTCAAGTGCGCTGAGACAACACCGAAAGCGCAAGAAAAGTGTACGTGCAATATTATCAACAACAGGGTTATAGAACATTCTCCGTCTTGCCTCGATACTTGTCTATCTCCTTAAATCATCGTCACATTATTAAAAAAGCCAAAAACCTAATTTTATCTAGTGTAAAATAAAAAAAATCCTGGGAGGGGGGGCTCGAGCCACCTCAACCCCACCTTGGATACGTACTATTAACAATAACAGGGTTGTAGAAAATTCTCCGTCTTGACTCGATAATTATTTCTCCCAAATTATCATCACATTATTCAAGAAGCTAAAATCCTAATTTTTATCTAGTGTAAACAGGAAAATTTCCTCAAGGGCATTCGAGCCTCCTGATTCCTACCTTGGATACGTGCTATTAAAAATAATAGGGTTATAGAACACTCTCCGTCTTGTCTCGATAATTATTTCTCTCAGATTTATAAATTTATTATCTTCACATTATTCAAGACGCCAAAAATCTAATTTTATCTAGTGTAAATTTAAAAATTTCCTAAGGGGGGGGGCTCGAGCCACCTCATCCCCACCTTGGTTACGTGCTATTAATAATAACAGGGGTATAAAACATGCTCCGTCTTGCCTCGATAATTATCTCTCTCCTTACATTATTTTCACATTATTTAAGAAGCCAAAAACCTAATTTTATCTAACGTAAACTGAAACATTTCCTGGGGAAGGGGTGGAGCCCCCTGTGCCCCATCTTGGATACGTGCTTTTATCAATAACAGGGTTACGGAACATTCTCCGTCTTGCCTCGATTATTATTTCTTTCCTTAAATTATTGTCACATTATTTTATTTCACACCACAAGAAACCAAAAACCTCATTTTATCTAGTGTAAACCTAAAACTTTCGGGGGGGGGCTCGAGCCCCCTAAGCCCCCCCTCTGGATACGTGCCTGGTAACAGTAGTATAAGCCGGAGACACATTAAACTCGTTTATTTTCAAATAAAAATCATTGCTACTTACCTCATATTGGGTACTACTTTACTATACCTGAGACACCTGGGAATCATTTCTTTCGCACTTTTTTACATTGCTAACGTACTATTCTGCATTCCGGAACACTTATTTAGGTGAAAATAATTGAATTTGTTAGGAAAGTAATGTATATTTCTTACATTTACGAGTACTTACTGTTCTTGTTTATTTCCACACACAACATGGTGATAGCTTACCGTTGATCGTTCCTTGAGCCAGAAAAACCATTGACGTTAGCCCAAAAATTCACGATAGCCCCACAAACCATCATGGGGATGAGGTATGCCTACTAGGTTAGGTTAGGCCTGTTAGGTTTGGTTCCATTAGCACTCCTTTCGTTCAATTTAGAATATACGGACAATACGAGAGCGTATTGTGCTCTCATGCAGGAAGCAAATGGCGGCAGCAGCAATAGCGCGTCGGAAATAGATTTTCGTAGAAAACCACATGCATTCGCATTAAAATGAAGGCTCGGGTACCCTTTTCTACACCCTCGATTTTTCGCACATTTCAAATATTCTCGTTACGAAAATTAGTTCTTCATAAGAAACGATGTTTCTAAATAGCGCGGAAAGTAATTTTTTTAGATCTACGTGCTAGGAAACTTAGTTTTTCAATATTTAAATTCCTTATGTAACGTCGAAACGGTTTTGCAGGGATATGATCATGGCGTCTCTTAGATTCATGTCACAGGCGCACGTCTGAACATTTTCTTTTTCTTCTTATCTTTGACTTGTGCAATGGGATAATTTGCAATTTTTTCTTGTTATGAATGACTTGTGCAATGGGATAATTTGCGATTTCAATATATTATTTATGTAATTTATTGGCAGATTGGATATTTGAGACATTGACATTGTTTTGTGCAACTTTAGACATTGGAATTGATTTGTGTGACATTGAATTAATACAAAAGGACTAAATATGAGATTGACACATGTTCAACGGATGAAGGACATAGAGGACTTTGTTCGACGAGACATACGGGACATTGTACTTGACTTACAGGGAGATGGTCTGCTGCCCCACGAACCATTGGCGCTAGCCTCACGAACCATTGGCGCTAGCCCCACGAACCATTGGCGCTAGCCCCACGAACCATTGGTGCTAGCCCCACGAACCATTGACGCTAGCCCCACGAACCATTGGCGCTAGCTCCACGAACCATTGGCACTAGCCCCACGAACCATTGGCGCTAGCCCCACGAACCATTGACGCTAGCCTCACGAACCATTGGCGCTAGCCCCACGAACCATTGACGCTAGCCCCACGAACCATTGGCGCTAGCCTCACGAACAATTGGCGCTAGCCTCACGAACCATTGGCGCTAGCCCCACGAACCATTGGCGCTAGCCCCACGAACCATTGGCACGTGGATAGGTTAGTTCAGTTAGGTTGAGATCGATAGTTAAAATTTGGTGTCGTGTTAGTATCACGATCTAGAAATTTGAAATAATTGCGAACCATTTCAAACGACAAAATTTCAACTTTAAACGGCTGTACAGTCGTAAATACTTCTTTCCACGCTCCAATTTTTTTTATTCACAAATAGGATCAAATAATGTTCATAATGAAAAAAAAAAAAATTTCAATATTCGAGGGTGTAGAATAGGGTACCCGACCCAAAATGAATCAAAATTACATTCCCGAACATCAACAATGCTACAGAAAATGATTTGCGTAAGTACTTTCTCCTGTAAATTTGAAGAAATCTGTCTCAGGTATAGTAAAGTGTTACCCCTCATATGCATACCGGAACATTTTTCAAGCTGGGGATCACTTTTTTTTCCATGAAAAAAGCGTTATTATTAACATTATAATCATTTATTGGTCGTTGCTAATTCGGCGGGCAAATCTTGACTCACGTTGTCTGTCGTCAGCTGATGTGCAGTGTTTCCAAACTTATGAACCGATAAATGCCGCACAAACTATTCACAAAAGGTTTTTAAGCGAAAATTGAGGCTAGACTCTACTTTACGTCCTTATCTGCATGGTGATTGCTTCTTTGCGTTCGTGGTGCGCGATCGTGGTGCAACACCCGGCATCTCTTCATGTAAGTACCTTTTTCTTTTTACACTTTCTGTTCACGATAGCCCCACTATCCATTCACGGGGTCGAGGTATGCCTACGAGGTTAGGTTAGGCCTGTTAGGTTAGGTTCCATTAGCACTCATTTCACCCCTAAATATGTGCTTCATCATCTAAAAAATTCCTCAGTACGTTCAATTACGCATTTCCGGACAACATCGGTTTTTCTCGATTCACTCCTTCAGGAAATTTTTCCTCGCTTTGGGATTTACGTTGTTCAATTCCTTATAAAATAAGCTTTCCAACGATATATGACACGTATTCCTTATGAAAAGGACGTAAACTAGAGTCTTACCTTAAATTGGAAAAAAAAAAACCACTCACACGTCGTCATGTAAAACTACCGCGTGGTTGCTACACTGACAGGGGGTTACATGATCGTACGCACGGAACATTTGATTCACGTAGTCGACGGTAATGGCAGCACGAGCTATCGTACAACTTAGATGCATGAATGACGAAAAATACCTTACTTACAGGCCAAATAAGTTGCACGATTCGAAAAAACAATTTCCCCGGCTTCAGAAAGTCCTCAAGAACGCAATTCTGTAAGTACTTTCTCGTCTTTTCTCCTGTAAATTTTAAGAAATCCATCTCCGGCTTATACTATCATTACCAAGGTAAGACTTATAACATCATAAAATTATACTAAAAATTGCGCTCAAGTGACATAACTTGCAGTGCGACTACTGACACCAAGTGGTGAGACCAGCAGCTTGATGTATTTTTCAACAAATTTTAAATTACTTACTTATGCTGATATATTTCACACATTGTCAATGTTTTATAAATTAAATCACATACACTAACCATAAAGCACAACATGGAAAATCAAGATTAGTAGTATTTTTATTATTATCATAATTCTAATCACTTAGTTAATAGTTTGTAGGTTGCGCCAAAATGTGGTACTATGCTAAGTACATTTCGACGTGGTAATGCTAAGTACCTAGTTTTTTCATACGAACCTAAAGAAGGGGATAGTTAATCTCCGAAACGTAGTTCTAAAGGAAGGAAAAACAACATACTCGCATATGTAAGTACAGTTTTTAATGTCTTTTTATATTCTGGAATTGTGTGTAATACGCACCAAACCTACAATATTCTAAAGTACTTCCTAATACTCTTATATAAAACTTGCGGGCCATTATTAAACATTCGGAACCATTTCCATATTTGCAATAGAATTATAAAATGTGAAGAAAAACCTGTCTTCAATCACACTTTGATATTTTGTATCTGAGAGAATATTTAAGGCCTACCCCCAACCTATAGTGGAACCACGAGCAAAACAACCTGCACAGACCCGCGTCTCCTGTGCACCATACCCCCGCGAGTAGTGGAGGGGAAGAGTGGACCATGCTTCCTTATGGCCCAAGGTGGAGGGAAGAAGGGAAAACTGCACGGGGACTTTTTATCCCAAGGTTTTTTTCCTTGTGGTCAATCTATAGTATATTTTCCCTTGAAAAAATATATTTTTGCACTCTTAAAAATGTCATGATACACATAAACTCTAATTCTTCCCAGGGTGTGAGATGTGACCCTTAACGAAGACACCCAAATGTGAATCTTACTCCACCTAATACACCCTGGACTGCATTTTGAACACTAACGAGGCTCTGGCATCTGAACCTATGGCTATAGAACGACCACAAGGAAAATAACCTTCCTGTTCTTCCATTCAACTTGAGCCATAAGAAAGCATGCTCCACTCTCCCCTCCATGCAGGAGTTGCAGGCTTTTTTTGCTTATGGTTCCACTATAATATCATCCTCTATGCCGATTTTTGTTTCTGATTGTCCCTTTATCCATTTCACATCTTATCACACCATTCATCCTCATCTTCACGATTAATCAGAAGTGGCAGAAAAGCAAAGTAAAATAAATTAAATCAATCTAATTCTCCCCAAAGTGGAAGGAAATAACCCCTTCTGATTTTGTACTTATTTTAATTATTTTTAGGTAGTATCCACTATGTCTGAGGATGATGAACTAACCCTTCCCAGAGCTTCAATAAACAAGATGATAAAGGAAATGTTGCCAAATATTAGGGTAGCCAATGAATCCAGGGAGTTGATTTTGAATTGCTGCACAGAATTTATTCATCTTTTGTCGTCTGAAGCAAATGAAATATGTAATCAACAGCAAAAGAAAACAATTAATGCTGAGCATGTGTTACAAGGTATGTACTTTTATAATTTGGGTAAAGATTTAACAGGGTGCGAAATCATTGAAAACTGGTAGGAGGAAAAATTCTTCATCTACAAACCCTCTCTCCCAAAAACATATGTGTAAATAATGCAATAAATATTTGTAATGTTATTTAAAAATATATTATTATTATTATTATTACTATTATTAATTATACATAAATGAAATTAATTTGTTACTTTTATACATATCAGATATTGCAAAGCTGCTAATTAATTCCTTTACTAACATGTTAAAGATGTTAATAAATTATGAAATAGTTCAAGTGGTTTTATTATGTGTGAGTTTTTGTTTAGTTTGTGTTTTATGATAAATCAGTTAGATTCCATAGTTATTATTTTCTTGCATTCTTCTTTTACTTTTATTGTGTGTATTGATGTAGATTTGTTAATGATCTCTTGAAAGAGAATGCATTCAATACTCACAACTACACTAATTTGTGTGTGTTTTCGATATTATTCTTAGTAAAGTATATTTGAAATTAAAAGTAATTGCAGAAATTTATTTTGTAGCATGTGCCTTTTATTTCAATCAAAATATTGTTTTTAAAATGTATGTTTCTTTTGTTTTTGGACCTATATGGAGAGTCACCAACACCCTACGTTATATATTATACAATAATAAAAAAAAAGTAGTGTTGCATTTATTCATAAGTTTACTATTGGTTCAAACAGAGACTATGTAACTGGTTTCTTGAATACATATCACAAAAGACCACTCTTCGACAAACTATTACCTTTTTTTTAAATTTAAATTATTTAAATTAAAAATTATTAAAGAACCAAAATCCCCCTTAAATATTTTTTTTTGAAACTTTTGTCTTCCAGTGTTTGACCCCTATTTAGTGCAGAGTGCCAAAAACAGTTTGTGACAATAGGACTCACATATCTATGTCTGGTACCTACAAGAAAATGATATTTATCTAGCTTACTGCTAGATGAAGATACTTACTAGCACCCATCATGCTTTTTTTTTTGGTATTGCATAATTCATTTTTTTCCAAACTATACAATTATTATCAAGAAAACGTTTGCATGGTTCTAAAAGTTCTACATTTTCGAATTTTTTTAGTCACTTTCGTGTATGGGGTCTACAGGTTCTCTTAATTATTTTTTTTGTAAAATTTTAATTGTTTTTTTTTGGGGGGGGTTGGCTGTCTATGGCAATATTTATTTTGAAATGCACATACTTCGTGCTTGAACCAATCATCATGAGACTTACAGGTAGGAAAGCCTCCTGTCTACCAATGGTGATACTATTTCCAATAATATATTTTTTTGCAGACATTGACTGTTTTTTAATGATGATGATTGCAAATGTGAGGAAGTCTGATCATGAATCTGAACAAGTTTCAGTGATATATTTTGCAATTTTACATGTGATGGTTTTGTAAGTAAGATTTCTAATTAACTCATTCCTTCCACAGCTGTGGCACTGTAGGTATAGATCTCACAAGGATGAGAGGAGGGGAAATGACAGGAGAAAACAATGTGCAAGTAGTTTTCTTATTTCCCTGTAGATGGCAGTAAGGCCTTTCTGGTCAGCTGGTAAAAACAGTTTATGTCTACCGCCAATAGATGTCCTCTACCAGCAGTTTTACGTCAACCATGCAGCAAACGTACATCAAACCACCATTAAAACAGAATTTCGTGTACAGTCACGGACACTTCTGGGTTGTAATGATCCCATTGAAAGTGAATGGCATTGTTATAACTCACAAGTGTCCGTGACTATACATCTTTCCTCCATGAGGGGTTAAGCTATACATGATTAATTCATTTATGAGCATTTCAGGCAATAAGTGTTGTACAGATATTGGAAGGGTTAGATAAATTGAATTGTTTTCCATCTTATTGTGGATTTTTCTTGTAGGTTGTAGTTGTTTCAAGGATTTCAACACAACTTTTGATGCAATGTTTTGGGAAAACATATCTTAACACGTAAATTTTGCGATCAAACTGCACATAAGTGTCTGATGAAGGTAGCGTGTTGAAATGTTGCATCAAAAAACATGTTTAAATGCTTGTAACAAAAGTGAACTAGAATAAATTTGAAATTTGTGGCCACTACAAAATCATATAAATCATAGTTAAATATATTTATTTATTGCTGAATCCCTTTTCAGCTCTGGACAGGCTGGGATTTGGTGATTACAGAGCTGATGCCGAAGAAGTATTACGAGACTGTAAAGCTGTGGCAGCCAAACGACGCAGACAGAGCACTCGTCTTGAAAACTTAGGCATTCCCGAAGAAGAACTGCTGAGGCAACAGCAGGAGTTGTTTGCAAAGGTAATCTTCCTCCTCCTTCTTTTTTTTTTTTTTTTTTGCATGAAGGGTGTGGTTTTTGAAGCGTAGGAAACTTTTGATAACTTTTAATTTAACTTCAACATTGTTTTTCCTGTGTATATCCAGCCATGAAATGTACACTTTGTATAGAAAAAGATAGCATTACATTATTTTTTAGTTTTCAGCATTCCACTCCTACATTCTCAGTTGTTTTAATGATTTCATTTGACTTGACGATTTATTTTTCCTAACAATTAATAAAATACAATATCTGTACAATATATATGTATTATTTAAGCCATGATTCAGTATATATGGAACCTAATAACAAAATTAAAGTAAATGTTGCTTGTGGAACATAACGCAGAAAAAAAATCTTACTTTGGACACATCTCACACTTCTACCCATATTTCTTAAAACTAACAGAACACTTCAAAATAATAATTACCTAAGTAAACTTTTAATGATAAACACTGTTTGGAACATAGAACATATCACGAGCGCCACTAGTAAAAATCGTATTATGGACTCCTGCCAATCTGAGAGATGATTGCAAAGTCCTCTATCAGTAATATCCAAAACTAAACAGACAAAAGATTAACAGTTCCCAGGTTCAATGCCCGGTGGAGGCACATATTGGTACGGATCCTACTTCAAACTGTAGGTCCAGTCCCGATTAGCCTTACTGTGCATAAAGTGGACTGAAAACAAAAAGTCAATCAAAAGAATAACACCACATGACACACTGATAACAGACAAATGCTTCAAATTATCTGTCTCAAGTTGTACAGGAAAGGTAGAAAGAGATGAATCCAAAACATTTCAAAATTTGTAATAAAATTCAGTGATGCTATTTTATATTTACAGAGTATAAAATTCAACATTTGGTGATGAATTTTGCAGTAATGGGACCTCGGTCTTCATATTGCTTCCTTTGGATAGCTTTATTCCAGCACTTCTTCCGCTTTGGAAATTAATTTCATTCTCCATCACCAGATTAGAAATTAGTTGATTCTCTCGTTGCCTGCCCCACATCATCAAGTTTGGCATTTAATGTATTCTGTTTTTAGCTTGTTCTCTTTTTGTATGTGGCTCAACAATGATCGTGCTTGTTGCAAAATGCACAAACTTAACCCATTGCTGGGCACTCCTGCTACACAAATATTATGCAATTTTCATAGCCAGTTAAGAAGCATGAAGTTTGTGGCAATCTTTCTCCTAAAACAATGGTAATTTCAAAACCTTTGCTCAGTAAGCATGTGCAGCCCGTAGGTATTATAAGATTATACAAGGTTATAATATAAGCATGGGTCTCCTTGATAGGATAGTGGTAACACTGTTTGCTTGTAATCAAGGGGTAGAAGGTTCAATTCTCAGTGGTGGAACATTTCACAGTGGGTCAGATTCAACTTTAAATTGTAGATCCATTTCAGATTAGCCTCTTCGAGCATGAAGTTGACTTTTTAACAAGCAAAAGTAAACAAAAAGTTGGACTCAACGTTCACTAATAATGTTCCTCTTGAAAAGTTTACGATTATTATGATAATAATCGTAAACTTATTATTATTTTTCTTGTATGTACATACATACAAGAAAAATAATATCCCTTTTAAGGAAATGGTAAATAATGTGAAATCTACACGTTTCTCTCAAGACAATGCAGTTTTGAGTACAGAATTCCCAACCTTATAATCAATAACACCAATGATGTTTTCTCCCGTACTATCTGGTGTACCGCCAGTTAACCAACATTTTCCTTGAATACAGAAATTGCCGGAAAGTTTGAAGTAGTCCGACTTGTACTTTTATTTTATTTGCATGCCTGCTTTGCTTTGCCGTTTTATTCCTATTATATATATTTAACATGTAACACAGCTATAGTGGGACCAATGGCAAAAGAGCCTGCACAGAACCATGTGTCTTGTGCATCATACTTCAACATGAAGGGGATGGGCAGAATGGAGCATGCTTCCTTATGGCTCGTGTTGAATGGATCGAGGAGAAGATTCACGAAGGTCCAAGGCTCTTTTGTTGTGGTCACACTATAAATGTGCATTCAAACTTACTGCTCTGAGAATTATAACACCATTAAGCCTTGTTTCCATGATATGAAAAACTCGAAAAAATTTTGTACTTTGGTACCGAGTCTGATGAAGACCTTGCTAGAAGATTGAAATGTTACGTTTAGTTTATGTTTTATAATAAAATAAATTTCTGCCTTGGTCAGCATATTGAGTTTTTCATACTCTGAGAAGTTTATTTTTCTCAAAATTTCAGTTTGGTCAAAATGTAATTATAAAAATCCTTAAAGTTATAGTGAGTCAGTGGGAAAGTTTTTACAGACACTCATGTGAAAATTATGTATCCCATGAGTTCATTGTGCCAATATTGACAAGAAGACCTGCTCACATTTGTGGGCATCCCTGAAAGTGTATCGTCTGATGCATTTGCCTTGTAAGGGACCCTGGTGGAGGCACATTGCACAGTGGTTCAGATCCCATTTTAAACTGAAGCTTTACTTTATCTGAGCGTAAAGTGGACTTAAACAAGTTTTATCATTATTAGGTTGTGTCCTGGAATGCCAAAAATTGATCACAACCCTTTGCATTATCAATTGGATTGTTCTTATTAAAATAAGGCATGCTACAATAGCTTCCAGTTACTAGGTTGTCGAGCAGTAAATTCCTTTGGGAGATAAGTACATGAGCCATTTGAGATGTTAAAAAAATAAACCCTTGTGTACAAGAACATTATGTACATAATGCTCACCCAGCCTCAAATAAATGGATACCTGGAAGAGTGGGGGGGTAAAGGCAGCTGGAGCATGGTGCTGATCACATCACCTGCAAAATGTCCCTACCCCCCACATCCCCTAAATGTGCCTTCATGGCCATGGTGCAATATGCACAGAGAACTAACTTTACCTTTATCTTACCTGAACAATTTCTTTGGATTTGAATAGGAAGAGCTCCTATGTGGAGCAAATTTATAGTCAGTTCAGCTGGGTAGCGGTGCTAGCATGGTATGGTTCTCGAATTCTTGGGACTTGAGACCTCCAGACTTTTGGCGGTTCGTCAAGTCACTTGTGTGTGGATTGCGGCCACTGACACCAAGGCCTTTGCACAGACCACTTCGGAAATTATGCATGGCATGTGATGGAACTTGTCTGCATGGTATGAACTGTGATATGTCTGCACCGTGTTAATGTACGAATATACATACCAATAATTGGTAATTAAGTGTATTCTTCTCTGTAATATTTTAATTTGTTTTTGTAACATCTCAAATGGATCACCCTGTAATTTCCTTTGATGCTATATTTCTCCAGATGAAAGCATTGTTGAAGCCTAGCTTATGCCTTTTGCCAACATTATTTCAGCTCCACTACTCATCTTCAACTTTGCAATTTGCCAAAATGTTGCAGAAACAGGAAGCAAAATCAACCAAACCAACATTGTCTTAGGAGACAATTCAAGGGAAATGAATTAATCTGATAAGCAACACTTTACTACAAATTGCATATACCAAAATGGAAATTGTACCCTCCAGTCAGCAAAAAGATGACACAACAGTTCAGGTGACACCCAAGTAACAAGTGAGTCTTTCAGCAGCATGTCACACCACTTCAGGTTCATTTTGAAGTGAAAGCGCTCTATGAATTTTACTAGGAAAAGAAAAACAACATGCATATGTGTAAAATCCAATCCCTGTACAGGGTGGCGAAAAAATTCAGAGACTTTTGGACTACTAAGAACAACAACAACAAAAATAAAATTGCAATATGTGCTCGAAGTTTCTTCCTTTTGCCTCAGTACATTTGCAAAGTAGTCTCCAAAAATTATTGACTATAGTCACACATTGTTCGACAGTAATTTCGGCCCTCGTCTGTTGTAAAGCTGTTTTGAGTGCATCCACTGATTTGTACGGAACACAAAAAATGTCTCCTCCAAAATCAGCTACAGGGATTAATTTATGGCATTGAAGTCCGGCGAATTTGAAGGCCAAACGTCCTTGTCCCCAAAACAATGAAACAGCTCTTCACGCATTGCAATTGTTCACCGAGCTGAATTTGCTGGAGTGCAGTTTTGCTGAAACGTGAATCAATCTAACCAAAGTGCCTGGCTTCCTACAATTACGAAACATAACGATTTGCTGATAGTATTGTTAATTTTGACATTCTAATTGATGAACTCCTAGGGTGTTTCTCCCATCGCACAAATGCCACCCCAAACAATCACATACACCAGAAAATGATGGCAAGCAACAACTTTTGCAGCAACGAAATTTTTCTGTTCCTTCTTCAGTAATTGGCTGTGGTTTTTATGGTTGTACATATGCTCCATGGTGATAATCTTCATCAGTCAAAAACATTTTTTGAAAACTATCACCAGCGACTAACTGATCTAAATGACAAAATTTCATTCTTTTTCCAGCCACTTTTCGTTCATTTTATCAGTGAGGAAGTGAATGCAATCACACTTTTCAGTCTAAAATTAAACGAGAAATTCAAGAGAACAATGAACATTTATTTAAACATACTGATAATGTGCGAATTGCTCACAATCAAATATCAACTAAAGGTTAAAAGATTAAAAATCAGTAACTTACGTATGTGAGCATGACATTGGTCAAACAACGTTTCTAAGGTTATACTACCGCCTTCTTCAGGTTAATGCGATGTTTTCAGACACCTGACATGGTGCCTCATCGAGAAAGTGTTGGTTGAGGATTTAGGTCAAAAGGTATAGGAAAGAACACTTGATGTAAAATATACATACTTAAAATCGCACAATACTGTATTAAAACAAAAGAACGTTCAAAGTTGTTGAAGGCAAACTACCGATCTCATGCTCACACATGTAAGTTACTGATTTTTAATCTTTTAACCTTTAGTTGACATTTATTTAAAAAATAGCTGAAGAAAATGTCCAAACTTTTTCATCACCCTGTACATAAGGGTACCACAGAATAAACAGTGTATTTTTTGTGCATGTTTTCTGTAATTTTAATTGGGAAGAAGTTTTAAAAGGGTACATTAGACAATACTAAGAATGCAATCATGTTCAGTAAATTCAGTGTGCATTTGTAAATGGATCAGGAGCAATGATACCATTCTTTTGGTCTTGTAGGCTCGTGAAGAACAAGCTGCAGTGGAACAGCAACAGTGGGCACAACTCCAAGCTGCAGCACAGTTTGCATCATTGCAACAGAGTTCCCATGATGCTGAAGATGATGATGAAGATTATTCATGAAATTTGTGGCGTGTTCATGCAATTCATACATTTTTACATGTAAATTATGAACCAAATATTTTCATTGTGTTTATTTCTCAGTGTGCATTTAGTGATTGTGACAAGAAATGAATTAATTTCTAAGATAAAGAGAAGTATCATTTCAATTTTATCATTAATTTCATTGAATGATTCTTTCATTGTAAAGGTAATTAGATGACTTCAATTCTTTCATTGAAAGAACTGATACCAGAAGTTTAAAAATTGATTGTAGTGTAATAAGATATACACACAGGGTGTCTCAAAAGTAATAGCGCAAACTGACACAGGTGAAAGTACACGATAATAGAAGCAAAAAAGTCTCAGTAAGCATGGGTCTGCAAACGAGCAGTTTTCGAGATAATTGCGAATGTGTGGTTAAAAGCCAGGCGCGTGCCCAGGATTTTCGTAAGGGGGGGGTTATGAATCCAATACATTTTCCAGTTCACATTTCAAATTTCTTGTAATAAATTAGATAATTAATATACTTGGATTTTACCCCAATGAACGCAATCAATGTATTTGCTATGGATGCTTCATGTTTTTATTGCATCATATAAAAGCACCTGCTTGAATATTTCCAAATTATTAATATTTTATATTTAATTGCTCAAATATAATTTTTAAACAAAAAATATGTACACTCAACATTGTAACAACATTAAAGAGATTAAGACTACTTGATGTCTTAAAGACAGTAATAAATAAGGTACCACAGTTCAACAATTTAAATTCTGAAATTTAGGCACCGAGATTTCTGTGCAAGTTCTGACAATATGTCGTCACAAGTAACTTTTATATCCCGGTGAATGTTCAGAGCAGCTAACCCATTTAATCTTTCTTCGCAAATGGTATGTCGAAGATAGGTCTTCAACCGCCTCAAAGTTGAGAATGATTTATCATTTGATGTTGTTGTTACTGGGATTGTACATAATATGCGCAAACGTGTTTACCCAGGGAAATATTGCTTCACTGCACATATCAATTGCTTCAAGAGCATTTACTGGACGTGTTTGCATTGCTGCAAGATGACGATACCACAGTCTCATTTCAGTGGGAGCGTCGTCGCCTTGTAATCAAGGTGTCCCGGGTTCGATACCCGGTGGAGGCACATAGTGGTTCGGATCTCACTTTAAACTTTAGGTTCAGTCCCGATTAGCCTCACTGTGCATAAAGTGGATTTAAAACATCAATTTAATGAAAATTGTACTTGTTGTGGAGATGATTTTGCTAAATATTGTGTACATTTTTGGCATTGTATTATTATATTATTGGTCAAAACATTTGTTTGACAGTCGACAAACAAATACGAACCCCTTCAGTAATTAACATTTTCTACTACAGTGTCATTAATGTGTCATATTCATTTTCATATTAGGTCTATGGAGAGGAATTTTGTATAATGTTAACGTTATGGAACTGCGAAACCAACCGTTGAAGGGGCCACTCCCCCCTTCCCCTCCGAAGCCCAGTACCGCACCACAGGATCTGTCACTGAGCCCGACAAAATCTTGCCACACAGTGCTCGAAATAGAAATTCGTAGCCGAAAAGGGAGGGGATATTTGATCGATTTTGGAGATACGAGGGGGTACATCCTTGTATGGATCAACATGGAGACAATACAGTAGGTGGAGGATGCTCAATATGCAAATTATTCTAATTGGGGATATGATTTGTGAAACTTTCTTAACTGGAGGCAGCATCCCCTACTTCGACCACTGATGCCAGAAAAGATGCTTTCAGAAAATGAATTTATTACTGCACACACATATTACTTATTGTATTTGTTGCGTTTGTACAAGAGAAATATTCAGAAGATTTGTAAGGAATATTTACAGTTAATAGGATGCCTATCTAGTCTATCCCGTGTCGTAATACAAATTTTATCCCTTTCCTACAAAAGAATAAAACTCTCCATGGCAACCGTGATTTTATAATGTGGTTGCATACATATACACTGTATAGTAGCACCAAGCTTTCTGGGACCTCGGAAAATATGTGCCACTGCTCCGACGCCAGGGTTTCAAATGCCTTGGTGGATCTATAAGATAGGTAATATCGTTTTTTGAGGGTTCGTGAACAAAACAAAAAGTAAATGATTGTAAAGTCCATTTTATATTCAGATACGTTAATCGGGACTGGACTTAAAGTTTAAATCGGGATATGTACCACTGTGCAATGCACCTTCACAGGGGATCAAACCCAGGACCTCTTTGATTACACCACCATCGGTGAGGCCCCTGAAATCATTGAGGAAACTTGTTCATCTTCATGTTATCTCGCCCTGCGAAAGTTTATTGGTGACATCCTACCCACGTCTTCCAGACATACACACGCGGGCACCCCCCCTCCCTGCACACACACGATTGTATGCTTACAGCACATGCTGTGGCCTCCCAGAAAAACAATTCTAAATCCGCCTATGGATATATCTGCTATCAAATAATGAACGTCACTTACCTCGACAGTTCCTTGACATAATTTTGCAACAAGGTTTGCAATATCTTCTGTTATGCCTTCTTGTTGAATATCAAGAGTCTGAAAGTTCGCACGTTTCACTCTCGCAATTCGGATGGGATTCCTCTGAACTTAAATCGACCATTTCTGACGTTCTATTTGTGGAAGGTGAAGCTTCAATTTCCATTTTTTGTTTCTTTTGGAAATAATCTAATACGTATTTCTCCTCTTTTCTCTATCCGTCTTTAGTTCCACGTCAAAAATCTATTACACACGCAGAAACGTAACACACAACACGACCACTTCGACTTGCTACCTTGCAGACTGCAACTCGCTACAACCCCAGTGAACACCAGGACTTGGGACAAAGATACCGGGCGGTCGAATGTCTGAACCATGCATCCAGCTTGGTCCAGCTCAAATTACGTCACCAGTGTTGACAGCAACCAGTAGTGTCAGTGTCAGTAGTGTTGGCAACTGCTAAATTATTTACGCACAAATTCAAGTGAGATCTTTCACACATGTTACAAGAAAATTCAATAAACTGAAGGCTGGAAATTGGTTGAGAAAAAAATATCTAATTTGTAAAGAGCACAAGAGTTACCCCCACACCCCCTATACGCCTTCATGGCGTGGTGCTAAGCACAGGGGAACACTTTACCTTTACCTTTTTACAAGAGTAAAACGTATAATATTTTGGCATATTAATTGCTTTTATTTTGTTTATGAACTGACTGGGCCAGTTGGGCTATTGTTGCATCCTTCACCCTTCCCTTCCTCCCGGCATGCTATTGTACAAAACATCGCTTGCCTCCTTCGTAAAACCATGCTTCGCTACTGCCTGCAACAATTATTATTATTATTATTATAATTATTGATATTTTGAAATAAATATGCATCCAGGTGCGAAATAAGATTTCGACTTACTTTGCCTACTAATTGTAGTGATTCAAATCTCACAGAACTTTACTCTGCTTCTCACCGGACCTTTTGTACATGACCTATGTTTGACACTTAGTCCGGAGACCGAAGTCCCCTTCCTAGGTGTCGGGCCCAGCTAACGGTTTTGATTCCAGGGTACGTGTGACCGGATCGGTTTTTACCCCCGACGAATAGCCGACTCGTGCATAAAGTGACGTTGAATAATAATAATAATAATCAATAATAATAATAATTGATGTTAGCCAGCAGAAATGCTTTGCTGACTTAACGTTGAACTAAAATATAAATACCACCAGTTATGAGGATAAGTATACTATATGTTTAAACACAAATCATAGTCAAATCATATATAACAATAATGTATATTATATAACACACAAAAAATAGACACATTACACAACCCCTCACTATCATTCAAGCATTCACACACTCTCTCATACCGCAGGGGAAAAATTACATTAAGATAAATACATTGGCCCTTTTTTAGACAACATGCAATATTTAGTTTTTCATAGGAATATTAAACTGCGCCCGAAGACGTTAATGTGCTTAGAATTAAAGATACTAAACTTTCATCTGCGCGTGCTCATTTCATTCTGCCAACGGGCATGACACGTAAACTTTTTATTCTTGCAATTTATTTAGACATTTAAATAATTGTGGTAGAATTGTCACTAATGCACCTTGGAACTTCAATAACATTAGGCTTAGATATCAACTGCAAAGCACACATGTTTACAGAATGAAAAATATTAAAAATAGCACGAAGTTAACTTACTTCCTCACTTAGCAAACTTGAGAGGCGATCTATGCAAGAGATACACGATTTATGCCGTTTTAAACAAATATTTACCGAGTAAAGCATATAAAGTGACATAAATAAACATTATTACTCAACAGTTCGGCGCAGAGCGTGGAAAAACAACAGTATGCTGTGAATATATCTTCCGAATTAGCAATTGTCGTGAAATTTAGATGATGTTGGCAAGAAATAATTTAATCAATACCTTTGCGACTTTTAACTTTAAATACAGGTATCTTTTCGTCCGACGGCCGATCTTTGGAGGCTTGGGTAGATGATCACTCACACATATAGAAAATTAACGGATCCCGGAAACGATCTATTTAGATCGTTCAACACCCAATTCAAGTTTACTCTTACGAGAGTTAGCTAATATCACAGGTGTACAACTAAAATATGTAGATACTTGTGCACATTTCACGAATGGTTTAGTTGAGAGTTCATTTAGTTACTTAAAGAAAGTTATGAGAGTTTTTGTGTTAGAAAAGAAGGCTTCATGGTGTGACTATTTAGCTAGCGCAGCGTTCAGCCACAACGTTACAATCCATTCTGGATCCCTCCAGAGCCCGTATTTTACTTTGTTTGGCTACAACCCAAGGATCTTAGCTGACGCAGTCCTTCCTTCGAACCCCGACAATGTTTCCCAGACGAACGCACAGAGACTTGAACTCCTGACCTCCATACGTAAGACAGCACATGACAACTTGAATAAGCGTTACGAACAGCAGAAAAAGTACGCAGACAGCACTTCTAGGAAAATGCAGTACTCACCAGGACAACATGTATGGATTCTAGATGCCACTCCAACTCCAGGCGTGTCAAAAGCCTTTGCGTCCTCTTATAAGTACAAAGGAACTATTCTTCGCAAAGTTAATGAGAATTCCTACGAAGTAACTTACATCGCCGGCAGGAATAAACAAAAGACTGACACTATTACTATTTCTAGACTCAAAGCCCGCTACGACTAGTGCCATGATAACCCCACTAACATTCATTAACACGCCACTACGTTAACCTCCTCTTTAGCCTCCTCGCTCCGTACATTGCACATGCTAGCATTCCCTGATTCAGCATTTTCTCACGCTCATCGACTCCCCTCCCCCCTCTTTCCACTTCCAGTGCTCGCACTGCATTTCTGCGTTAGAACGAACTCATTTTTTATTTTTAATACAACATGATTATTTTTATTTTTAACAAGACCAGGATTATAGAATGCTATCTCAATCGTCGGAACATTTATAATACATCTCTTGCCTAATAATTAATTTTTTTTACAGATATTTTAATGTTATTTTATAATTTGCGTTTAAACGCATAGTAATAGTCAGAACATATCACTTAGCTGATTTGACTAATAAGTACTTAGTGTGTTTATGATTCTAACTAGCAAATATTTTTTTTTCCCCATTTGCTGGTACATATACGCTCAAATGAAGAAAAAAGTACACAGAAATAAAGAACGAATGAACTAAGATAGAACAAGATCAATGATTTAAAGAACAAATGAACTGCGTAGAACTTGCTTGAACAATTGGCTTTTTGGCCATAGCAATTTTTATTTACGCTCGGGTGTAACGCGAACTGCTTCCTTGAAAGCTGCAATGCACTAAATATGTTAATAAAGCATATAATAAAATAGGCAAATGTTCCCACTCTCTCCTTTAATATTATAGTTCCAATATTGATAGCATACAACATGGTATAGCTCATATCCCATGAAATTAAAACCTACTCTATTTTTCAATGAACTATTACACAAATATATTACTTACTCTTTCTCACTTCTTTTTCAATTTTTTTTTTATTAGCAGCGAATCGAAGGCGCTTAAACCTTTGTCCACAAGACACGTAAAATTCTTGCAATTGTTTTTATAAACGACATTTACACATATTACAGAAGGAAATGTCTCGTAATCACTTAGTTCGTTCTATTATCGCTGAATTCTCCTTTCTTTTCTCATTTCATTCCCGGCTAAGCCGACTATTCTAACTAACCCCCCCTTCCCCCGTTGCCCCCCGGCAAACTTTCCTTACAACATGGAATTATTCCACCTACTCCCCCCCCGTTGCCCCGGCGAACTTTTCTTCAGGTAAACCTGTTAATCATAAACAGGCCCCCTTAAAAACTCTACATCATATAAGTAATAACGCCCCTTCGCCGTCATTCAAATTAGACATTACCTCCCCTCCCCCCCAAAATAATTCACCAGTTTTAACTGAAAGTCCCTTTTCAATCGATTTTATAACCCGTCATCATTTATTGTAACTCTGCTCCACTACCTTTTGCTTTTTCCTAATTTTTCCCTTTTTGCGCTTGTTTCATTTTCTCATCGCCACGGATGCTACCGGACCCATGACGACCACCGGCTTGTACCATCGAGCGACAGACCTAGGCTCATCGCAGAGACCGACGACGATCTTGTGGAGTTCCAGCACCAACAAGGACCCGTTCCCGTCTGGACCCCATGGCTGATTTTTCCATCTCCCGCACCGCGACCCAGATGTGGAGCGCTTTACCCAGGACGTTTCTTGCCCCGAAGCGCCATCGAAAATTTGACTTCCCGACTGCCCTCCCATGACGTCACGGCGATCTACACCGCCAAAGCTCCTCCCATTGACTGCATTCTGATCTTGTTTCCTGACGTCATATGATGCATATGTTATTTTTCATCGGCTAAAAGTGTTCCGGTGCTCAGCTACTTCAACTACCGTAAGGCACACGCACTTAGTACACACGCATGTCCTTTACAGTGCCAAAGTTTGTGCCCATGGGTACTGCCCATATTGGATTAGAGATACTTCTCTTTCTTTTGTGTTTTTTTTTTTTATTATCGTCAGCTGCACAGCACGTCCAGCCTATGGCGGCATGCAGTTTACAGAGTTGCCATAGGTAACATACCTCAAGGCTCCGCCCAGCATTGTGTATGATCCGCCGAGTGTACTTTGAACTCAGCAAACAGAAAAAAAAAAAACAACCGCTTGCGGTTCCCGGCGTTTCCTCACACTGTGCTGACATGTGTTGTTGTTTTTTTTTTATTGTGCTGTCATCACTCAATCAAAACTAGTTCAGTGTCACACTTATGTAATTATTTTTATCCATGCCTCAAGACTTAGTTAATTGTGCTCGTACTTTTTGAGTTTATAAGAGGCTATGACCTACAATTTTATTTTTTTTCTCTACGTGTTTTTATATATTTTTTTCTCAACGGTGTTTGGTGCCACGATATGATATGACTCTTCTGGTGCTTTCAATATTTTTTTTTACGGTGATGTGATTCTTCTACTGATTGGTTTACTGTATTGGTTTTCTACGAGTTTTGATATGTTAATAAATCATAATTTTTTAAATATAATCTACTCCGGACGAGGTAGTCGACCATCACAGATTGGTTCGATTATTTCAACAAGGGGAATGTAGAGATATGGAGACTATTAGACCGAGAAAACCTCGTCATGTTAATATTCACACTTGTTTATTTCCTGCACTTGTCCGACCAGCGAGCGATCTCAAGAATGCGCTAGCTTGTAACTTCCGTAAAAACCAGGAACTGGAAAGGCAAACGCGTGGATCTAAACAGGATCTACCGCGTTTGAAAGGTTTAACAACCTTTCGACGCCTAGAATGATAAAAGCAAGCTCCTACCCGGAGCTCGCGCTCTTTTGATTCTGACGCTCATCGACGCTACATGGAGAACTAGTCCGATTACATTACAACACGTTACACTGCTAACTACGACGATGGAACACGGAGTTACCGCTGCCTAGCATGCTACAAGGCGCAAGGGATCGCTTGGCTTGGTGATCTGAGGATCGCTGGATAGAACCTTGGAACTGTCACGATTCGGTCTGCGAGAAGCATTAGGACAAGACATCACACACATCTACCAGGTATGAACAAGCGTGAATAACCTTTTACACCAACTTTCCATAAGCTCTACCTAAATGTTTAAATGAAACTTCCCTGTGACCTCTCAGAGCCCAGGTAAACGGGCTTACAACAGAATATTAAACTGCGCCCGAAGACGTTAATGTGCTTAGAATTAAAGATACTAAACTTTCATCTGCGCGTGCTCATTTCATTCTGCCAACGGGCATGACACGTAAACTTTTTATTCTTGCAATTTATTTAGACATTTAAATAATTGTGGTAGAATTGTCACTAATGCACCTTGGAACTTCAATAACATTAGGCTTAGATATCAACTGCAAAGCACACATGTTTACAGAATGAAAAATATTAAAAATAGCACGAAGTTAACTTACTTCCTCACTTAGCAAACTTGAGAGGCGATCTATGCAAGAGATACACGATTTATGCCGTTTTAAACAAATATTTACCGAGTAAAGCATATAAAGTGACATAAATAAACATTATTACTCAACAGTTCGGCGCAGAGCGTGGAAAAACAACAGTATGCTGTGAATATATCTTCCGAATTAGCAATTGTCGTGAAATTTAGATGATGTTGGCAAGAAATAATTTAATCAATACCTTTGCGACTTTTAACTTTAAATACAGGTATCTTTTCGTCCGACGGCCGATCTTTGGAGGCTTGGGTAGATGATCACTCACACATATAGAAAATTAACAGTAGTATACTATACCATCTCGGCGTTCTAGACGTTTCAGCGACGTTTACCGTAGTCCTCTAAACGGCGGCGTGACGTTAACCCGCGGTCCTCTTTGCGACACTAACACTTCCCCACGCTACTTTTTTGTAGCGGCACTTCGCAATCTTCTTGGACACACCTTCCTTCACGCTTCAACATCACGGCGATCATCTTGTCGGCCTCGTAATGGAGCGATTAATTGCTTCGCATCGTCTCTCTCTCTCTTTCTGGGGGGACGGCGAAAAACGGGCGAAGTTTCCTTACCGGGGGTACTCGTGGATTCTCGCTGCTAATCTCACGCGGGACGTCGGCGTCGTCTCAAGACGCAGTAGGTGTCGCTTCATTATCTCAATCTTCTCTTCTAGACGGTAGATCTAAGTGTGGGCTGGTGTCGCTTCATCTTCCAATTTCTCTCTCTCTCTCTCTCCGTAGAATTCTCGTCGGGCGTCGGTGTCGGCGTCGAAGTACTCTAGGAATGCTATTTCGACTGGCGGCTTTCGGCGGTATCATTTCATGGCTTCTAATCGGGCTGTGGGCGTCATTTGTGGCTTTTGTAGCACTTGTGGCGGCGTTTTAGTGGTGTGGCGTCGCGACGCTGAGCGATGATCTGCTGCGTTGTCGGCTTCATGCAGGCTAGGAAGACCCAAGGCCCTCCTTCTCTTGATTTTAGCCCGCCATAGTTGTATTAATGTTCCTCGTCACAAAACGAATAACTCGAATCCAGTGCACAGGTCACAAATTAACACGGCGTATTCGTACAACTATTCACTGTCACTCACTCACGCAGGTTAAAACACACGGTGCGGTAGAAAAAAGACAAAGTCCCGAATCTTTACTCCGACTGTCGCAGAGGTGTTGTCGGTTCGAAAACTGGCGGTAGACTGTACTTGTTTGTTCGTTCTGCCACTATATAAAGACAGCTTGAAACTTCGAATACAACGGACTGACTTTTAGGCGCGGGAATCTGAAGTTACGACGTTGGTGGTCAAGCGTCCATTTTTTGCCTGGTCCAGCTTCTTCAAGCACACGTGTTGCGTTAGAATGGGGTGAAAAGAATAGTTCTACCCTCATCCGGTACGTAACATGTTCCTCCAGTAATTGGCCTCCCACGTTGACTTTCCGTCGCGAAATGCACAAAAGTCGCTCAAAAATAGTGAAAGATTTATCACAGCATATTGTTAGTTCCCGACTCCTACGACCGAAAGGGGGAAAAGTCGACAAAGGCAGAAAAACACAAAAGGTTCAGAAACATGGTGTTTTTCTACCGAAGCTTCACGAGGATACGAAGGTTAC
Source organism: Lepisma saccharinum (assembly GCF_977018435.1). Taxonomy (NCBI): domain Eukaryota; kingdom Metazoa; phylum Arthropoda; class Insecta; order Zygentoma; family Lepismatidae; genus Lepisma; species Lepisma saccharinum. The sequence goes on from NC_139251.1 coordinate 43,006,602, forward strand.
AGAAAAATATAAAATAACGAAAACGTAGGTGACAAAAACTGATTGTCATATCCTGGCATAAATGGTATAACAAGGGGAAAAAAAGGAAAGGAAAGTTAGCAGCACTGTCGTAACAGGAAAGGGAGGGTCATTCTCCTAAGAGGGCCATCGTGGGTGAAAGAAAGGGGAGGAGGGATTCCTTCAGTTCGCATTCCAAGGGTTACGGCTCTTTTCTTGACCATACTGAGAAGGAAATTCTCCTTTCTTTTCAGTGACTAAGGAATGAATGAATGCTTGTGCATTGCTGTAACTCAACTCCAATATTATCAAAAGTAATTGAAGAAGCAAATAATTTCTCATTGCCAAATGTAAACATTTTACAATATTGGCGATTTATGAAATAAAATGTATTTCTGTTTTGAATTTTTTAAAATTACGAAACCAATGAGGGGGGGGGGGGTTTAACCCCCACCAACCCCCCCCCTGGGCACGCCACTGTTAAAAGCCGCCACTGACTTCATTGTTTGTAAACGTCATCCTAGTTCGTAAAATGCTTCCGAACACCCCTGGTTCATTTCGGAATTGGTCACAAGCATGTACAATTCTCCATACTGATTGAATCCATCCTGTTTGATTACAACGTCACCTCTCAGAAATGTTCTGTTTTGTAAACAGAGCAAACCTCGGAACGCGCAAGAAGTAAAGCACTCGGTGTTTACAAAATGCAATCAATGATGGCTTGTAACCACACATTCGCATACATTTATTAGCATTTTACCAACTAGGATGACTTTTACAAACAATGAAGTCAGTGGCATCTTGTAATCACACATTCGCAATTATCTCGAAAACGGCTCGTTTGCAGACCCATGTTTACTGAGACTTTTTTGCTTCTATTATCGTGTACTTTCAACTATGTCAGTTTGTGCTATTACTTATGAGACACTCTGTATATATAAACAAAGAAAACTAATGAGTATGTGGTATTTATCAACAGTGTTCTAAGTTCACTGTATGTTCAGATAATCTAGTCAGGACTGGACCTACAGTTTGAAGTGGATCCAAACCATTGTGCAATGTACCTCCACTGGGAATCGAACGTGGGAGCAGTGGCGAAGCGTAGATTTCCTAGCAGGGTAGGCACAAAAGTGCGATAATTTCCATTAGTTGCTTAAATATGTAAAAAGAAAGGGAGGGGGGCTATGTCATGGAGAGTGGTTCAATGTCTCTCCAGACCGCTTCTTTACTTGCCTGTGGCGCGACGTTTTCAAAAGTGTTGTTACCGGCCATCAATACGATAATTATGTCTTAGACGTTCTCCTCCCGCCCACCAGATGTCATCGATAGATTTTGTTCATTTCGTTTTTTTTTTATTTGTTTGTATTTTTTTTCAACCTCTGATTTATGCACACACCTCCAGAAAGAACTACCAATCATGGGACATTGCGAAAATCCAACGAATAGTGCTCGAGCCCTGTTGTCAATTCTTCATCACTTTTTTTCTAAATTTATTTTGCAATTGAGGTGAAAAGGGGTGGAACGCCCCCCCCCCCATAATTTTTGGGTCAAACTGACAGTCAGCGACTGTCAGTTTGGTATGTTCTACTGCTGCCAACTTAGTTTTTTTTAGCAAGACTTCCTCGCACCGAGGAAAACACCTTTGTTATATGTTGTCTAACTAAAGGAATGGTTGTAGTTAATTCCGGTCTTGGCTTTCTAGATAAATGAATTTCTGACACCTGTATGTGCAAGTAAACATAATTTAAGTTTTGAATATTTTCGTCTCATTTGTTCTGATCTATGTTAATTGTGACGATGAGAATGTATGGAGAATGAATTAAAGATGATCAGGAAACATTGGCATGACCACAATTAGGTCACCTGGCTTCGTGTTAGGATGACCACTACGGGGCTTTTAAGAAAAAACATAAGCAAAGGTGACCTCTCTCATTCAGTGTGTATACTTCGCATCCTAGTTTGTTCTACCCCTTGTGTTAGTAGACGCCTTTACGTGATAATAGAACATAGGATCCTTGTTTGGGACCCGGCAACACGACAGGTTACTATGTAACATATAAACAGGTTATAATAAATGTAGTTGCTTGAGAGAATAGAATCCCAATTTTTAGGCGCAATTCAGCTCTTTTCTGCCAATCCAATGTGACAACACTGACCTGTTCCGCCAGACCTGAAACAGACATGGCCCGCGCATAACACAACACCCTTTGTCCTAAACCCAAAAAAAGTCTTCCCTTGCATTGTACTCTCATTGAACGCCCCCTTCTCTTGTTATACCTTCAGGGTAAACGAAACTGCCTACCTCTTCGCTTGTGTCGGCTACATAAAAAAAATGTCTGCTTGTAATATTTATTCAACGACAGTGTTAACGCATTAAATAACGTTTCAACAACTTTGAATTTTTTAAAATATTTTGCTGTCACTTGCCACTGCTACTTGCAAAGGAAAATATAGTTGAAAACATTTTAGAAATGATTGTTATAAGAAGGAAACATGAAAGACCAAAAGTGGGTCCTACCTTACCGATGATTACATCTTCACTCAATTAAGAACTCGATTGTTCTTGCATTTCAGTCCGGCACTTCTTGCATAAATCTGATCGCTGCACAAGACACGAATCACAAACAAAGCTCTACCATCACGAAACTCGCGCTCCGAGCCACGCTCCCTTGTAGCGTCCTGAGCAGAAGGCAAGTTTTCACAGAGAGGGAACGAGCGGGGAAATCCCCGTTCACGATAAAAGTAAATTATTCTATTTCCAGTGAAAGTAAAACTACTTTGTAAATATAAGGTGTAACTAGCATATTAAATTACATAATTTGGTATGAAGACTTACTTTACACATATAAGATCTTTAGACTTTCTATTTACGCTATGGTGTTGGGTGAATCGACAAGACCATCAGCACTCTGACCAGAAAACGAAGTCAGAACTACACCTACTCCGTAATTTTCAGTTTCACTTACACTTGTCGATGAAAGGAAGGAGAACCTAAGTTTCGTACAAAATATGGAGAATGTACAATGAAATAGAAATATATCTGCACGAACACATGCTAATGTTTACAAAAAATGCCGGTACACTAAAAATTTCCAACCCTGGTGGAAATGCAGTGTTGCTGATAATCTGTTCGTACTAGTAGGTAACACCGCGAGGCCGGCCTCAGGAGCACGTTATAAGCATACGTACAGTACTCGTAAGATTAGGCTACGACCATACGACAGAATGTCAAGAGAAGAGGCCCCAGCAAATGTGCCTCACTCCGTGGAAAGTTCGTATACTGGACAGGGTTAGAATTTTTTTGTAATTATCATAAATGAAAATTCCAAACTTTTCCATTGCATCACATGTGCTTTGACGAAATAAGTAAATACACCTTTAAAAGAGTGATGGCGTGGGTAGGCCCAGCCTCCTGGCCTCATAGGACGCTTCGCCACTGGGTGGGAGCCCTTGATTACAAGGTTACAACATTACCACTGTTGCATCTGATTACATAAGAACATAGAATTAAGTTAGTGTATAACACATATAGCTGAACACAAACGTTAAGACACAGATAATGATGGAGAATACTCAAATATATCAATTAGATTAAAAGATGTCATTTTGGCATCTAACTAAGGATACAAACAAGTGGCAAACGCTTGTAGACGATTGAAGTCTGGCATAGACTGTTATCTGGAATGCAAGAACCACTATTCCATAAGGAAGCCTCAATGCTTTCCATGTTCGTGTGTGTGTGGGGGGGGGGGAAGGGGGCAGAATGATTGTTATTAGAACACACAATTGTACTCTGGGGAACCACATCGAATCTGGAAACTTTCGTTAGGTCGCCAGCAAAAATTAAAAAAATAATGCCATGATATGTGAGGGCTGGGGCAAAACTAATATCCACTAATTTTTTTCTCAAGTTAAACAGTTGTATCACAATAAGATTGTATATCACAGAGAACGTGGCACTGTACTGTGTGAACACGTCACTATTGGCAGTGTTGTGACCGGTTATTGTACAGAGGGCAGTGGTAATTTATTGTTGAGTCAATTGCATCGCACAGCGTGAACACCATTTGTGTATCAAAATAGCCGTTCTTCTTGACAGAAATGCCAGAGAATGCCACGGAGAGTTGGTGGAAACTGTGGAAAATAGTGTTCTACCTTAGTATTCACCTCCTTTGTTCCTTGTATGCTTTCTGATGTAAGCACATGTGGCATGATGCTATCTCTAAGGATGTTTAGCTTCCTTCTCTATCCTACACCTGGTACACATGATCTGCATTGTTCATACATTCCACAGAAACAGTACCATTTGTATGTTCCTTATTTTCATGCCAGCCCCATTATGCCACCCCAACCCTCGTAATTTTGAATGAATTCTGGGAACTTTGCAAACTGTGGAAATTTTTCACAAGCAATGTTTGAATTAATTCCTATTGAGCATTGAGCCCAACTGCCAAAATGAATAAAATTGTCAGAAGTGCATAAGCCCAGCTCATTATGCAATTCCAACATACGCAGTCCTTTGAGAACTGTGCAGACATCTATGCTCTTGTGCTCAGTCTTTGGATGACATTTTCTGCATCTGTGCAGTTATAAAATTTGCACAGTTTTCCGGTCCTCAGGCCATGTGCAAAAAAGAACTTACTTGAAGACATAACATGTGGACCGGCCATTATACAAGAAACATTCAAAAACTTCCATCGTATTTGATTCATATTGGACATCAGTTGATGTATGGTGATATATGGTATGTGCAATTTATCCTTCTGTACACTTCTTACGTATAACATTGCTGGTTGGGGTTGTAAGGGGTGACTTTTTCCATTAGCACCCAAATGTCAACCTCTCTTCCATGTACTACAACCTGGTAACTGCAGTCTTGCAGGCCAGTGTGAGGCTGTGGTGTCTGAGTCCTCATCCAGTACAATCCTCTGTGGGACTTGTATCCTGTCCATGTTTGCGATTGCCCATCCAGCTCATCTCATCACCATTCGTCCTCCATTGTCGTGATTAGCCAAAAGTAACATAAAATAAACTAATTCAATCAAACATATGGTATGAATTGTTGTCTTAAGTCCACTTTATGCACAGTAAGGTTAATCAGGACTGGACCTACAGTTTAAAGTGGGATCCGAACCAATATGTGCCTTCACCATGTATCAAACCCGGGACCCCTTGATTACAAGGCGAAGACGCAACCACTGCTGCTGTTGTTTTTTTATTAACATTAGTAGTAATATACCAATATGCTCATCATACATGTACCACTCACTCAGTTTTCTTCTTCTCCTTCCTCTTGCAGATCTGTATAAAAAAGGTCCATTCTGCTATTGCAAAAATTGATAATTCCATCGCCGATATGGTCTTTCTGTTTTTCCTTCTAGCCTGTAATTTAATCATTTTAGAGGCAAACGGCTATCTTATATTCTCAGAACATGTTGATTCCACTTTCACTGATATTTCACAAAAGAATGCCACTTAAATTCATAGTGCACATGCAAAATAAGATGATAAGTGAAAATATACAGTGTGTTCCGTTCAAATCTCCCTAATTTCAATTAATTACTGTGAACGAAGTACGATGAATTGTGAAATAATTGTAACACCAAATGAAAGGCCAGATCTTCAAGTTTTGTTTTCGTGACTTGAAGTTGTCCGTTTGCTCACTACGCAGTGCCACAGTTGCATAAATAGAAATGGCGACTGTTGAACAACGCGCGCAGGCAGTGGTGTGGTATGCTGAGACAAAATCTGTGATTGCAACGCAACAAAATTTCAGACGAGTGTACCTGATGCTAAATCACTGTGGTTTAGTAAGTTTCTAACAACCGGCAGTGTCCTAAAACAATCTTGTGGAGCTCGCCGTCGTGTGTCGGAGGAAAAGGTGGAAGAAATTCGAGGGGGGGGGGGTTCAGAGAAGCCCGAGTAAATCCATCCGCCAGGCATCTAGGCAATTCGTGTGTTTGCGACTCCAGTTAATAACATCCTAGAGTTACGAACCCGCATACGTGATACGATGGCAACAGTAACAGGGGACATGTTGGAGAGAACATGGCAAGAAGTTGAATACAGACTGGATATTGTTCGTGCTACCAATGGGGCACATGTGGAGGTCTATTAGTGTGTATTAGTGTGTGGAAAATAAAATTTACGAGTTTTTCTTCAATTCTCTGAAATTTCATTGCTCTATCATTCATATTTTCTTTTCTACGATTAATTGAAAATAGGGAGATTTGAACGGAACACCCGGTATAATGTTCGTGAAAGATCTTCTGTGATTTAGTCACCATCAGTGACTTTTTCCTAATAAACATGAATATGTGTGTGCATGCATTCCGAGTCTATACCCTGTTCCAGCTAACTGTAGAGCAGGGCTGTGCATAGTGGCAGAGGAGGAGGAGGGAAATAGAGTGGTGAAAGCCAAGTACGTTGCCAACCGTACGGTCCTGACCGTACATGTACGGAAATTTTATGGCATGTACAGACGTACGGTCCAAACCTTAGTCCGTACGCTAAATGCACGACTTGTCAAAATTTGCTCTTGCAGTTTTATCCCTACCTAAGAGTTCTTAAACCAAGCATACGGACGTGGAGACAAAAATATGGTCTGTTTGCCATGTGCGTATGGTATTCTCCTTTTCAACAGTTTGCAACGTTGCAGAGTGAAGCAGGGAAAGCGGGTAACTCCAGTCGTCCATTAGGTATTCCTGTTTCTCTCAATGTCCATAGTTCGAGCTGTCTCACGTCACAACTCGTTCGCCTGGTCTACAGTTAGCTGGTACGGGGTTTAGCCTTCATATCTTGCAGTATGAACTGGTGCACCGAATTTGACGTTATTTTTGGTGCACCAGTCTGATACGTGCTGGTGAATTTGCATCTCTCTTATCGCACAACACTAGAACAACCCTGCGTTCTGACATTACCATCATGTGTTAGGCTAAAAGCGTAAGTTCTCTTAGCATAAATAATAAATTTTCAGTGAATTTATGCTAACAGACCTAACCTAACAACGTACACATTTCTCTTCTGACTTCCGAACTAGGGGTGTGCTGGATCCCAAAATGTCTGGACTGAGCTCGGGGGGGGGGAAAAAACTCCCAATCCCAACTTCAGGAAATGATTTCCCGACTTTTCAGGATCCCGAGCAGTGGGGAAATACTGAATGATCATTTTAAAAAGTTGTTAATCTCTACCTTTTCTGCATTGTAAGTGTCTGGAAATCATCGGAATTCTTAGTTTTTATTCCAGAAATGCAAAAGCATTCACTTAAGGTGAAAATGATGTGTAGGTTTCAAGATTCCCAGGGAAATTTCGAACATTTCCCGGTGGAGGGACATAGTGGTTCGGATCCCACTTTAAACTGTAGGTCCAGTCGCGATTAGCCTTACTGTGCATAAAGTGGACTTAAGAAACATCAACTCAATCAATGAATCGAACATTTCCCATCCCGACCTAAAAAATTCTGTCCCGCATGCCCCTATTCAGACTGCAAGGTTGTTCTAGTGTTGTGCAATAAGGGAGCCCCGGTGAATTCTGGAAATCGCGTCTGGTGAAATACAGAATGCCGCAGTGTGCATCAGCGGTGCACCAGCCCGTCCACCAGTGGAATCTAGAAAGCACGGTAGGGGTGCACCAAAAATTTAATTCTGGGTGAAAATTTTAAATTGCCGAGTCTGCTGCCACGCGCATGTCAGCAGTAAGATTAAGCGTCAAATTTGCTCCTGCCACGTAATTCGTCTGCTAAGAAGATTTTACAAATCTTATGAACAGATGAAGACGAGAAAAATGCAAGTTTATGATTAGTGGGTAGGGGTGTGCGGGACAGATTTCCTCTTTAAGTTCTGTGCTACAAGATGGCTGGAAGATGCAGACGTTGTTAATCGTGCTATTGCAATCTGGCCACAAGTTAAAACATTTGTGAACTCCTACAAGGACAAACTAAAGCTATCGATGTGCACAAAGACTTTTCAGACAGTAAAATAAGCTTGCTGTGATCCTTTTATTATGTCAAAACTGAGTTTCTTTTCTTGCCACAAAGTTAGAAGCATACTTAGTGTTACCAGACAGATTCACCAGTGATCCCCTTTCAAGCATTCGACATAATGGAACTTCTTTATGGACTTATGTCAAGAAGGAAGTTTTGGACGAAACTGAAAACCATGTGGAAATTGTTAAAGTTGATGTCAACAGCAAGGCAAATCTTATGTACACAAAAGAAGTTAACATTGGATTTGCAACCTCCGACATCTTGAAGTCATGTTTGAAGGAAAAGAAAGTGAGTGAGTAGATAAAAAATGTGCATCCCACTGCAACTCTGATTTCTTGACCAAACGACCACAAAAAGTTGAAAAACTCACTTTCTCTCCCCGTTCCGCGCCTCATTTATTGCGCTGACGATGTTTCACGGGGGCAAAAAGGCAGTGATGAGTGAAAGATGAGCTCTCATCCTCTCATCCTTCTCATCCCTCTCATTTCTTTTATTCTTCTCTCATCTTCTCATCCTCCTCTCATCTTCTTTTTATCCTCCTCTCATTCTCTTATTCTCTCATTCTCTTATTTTCTCATTCTTTCATCCTCTTATTCTCTCTTATTTTTGAAAGATGAGTGTACCTTATCGTAATTTTCCAAGTCTGGGGCCAAATGTTTATATATCGTGATCTTCGTAAACCTCTCCTCTCATTCTCTCATTCTCTTATTCTCTTATTCTCTTATTTTTGAAGGATGAGTGCATCTTATTGTAATTTTCCAAGTCCGGGACCAAATGTTTATATATCGTGATCTTCGTAAACCTCTCCTCTTATTTTCTCATTCTCTCATTCTCTTATTCTCTTATTCTCTTATCCTCTCATCTTCTTATCTTTTGAAGGATGAGTGCACCTTATCGTAATTTTCCAAGTCCGGGACCAAATGTTTATATATATTGTGACCTTCGTAAACCTCTCTCTCTCGGGGAGGGAACGATGTACCACACACACACACACACACACACACACACACACACACACACACACACACACGCGCGCGCGCGCACGCGCACGTATGCCTCTTATTATTTTCCGTATTGTGACGCAAGCAAACAAATAATAATTGTTGTTTTTTTAGGATACCTGGCCCCTATAACCTCGCCAGGGTGCGTGGTGCCCAGCCAAAAAAGTAAAAGGTTTTCTAATGGCTGCGGTTATAGATTACCGCACCTCTGTAGGGTTTCACGTGTTTTTTTTTTTGTTTTTTTTCCCAAACTTCCATGAAACCCTACAGAGGACCTCCGTAATGCATGCAAGGTGTACTAACGACTCTAGTGTTATTTGATGTTGTGATATTTTTGGATATAGAGTTTTATTGTGAGATATAGATAAAAATAATTATGTTTATTATAATATTTTCTTGATGAAGATGGAGAATATGTGTGTGTTACAAATAAAGTTGCATGCTTTTTTTCTAGTGTGTGTATGTGTTTTTGATGTTTCGACAGCATCTGAAACGATAAAAAAAAGAAATTTTATTGTTAATTTTCACGTGTAAAAACAACAATTTTTTTTGTGCAAGTTTTCTGATTGTCTCGTGCTATAGTGCAAAAAAGATATTGTAACTGATAACTAATGAAATTGACATTTGTAACTGATCTGAACTAGTGAAATTCGTATTGTGCTATTGTAACTGATTGTGCTAGTACAAAAAATTTCTTATTTGTGCAAGAAAAGATGTTAAAAACTTGTTAAAACTGCTCTGTGACCCTCTCGTTCTTCACGTCGTAGGCGAAGGACTTCTCTGCAATCAGGATGACACTGCATAGGGTATCCTCGGGCAAGGCATCGTGGAACTCGCAGACGACCTTGATGTTGGTTCGATCATTGACCACAACCTTCTTTCTCTTAGATGTGTTGATGACGGTCATGGGTCTCCGTGCTTTAAACTCGCTGGGCGTGTAGTACATGTCCACGCTTCCCTCGGTCACGCGTTTGTAAGCCGAGAACGCTTCGTAAAGTTTGAGGTAATCGTTTTTGGTCACGTCGAGGTTGTAATTCTCGCGCGGGAACACTTCGTTCCTACCGTTCTTCAGATAAACGTTCTTGATCTTGCAGTTGTCGAACTTGCTGGAATCTTTTTCCTGATTCTTGTCCCTCCCGGTCTGAAAAAGCACTACGACGAAATCTGGCATGTCGAACTGTATGTTGTTGAACTGTGTCGTCACGTCGAATTCCATGTGACTTCCCGAGGCCATCTTCTGCACGCACTGGTAACCGTGAAAGTGAATTGGCACCTGCGGACTTTTCAAGATCTCCGCTTTGTACTTGAGGGCGTAGTTTGTTTCATATTCCACCACCGGCATTCTCAATTCCATGCTCCGGATGACGCATTTCGCTGCTTCGGGTAAAGTGTTGGCTATCGGCGTGGTGCCGTCCGGACCCAAAGTAGCGTATCGCATTAGTGCGTCGTTGTCGTTGGCCGCTCTTCGAAACGTGACTCTCAGTCCTCCCTTCCACATGATCTCCTTGTAGTCCGAGAAGAAACCAGGCAGCAGACGCATGGGAAAGAGCACCGTGTGACTTTTCGTCGATATTTTGGTCCCCGCTTCGAATCCTCCCGCCTGATAGTATGCTGCGTCTGTTTTGGATAATTTCAACGTTCCCACTGCCGTCGACGTGATGCCTGGGTAATCTATTCTGTCGATAACGGTGTTATGTTTCCTCACCTCCACCTGCGAGAACAGGTGAGGCACGAAGTTGTCCACGAGTATCAAATTTGCTGCTGCGGGAAACGCGTCTCCGCTTTCTTTCTTCACCACGTCGAATTGAAGGTAGAGGTCCGCTCTGTGAGGATGAATGAACCCGTCGCCTACGTCCAGGTCGTATTCGATCTCCCTGTTCGCTTCGTTTAGATTGGCGAACGTGCGACGGTTGGGAGGGAAAGATTGCAATTCGTAACTTTCGATTTGCTCCATTTCACTATGTGTGTTATTTATTATACGTTGATCTCCACGATGGCCGTCGTAGTGGCACCTGCGAAATCCACCACGTCTCCTTTCTCGTTCGTCACCACCAACTCTATGTCGTCTATGCGGTTGCGACATACTGGAAAATAGATCGGCGAAGAGGGCGTGTAGATGATCGGTTCCATGAACTCGGAACTTGGTTTGAAAGTGGCTATGATTCCCGTCTGCTTGTGACTTCCTAACAATCCGTCCGAAGATTTTGTGATCATACCTTCCGCCACGTTGCAGTGTACGTTCAGAGTCTCTATGGCCAAGAATTTAGGAATGTTGGTTGCTACGTGCTTGATGCCAGCTTCGAGTTTGGTGTTGTTTTCGAAACCTAAAAGTTCTCCCATGGTGCCCAGGTCCACGGTCTCCGTCGCGGATAGGATTTCCACTCTGTGCGTGACCGAATTTTGAGAAAGGTATGTGCCTTTGGGTAACTGAGCTTGCAAAGTGGAAAGATTGTATTGTCCTGGCGTGACGACGATGTGTTCGCTTCCGACGCTAATTTTGTTGTTGTGCTGCGTGACGTTAGGTATGAGGTACATGCTGTAGAATGCACGCAGAGCCACGGATTTAGGATAGACGATGTCGTCGTGCAGCGTGAGTTTCAAGATTGAAGATTCGCTCGTGAGATGGAACACGCCCATCCTAGTGATGCTGTTTGAGGTTCCACAATGCTTTCTGGAAATCCTCGATCGTAGGGTTATTTATTTTAGAGAGAAACGCGAGCACGGAGAGGCAGAGATGACCGCAGTTCACGTCTCCGAAATTTTGAATGCGTTCGTCGTTGTAGTATATAGAGGTTTTGCTCGTTTTCAGATAATGAATTAAATTTGTAGGTGGAACACCTCCGAAAGAATCGAAAACGAATGCTTTATCATCATTTTTGTGGTAACATATCCAATGGGTGCCTGGATTTTCTTGACCGTCCAAGTTGACTACTCCGCATTCTCTTCTTTTAACGCTTGAAGGTAACGAGTCGGACATGAAAACTCCTCTGAAGTGTTTGATTTGTAACGGTTCGATCAGAGATTCAATGTCTCGGTTGGTGAGTGCTTCTGTTTCTTTTTTTTAAACTTCTTCATCACGCCCTTTCCTCCTTTCTTCTCCATGGCCAGGTTGTGACGTTTCTGTTCTTCCAATTCCGCTTTGTTCTTCTTCGAGTCGATGACGGTTTTCGCGATGGCGGCACTTCCGCCAGCCAAACTTCCAACGGCCCCCAATGCTGCTAGGATGGCCGGGATGCTGAATATGAAACCTCCGATCTTTTGCTGTTTCCGCGAACGCTGCAAGCGTCTCAATTGAGGTGTGCTGAGCAGCAATTTCATTCCATGTCCTTTCGACAAGCAAGAACGTTTCTTTTCGCGTTGTTTCTTGGTGAGTAACCCATCGAGGGCACCTAGATTTTTCAGATTGGAGTATGGTATCTGGTACACGACACCCTTGGGCTTCATGTTGATGCTCTATGGGTTATTTTTGCGGTATGTTATTTATATATATTTTGATATTTTTTCTTGTGTAGTTTTTTTACGGTATGTTATTTATATATAAATATTCTGAGATTTTTTTTTCACGGGCCCGCAGTCGCTACACAAATTCTATTACGTGCTTTGTTTTCTTGCCAAAAAGTTCCTTTGTCCCCTTGTACACGATTCGAGTTTTGTTCTCGATTAAAATAGATAGCTTCTCGTCGGATAACATGTTAGCGTATCGATCTGGTAAAAATAGACTGTATTGTGCGTTGAGCAACAGGCGTACCTTGGGACCATACTGGGTAGAAACGATTGAACCGGAAGTTATCGTGTAAGATTTGTCGACTTCCAATTCCCGAATTTTTACATACTCGACTGACAAATTTAGCATTTGTTTTAATGCTTGGAGCTCACTCATTTTTTCAGTTGTCATATCAAAAATTTCAGAGTGTTAGAAAGAAATTTAATTGTTTTTTTTTTCACGATGTGTGTTATTTATATATACCAAAGATTATTTTTTTTCACGATGTGTGTTATTTATATATCAAGTTTTTTTGACACGTATATATATTATTATTTTTTAACAGAGAAAGAAAGTTCGTGCTTCGGAAAACGCGATGATGTGCGTAATGATATCTTCCGTCTCCTGCTTAGACTTGCGCCAATCATCAGTATATCGTCTTCTTCCCTGCCTCGCCTCGTGCAATTCATCTAACCTTTCGTTTAATTTCTCCCCCGCGGCCGACAGAAGAGTGTCGAGATCGCCGCACCTCATTCCACTGATCTCCCGAAGATGGTCCTTGAGAACTATTTCACAAGGGATGCGAAATTCCGGCGTTGTTCTTGCTATGATTACAAGTTTCCCTACATCTCCGTTTACTACTTTTTTGAATATTTTAGATAGTAGTTCGTGCGGCAAATCAGTTATGCGAGACATGTTGTTATTATTATTATTATTTTTTACTGTATGTTATTTATATACCCCACCCCAATTTTTGTTTCGTGTTCATGGCGATGGTGGTACCCAGTGCGGCGACCCGTTCACCCAACGATGCGTCTCTGCTCACGAATCTTTCGAAAGCTGCGTGCTCTAACTTTCTGTCTGCTTCGTGACGTGCGTCCAGATCCGTCTGCGTGGTGTTGTAGGCGATGTCGTGATCTTTGCATGCCGCGTCCAACGGATTCACACCCTTGTCTCCTCTCTCCAATCTTTTCTCGAGTTTGGTACCCGGTCCGCAGTACTGGTAGCCAGGTAGATGCATCTCGAAAGGTAACTTGTTGATGATGTCGTTCACAAGGCCCTTTCCTTCGGCCACGTTCCAAAATTTAGGAGGCAGCGTGTTGATGATTTTGATGAGGTAACCTATGCCCTTGTCGTTGTTCACGATGAAGTTGGAAAGTTTCGTGCTGATCATGTCCACGATGCCAACCTTCTCGTTGTAGAAATTACGGTTGCCTGCATTCTCTTCGCCGGCTATCACCAACAATCGGTCCACGAGTTTCCTAACGTCGTCCACCCAAACGAATTCTTTGGGTAACGTGTTGTAGCGTTTGACGCCGCTCCCTGTTTTGACCTGGTTCCAAATCGGTTTGATGAGATTCCTGTACTTCTCGCCGCTGCTCGATTTCACCCTATTCTGCGAGGCGTCGTTGTTCTGGTACAAGGCATCCGTCATGATCAGAATTTCCTTGTAACTTTGGTAATCTTCGTCGGTGTAATCTTTCGGCTGCTTTTTGGCGACGAGTTCCCACAGTCCCACCGTACCCGGATACCTGTTCCAACTATCCATGTCGCCTAAATTGACTTTAATGTCGTTGCCTTCGAAGGTCACCTTCGATTTCCCAATCTTCCACACCACACCGCCGCCTTCGCTGGTTTCCATGCTGGGATACAATCCGAACACTTCATCCTTGTCGAATTTCCCCGTGCTCAGGTAGTCTCGTGCCAAAGGTCCCAACTCGATTTTATCCGAAGACGTGCTGCCTATGGCTCGACGTCGTGCCGGTGCATCCTTCAGTTCGAACGGTGTCGAAGGAATGCTCGAAATGGGTGTGGGTACAGCGTAACTTTTAGCTGCGAGCGGTACGAGTTCGTTGATCAAATTTTTATTTTGTTCCGTGACACTTTTAATTTCTTTACCTAGACCGCTGATGGCATCGATCACAGGTTGATCCTGACGTTTCTTCTCTTCGTAGAATCCGCGATTCTCGGATTTCCAACCTTTGAAGCGTTTCGCGAGGTAATCGCGAAGCTTGAGATTTTCGTCTTCGATTTTTCGTTTCGTCATGACGTTATTTATACACGTTGTTTCTCACAACGTTGCAACGTTTAGAAAGTTGTTGATTTTGTTTCTGTATTTTCCGTCGTTGGGCTTCCTCGTCATGTCGATCGTAGCGAATCCGAAATCGTCACCGTTCCAGCAAGAAGAGCAGCGTTCCGAAAATTGATTGTAGTTCATGTCTCCGCCTACGTAGTCATCGTACGCGTGCTTGAGGTTGGTGTGATCTTGACGAAACAAACATATGAAATTAGCGTTGTCGCGTAGTAACTGTTTTGGAATTTTGGAAAACGTTTGAGCTAGGTAAAAGCAATCCATTTCTTTGTGACGACCTTGCGTGAAAAAGTTGCGAATTTCATTTTGATTTTCCAGGATGGCGTCGTCGAACACAACAACTGAATTTTCACGACAATCGTCGAGTGGTTTTATTTCCGAGGCGAACGTTGCAATGTCCAGACCATCGTACAGTTTCATCAGTTGCTGGTATTTGGATTGCTCTAAACTTTTCGAGAACACGTACAGGTGCCTATTCTTCCAATCTAACCAATTCGGTGCGAGGAGAAAATTGTCCACGAGCAGTGTCGTTTTTCCACACCCCGAAGGTCCTACGATCAGACAGCGGATGCTGTCGGGGAGCAACTTGCCGTTTTTTTTCTTCCTTCCACTTTCCGAATTAGGTAAACGTTTCACAACATTCCACGTACTCATAGAATCACTTCGTTTGAATCGATCCAACTTGTTTCCGGAATTCCCAGCCATTTCACCAAAAGTTTGTTGCCTCTCTTGCGCAAAACTTTTTCGATAAGGTACGTGTCGGGGTATTTAGTTTTAGAGAGTTCCTCCTCGTAGAAGCGCCCCAATAAAATTTCACCGCCACTGTCTTTTATTATATACGTGTGACGGTTCCCGGGTAGAACTCGAACCACGGTAAAAAGTTCAGTGCTCCAGTTTCGTGTGAAACCCCTGTCGAACGTTCGCTTCAATTTACTGACCCTCACCTGTTCTCCAATTTTGTATTTAGCTTTTTTTGTCGTGGGCGTGTACTTTGGACAGTAAACGCTAGAAATTAAACGTTGCTCGTCAGACTTGGTAACGTCAGCTGGCTTCATGCCTATCGTTCCGTGCCGTGTGTAATTATAGTTGTTAACAAGTTCCGGAAGAATGGTGACCCACTTGTAGCTTCCCTGAAGCGTGAAGCGTGACCACATGCGCGATTTCAGAGTGCGATTGAATCTTTCCACGATGCTGGCCTTGACGTCACTGAAGGTCGAGTAATGTTGAACGTTGTGTTTCCGAATAAACTTTTGGAATACGGCATTGTAAAATTCCTTCCCTTTGTCCGTGTGCAGAAACCGAGGTCGTCTGCCGCCGCTTTCGCGAAAAATTGTCTTGAATGCTTCCGTGACGCACGTTCCTGTTTTCGCCTTCAAAGGTAGAGCCCATGCGAATTTCGAAAATGTGTCTATGACGGTGAGGAGGTACTTGTTGCCCTTGTTCAATTTATGTACGTTTTTTAACTTGCCGCTACTCATTTCGACGAGGTCGCTTTCCCAGAGGTCGTCGATTCCCTTGGTTACCACAGCCAAACGTTTGTAGTTGCGGCGTACAGGTTTATGCAATTCTTGGACAATGGCTTGCCTTGACATTTTTTTAGAGATTACGTTTGAAGAGAAGCACCAGCGTGATGGGATTCAAAGAGGGTGGCACTTCGCTCGTGTTTTGAATGATCAGCTTATCGCCGGCACTCACGTCGAAAACAGTAAGATCTTCGTCTTCCTGTATTTCATATATGTTGCGCGTTTCGTTCCAACGCGCCAGAGGAATGTTTCCTGCTTTCTGGACACCACGATTCGATATCAAAGTCATGGTGGGAACGCTAGCTTTTCTGCCGTGAGACCAGTACGAAAATTCGTTTACCTGAATCGTGCCATCGAGGAGAAACTTGTAGTACGGATGATAAGGATGCAGCATGTACAGTTTGTTACCTTCGACGAACGTGGAGATTCTCTGTTGATTGGGTACGCTGTTAATTTCGATGGCTTGCAGAGAATGGAGTTTAGCGAATTTAGTATCGACGCTAACGAGGTTGCTGTGAAGCTGACCCAGTGTGTTTTGTACGGGCACCAAATGCTCGACTATGGTATCCGTTACGGTAGAAAATGAGGGTTTGATTTTCACTTCCACGTTCAACTGCTTGTAGCTTTCGTTGAGTTCTTGCAACTTGGCACCGAAAGAGGCCAGCGTCGATTCCTGCGTTGATTCCAGCACTCCAACTTGATCTCTGATGTTGACCACAATGTTCTGAAGGTTCTCGATTTGATTCAATTTCAAGCTCTTCTCGGTAAGATCATTCACGATGATTCGCATCTCTGTAAACTGCGTGTGAAGGTCGGCGATGCTCTGCGAAGTGGGCAGCGTCGACACCAGCGAAGCAAGTTCGTCTCGAATCTGTTCCACGTTCGCCGTTTCCGTTTCCAGTCGTTTCAGCATACGTGATATGTTCCTTTTCAAAGCGTGTAATTCTTTGGAGGTGGGGAGATTGCCCACCCTACTCTCGAGATCGCTCAACGAATTTTTGATGTCACTCGAATCTGATAGTGCCGTCACCGCCGTTTTCAATTTTTCCAAATCTTCGCTCGAAGGCACGCTCGTTCGTAACGATTCCAAGTCACCCTGTATGTTGTCCAGTACGTGATGAAAATGAGTAAGATTGGATTCGACGTTCAAGTTTTCCAAATATTGGATCTTCTGCTGAACCGTGCTTAACGTGTCCTGAATACTCGTCAACACACTTGCTTCAGCGTGAATATTTTTAATTTCTTCGTTGATCAATTCCAAGGACGCCTGAAGCGTAGCGATGGTGGTTTGAATGTGTTCGAAATCTTGATAAGCCTCCAGTTGAATTTTTATGTTCGCGACGCTTTTACCGATGACCTGCAGTTCGTCCGACGATGGTAGGTTCGTCATTGTATCTTCCAAAGTCTGCAACTTGGATTTGATTTCTTCCAACGTGCCGGTGAATTCTTCTTGTAATTTAGAAACAACAACCTGCAAGCGTTCTACATCAATATCATTCACGACGGTTTGAAGTTCAGAGAAATTCTTTTCTATTGCGGAAGTTCGCTCTTCGATTTCGAGTTTCAATTTTTCCAAATCTTCATTTTTCGATTGAAATTGCTGTAATTTGGCCAAATCATTTTGAAGCGAATCCATGCTCAACTGTATATTTTGAATGTTGTCGTAAGAAGGTACGTCGACATAATTTTTTATCAGTGTTTTCAGTTCGGAATCGATTTTCAGAATGGGATCGAGACATTGCGTTTGGAGCGTAGCGATCTCAGACTCTAAACTTTTGTTTAAGGTCTCCTGCAAAGCGATCAAATCGGTCCTCAACTTCTTAACTCGAACGTCCAGCATGAGAATCTCTTCTGCATGGTCTACACGCTTGGTGTTGCCGAAAATGTCGTTAGGCATTTTTGGTTAATGGTTATTTATAATAGAATAGACGATTCGTAATTCTACGAAGAGAGGAACGAGTTTGTCGTAATCTCCTAGGAGTTCCACGTAAAAATAATCTCCTGCAGACACATCGTACGACATGTTAGAAAGTACCTTGTCGTGCTTCATTCGAAAAATGTTTTTGCCGGTAGAAATTTTGATTTCGCCTGTGTTCTCCGGATTCACGGTGATTTGAAGTTTCCCATCGATCGGAATTTCATAGAAATGTAAATTGTTATTAAAAACATAAAACATCTTGCCCACATCGTCATTTATTTTTGTCCATATACTATTAAGATGTACAATTAGTAGACCATTGAGTTTAGATAACACGGAAGGTAAGAGGTTATTGGAATTTGGTGATACAGTGTCCATGTTGTTTTGTTTGCGGAAACCAAAGAGATTCATTGTCCTTGTTAGTTATTTAACACGTTGTGCCTTTGCCATTCTTCAAAACAGACGGAGGAAAAGAGGGGCCCTCGGGCGATGAAAAATAAGAGTTGAATTTAATGAGCCTCGGTTTGGAGCGGGCTTAACAACATAATAACATAATAACAGCTTGCAACTTTTCATCGCCCGAGGGCCCCCTCTTTTCCTCCGTCTGTTTTTTTGAAGAATAGCAAAAGACACAGCAAACTTCATGGCTATGGGGGGGGGGGGTTACAGTTAACACACGTCACATTTATCGCTTTTATTGTAGTGGCCCCACTCTCTCGTGTGGATTTTACAATCGAGAACACGTAACTTGTTGTCTGTTGCATCCAATGCTACTTTGGTTACGCGCGTCGTGTACAAATCATGCAATTTACTTGTAATGCGATGATCGGCGCTGAGTTGCCTTTTACCATGAAAAAGGCATTCCTTGTAGTCTTGCATGCTAAATTTGCTGGTACTTATTTTTCCCACACCCTTCGCTTTCTTGATCTCTTTTTCTTCTGCAATCTTTACACAGTACATTTTGGCACGAAGCCCCGCAAATTCGCTGATGTACTTCCCGCCAACTTCATCTTTGTATTTTCCAATCGTCATTTTGTTTTCTGCCGAATGCAAGTGATGGCCTGATGGTAAGTTGCTAAAATCAAACAGATGCTTCATCTTAGTCAGATCATGTTCGAGGCTTGGTGTTTGGATTAGAAAAATGAAGCTATCCGTGTCAATGTAACATATTTGGATGTTATCTCCATAAAAGGGTTGAAACTGATCGTAGTACGATTGGTACATGTGCAATTTTGATAGTTCAAGAACGGTGGCACCTATGGCAATCGGCTTGTTGAGCATCACTTGCTTCTTGTTCCTCTCGACGAATACTAGATTCTCGTCGAAATTGGTGAAGTTTTTGAAGTAGGGGGACGCGACGATCTTTTCAAATTTCTTTTCGTCCGTGACCAACATTGCATCGATGTAATTACGCACGTTCTCCATCGTCTTGCCGTAGATGGCGTTATTGAACAGTTTGTACAGATCCTTGTCTGCAGGCGATGTCGATTGCGCTCTGCGGCGCGTGTTCTCGGTTATGTAGGGTTCCAGCCACCTGCTCTGTCGGAACTTCAATCCTCTATGAACTTTCTTCAACTGCAAGCCGTGACTTATGTAAAATTGGAGGAGTCGGTAGTGCAGAACGTAATTCCGCTTGTTCTCCATGCTTAGTATGAGTTTTGGCTCCGATGATCCTCCAGGTGGCTTCTTTCTGGTGGGGGCCAGGGCCAATCCGTGATGTTTCTCGTGAAGCGTTTCGGGATAATCGAGATCCACTTCTAAGAAACAGCCCCATTCATTATCTTCGCTCCAGTTGAGAAAATCTTCGCAGGAGAGTTCCTCTTCGGTCATCCACGCGTAGTCGCTGATGGGAAGACACTGGGACATGGAGTGGCCGTACAGGTTGTTGACATCCCAGTAGACAATGTAGGTGTTGGGCTTCGATGCATCGTAACCAGGCGTATGAGGATTGTTTGCCTGAGCATGGCGTCGGGGACATTGGACGATGCCACCGCGTATCGCACTCTCCATGAAAGCATACTGTTCCTTCTCTGCGATGAGGCCCAGTTCCACGTTGGTGTATTTCATCATCGATTCCCAAGTCAATCCCGGCGTGGTGAAGAAATACGCAGGATCCAACTTGTATATCGCGATGCATCTCTTACGAAACGATTCGAAAATATCCATCAGAAGTGTCACGTCCAATTTTAGATAAAGATCGTGATAATCGCGAAAAGTTTGGCAATTGAATGCCGTCCACACACTACGAGCGTGTTCGTAGTCCTCTTCGGAACAGACGTCCTCCGTGAGATGAGAATAAAATACCTCCCGGGGTGGAAGTTCCGTCCCGTCAAATTTCTCGAAATCGTTGACGTACTCGTAGGGGTAGACGCCCTTGCGACGCAACAGATTCAAATTCTCATCTCTCCCCGAAAAACACATTTGCTTGGTGGCCACAAGATCTTCGTCGCCAAGTTGAGATGCAAGGCTTGCGAGGCTGGAGGACAGGAAATTGTAAGAGTCCAGGATTCGCACTTCCACACTTCCTCCTTCTTGGAGAGGGATCCAAATTCTTACCGCAATATACTTCTCACTCGTTCTCGGAATGATGCTGATTCGAGAAGTTATGTTGTAGAGCTCTTTGACGAAGAGATGCGTGTCGTACTTCTCCGTGTAGTGCAGAAACACGGCAACGAAATGCGACTCCTTAATTTTAAGATTGCACGAATTACAGATGGTGCTCAGAAATAATCCATTCTGATGGTTATGGTGGACGACCTTGTGATTTTCGGCGGTAAAAAGCTGGTTACACTCCTCGCATCTTGTCGCCGCGTCATGTCTCCGTTGTTGTTCCGTCGTGAGAGCAGGTGGAGAAACGTAAGAGCCTTTCAGGCTGGGTGCAAGTTCTCTCGCGCATTCCGCTATCTTCGTAACAAAATGTTTTGCCGCATCGGGTCCGCAATACAAGATGACATCATTTAATTTTTCTCCGTAGATGGAGAAACTGCAAGGCTCGTGGTGAAAAATTTGGATCGTGCTTGAGGTAGAGGGATCAGGGTCGCAAGACGTCATGGGAACTTGGAAGCTTTCAAAGTCGGCATAAAGGACGACGGGATGGTGGAGAAGAGCCTGGTGTTTCTGAAATTTCATCTTGGTTCCGGGTTCCGGCATGACATCTTCGGGTTCTGCATTCACAGAGCCAAAACACTTGTGCTGTTCTCTCATCTTCTTACCCCCGCGAAAAATTCTCAAACACCGATCACAAATTTCGATCTTATCGTGATTCTTGCTGATCTGTCTTCCTACTAATCCTGAGAAATTCCGTATCAAACTGTAACGGCCATCTACAAGCAAGAGTCGAATTACATTATTCTGCCTTCTCGCAGGTCTTAACACACGAATATTGCCGGAATCGTCAACCCCAAAAACAGAAATATCGATATCTTCTCCTTTTTCCTCTCTATAGTTTCTTAAAATTTGATTGATCTTATTCAGGGGCACAGGATAGGAAATTCCTCTCATCATATTCTCGTATCTCCCCTCATATCCTCTGTAATTGGACAGACGTTCGGGGTTAACATTATTAGCTGGGTGTAATGCGGCGATGACAGACCATAGGAAACTCTTCTGATCATTACTTTGTATGTTCAACACTGCATTTTGCTTTTTTTTTTGTTTTTTGTTTTTTTTGAGCGCTGCGTAATGGTTTGAAATTGCAGACTCGAAGTTCTAACATGTGGCTGCGACCGCAAAGACTCCATCCACTTCCTCTACCATCAAACTCTTCTTGTTTTTGTGTCAGGTGATCAAATAGCCGTGTCACTATCTCGTCAAGATCCTCGTTATTGTCATTGTGTAAGCTTTCACACCCTACGTAAAAGCTAAAAGTGCTTGACTCGGACGAGACAACTTTCTCATACAGCAGAGTCAAGACGAGATGAATTTTAATTGCAACATTGAGGAGGCAATTACGTAATTTATCAACTACCTGAGATCTCACATTGTTGAGGAAGATGCTCGAGTCACATTTTTCATCGCTTCCAGATTTATACGTTATGATGCGTGCACTTTTATTCAAAGCACCCCCTTCATCCGCATCAATGCGAGGTTTTTTTGCCGGCGGGACTACGACATCATGATCCGGTAGACGACATTTTTTCAAATGCCTAGCAATGTTAGGTTTAGAAATCAACTTCCCACAGTTGCGACATGCCACTTTCCCGCAAAAACCGGAGGGACCTGGTTGCGGTTCCATTTTTTCTCTCTGTTATTTATATATACAGAGAAATTTTTTTGGGGGGGTTGTGGTGGTGGTAGTGGAAAGCGCACTGAAACAGAAGGAAAAAAAAATTGAAAAAATGCTAGACATTTTTTCCTTCCACATATATATATATTAGACGCGAACAGTATGTATGTATGTATGTGTGTGTACTGTTGTAGGAGGTAAAAAATATGCGACATGTAAGTGTGTGTCAATTTTTTATGACTCCTCTGAATATGTGTGTGTCAGACGTAAAACAAAAAATATTAATATATCATGAAAAAATAAAAACTTACCTTTCAAGAGAGATAGAGAGAAACTTCAAAATAAAAACTTGTAGCTCACTAAAACTTCCACGGTGATATATATGTATACTGCCAGACAAACAATTAAGAATACTGAACTCTCACGATTGACGTTTACCTTTTAAGAGAGATAGAAAAACTTCAAAATAAAAACTTGTAGTTCACTAAAACTTCCACGATGATATATATGTATACTGTTAGATAAACAAATTAAAAAATACTGAACTGCCACGATTGACGTTCACTATGATAATGATGTACAAAAGAAGAAACTGGTACGTTATATAGGAACTCCTCTCCTTTTTCTCCTTCTCTCCTTCCTACTCCACGCGACTCTTTTTGGTGAAAACACAATGAGAGCTATAGTTAATATTCTAGCAAATAAAACCCTTGTCGACTGATTCATTCATGCTATATTTTTTTCAACAAAAAACTTTTGTGATACGCACAATATCCTGTGGGGGACAAATAACAATAAACGGGACGTTGACAGTTCCACCCATGCATGTATTGTCGATCATTTCCCCCTCGGCCTCTATTCCACGCCCCGTCAGGGTGTAGTGTGTGAAACAGACGATCCCCAGCACAAAACTCAAAAAGCGGAAGATGCTGCTGTGTTTGCTTCCGCCGCATCTGCTTCTGATTCTATTGTTATCGGGGATGTGATAGATTCTTTATTCAGAACCGTGGGAAAGCTAAAAAAAAAAAATAGAATCTCTTCGGGCGGAAGAGGATGCAAGGTGAATGGGTTCGGGGAGGGGTTGCTGTGGATAGTTTGGTCCGTGATGAAAATGTTACATTGAGCGACGAAACACAATTTCTCCACAGGGACAGGAAAAATTCTACCGAGCGTTGCTATCCACGCGAACATTAGAAATTGCCTGAATGCCTTGGGGGCTTGGCATAGGATTATCGATTTTCGTTTTTAGAGAATAATCTATGTAAGATTCTAGCATCGAGAATAAACAACATTGATTAAATTTTTGACAACATTCGCAGTACAAATCTAAACTCGTGATAATTTTCGCCGTTACCACGCACCCCTGGCGAGGTTATAGGGGCCAGGTATCCTAAAAAAACAACAATTATTATTTGTTTGCTTGCGTCACAATACGGAAAAAAATAAGAGGCATACGCGCGCGCGCGCGCGCGCGCGCGCGCGTGTGTGTGTGTGTGTGTGTGTGTGTGTGTGTGTGTGTGTGTGTGTGTGTGTGTGTGTGTGGGGTACATCGTTCCCTCCCCGAGAGAGAGAGGTTTACGAAGGTCACAATATATATAAACATTTGGTCCCGGACTTGGAAAATTACGATAAGGTGCACTCATCCTTCAAAAGATAAGAAGATGAGAGGATAAGAGAATAAGAGAATAAGAGAATGAGAGAATGAGAAAATAAGAGGAGAGGTTTACGAAGATCACGATATATAAACATTTGGTCCCGGACTTGGAAAATTACAATAAGATGCACTCATCCTTCAAAAATAAGAGAATAAGAGAATGAGAGAATGAGAGGAGAGGTTTACGAAGATCACGATATATAAACATTTGGCCCCAGACTTGGAAAATTACGATAAGGTACACTCATCTTTCAAAAATAAGAGAGAATAAGAGGATGAAAGAATGAGAAAATAAGAGAATGAGAGAATAAGAGAATGAGAGGAGGATAAAAAGAAGATGAGAGGAGGATGAGAAGATGAGAGAAGAATAAAAGAAATGAGAGGGATGAGAAGGATGAGAGGATGAGAGCTCATCTTTCACTCATCACTGCCTTTTTGCCCCCGTGAAACATCGTCAGCGCAATAAATGAGGCGCGGAACGGGGAGAGAAAGTGAGTTTTTCAACTTTTTGTGGTCGTTTGGTCAAGAAATCAGAGTTGCAGTGGGATGCACATTTTTTATCTACTTGAGTGAAAAAGATGTTTTTAGCTTCAAACAGGAGTGCTTAGAGTTTATGAAAACTTTAGTTAAGAAGATCCATGTGTAAAATCCCTTGAAATATCCAGTAGTTAGGATGTCTAGATGCCTTGATCCTAGCTAGATCTATGCTATCTGATGATGAAACAACTAAATCCTTTACTCATTTGCTTTGAGACAAAATTCTTTTGAGTTCAAGTGAGTGTGATTCATCTTTACTCAAAATGAAACTGTTTCTTAAGAAAATGAAACCAAACTCTGCAGCATTTAAAGAGTTTGATCGGAAAAGCCAACATTTAAACTATTTTTTTTTCAACTCATCTCCCCAATAACAAGCAGTATGCTGACTTGTGGAAAGTTGTGAAACTTGTTCTGACCCTTTCTCATGGACAGGCCTCTGTGGAACGTGGTTGCTCAGTTAATAAGAAAATGACTGTAGAAAACTTGATGGTCCATAGTCTCGTAGCAAGAAAGTTGGTGTATGATGAACTAAAAGACAAGAACGTTCACGAGTTTGTTATAACAAAGGAGCTTATAGCAAGTGCACATTCAGCAAGAATGAGATACCATCAGTACCTTGATGATCAAAAGAAGAAACAAGCCAGCGAAGAGATGTATTTAAAGAGACAAAGGGTAAAATAATCTGTAAATGAGCTGAAGAAGAAAAAGGCCAGACTTGAGAAATCAATGAACATTATGTTGCAGCAAGCTGATGATATGGCTATTCAAGCTGAAAAGAAGTCTGATTTTACCCTTTTAGCCAAGTCAAATGCTTACAGGAAAAAAAAAACTACTGAGATAGTAGATGAAATTTCCAAGATATCGGAGGGAATTCATAAGGTGTCTGAATCCCTTTAATTATTTTTTTTTCAAACTCCTGAATCATTCATTGAAAGTAGGTTGTAATATTGTCATGTTTATTAATCTTATTTTTCTTTTATTATTTTCATGACACAAACTATCATGCACAATACAAACATTAAGAGTATATTATACTGAATGTTGATTCTGAACCATCAAAAGATTTCTACTAACTTGTTCTTCTGTAGTTCAATTCAGTTGCATTTTATATTTTTATAGTTTGCTCTCTTGTATTTTGTAATATGTAAAAACTAGTAATATGATGATAATAATAATGGTTTAAAAAAAAGGGGTTTGCTATCATAAATATTTCAAGTTTTCTAAAGATATTATTCTTGTTTACTTGTAATACAAGATGGTAATTTTTTATAAACTTATATATACTTGTGTTTATTTTTTCTTCCTTTGTATTTTTTCTGTATTGTAAAAATTAAATAACCTTCATTATACTAAGAAATAAAAGGTGTGGAAAGGAGCAGGTGTAGGGGAGTTGGGAGCCTGCATTAAGAAAATTTAAAACTTTTTTTTTTAATAAAAGAAAATATGTAATGATGTGTATTTTGCCATGATTACTTTGTACACTTGTCCTGGAGTAATTGTAGAAAATCTTTGAAAAGTCCTGGAAAAAATTGCATTATTTTGTGTAGGAACCCTGTTGTCGCGATTAACCTAAGTTTTAACCAGTTTCAAGAACTGGAAAAAGCGTTGAATGTGGATGGTTTTAAAACATTACGAACATTCTGAGGAGCACAAAACATCATCTGTAGTACGGGCAAATTATTGTAATGGTGGGTCATTAGTGACAATGCTAATTAGTAAAAGACATTCAAAGGTGATTGAAGATTTGTTGGTTGGTTAATTTGGTGTTTTAAGTCCACTTTATGCACAGTAAGGCTAATCGGGACTGGATTTAGTTTAAAGTGCCTCCACTGGCATAGGTGCGTGCATACCCTCTGATTAAGGGGGAGTAAAAGCCTTTGATAAAAGTTCAGTCGGGAAAGAAAAACCTCACTTTATCTCAGTTTTTAGTTTCATTGCATCGATGTATGTGTGTGTGTGTGTGTAAAATATATATACATACAGGGTGTTTCCAGGCTGATGATACAAACTTTCAGGGATGATGGAGAAGGGCACATGTATCAATTTCAGATGAGGAACCCTGGTCCGGAAATGACTTAGTCGAAAGTTATAAGCGAAAATCGGTGGATGAAGATGTAATCCTTTCATTACCTGCACAAGTTTCACAAGCTGCTACATCCACAACAGTTGTTCAAAGTGGTTTTCGCCCGGCTTCCTTGCAGGCACGACATGGTCGCACAAAGTTTTGGCATTCCCAGGCAGCGAGAATTCTTGCCAGGAGATCCTCTGCAGTCTCACTTCCTGTGACATTGTTCGAACGACCCTGGGGTTGTTCCAACGGGTACGCCAGAACTTTGTGCGACGATGTCGTGCCTGCAGGGAAGCTGGGGGACACCACTTTGAACAACTATTGTGGATGTAGCAGCTTGTGAAACTTGTGCAGGTAATTAAGTATTACATCTTCATCCACAGAGTTTGAGATACATTTTTTTTTTTTTTTTGGCAAGTGCATTTTCTTTTTGACATGGCACCAAAGTGAAGGTGACAAACTGTTGAGCCATGTCGTCATTGGGGACAAGTCATTTGTGACACTCTACATCCCCAAAACAAAACAACAATCCAAGGAATGGTGCCACACATCATCTCCCATAAAGGTGAAGTTCAAGCAAGCGACTTCCACCTGTAAACTCAGGCTCACCCTCTTCTGGGACAGGTTTGGGGTGCTTCTGATTGAGTTTCTGCCGAATACACAAACAGTTAAATGCAGCCGTGTATTGCAACACTCTCAAGAAACTTCACCGAGCAATACAAAATAAACTACTAGGAATGCTGTCTTCCAGTATCATGTTGCGGCACAACAACGCACAGCCACACACTGCAGCTGCCACATAGTCGCTTATTGATTCATTTGGCTTGGAGTCCATACAGTTCGGATCTAACCCCTAGCCATTATCACCTATTCCTCCACTTGAAGACTTTCCTCACTGGGAAGCCGGTGAAGCTAAACGGACCATGACGGATTAGCTTTCTGACCTGGCAGCAGAAGCAAGGCAGTGTGAACTGATTGAGTACTGCAATTTTCTTTAAGATTTATTATTCTCTTGATTTCGCTTGATTTGCTTGGTTCGATCAGTCTGTCATTAGAAATAAACAACAGCTACATAGATTACAACTGATTTCCTCTATTGGGTAGTTGGATTGGCTTCTTTGGTGTACGCCAATGTTATTATTCTCCTTGTTCATTAATATCAGCAGAGTGGAAGAGGAAGTTTTTATGAAATATTTTGCAAATCGATAATAGTATTGATATTGTAGATCGGTATTTATATGTATTGAGTGATTTTGTCAGATTATCGAATGCTGCATTACATATTGCACAATAACATCGCTCTTCTCGTGATTGGCTGGATAATTTCGGAAATACTTGAAATTTGTAAACGATCAGTTTTAAAAAAATCATGAAATATAACTCTATCATAGCCTCATTTTCAGTGAAAGTTGATCAAAACTTGGGTTGCCTGTATATTAAGCATCAATGTGTGCTCAGAAACAGGTGCTAGTATGTGACACGGGTGCTATAACACTTCTGGACGCGAGACTAAAGTGCACACCCAAAGAACCACACCACGAGCCGCCACTGCCATTATCGCAGAAAAATTATGGGGATATGTGTACTACTAAGCTTCGAGCGTATACAGCTCGATTTACCCATGGGAACTATTTGCTGCTTGAGCGAAAAACCTCATTGCTGCACTATAGTGTGAAGCAGTCTGATCATGGCTTCGGCATGCTGAGAAATCTTTCTACACTGCTGGCATCCAAGCATTAATGAAACACTGGAATAAATGCAATAGCATAGAGGTGGATCACATCAAGAATGCCGAAATGTGTTCCATTATCCTGCAATAGCAAGAGTCCCAATTTGATTGAATGCCTGTCATGCACAAAATACTTCACTTGATATCACCTTCTAATCAAGATTTCAGTAATACATGATGTCCCTTCAAAATTATCAATTCAATTATCAAAACTTATTTGTTTTATGTTATTTCTCAAGCTTGCTTGATTTCTACAGTATTTCCAAGGAAACCAATCATGTTATACTGCAATCTTCAACTGGTATGCATATGATCAACAACAGCAAATATTATTTTAAAATTTTATAGTAAAATTTTTGTTTACATGAACCTTTTACAATAACTTTATATGTTAGGTAACCTGCCTTGAGACTTAGATTAGCTGTAGGAGAATATTATTTAAGATTTAACAGAAATGAGAGAACTGTCCAGTCGTATATATTTTTTTGTTTGTTTTTTTGCTTGGTTATAGCAATTAGACTTTTTTCCTTCCATTATTTCATCCATGGAAATAATGCTTTTTTTCTAATATTTATTAGATAGGCCTTGCAATATACAATATGCATTTTGAATTTTTATTTCAATTGCACACAACAGTGAAACCAACATTTGATTATGCCATGAAGAGAATAAAACTTATCACATGTCATTATAATTTCAGTCTGAGTCAAGTTTTCAGAAACTTGCTTATTTTGTTCTTGTTTTTTTACATTAGTAATTATTAGCTCTGAGAAACATTGCAAAGTGGGGAAACTTCAATCATTGAACAGTACATCAAAAAATCTTGGCACATACGGAAATAATGTAATCTTAACCTATGGAACAAATAATGTAATTTATACAAAGCTGCAGCACTTAGTACATGTAAAAAGTGAGTATTTTCTGTAGGTACTTTATAGAAGTAGACTTACTTATTAAACAAATAATCTATAGATTAAAACATTGTAGAAAGACTGACACGTAGCAACACAATACTGTTGAGCAAGTTATTGGTAATTTGTGGCCTAAATAAACACAAAAAAATTACAAACGAATTGAGGAGTGACTAGATTTTTTACATATAGTTTCTGATGACAAGGGAACTCAAGGAGCTGTACAATACACAATGTTCTTAATAAAATATGTAACTCTTACTTATACCCCACTATTATTTGGTAATATAACATCAAGCATATATATTTAAATGTGGAAATTTTTTTCCATAACATATTAGCTTTGTTTCTTTTGCAACAAGTTTACTTGCATTCATCATACAAATTAGAATTGCATTTTGATTAGAAATGTTTTTTTTTTCTTATTGAGGAACTAAACTTCCACAAAAAACTGAAAAACTTAAAAACTTCCATTGGTTATAGCTTCTATATATACGTCCAACAGGAAATTAAGTTATCACATGTAACAAAGAACCTATAACTCCTTTGATATGAAACACAGTGTATGTTTTTTTCTTTCTTTAAATGTATTTCATACCACAGAGCAGGAAGCGTAGTTAAATTTGTTTTCTGGCAGTGTTAGTCCACAATTATAACCACCAGATTTTGAGGTGAGTTGATTCCGGATCTACCAGTTACCATGTGTAGAAGTCACAAGGAGTTTTTGGACCACCCTGTAAAGCACAATATTATTTATGATCACTATGATTTCTATTTCACTTTCTTTCATGAGGTCATGTACTTTTTTTCATAGTACGTAAATCTAGTGATAAACTACACTCAGCACAACTATGGCAACGGTCAGTAAGCTTTTTTTTCTTGTAGGAGTTCTCTTTGCACAGGAATATTAATGTGGAAGAATTTTAAGAACTTCCTATACAAATAAAAATTGCATTCACACCAACTGAACATTTGGTGTATTGTCAAACAACTCTCGTTCACGAGTCCTTCATTATATGAAAATAAAAAGCGAATTATAGAATCCATGTATATTGCTTACACAGTTATTATATTACGTGTATTCCTGTTCCAAGCTTATGTCTATAGTTTGAACATGGCTGCTGTCCTTTGGCACTAATTGTAGCCTTTCAGGCTCTGCATCTGGCATTATTATGCACATGAAGCTCTTTCCCGAGAGTGCATCCCGAGGGTAAATTGTGACAGGTGTGAATGGTTCACTGTTCTCAACGTAGGCACACAATCGCTTATAGATATCCGGAAACTGTCGGCGGAGGCTTACTCCACGTTGCCGTAGGTGTCTTTGTATGTTGGTGAAGCTTATCTCACGTGCACGCTGAGGTGGCATGTTACCTTGACACCCTGGCAACGAGGTTAGGATCATTGTCTCGGGATTTTCCATGTCGCGAGTGATGTTAGCAACAATACGTCTTGCTGGGAGTATGGGACTTGGCACACTCGCTGGAGCCGTGGCTGGTGTGAGCGAGCGGCACAGTCGCAGTTTGGCGCAGCGGGATATCAGCTGTCGCTCCCACTTAACGGCACCAGAAGTGGGCACTTCGTTCACTACACACACTGACACATACAACACGAAGCGGGTGTCTGGA
The DNA here is from genome assembly GCF_977018435.1 of Lepisma saccharinum. Lineage (NCBI taxonomy): Eukaryota > Metazoa > Arthropoda > Insecta > Zygentoma > Lepismatidae > Lepisma > Lepisma saccharinum. The sequence goes on from NC_139251.1 coordinate 43,037,569, forward strand.
TTATATGTTTTGCAAAGGTGTATAAGTTCTTGATATAAGTCAGCGCCCATCTCAGTCGGAAGAAGATCGGCCCATCGCAAGAAACACGGGTCGCTCAGTTCATGGTACCCACAGGCGACGAAACGTTCTGCCATCTCGGGACTTGAAAAGAACGCTTTCACGCAACCTCTTCCCTGAGACAAATATCCTTGCCTTGCCAGAAGAGAGACGTGGTACAGTGTCTTTCCATCTTCACGAATCGTAGCGATTACCTGCTTGCAAAGAGCACCAACCCTGCTGTGCATGCACGTTTTGCGATGCTTTTCCCAGTGGTTTCGTCTACACTCTCGGGAGCAATAGAAATTATTGCAGTTGTGGCATGTTTTATAGGAGCGACGTGCCTCGGCTAAACTGGCTGTTTTGTTACATTTTGAATAGCGGCAATGCACAAGCGCAGTTCTTGGGGACTCCACCTCTGCTTCTACCACTTCAAACGATACACGGCGGCCTCTCTGAGGGGGTCGCTCAGCATCACTTCCCTCGCTATGTGAACTCCGGTCTGTTGCCTCGCTGTCAGCACCCTTAGACTTGCGTCGTCTCAGTGTGTCGCTTACATAATATGGTGGTGGCTCACCAGTACTGAGGTCCACTTCAGCAGGAAATCGTTCATCCCATCTTTTAGGTTCTGGGCTAGTTGCATCTGAAAAAAAAGAAAAGACTCTGTAAAAGAAATGAAATTTTACAAGAAACCTTAAAATATTTGAACTTATTTTTGTGTAATATTGTAAGTCTTAGATCTCATATGCTCTTATTCTTATCAACATTTATATTTAAAAATCTAGCATATTGTAAATTCTAATGTAAATTTTATTTCTATTGGAGAGGAAGTGGGACCTCATCAGATACCTAAAAAATGTAAATACCACATTAAATTCAGTGCCCATACAATATCCATATTGGGACATTCCAGCATTACGTGTGTGACGTTTTACACACAAAATTTAAGTTTCTAGTCATGAGATTGGATTAAAATATTCACAGTGAACTGATTTCATAGAATTATGAAGTACTTTGTCATGTCTGCTAACAAATGAAAAAGAATAATATGATGGCATATGCTGAATGCATGAGAAGCATTAACAAAAGTGTGTTATGTATGTGACACTTTAAAAATTTAGCAAATTTTGACTTCGTTTGTCTGTCAAGCATGTAGGTTGCAAATGCTAGTAACTTTTATTGGTGAAATGTACAAATTATATGCATTCACAAACATCTAAACCTTAATGCAATTAAAAACAGTAATAATTTGCATATTAATTCATTTTATTTACATGGAGTAGGACCGCTTTTCGTGGAATGTCCCTATTACTGAGTATGACTACCCCACTAATTTACTTCTGCAAGTAACATCTTTTCTAAGCTGTCATTGAATTTTAGATGCAGAAATGCTTAAATAACTTCTATTAAGGTATAATCTTTGGAAACCATTAATGGAGAACATTTAGAGTACCTAAATTCCTGGGTGCATAATTAGTAATCAATTTGCTATGGAAACTATGCATAAATCCATGAGCAATAGAAAGACAATTTGTGAAAAGAAAAAAGTTAACAGGTTAATTATGATTCACATCTGCTGATTCACTGGAAATTATTCTTATTTTCTATTCAAAGTTAATATATTCTGCGAGCACACTCGCGGACATACTGCAGATTACAAATCGATCAATATTTACACAAATAGCAAAGCAAATCTTATTGCCAATATGTAAACGCTAAATTCAGAGGAAGGCTTTGAATAGGCATTTGCATGGTAGTATTTTCTTCAAAATATGCTTTTTCTCACTCTTGTTTATTCTTTAATATGTACTATTTAAATTGTAAATAACATATCAATATGTTCTTTAGGATCTAATCTTTCCATCCATGTATGATACACATCATTATTTTGTCAGGGACGGCGACAGGGGTGGGCACGGGTGGGCAAGCGCCCACCCAAAAATTCCTGTGCCCACCCGATTGCCCACCCAATCAAATTCAATACATATATACAATTAGGAAATGTAAATGGTTCTTTAAGTATAGGCTGGTCCTCACTCCATGCATATTTTACTTGTGAATATTGTCGATACTTGAAAGTTCACTATCTTCATCCCATAACAAGCTTTGATGTCATTTGGCGAAACTTTTGTCAGTAAGTAAGTTTACGAAATTTTGAGGAAATATCCTCTTGACTGAAATCAATTTAAGCTTTTCTTTCTTGATTTTGTCATTGGAAAGCTAAAGGTACTATCAGAACTTTTTCTAAAATGTGATCTAATGAAGACTGCTATGATTAGAAGCAATCACCAGGCATAGTAAGTTTTGTGGGATACTCACAATTATAAGGTTTATGATCAAGAGTTAATCAGAATTTAGGAGGATTTGGAAGGCTGCAGCTCCCAGCCTTCAATGGGGAAAAATTGCTTCGAAAGAAGCCATATATTGAAGAAAAAAAGATATTTGGAATGTAGAAAAATATTAAAAAATATAACTAACCATCTGACATTACTTGGGTTAAAGGTTATAGACTAACTGAAACTGTGCATAGATGGGAGTGAGTTCTTGATGTTGTCAGCACCGACCCTCCACAAAAATCTCGGCCTGGGTATGATCAAAGTAATAAACAATAAAAGAATAAAACATCATCTTCGCCTTGCTTCCTCCAGATACGCACAAAATTATATCGACCTTTTTAATTGGGTCCACACTACAATTACCAGGAAAGAAGACATGCGGAATTTTATGTTTGATTAATTAATTTTTAAAAGATTTACTTGGTTTTTCTTCACTTTTGGCTAATTGCAATGATGATATGATGAAAGTGATGAATGAACACTCACAAAAACACCCATGCTCAGACCGGGATTCGAACCCGGGACCCCTGCATCATAGCGCACTGTGATAACCACGCCGCGGGTAATTTGATGTGTCACTTTCTTTATTATATCACATTTTTTACATAGCTGTCATCTTCAAATAATGCAATGTATCTAAAATAACAATTTTTAATTTGTTCTACTTAATAACGATTCATTGATTTGCTTTATTATACTTCGCTTTTTGTGCCACTTTTGGCTAATTTGCGAAGATGGGGATGAGTGATGAGTAAATTGATGAGTAAATTGATGAGTGGACACTCACAAACATCCATCCATACCCAGGCCAGGATTCGAACCTGGCACCCCTGGCGTCATAGCGTGATGTGCTAACCACTCTGCCACGGGGAACGAGTATTCACAATCACTACCATACCGAGGTGACCAAATTTTAATGTAACAGTTTTGTAGGTTTGAAAAAAAAATCTAAAGAATTACTGAACTGATATAATTAGTGGCTAGCACTATTTACAAGTTCTCTTCCAACCTATACATTTTTACTATCAGTTATGCAGTTCTTATGATTGACTTGCATGAATTTCAAAGAAGAGGAAGAAAGGGGTGGAAAGAAAGCTTGATTCGAGGGTCACAGAGACCTATAATAAGGCAGCCAAATTAAAGAAAAAAATTGCAAATAATCCACTAGTGATTTTTTTCTTTAAGTCCACATGCTCAAATAGGCTAATTGTCACTATAAACTGCAGTCTTAACGAGTGTGCATTGACCTTCCACTGGGAATCGAAGCCAGGACCACTTATTTATAAAGCGAGAGCGTTATGCGATCGGAGAGACCATATACATAAAGAAATCCACCAACCATATCATTTTATCGTAACATAAGATGCGCCTATCTAACAGTTGGATTACACTATTATTATGATTGACCCATGGATGTCCGCAGAATTTTTTCCAAGGAGGGGCAAGCATGGTAATTTTTTGGGGGGCAAACAAGACGTATTTCCCCCTTAATAGTGCTGCACCCTCAATGAAACACTAATTAAAATTGAAGCTCTCTTGTTCCAATAATTAACATAAATTACTGTGAATGAAATGCAATATATGTGTGTAATGAATAAGTTTATGGTAAGATCCATTTTCCTGGGGCATCCCCCTCGTCACCTTCTACCCCTTCCGGACGCCCATAGATTGGCCTGAGATTTAAACTATTTCTTTCACGTACGGACCAAAATATTTGACACTTGTATAATGCTACGTCGTTGTTCGCGGAGTTATCTGCTTTGATAAACAATGAAACATTGTGGAATTGAAATTACTACCTCAACTTTCGAAGTGCTATGAACTGTTGATACTCTATTTGTGGATAGTAATCAAGACTGATATGACTCACTCGTTATTATATTTCAAGTCAATTTTCTGCTAGTTTTGACCGTTGGTGACAGTGAGGTTGAATGGTAATTAAACGAACCTCATGAAGGGACGAACACAAACAAGCACTGAGACGCAAAACACCAAAAGGAATATCTTGACTGTGGTTACAGGCACCAGAGACTCATTTGCCTACAAGAATACAGTTTCCAGGGTGTACTATTCAGGAGGGAGGTTGACATTTGAGTGTGTTCGAAAATGTCACACTTACAGTACAAATAATCTGTGAAAAAGATACGAATTACTGGATACGATGATTATGTTTGATTAATTCCTTGCTTTCAAATCGCTTTCTACACAAGGTAAGAGGGAGATCTCGAATGAAAGAGAGAGAAAGACAGAGAGAGGGAATATATGTTAGTCAAACTCACATAATGCCTTACGTTTGTACAGCCCACCCTAATTGATCAATATAGAGCTTCTGCCCACCCGGTCGAAAATTTCTGGTGCCGCCCCTGGTCAATATTTACACAAATAGCAAAGCAAATCTTATTGCCAATATGTTACCCCTTACGATTCAGAGAAAGTGTTGCAAGGGTTGGTTTGGATGTAGCCAGGCTGCATTCTCTGTGACATCATCACTATCATGGTTCAGTCCCTGCAATTATTATTTAATTTCTAGAACTTTCTGTATTGAATAAAGTGGCAACCAAAGGTATCTTAAAATACCGGGTATCCCAGAAGTCTTTCCCTGATTACAAACTTTATTCATATCCGCTATATGTAAGGTAGAGATGTGAAAGTGGTGGCAAAATGTTGGAAAACTAACCAAGTTTTTTTTGTTGCACGTTTGAGTAATGTGGCTGTAGTGTAGCAGTGTCAGTGCCCAGAAAACCGGAAATGTTCACAAATCAGGAAAAAGCTCACTGTGTCTTCTGGTATCACGAGACCCGGTCACCTATAACAGTGCGGAGGAACTTTCAAATGTACAGAATTATTTCGTCTAGAATATCTGCCATCAATAAGTTGGTATTTAAAAAATTGAATTTATCTTCATTCCCAAATCCTGTCAAGTCCAAGAAATATTGTATGGAAAGATGCCACCCGATGCCAAGAGCATTAATTCCTGATTCCTTGGCACTGACACTGCTACACTACAGCCACATTACTGAAACCTGCAACAAATAAACTTGGTTAGTTTTCCAACATTTTGGCACCACTTTCACATCTCTACATTGCATATAGCGGATATGAATAAAGTTTGTAATCAGGGAAAGACTTCTGGGCACCCGGTATATCAGTGGATGAGACTTCATTATACAGAAAAGTCAATGCAAATAGCTCTTACAATTTTTATATTATAAGTTATTATCAGACTTGGAGGTGCATGACTATTGAAACACACTGTAGTTTATGCTGTAAGCATAACTACATATATGTTCTGAAGTTTTAGCATTTTAAAATGCTAGTGCACCCTCACAAGAATACATTTCTCATATCAAAAACATGCAGTTAAACGTATGCAATGTATATTATTGGCAAATATTACAATTAAGTTTTTATAGTAAAGAACTGCATTTTGTGGACCTTTGGACAGGTAACTAAGAAAGAGACTAATGAAGTGTTCTGTGTGGAGTGTAGCATTGTATGATGCAGAAACCTGGATGCCACAGAAGAATTAGGAAAAGTGATTAGAAGCATTAAAAATGTGTGTATGGCGAAGAATGAAGTGTGTGAAATGGACAAAGAAGGAACTAAAACTGTGTTGGAAAGAGTTGGAAGAAGTGCTTCCAGTAGTCAGTACTGGGAGTAATCAAGAAAATAAGAATAAATTGACTAAGACACTGGCTAAGAAGGAATTACCTGTTAAATAACATGGAAGAGGAAGATATCAGATGATAGATGATATTAAATTAAGTGGATCCTATGCAGACATGAAGCATAAGGTGCAAGATCAGGAAGCCTAGAGAATACAGGGAAAATACTGCCAATTAAGTCGAAGTATGATGAATGAATGATGAAATATCAATTTATAATGTAAGGTTTTTTTTTACTCCATGCTTGCAGAAGTACGTATATCATATGTACAGTCACTAACATTTCTGGGTTGTAAAGATTCCATTGAAAGTCAGTGGGATCATTACAACCCAGAAGTGACTGTGACTGTAGTCATAGAAACTTCATGTGATCAAGGGGTCCTGGGTTCGATACTCGGTGGAGGCACATAGTGGTTTGGATCCCACTTTAAACTGTAGGCCCAGTGCCGATTAGCCATACTGTGCATAAAGTGGACTCAAAACACAAATTCAATCAATCAATCCTAGAATTTTCAGGGATGTAGCAATTACATTGAAAATTCAATGGGATTGTTACAAACCAAAAATGTTTATGACTGTACATAATATAAAAATATGAAATAAGTACAGTGTACATGTTATGAATGAAGCAAGCAATAACATGATGTGGTTACTGGTATAAGGTAACATTTGCATTGCAGTTTCATTACATTATGTTGTACTCAATGATATTTTATTATATTCCACAGTAACCATGCATTGTATTGGCATTGTATTATCGTATTCTAATTTTACTATATTTTGCTGTAACCATAAATTGTATTTCATTGTTTTATTATACTGCATTGTTTATGATATTGTAAACAAAGTGACATGTCCTATATCACTGCACGTATATGCAAATAAGTGATTCATGAATGAATAAATCTTATCTTATCTTAATGCCTCAAGTGTGGATGGCATAAATATACTCCCTCCGCATTCTGCTGTTGTAGTGCGGAAGACGTATATATGCTTTGTTTGTTTCAACTATATTCGATTTACTGTGGCGTATATAGTCACACAGATGTTTGGTGAGATAGTTCTAGCTGTAGTGGAAACAAAAAATAGTAGCAAGAGAAGAAAAAGATGAAAAAGAAGATGAAACTAATTTTTCCCTTCTTCTTCTTTCTTTTCACCTTCTTCTTTTTCGTCCTTTTCCTCTCTTGCTACTATTTCTTGTTTCTACTACAGCTAGAACTATCTCACCAAACGTCTGTGTGACTATATATGCCACAGTAAATCGAATATGGTTGAAATAAACGTAAAGAGTATATATAAACCTTCTGCACTACTTCAGCACAATGCGGAGGGCGTATAGACGAAAAAACATACAATTTCCAGTAGCGACTTGTTCAACAAATTCCACACTTAAGGGGTTAAGAAGATTAGCAAGCACCACAGAAAAATGTGATGCTTTATCTATTCTAATAGGTTCTTTCAAAATTCTTGTAGTATTCTTACTTTACAGGGTTTGTCCAATAAGTATCGAGATTGATTTTGTCCGGCCAATGGGAAGGGGTGGAAGGTGGTCTCTGTGGGTGGGATAGGTGTTGCAGGATGTCACGTGAGCTAGGAGACCCAGCTCAGTTGCCTCCAAGCCTTTGGAGTGTGTAGTCTGCACCTGAAGTGAAAGTGTGTTTAGTGCTCGCGTCGAAAGTCAAGATGCAGCGAACCATCAAGCAGCGTTGTGCCATCAAATTTTGCGTTAAACTGAACAAATCTGCTACGGAGACTTTTGATATGATCCGTGAGACTTACAAGGATGAAGCTATGTTCAGAATGCGTGTTTTTGAGTGACATAAAAAATTCAAAGGTGGCTGGGAAGACGTCAAAGATGAACAACGCAGTGGACGTCCAACATCCGAAACGCTGAAAATGTGGTCCGAAACGCTGAAAATGTGGCCAAAGTGCAAGAACTTCTGAACAGTGATTGCCAGTTAAGTGTTTGTTTGATAGCACAGGAGTTAAATTTACTGAAATCCACTGTGCATTCAATTGTGACCAATGATGATTAGGGTCCACCGCATCTGAAGGCAGATCGCAGATTCCTGGCTGCTGCATCATGACAATGTGCCCAGTCACACGTCGCTAATTGTGAGGGAGGCACTGGCCAAACATTGGGCACAATACCTTACAGTCCAGATAGCCCCCCAACTTATTTTTGTTCCCTCGGATCAAAAGGAGCCTGAAAGGATATCGTTTCAGGATGATTGAGGCGGTAGATACAGCTTCGACGGAGTGCCTGAACAGTCTTGCGGTTGCCGACTTCCAGGGGGCATATGAGGAGTGGAAAAATTGCTGGCAGTGGTGTATTGATGCAGGAGGGTTGTATTTTGAAGAATATTAACACACTTTACATATATCCTGCAACGCCAAGGGTCCCGGGTTCGAATCCCGGTCGGGCTTGGTTGTTTGTGAATGTCCATTCATCAATTTCATCATTTCATCACTCATCCCCATCTTCGCAAATTAGCCAAGAGGCACAAAACGCGAAGTAAAATAAACTAAATCAATCAATCAATCACTTTACATATATCTTCAATAAATTTATTTTTATGACTTAAGTCCCGATACTTATTGGACAAACCCTGTATGATATCTAAAATTTGTATTTCATTCAAGACTACTGGAAATTTAATCCAGTCTGGGTTTTATAATACAACTACCAGCACTTGAAGTGGAAATTATTAGCTGGGGTGATTTGTGGTCGAGCCTTGGGGTTAACAGGGGATGCTCCTATGGTTTAACATGGTGATTTCGCGAAACTTTTGCTGGCAGGAAAGGGGGGGGGGGGATGCCATCTCTTCACATCCTCTTTGACTAGGAATAATAGTCTTTGTGTGTGTTGAATAAAGGGCAGAACAGTCAGAAGGAACAATGGAAAATATCAGAAGGAAAGAAGGTTTTATTGTCTGTTGTGTGTGTTATACTTCCGTCTCATTATATGTTGGACTGAGGTGTGTCATGGCAAACTTTTTGCATCAAGTTCCATTGAAACAGTTTCTGGTTTTGTGGACTGGATCTGGCCAGTTCTTTTCAAGTAGCTCGCAAACTATCCTCACAATGCTGGATCAACATCGACATTTTGGAGTTTTCATGAGCAATGAAAGCTGGGAACTCTTTAAGTGTGTGCTTATAGAAAAGGAAAATAAAATGGACAAGAATTCATGCCATTACAAAAACTGCATAATTATGTAATTTTGCACTTTCATGGTGCTCTTCAAATCAGAAACTGGATACCTTATTGGATAAGGCCATTTTCACACAAAACATTTTGCAGTTTGGGCCATTTTTCAAATGGCTGTGATCATAATGAAAAATTACTGTCAAAATTAATGTTTGAATGCACAGAGCATGCAAGAAAAGGTACTTGTTGAAACAACCATTTAATGTGTTTTTTAGGAACTTGGCCTTTAAAAAAACTCCTTTTTCATTGATAAAAACTGAAAATTGAACTATATAATTAATCAGTGTTCCCCTGTGTAATGCACCATGCCATGAGGGTGTATAGGAGGTGTGGAGTTAGGGCCCCACACTTTCTTGATCATGGACGAAGTTGGGGGTGATGTGATCAGCATCACGCCCCTGGCTGTCTTTACCCCCAGAGTTTCCTTCAGGTACCCCCTTGATACGATGCTGGGTGGATGCTAGAGCTGCTTGAACAGCTCAAATTGAAATTACAACATAACTGGCAATGTGTTTAGTTGTCTACATATGCAATGTCTCCTTGTTTTTTTTCTAATTGTTGATGGATGGAGTGAGAAATGTTAACAAAGATAAAGATAATTATTATAATTACAGGCAGGGCTTGCAGCTGGTGGAGAGGTCAACTGCCACCCCAAAAGAGAGGAAAAGGCTAGTAATAATTTAATTTTTAACAAATTTCAGTATTTCCATCAGTTAAATCTCATTTTTGAAATGGTTGTTTTCTGTCTTTGTGAAATAATATAAATATCTGTTTAACTCCAAATAAAAAATCTGGAATTATATCTTAAGATTACAATTCATAAAATTGTATAACATTACAGCCCCGCCGCCCTTATATCAGGCGTGGGAACCACCTTTATGGCAGTGACCCTCTGTTGCTGCATTTACCTGCAAAGGAGCTCGCTGTCAAACTGTCAATTATGCCCACCGCTTGGGCAAGAACTGACAATGTTAAAAATCCCCCTCCATTAGGAAAACAGGATTTTGTCAAAATAACCGTTCTGCACTGTGATTGCACACTGGTTAGTAGAGCGACTCCACTTTAGATATATTCTTGGAATAGTTCAATCCTCGTAACCCTTGTTAAATGCATCACTTTTATGCATTTAGCACACATCATATGTATACGTGTACACAGAAATCTGTAGGAAGATTAGCATTGGTATAATTTCAAAGTATCACCAAAGCAACCCTGCTATTAAAATATAACGCTAATTAGGTACTATGATTACAATATTATCCATGATTTTGATTTTATAAAAAACACACACTTATTCAAGATTGAAAGACATAATGTATAAACATATTCATTCCTAGAGCAAAGACAATATTCATTACCTATAGTTTTTCTAAATAAGAGATCTAAGAGTAAGTAGCAGCTATGCTCTACCACTTAATATTCCAACAGTTTGTCATACTTACATACAAGCTATATTTCTGATAAAAGCAACTTATTCTACACAAAACTATGCTACGTAGTGCTTTTGTGTTCTCTTTGCAAAATAATTACTATTCATAATATGAAACACTTATAAGCTACATCAAATGGCACATTTTTGCTAACAGAACACAGTGATTGTGATGATACAGTGATATTTATGCACTATAATAGTTATAATTTTATGTAGTATGCTGAATTGTATTTTCTCTCTGTGTATTCATAAACAGAGAAACATTTGCATATGTTAATCCTTGGAAACAGTTTAGTTATGTGATCAAATTATTTATGAATCAAATATAATGTAGAGTTTTCTGATGTACAAATTTAATGTAGTTGCATTTTTCATAATTAACATTGAATTTCTGCCTCTTTACACTAATTGCATTAAGATGAATGATGATTAAATGAAATTGTTGAAGGTGTTATGGTGAAAAGACTCTGCTAGGACTCAAATCTAAAGCCCTCGGTGGCGAGATCACACTAGGCCACAGAGGTGGAATAGCATTTTACTGACAGTTAAAGAACTACCTAAGACTTGAGGTTTGATATAATGTATGTATAAAGTACAGTCAAAATAAAAAGCTTTGTGAAATGTTTGTGGTTTTAAAGAACTTTTAACAGGTTTCATTGTAAGATGTCTTACTAATAATGTTAGTAAAAGTTACAAATATTTTTGTCAGTCTAGAACAAAACTTGAAATGGTTATAACAAATTAAATTAACTTAATCACATTCCATTCTCAAATAACTTATTTACATGATAATACAATTCATGATTTGAGGACATTTAAATATTGACTAAGTTTGAATGCTGAGGGGAGTTGGAGTAATATTGCATCCATTGCCTCAAATAAATTATAAGAAATTAGGTATAATACCAAATTCCAAATGAAAGAAAACAAAGTAATATCGAGTAATCAAATTTTGTAATTATATGGTTAAGAAATGCACAAAAGAAAAATGAAATTAGGATTGATTTTATCGTATCAAAAGGGTTACCTCAGTGTTATGTCTTAAACTTAAAGAGTATGGATAAATTTTTAGCCTCCAAAATATGACATAGCCAGAATTTATTTATTCCTTAAGAATGTTAATCTAGTCATTCTATTAAAATAATGTTAGCATTAAAAATCACCAATAAGTTAAAAACACACTTATTTATTAAAATAATGTTGACAGAAGACATGACCTTGCTCTAATTAATAAATAAAATAAGTCTTTGAATGAATAAAATTTATGCAAAAAAATCTATATCGTCAGTTTCTAAAAACAAGGATTGAAATTAATATTTTTCACTATTTTAGCAGCTTGGCTATTTCTTGAAAAGATATTTATGAAGTCCCTCTTCATTCTGTATGATAATAAGTAGTACCCAAATTGGCCAGTTGCTCCTGTCCGATATGGCAAACAAGGCTTGATAAAGTTACAACAAAAGGAGGCATTATTGGAAAAAGGAATGTGCTCTGAAAAAAAATAATAATATTGATCCTGTCCATCGTATTCTTTGTGGCACACATTCTTGGTAGGACTTATTTCTCTCCCATATATTTTGGTGCGAGGAGCAAATGACCTCTTTTACCACTCTTGGCTTTGACCATGCTACATTTCATGGAGCTAAGAGGATTTTGAGTTCCCATTTTTGTCATGTAAAATGTGACAAACTAATCATAACAGAACTGGAGTGGGAACTTTGGTGTAATAAAAGCTGCTTGAAGAGGATGATTTATTGTCTAGTTTATATGTTGGAAAAGAAGTAAAATAATGAAATATTTTGGGGAACCAAGCATAAGCTACTTGTTTCCAGGGCTACGGGAAAGGTTATCTCCCTTGTCTTTCTCACTACAAAAGTTTCTAGGTACCTGGTCTTGCCCAGCATTGGCAGATTCTCAGAGAATGGGCACGTTCTGCTTGAAAAGAGGATACATTTCAATGTTTGGTGCAGTGTAACTACTTGGCTGGAAGCTTAATAAAAACAAAAATTGTCTTTCCAAACACACAGAAAAAACATGAAGATAGAATGGTAACAACACAATGTGTTCTCTATTGAATTCTTCTTGAGTGGCTAACTTGCAATTCTGTAAAGTACAGTTTAATTTTCTGTTATCAACCTAACTTGCATTTTCCAGCCTGTACATGAATTGATTATGGGTGGAAATGCATGCATCAGATCTACACAATTACGAGCAGACATGTTTCAACAATTAATAAAATTCTACTCTGGGGTTAAGCGTGTAACAGAATGGCTATCCTGAAGAAGAAATTGTAACTATGGCTACTGTTCTGAGGTATAAGCATGTGCAATACATGCTTCTGTCCTCAGATGACTACGGGTGGCAAATAACACTATACAACACTGACTGAAGTATTCTACACAAGAGAAACATGTTAAAAATCACAATACAAACACGAATGAGAGATAAAAGCACGGAACCATTAATTAGGAGTTGAATGAATACACGAGTCATGCAGTGGTAGGCAGTGTTAGTGTTGAAGAAACATCAACGATTGTTGTTCATAATATAATTAGAAGCAGTATCATGTAAATTGGATACAAATATCTATAGTGCTAGAGGGCTACAAAATACATGGACACATCTATTCCAATCCAATACCTCAAATTGTTCCATTTTTAATTGGTAAAATGAATGTAGAATGTTAATTGTGTTCTTCCTCCCCAATTATGCTATATGCATTGCTGAAAATACAGAATGAAAGTTGTTTTTAGCAACTAATATGGGTGCAAGCATGCCTTCTCTTTGGCTCTCTTTTCCAGTACGAAAATGTGAACATACCTTTACAATGTGTTTGATGTTAAAAGAGCAATGCTTTTGCAGAATGGGTACAAGCAATGCCCATGAACTTACTGATGGATAGTACTTGATCTCGCAATTACAGTAATTGATAGTAGCATTACAATATGAGGGTGATTTTTTTTTTTAAATAAGCTCCACCTGCTGCCATCTCTTGGTAGAACTGCATAAATGAGGTTTACTTCTACAGTTCCTTGATAAGGCCTACATTGTTGTAGTGCTAACAGGTACTAGGCACTAATGTCACTCTAAGAGGAACTACCTATGTAATTTCTTTGGGTGAAACATCTCAATTGTTACACCATTCATGGCAATACCTAGGTATAATAGCAGTGATCGAAGTGAAAATTCCTATTTGGGTGGATGCTTGCTTGAGTTAGGAGGGCAAGGGGGATGCTTTTATGGATGAATAGAGATAATGTAGTAGATGGGGGGGGGGGCATAGGCATAGCAAGGGATGGGTAAAGTGGGTGACTGCCTAGGGCCTCACACCTGAAGGGACTTCACGTCTCATAGGGCTTATACAAAAAATATATTGTAATAATTAGAAGTGGGTCATGGAACTACAACATTTTGTTTTCATCCGGTTATATATTTTAGTTAAACGTTACAATTTGAATAAATATGTAAAATATTTTATATAATTTTATGATTTTAGAAGTCATGCCTCTATAAATAAGCTATAAATAGAATACTTTCTCATATCGAATGTGTAATTGTTCGTCTTGGGCATTTTAATGAAACTTGGAAGTGATCGTTTACGCTTGCACTAGGCAACAAATGCACACTGATTGCTGTCACATTGGCTCTCCACCGTTTTTAGAGATCAACGGTAAATGGTGTAGTGATAGTACAGGGTAAGTCAAAATGATGGACCCGATTTCAGACATTTATTCTGTGAAATATAATAAACAAATGTTATTGTGAGACATGTGCTAAAAAAGGTAACCTGTCAAAGTTTTTTTCAAACAAATCACAAGTGTTCTATGTGAGCACCTCACGTAACACGGCACACATCAAGCCGATAGTCTATCTCCTGCCAAACCTTGTGTAGCATGTTGCGGTCAATATCAGCAATGGCTGCTGTGATGCGGGCATGCAGGTGATCCAATGTTGTTGGAAGTGGTGGTACGCAAACATGATCCTTGACAAAAACCCACATGAAGAAATCACATGTATTCAAATCGGGGGAACGAGGTGGCCAATGAAGGAGAGGTCGATCCACCCAAGATGCACGGCCTATCTAACGTTGTTCCAATGCCCCATTGAGATGGTCCCGAACACTGGCATGGTAATGCGCAGGGGCACCATCCAATTGGAGAATGAAATCTGCGCTATCCTCTGCAAGCTGTGGAAGGAGCCATAGTTGCAGCATATCAAGGAAAACAAGTCCTGTCACAGTACGTTCATGGAAGAAAAAGGGCCCATTAATCTTTTCATGGGAAATGGCACAAAAGGCATTCACTTTGGGAGAATCGCGTTCGTGTTCCACAAATTCATGGGGGTTAGCAGCTCCCCATATCCTTACGTTGTGTCTATTCACTTTCCCTGAAAGGTGAAAAGTTGCTTCATCACTGTAAATTAACCTCTCAGAGAACCCATCCGTTTCCATTAATGGGAGGAAATCAACACAGAAGGACGCGTGCAAAGCATAATCAGTGTCTTTTAAGGCTTGAACTAGTTGCAAGTGGTAGGGTTTCATTTGTAAATGTTTCCGCAGAACCCGCCAGACAGTTTTCTGTGGAAGTTGAAGTTCTCTTGCTGCCCAGTAAGTGGACTTCTGTGGACTCCGCACAAAACATGTGCACACTCGTTCCACTGTCTCTTCCCCAGTCGACGGACGGTAAGTCGATTTTAGTTTACAGATGCAGCCCGAATCTCTGAAATGTTCATACTACTTACGAATGGTCTTCCCCGTAGGTGGTTCTCTCTGATATTTGGTACGGAAATGCTGTTGCACAGTAATCACAGACTTGTTGACATGATAATCAAGCACACAGAAAGATCTCTGTTCTCCAGTCAACACCATTTTCCTGCTCGCTGCTGACTCCTAGCGGTAGAGAGTGGAAACACTGTGTGGAAACTAAACGTTGGAAGTTAACCTTTCGAAGCGCATGTCTCACAATAACATATGTTTATTAGATTTCACAGAATAAATTTCTGTAATCGGGTCCATCATTTTGACTTACCCTGTACAGTTATCAGTAATGTCGGGCAGAGATCACAATGTGGGAAGAAAATTCCCAACCCGAGCATCTAAATGAAAAAGAAAGAGTGAAATAGCTAAGCAGAATGAAAGTTGAGGTGGGTCACTGATGAAAACTAACATACGGAATATAATAGCTAAGGGGATGCTTTATGAAAATTTTCTTAACTGGAGTGGTATTGAATATCTCACTTTACATGGGGCACTGATACATGGGAAAAATCACAGTTTTGTGTTGAGCCATAGTGAAATGGTGTTAGCAGTTGTTCATATGTGGGGCTAGTAGGATGAATGCAGGTTGACTGACTGTCACAAGTATTGCACAACAAGTTAAAATTTCAACAAGCAGTGCTCCATCCATGACTGACTATAGTCATTACTTAATTATTGCAAATTATGTTGATAGTGGGTTCTATAGTTCTGTGGCTCCATGCCCAGCGAGTAGACTTGCAACATTTAGTCCCATATTCAGACAAATGTTTAAAGAAAATAGGCAACCATGTGGGAAAATAATGCAAGGGTCTGTATTCTTTTGTATTCTGCTGCATACCTCAATACATATTTCTTGACCTACAGTGTAGTGAAACTTCAGGTTTAGCTGAAGTCTTGGAAGCAATGCCAGTTCGGTATGTTTGACACAACCCCAGACTAAGCCAACCGGACCCGTATCTGGTTTTGAGCCACCACCTGTTTTTCTGAAAAGCACTGTTGCCACTTTTACCTGCAGTGTTTAAACATCCAACACGAACTGCGATGTTTTACTCTCATGGTCTTTATATTGTATAAAAAATAGCACTACACAATAACACAACCTAGCAAAGGTAATGCAACCTCATGTCAAGAAATCTCTGAAGAAACTGAATTGGCAACATCTGATTTAATCCACGTGGACTGGACAAGTTCTGTCATTTCTTGGACGGATGCTATTGGTGGGAAAGGTTTCAAGGAACTATTTACTGGATTCCACGTGGACCTGACATGTGGTTGTTAGAGGGAAAACTGATCTTTCGGAACTTTCTTTGAAATAAAGTGCTTGCTTGCTTGCGCAGACCTGCGACTCTGTACATCGTACCCCCATGAGGAGGGGCCAAGCAGAGTGGAGCATGCCTCCTTATGGCCCGAGTTGAACTGATGGAGGGAGAGGTGCATGAAAGCTTCTAGCTAAATGTTCTTGTCCTTGTGGTCGCTCTATAGTTGGGTGTGACTTATTTTCTGAATCACTCTCGTATATGTACTTGAAATACAATGCATTGCAAACATTCCATTGTAAGTTCATGGGAATAATGTTGAATGCACAGACCAAATTAAAAATTGTAATTTTGTTAAAGTAAAGGGATGCAAGCATTGGCACAAAGTTACCACACTGCAAAATACTTGCCAATCAATTTAATGTTATTCTTCTTAATAGTTCAAGAAAGTAAAATGAAGGATAATCAAAACATAAAAAGTGCAAGGGAAATTTGAATGTGCTTATCCACAATGTAAGTCCAAACTACTTTCAACAACTGGTAGAAAGATTAAGTAAACAGTAACAGCACCTAGAAGAACGGGTAATATTTTTTGTGTTTGTTGTTGTGTTTTGTAGTGTCCATTATTGATAAGCAAGAAAGAATATTGGTTTTCTCCTAATGCATAATTTGGTGGACATGCACATCAAGTCTCTGCAGGAATTTTGACTGATGCCACCAAAGCTGTTTTTGAAAATTCCTCTCCTTTTGTAAAACCTCTGTGATATTTCAAATTCTGAAAAGTATAAGTCTGCTTAGAATTCGTCTAGATTATTCATATGAATCTTTGCATGGCTTGCTTTCCCTGCTGTCTGGATTGATGGGAAATATTCTTCTATAGCTATGGAACTATTGCAATATCTAGACACCAGCGGAAGCAAACCACATGAAGATTCATGTGAATACTCTAGAAGATATTCTAAGCATATTTTGGAATATCACAGGGTTTTGGAAAGTGGAAGAATGTTTTAAAAAATGGATTGACTAATACATGGCAAAGATCCAATCGAGCCTTAATATGTGTATAAAATGATATTATCACCATTGATAGTTTTTGTATGATCATGAATAGCAAATGATGCACTGTCTCATCACTGTAAGTTATAGTGTACATAAAGTGGAGTACACACACTTATATCAAATGTCGACAAGAGTAGCATTTCCAGGAATCTGGAAAAGGCTTTGGGGAGGGTGCTGTGGATTCTATACATTTTTTCATGTATGTGGTGATTTATTTTAAGAAAACTGGGAAAGAGAGAGGGCAAGGAGTTATAATCCCCTTTGGGACATGCCATTGGCTCTGAGTTGGGTCAAATTACAGTTTGCATATGGAACAAATTCACATTCATTGCAAGAAGAAGAGTCAGCATGACTTTTGTGAATACCAGCCACAATATTTTTATGTATGCACTCTGCTTTTATTATGGCAATAACATGAATCAAAATATCTAAAAGATGATCATGGATCATAGGCTGCTTAAAGGTGTAGGTGGAGTAGGTATTTGCTTTCCTACAGAGTTGGACTAACTAAATCTTCAATTGACATAAGCATAAAAGGTGATTACCATGGGCATCATCAGAAATTTTTGAAGGGGCCAGGTAATCTATATAAAATTGAATAGTATAAATTAAAAAATATTTATTATAATATCAATGGGGAGACCTATGTACTAGATGTATGAATATGTAACAAAACTATTTTTTTAAAATTTCTTTCCACATTTCATACCATTATGAAATTCATAGTTATTCCATTTTGTTATTGACTTTTACATCTCCCATTAAAAATATACAAATCTTGAAATGTTAGGAAGAAATTTCTAGCCATAAGTTTGTGTTATGTGACCTCTTGCATAAAAATCCCATTTCTCGGAATCATTTATTAGTTGGATTAAGGGGAAAAAAAGTTTTGAACTTCTTATTCATTTTACACTCAATTTTTCAAGTGGACTCATTTTTTTTTTTCTTATGGAATATTATACTGAAATACCAATTAACTGAACTTTATTTCTGTCGTCGACTATAAAAGTTGACTTTTTTTCTAATTTGAAACAAAGGTGCCAGTTTCCAGGTGGGTGAAGGTTAATTGACTGGTTAGACCTCCTCCCCGAGTGCTCACAATCTGCCTTCCTTAGATACATGAAAAAGACCCCTAAAACTAGTAAGTGTGACCCTGTGTCACTTCTAAAATAGGGCAGGATGATCATCTTCCGTTGAGATCCAACAATTACTTGATCACCCTCTATGAATCTAGTTAGGCAAGATCCATTAAGAAGGTCATCTGACCTACATGAGGGAAGGTCGTTAACCTGCTAAAACCATTGGGGAGGTAATTCCCTTTGACCATAAAAACCCATAACCAGCCACATTGGAATTGATTTTTTTGTTATTATTTCATGGAATGACACAGCATTGTTCACATTTTTATTCTAACTGGATCAATATTTCTACAAGGGCATAGGCTGGATCCAGGAGTGTATGTCTTGTTCCATGGATTTTTGTGATATAAATTTTTTCTACACATTGAGGTGGTCACTAAGATTCAGGTGGCAAGGGATCAATGCATCAATGTTTCTTTATTTGAAGTAGTAATAAAAATAAACATCATGGCACAACAGACCTTGAATGTCAAGGCCTGCCAAGCAGATTTTTATTGGGAAATATGTGGTTAGTACATTGAGTCCCATCGCTGCTATCAGACTGGAGTCCACTACTATTGCTGTTCAATTGTCCTCATGGTGCTGGGTAAACAATCATATTTTGGAGCTTCCACCAAAAGTAAAAGTGGTTATGTGGAAGCTTATTTGAACTACAATGATATATTTATTTATATTTTTTTTTCATAAACATAAATAACAGCCACTTTTTTAAAATGGCAATGCATATTTGATGCGACATTTTTTTCAATTCTAAGTCTAATTGTTAAAAATAGATTTAATTATCTTGATTAAGGCTCGGTTGGACCTTTGGCCAATGCCATGGCATCTGTTATTCAATTATCCTCCTCTTCTGAAAAAAGTGCTATATTCCAAAATATGAACAATAATATTTGCATAGAGAATATTCACGCAAATCTTTATGTGGTTTGATTCCACTGTTGCGGAAGATAGATATTATCAAACTACATAAGTGTATTTAAACTCTTGATAATATCTAGAGTGAATGCTAAGCATATGTCATTTCCAGATTTTGGAATATGATAGTGATTTTTAGAAAGAGGAAAATTCGAAAATAGCTTGGCTGGCATCGGGCAAAGTTCCAGCCGATTTAGCTGGACATTGAACTTATGTCAGCAAGAACGTTTTTTTTGTTGTAAATGCTATGATCAGATTTTAAATTCAAAAGTGCTATTAATCAAAACTTTTCAAACAAGGAAAAATCCTTTCTGTGATAAGTTCAAGGTCTAGTGTAACTATAAAAGTTAACAGTTAATTTAACGTTACTCATCTTCTAAACCTTAGTTTCTCACGTCACCACAGAGACGCTGGAAACTTACATAGTTCTCCTACCTGCCTCTGTTTCTGCTGGCTGGTTACTGTGGGATGGGGATTCTGGGGCTGACCTCAAATCACCACAACTGCGACGCTCTTGTCCTGCATTGTCGTTCGAAGACACACGTTGTCGATTAAATCCAGGATGAGAAATAGGTCGACGCATCATGGAGGCAGACACTGGACTAGGCGATCGAGATGCAGACGGCAATCCCAAAAGAGAGTCTAAAACATCTTCTAGAGTTGTAGAATTCGGACTAGGCTTCTCAAGGTCATTTACCACATGCTTTTCTATAATTGTACGTTCAATAATTATTTGTCTGTCTATCACATCCCCTTCTTCAGTCAGTTCATGCTCTTCTATTATTTCTCGTTCTTTACTCAGCTCATGTTCATCACTCCCTGTAAAGACATATATTAATTACTGTATCATAAAATATGTTTTACATAATTTAATGAATGTATTGCATTGAGGTAAAAGGTCCTAGAGATAGGAATGAGGTACAGGTAGACAAAGCAAGAGCAATGGCATATTCCACACGTTACCATGTCTACTGCCAATAAACTGACTCATTCTCACATATTTTTATGCATTTAGCTTTAAAGTATTATTATTAACTAACTAACCCACAGTGAAACAGCCCTTGAGCACAAAGGCCTACCTACCGACTGCCGGCCTCACTCCCACATGGGCCGTGAAACCCCGTCAGCCGGCATTTACACCCACAGCTGCACGCTGACCTTGGCACTGGACGCATCAGTGTTTCAGTATCCAGATAGCTGGTGTCCAGTTTGCACGTGTTTGTGTAAGTGTTAAGGTGTTAACAAGTGTTTTAGATTGTTTTGTCTTAATTTACGTATTACTGGTGTTTTCCTAGAGTGCAATTTAAAAGAATGAATTTTTATGTACAACTCTTACGTCAAATTTTTGTAGGGAAGTTACAAGGCGTTTTGAAGCAGAATTCCCAGATGTTCCTGTTCCACACAGAGACAATGTGAACAAATTTAGGAAAACAGGGTCTGTTCTTGATAAGAAGCGAAGAGTGAAACGGTGTGTGCTTATGACGTTGGAGCACGATTGGAACATACACCTCACAAATCCCCCCGGTGTCTTGCATTTCCATGATGTCTGCATGGTGAGCTACCAAGCTTTTAAACATGAAACCATATATTAGAAGAATTGAAAGAAAATTTGAGGAGAGAAATTGAAGCAATTTCAGTAGAGGAATTGATACACGTGTTAGTGAAAATTTCCGGTATAAAATGCCGTAAATGTGTGGAAGCAGATGGACATCATTTCCAACAGCTCTTGTATCAAGGTATGTGCTCATTTTAATTGTAACTCGATGTAATTGTACGAGCTTATTTCATTACATAGCTTGCGGTTCCAGTTACGCGGATGTTGCATCCGGTTTGCCGAAAGATGGGCTCTCACTGCTCGGCATGCTAGCTGCTGCTCCACAGCCAACTTGACTGTGAAAGGCACTGTATATACATACTGGTATCAGTATTGGTTAATCGGCTCAGCCCTAATAAAAATATAAACAATGGAAATAATTATTCATTTCACAGCTTATTTATTCTTTATCATTTAATTGAAATTTGATAATCACACTAAAAAATGGTGAACATGAGAATGTGCATGAAATACTGCTGCTTAGAATAATTTGAAAACTGAAAAACAAAATTATTTTCACATCTCACAGCCAGTTCCTGGAATTGGTATGAAAAAAGTAAAAGGTTAGTGTTTCATAATCTTCATTCTCATGTCTGATGGAAATTCAAAATATTCAGTATCGGAACCACAAAACTTTGTACATCTCATCAACTCCTGATTTATTTTATGCTTATTGTTTAGACCTACATCCAGTGCACCGAGACTGGTTTCGATGCTCCTTTTATGTGGTAATGGATCGGGTGAACACATGTCATGGGGCATCATGCCATTATGTGTTAGATGTCCGCATGTTCCTGAATGCTCACTTTTCTGTGAGATGGATTGGAGATGGGGAATCATGATATGGGCTGTGCATTCCGCTGACCTCACACCCATGAACTTCTTTGTGTGGGGATTTATCAAAGAACGTGTGTTCACCGGACCCAATATCACATTGAAGGAGCTCTGAAACTGCATTACACAAGCTGCTGCTGCCATAACATCAGCAATGCTCCAGAACGTCTTTCACGACACTGCCGACAGATGGAAAGTGTGTCGTGATGTGTAACGAACATATACCATGAAAAACATTGCAAGTAAATACTTAATTTTAGGACACCCTGTATTTTATAAATGGACTGCAAAAATAAGAATATACATTGTCATAAAGCTGCGAACATATTGAGTTGTGAGGAAATATGCCACCACCAATGACACAATAACACATATTCTGCTACTTACCATATTTTGTGACCCAATAATAACGCAAGAGAATCACTTAATTTTTCCTCACTCTGACCTTGCAATCTACTTTGCCTGGATGTAGGGTTCAGAGCATCTCAAAAATGAAGAAAATTCACTGTATACTTTTGCATAATATGAATATACATATCAATTTGGCAACTTCCTTTTTTATATATTGGCTCTTCTGAGTTTGTACATATTGAATAATATCTATAACAATTCAATGATTCTCATACATCTGATGCCAACGGCAATTACAAATGTTGCTTCATGAAAAATCCTTATTCTTTTAATTATATTAACTTCGTGGGCAATGTTACATTTGAGTTATTTGGGGGAGGGGACATAATAGGTCAATGTATTACATATACAAAAAATATTTTGCAGATTTTTGGATGAGACATCCTCCTGTCCGCCTGCTAATGATGCTCGTGGTTAGCATAACACTTTAACATGTTACCTGCAATATGTATGCGATTTTATAACGTTTAGTGATACTTCATTGATTATATGCAGAATAGGTATTGGAACAATACGACATCCATTGAAGAATAGTTTATTTTAAGACATCACAGAGATTATTATGTAAATGCAATAAGCTGTCAACAATGCCAATCTTTACAATCCTTCATCATCAAACCTCAAAGATGTCAGAAGTCCTTGAGTACAAATTTGAGGATCTGTACTCCAGCAAGCCAGCTATAATACTGACATAAATGCATGGCAGTACTGATAAAAACATTAAATGAAAAACATTAATATTCAGATGAGTAATTATGTACATTAAAATAGAATCCTTGATTATGATTTGACTTTTAAAAAAATAATAATTATTTGTTTTAGTACCAAAAATAAAACTGTAGTGTATTTTCTTAAGTTAGTAGTTAAATAACATCAAAGTCAATATTGTCCATCTTTCATACATGAAGTTAAATATATTTCATGCTTCATACTCAGATCACCCTTTCATAAATACCAATATTGTGTTCAGTAAAGGAATTAAGAGACAGTAGGGGAAAAATCCCATCAAATAAAAGATGCGATTCAAACTTCTGAAGCAACCCAACAATAATATTCTGCCAGCCTCAAATCAAATATCTCAACAAAGATGTGACGATCTAGCAGTACCAAGCACGAAGATATATGAGAGATAACAGAGTGATGTTAGAAAGAAAATTTATTGTTAAAAGCGTAAGTCGTAAAAATTTGTAGTTACTTATTGAGAAGACAAATTTAACATTTTCCCTCATTCTATTGAATATTTGAACACAAATGCTATTACAGTTGTCGGCATGTAACAGAAAATCACACACACAAACCACAAAACACAGCACACTAATAAATTCAACAACAAATCATTGATTTTTCTTGTATGTACACATTGCTTGCATTGTACAATTATTTCTCTTGTAGTCTACGGTTGTAACAAGTTTCAGGAGAACACACTCCCTTTATCACACATTTATTTTTACTTTGATTAAAGAAACAGTTATAGCAATAGTTCAATAAAAATAAATGTCTGATGGTAAGGGAGTGTGTTCTCCTGAAACATCACAACAAAAAACTGTGTCTTTATGCTTGTAACAACCCCAGACTAGAAGAGGAATAACAAATCATTAACTATTTATGCAGTTTCCCACTGATATCACCAATATGAACTGGAGATAGACCGTTGTTATTGCTAGTCCTTGTAACAAATGGGTAATATAATAGTTATTTAGCTTATGTCTCTCTGTTATCCCTCCTTGAGCTTTTTCGCAATGTTTTCAAATCCAATTACAATGCTTCAAGCCTGTGAACTTAAAACTCTTTTCATACTCAGCATTCTGGAATCTGATTTCAACCAATGCAATGATGAAACTTACACATGCGAGAGCCTATCACCAACGCATAATTTACCAATAACGAAGCAAAGCAAGGAGAGTAGATACTGCAAGACGACCTTAACCACTTAACAATAGCTCTTTCATTCAAACAATAAAGTTTCTGAAGATGAAACATGCACCTTGAGGTACAAACGCGCGCAAAAAATAATAATAATAATAATAAAAAAAGTAAAAGTTACTAAAAATCACTGCCACAGCCATTCACTTCAAAACTGTTATTCTGCGACAATGGCGGAATAAGAGGAGTCTTGTTAGTTGCATGCTGTCATCACAACAATGGAGATTAGTACAAAACAATGGTTGGTCATGAGACAATTGGCAACTGAAGGAGGATCAGTTGGACATGCGTACTGACAACCAAATTAGGGCAATCGCATTCCAAATTAGTGAAGAGAACGAAAAGCCTCACAGACTTACCCAAACACACTTCCACTTGTGAACGCTTTTTATATTATCAAAGCAGGTTTCGCCTTGCTAGAATTTTGAAACACAAAAGAGAAGACATTAGAATTGTTTGTGCTCACATTATCTTTAAGAAATTTCAGTTTTAAACTACCTGAATGTAATTTGCCAAAGTACTGGAGTGAATTACTAGAAGGTAATTGTGACTAATGGAAGTATTTAGTATTTTATTCTATATCTAACTTGAATATTAGACACAGAAGAACACTAACACCTTATTGGACAAAATCTAAACACTATGTTAATGAACATTTCAACTATACTGATCGTCACATTGTTCATGGAAAAGCATTAATTTGTTTTCAAGATCAGAAACATGTATAACAAAGGCAACGCTTCAACTATAAATCGTTAGCGAAAATGTACTACAAATCACAAATTGTAGAAATAGGCATAAATTCTCATAGTAAAGTTTATAAGCGTCGGATCAAAGAAGTTTAACTACTATATCCTTGCAATGTAATGCAGGAAATCTATTCATGCAATACATAAACTAATGTGACAGTATTTTCCCACAGCTGTAACTCAACAATAGGACTTTTCTAGCATAGGGTGGCACATTGCACTTTCTCTTACTCACTCACATCAATTCACTCCTCCCACACACAACCTCCACTAAAGCTCTTCCCTCCTGTACATATGCACACAACATATTTTAGCCTTCCTGCCAAAAAAAATATATGTGGACATTGTATCAATTGGCTAATGCCAGTGGTTCCAAAGTGTGTGCCACGGTGCATTGGTGCATCATGACTGGCTTACAGGGGCACCGCAAAATGTTCCAATATGTTCACGGAAATGACACTTGTTACTCAACACATGGTTTTAGAACTTTTTAGACGTAAAATGTCTCTGAATTTGAAATACGTGTTTATTTTTTAACTTAAGGCAAGCATCTTAACCACACTAACTGGGTGCTGCAAGTGTTAGATAGGCCTACATTCTGACTTTGGCACCGCAAAATAATCTTGAAACACGAAGAGTACCGTGAAAGGAAAAAGTTTGGGAACCACTGGCTTATGCAATGTTTCAATAATTAACATTAATTTAGTCAAGGAATCAGCAACAAGCCACATTTTTTTCTTCGATTTTAGGTATTTCTTTTTCTTCTTATAATTGATTATATCTTTTTTCTCTATGCAGAGGATTGGAAAAAGAAATGAATGAAAAGATGGTTCAACATTTCTTTCTGTCTGTATCTTGCCCAATATCTGAACTTACTCTTAATTATTGAATTAGTTAATTAACCATTAACTATTCTGAATGTGCTTTATTGAGTCTATATAGTTTTTAATTGTTGCTGGGATAGCTGATAGTTTTAGTTTTTGTTCTTCACTCACATTACAACAATGACTTGATTGTTTCTTATTGGTTTCCAGGCAGATGATTTAGAAAGAGAGAACTCTACAAGTCCATTCCCTCGTGCCAATTCTAAAAGGAGCAGTGAATCATCAGTTACGAGTATATGGCGATCTGCTTTGATGTCGAGAATATAGGAATTTTCTTAACCATGTCTGAAACTAACGACAAAACCTCTACAACCATATGACCACATATGAATGTAGGATTTGGGTCTGAAGAATGTCACCCGCACCCAATGAGAGATAATGGCCGCTGGGTAAGTACACTATTCAGAAGTTACTCAAGATGTAGTACACATGCAGGTCGGTGATGGAACCACAATTTATTTTTTGTGGCACCATCACTGATGCAAGTAAGCTTTTGTTGGCTTGGAATTGACAGTTTGTTTTCTTCATGAAGCCCATGCCACTATAATGTGGTCATTGTGGCATGGAATGTTTTTGGCTCTAAATAAAATAATAAATAATCCGTCGCGCAACAGCCCATGAAGGGCCTAGGCGTACCTACCGACTGCCGGTCTCCCTCCCACGCTTTCATTCGTCACCTCTAAGCGTGGAGATCTTCAACCGGTATTGGAATAGTCGGGGGGTCGGCCCGACGTATCCCCAGCCGTTATAGTAGCTCTCCGTGACCGGATTACGCTCACTCACTCGGAGCTCCCCAATTTCCTCACGATGGTGGGTTGCCACCGGCCCTATACGTAGGCCGAATAAATTCCGACCAGAGCCGGATTCGAACCTACGCCGTCCCGCAGCGAACGGTCTCAAAACGAGTGAACGCCTTAACCCGCTCGGCTACGGAGGAGGACTTTTGGCTCTAAATATACCCCCTAAACATGAACTTACACCCACCAAATGAAAAATTCTGGATAAATCCCTGTTTGAGTGTATGAATTATTACATATATGCATATTAATATACAAGGCTCATTCAATATATAACCGGAAATATGTTGTAACAAGTATTTATTACAAGCACCAAAAGAACTACAGTACTATGTTTCAACATAGTCCCCCCCAGTTCAATGCACCTGCGCAAGGACTTGATAAGGGCACTGATTTCACACGAGAAAAATATGTTGGATGCGTGCCTAACCACTCATGCACTGCTGACTGGGCCTCGTCTTCATTCTGGAACCTCGATCCACTTAGTCCATCTTTCAGTGGGCCAAAGGTGTGGATTTGGTTTGATTTGGTGTGTTAAGTCCACTTTGTGCAGAATAAGGCTAATCTGGACTGGACCTACAGTTTAAAGTGGGATCCGAACCACTATGTGCCTCCCCCGAGTATCGAACCCAAGACCCCTTGATTACAAGGTAATGATGCTATCACTACGCCATCAGGGAGGACTACCAAAGGTGTGGAAATCGGAAGGTGCAAGATCGGGCGAATATGGAGGGTGGGGTAAGCACTCAAACATAGGTCCTCGATGGCAGACAATGTAACATTGGCAATGTGTGGTTTCACATGAAAATTGGCAAAAAAATAAAAATAAAAAAAAAAGGTAAAGTATTCCCCTGTGCATAGCACCACGCCATGAAGGCGTATAGGGGGTGTGGGGGTAACGCCCCACACTTTCTTGATCCGGTCGTGAGTGGGGGTGATGTGATCAGCATCACGCCCCTGACCGCCTTTACCCCCCAGGGTTTCCCCCAGGTACCCATGTTATTCGACGCTGGGTAGGCGCCGGGGCCGCTTCCACCGTTAGAAAAGTTCCCGGATTTGAACCGGCCGGGGAAACCTGAATCATGGCGAGGTGTTAGGATAGTTACCTGTCTATCTCATGAATTATGATGAATAAAATATACGAAGTCCTCTGTTGGCTTCTCTATTGGTTGACCAGAGCGTCGTCTCACTTCTGCCCCACTGCTCTCCTAACCTCTTCCTCCTTCTCAATCCCAATCAGAAATCAGTCCCCTCTCAGCTTGCTCCTCTCTATATCCCTAGGCCATGGAGCTCTTCCTCCATGCCGAGTCGTGTTTTTAATTGCCATTATGCAAACCGCTGACTCCATAGGCAGAAGAAACTAACTGTTTCCTGAATAGCTCAGGAGGTTTGCATAGCACAACACTGTGCATTGTTTACATGCCTCAGAGGCTGAGACAACTGAGAAAAACAAGTGAATGCCCTGGTCAACGTGAAGCATTCAGAGAGACTTTATAAAATAAACATATAATCTTAGGGATTGATACGATACGATGAAGAAATACCTCACCTCGCCGTCAGTTCCATAACGGCGGAACAGGCCTCCCCGATGGCGCAGTGGTAGCGTCGTCGCCTTGTAATCAAGGGGTCCCGGGTTCGATACCCGGTGGAGGCACATAGTGGTTCGGATCCCACTTTAAACTGTAGGTCCAGTCCCGATTAGCCTTACTGTGCATAAAGTGGACTTAAAACACCAAATCAATCAATCAACGGCGGAACGGCTGAACCTTGCTCAGTAGAAAATAAAAAAGACTATTCTATTCTAAAGCTCCCTGCACACATCAACACGTCGGCTAGAGTCTAGTTTACGTCCTTCTTGCCCATTCCTTCTTGCCCGTTTACGTCCTTCTTGCGCACTCCTTCTTGCCCGTTTACAAAACTGTGCTAGCAGACAGCCGGCGCTCCGGCATCCGTAAGGTAAGTTAGTTTTTCTTTTTACACTTTCTGTCACTAACCATTCACGGGAACGAAGTATGCCTACGAGGTTAGGTTAGGCCTGTTAGGTTAGGTTCCATTAGCACTCATTTCACCCCTAAATATGTGCTTCATCATCGAAAAATGTCCTCAGTACGTTCAATCACGCATAGCCGGACAACATCGGTTTTTCTCGATTTTCTCCTCCAGGAAATTTTTGCTCGCCTTGGGATTTACTTTGTTGAAGTCCTTATACAATAACCTTTCCAACGATATATGACACGTATTCCTTATGAAAAGGACGTAAAGTAGACTCTTACCAACACGTCTCTCCTTCATTTCCGGTGTTAAACGTTTCGGAACCCAGTAATACGAATACGCCGGTTCTCCCATATCAAGTCCTCCACTTGAACAATGTTGCTTTCCATGTCTGCAGTGACAGAGCGACCTAGACGCAGAGAATCTTCAACACTGGTTATGCCCTGTTTGAACTTCTGAGCCCATTTGTACACTTGTTAACGTACTGAACTGTCATGTGGCGATGAATTTCTATCGGTTTCACGCCTTTACTCAACAAAAGTCTTAGGACATTTCCTTGCAGCACTCTTGAAAGGGTGCCGCCTTCTTGGTAATTGTTTCCCAGGTTCCCTTGCGCGAGGCAGGCGTGCCAACCCCCAGCTATGAATAGCTTACAGATGCCTTCACAAAATAACATAACATAAAAATATAACAATCAAGATCGTATTTTAGATTTTTTATACTCCAGTTATTTATTGAATGCACCTTGTACATATGAATTCGTTTGTTACTTTTATACATATACGATATTTGTAAAGTAGCAAATTATTTCTTTACCAACTGGTTAAAAATGTCAATAAATTACACCTTCCCTCACCCGGCCCACACAGACATTAGCTATTCTTTGATTTTTTTGTGTGTTATTATCGATATCATCCTTAGTAAAATCAGGCGCGGATCCACGGGGAGGGCGATAGGGGCCATCGCTCCTCCCAACTGCCAAGTTTCTGGATATATTAAATGTGTAATATTTTTGAAGACTCAAATGTTCAGTCTTTTATCACCAAGTTTAGAGGTGAGGCTCGAAAATATTTTTTAAGTTTGATTTAAGTCCATTTTATGGTTACGAGGGTCACTATTTATATTTTGAGCCTAACAATGAAAAAACAGGAATTTGGCATTGAAAACTGCTTTATTGTTTTTCGAAGTATTCTCCTTTATGGTCAATACACTTTTGCATTCGTTCGAACCATTTGTCAAAGCAGTTTTTCCAATCTTCTTGAGACACCTCCATAATATGGTTTTTGAACGCATCAACGGCGTCTTCCGCCGACGAAAATCGTTGCCCACGCAATTTATTCTTGACATTCGGGAACAAGAAGAAGTCATTGGGTGCCAAATCAGGACTGTAAGGCGGATGACCCATCAATTCGATTTTTTGACTGTTCATAAAGTCGGTTGTTAGACGAGATGTGTGACGGCTGGGATTGTCTTGATGAAGAATGATCCGACGGCGTTTGTTTGTTTTCCGTAATTGACCGAAGACCTCTGGCAAACAAATTGTTGTGTACCATTCAGAGTTGACCGTTCTACGTTCCTCTAAAGGCACAGTTGCCACATGACCAGTTTTCCCGAAAAAACAGGCGACCATTTGTTTCGATGTGCTTCGAGCGCGAACAACTTTTGTTGGATTGGGTTCATCTTGAAACACCCATACAGTCGACTGCTGTTTACGTTCCGGCTCATATGCATATATCCATGATTCGTCACCTGTTACAATCTTATATACGTCTTTTGAAGCACCACGATTGTATTTATTGAGCATTTGTTTGCACCAATTGACGCGAGCGTCTTTTTGAGTTTTTGTCAAATTGTGTGGGATCCAACGAGAACATACCTTTCTCACAGCTAAATGATCATGTAATATTTTATATATGCTGGTGGAACTAATACCTATGGTTGCCTCAATCTCACAGTATGTCACATGACGATCTTGCAGTATTAGGTTTTGCACAGCATCAATGTTTTCTTGAACAACAACTGATTTTGGACGACCTTCGCGAATCTCGTCGGTGAGCGAATGGCGGCCACGATTAAATTCGTTATACCAGCGTTTCACAGTGGCAAAGGATGGGGCTTCATCGCCAAATGTGGAAGTAAGTTGATAGATGCACTCTTGTCTTGATAATCGACGTCGAAAATCGTAAAAAATCATCGCACGAAAATGTTCACGAGTTAATTCCATTTTATTGTTGTCCCGTAATCTCCAAGGCAACATAAACAACACACATCAAGCTATTGACAAAACATTTGAAGTACGTTATGGTCAATAATGCCAGACGATTCTTTGTAAAAGCGTCAAATCGCGCCTAACTTCAATCAGTGTTGCCAAGGCTCAAAATATAAATAGTGACCCTCGTAAGGTAGGAAATGTATATACAGTTTAAATTTCGATCCGAATCACTATGAGTCAAAGGGAGATCGAACTCGCGACTCCTTGAGAGAATCGTTTTCTTGTTCTCTTTGTTCATTCACTTTACTCCTCATATCTGATCGTCCAGTTTACGACATACAATAGTAACAGAGGCGAAGCGTCCGGTCATCGGGAGATGCGGCGATGACAAAGCAAAATAATAAAAAAAATGCTTTTTAAATATTTTAGAGAAGAAGTAAAAAATAAGTCAGAATACTCGCATATTTGAGCGAAATTAGTCACTCGACGCCATGAAACAGCTAGAAATACGCATCGAAAGGAGAGCCCAGTTCTACCTATGGGTCTACCCCCCCGTGCCCAGCCGTCCCGCTACGTTTCCTGTTGAGTGCAATGGTGTCAGGCGGACCAACTCATCGCAGCAAGTCTGCGAATCCAAGGTCCATTGACCGCTTTTTCTCCCGCTCTTGAAGGTCTGGTCATAAGAGGCCTTTTTTCAGCCCCCTTGTTTACAAAAACGGCATTCTTTCAGTTATGTCATAAGTAAGCAAAAGCATAAATTTCCCCACGGTTAGTGCTAGAAAGAGCTTGGGGGGAGGGGGGGAGCAGTTCTGGATCCATTGTAATTCCTTCACAGTATTTCTCCTTTTCAATTTTTTTTCTATCTTTTGATCCTGCGGTTCAAATATCGTTTTCTGAAAATAATGTTCTTACTTTACAAAACACGAAGTACTTCAATGTTGTTTCGTGTTTACTATGCTTACGAATGACAAGACTGATCAAGATTTTTGTTCACGAGGTGACAGACATACTTACTTAGACAGAACCTTTTCCCTAACATATCTTACTTTCATATCAGGGATGGTCAACAACATCAGGATTCCGGAAATTTTACTACCCGGCTTTCGGAGAGAGACGTTTAACAATTTTTCCATTTTTCGGGTAGAATTTAAGAAAGTTTAGTCTTCCTTATTTTACGATCATATACAACGTAGAAGAAAATGAATTTGGCCATCTCTACTTCACACGTCTGTACGAACACTGTTATCATCATTATCAATGTAGAAATCCCCCCTCCACCTCCACGGTTGAAAGATTAACCCTGACGTTTGGCAAGTCTTGCGATGACTACGTAAAAATGTCACGCTTCGCCACTGAATAGTAACCATCCATTTCAGCCCTGGACTCTATTTTTGCAAGAGGATACTCTAATCTCTGGAACATGTCCTTGGCAGAACTCTAGAAGTGAGATACCGGACTGAAATTCGTCCCTCCCAACTGTAACTTCTGGATCCACCACTGAGTAAAATATAGTTCAAGCCAAAACTAATTGTTTATCTTCCTTGTTATAACAAAAACTATCCCCTCCGGAAATTTTTGGTGGGGGATACTTTAGGACAAGATTGTTTGGGGGGGACCCAGTGGCGTCGCGTGCGGTTCTCATACGAGTATTCACAATAATAGAGTTACTCCTCTCCATTGTAACTTCATCTTCAATTGAAAAAGTGAGAATAACAGTTCAATTTATTTTCAACCATTTCCCCCCAAAATCACTCAATATTTGAAGTAATACAAGAAGGACCTAGGGGAAATTGTCCCTCTTCCCCTTACAATCCGCTAGGTAATTCTCGCTAAAGTTTGCAACTATGTAGCACAGACCTTTTCGAGTAACCCTAGACATGCCTTGTATGTGCTGCACTCTGGTGCCGAATGTAAGAAATATTGCCGCTTGCATCAGTGTTCGCACAGCGAAGTGAACATCTTCGGGGTATAGTGGCCAACAGCCCCTTAGCTGTCAGCTCTATGCAACACGCACAGCAATTGTGTTCAACGCCCTCCGTGGAACACCGTGAGAGTCAGTGTTACCAACTATCTAGAAAAGTTATCAGACGTGAAGAAGTCGTGTCAGAGTAAGTTGTATGTATATACTCGTACATCAAACATAGTATTTTTTGAATAAATGTACGTATGTGTGTGTGCATTTAATATGTACGTAATTTAAGATATACACATGAGTGTTCACGTGCTTATGCGAACATTATCAGGCGACGCGCCTGGGGGGACCCCTTCCGGGATCCAATCCTTACCTTCATCTACGGAAATATATTAAGTATTTTCACTTAGTTAATTTTAATCTTTCGGGGGGAGCTGGTCCGAATTCCTTGCCCGGTTCCTTTACAAAGCACGCCACGCCATTGAACGTTCGGTGAAAAGGATATGGTTTATGGATGGAGCCATCACGACTGCTGGCTACGAAAATTTGTCAAAAGTTCAAACAGAGAGTAGCATTGATCTGTAGAAGCAGAAAGGAGAGTTTAAAAAAGAAGAAAAAAAGTGTTTTGATGTGTCTGATCTCCTAAATCCATCTCTTTGTCTTCTACTCCCCCTCCTCCTGTGGGACTTCCTGTCCCGCCTGCGAGACTGGACGCTCATAAACATTCTGGAGGAATTCCCTTCGCCTTTCATTGTATGTTAAACAATGCCCACTGTTGCTGGAAAGGGCGGGGTCCTCCGAAGGGCGTCGTCCTCCCAAGGGATAACATTAGCTATATTTTGAGACCAGCCGAAGATCCAGAGAGCAACGCCATTGATCACAAGATACGAGTATAATCGGGATAAGACATGATTGACCGAAGTCGCCTTCTGTGCAACTCTCTCAACTAAGACGACGTACAACGACCCTTTCCTTTTTTTTTTTTGTTATTTAGCGTCGTTTTTCTCCAAATTTTGGCTAATCGCGACGATGAAGATGAGTGATAATATGATGAAATTGATGAAGGGACAAAGAACATCCATGCCGGGATTCGAAACCGGGACCCCTGGCGTCGTAGTGCAGTGCGCTGACCACGGCGTCACAGAGGTCGGCACAACCCTTGGAAACAAATTATGTATTTACCCAGATAGCACATAAGCTTGTGGCAAGCTTGCGATAGCTTCCTTTTAGCTTGTCAGAGCCAGCTTGACGTGGCAAGCTGGACGTAAGCCTGATGCATGATAGGGTGCATTTTTTAAAAATAAAACAATAGACACACCCATTTAATATAACAATAGAGATACTTGTTATACAAACAATAGTGACAAAATGAAAAAAAACCGAAATACAGTGGAATGAATTCCATTATGGGTCAATCCATATGAAATCATACAACCTGGTTGCTTGACCATTTTTAAAAAAGTTTATTTTTTGAGTGGTGTGAGCCTCATATATTGACAGTTCAGAACCACTCTTATTTTATTTTTACTATCACCGATTTGAAGATGACGGGCATTTTTTTATCATGGCGCGTGTCATTTTCTCCATTCGTAAGCATCAGCGGCAACTTTTTTTTCTCAGATCTGGCAAGTCCTACGACAATGAGACAAAATCTGTGATGTTAAGCACATTATAGGCTACAATTATATTTCTGTGTAATTTTCTAAATATTATTCCTTCATAATAAATTTTAAGGTTAAAATTGTGTATTTTAATCGCTCAAAATGACATTTTCGGACATTTTTTTGAGGGGGAAGGCAGTTTGCTTGACACTTGAATTTTTTTGCGCAAGTATCTGTGTACCAATAGAGTACGTCAAAATTATTTGAAGCTTGAGACTTTAATATTTGTTTTTCTAAAGGTACATAAACATGTACTTTTTGTTAAAAAATTCCAAGTTCAGGGTTAAATATCTCTGGTGGGCAGTTGTTTAAAAATCTGAAATTTGTACACAATACAGTACTTCAGGATAAGTAACTTCAGTAAAAATTTTGCGTTTGAGATTTAATTGGTTTAGGAGATACAAAACTCGTGAAAAATTCAACATTTTGCATTAAATATGGCATGTCTAATTTCATTTCTTATTAACATTTTGTGTTGAAATTCTGCAAACTGTAATTTGGAATGTCAATGAACAACATTACAATCCTGAAATGGCTCTGCAATAAAGTATATATACGAGGGCGTGCTGAAAAGTAACGCTTCCTATGTTTTTATTTTCTTTGTTACCTTGTAAACGCATTTGGATTTTGAGCAACCATACATTGCACTTATAAGACTTTCCAGCTTCTCCATTGAAGGTTTCAAACTTCTATCGCCAGGGGGTGCTGAACTATTGCGAGGAAAATGGCAGCATGTAACCATGCAATGTTGGTGAAGCGCCTGAAGTAGCGTGCCGTGATCGAGTTTATAACCGCAGAAAATGTGCTACAAATTGACATTCATCTGAGACTGAGGGAATATTATGTGGATGAATGTGTAGACATCAGTACTGTGCGATCTTGAGTTTATCATGCTCTTAAAGAAAACCCCAGCTGAACACGATTCCGATGACCTCCATCAGTTCTAGTTCCTGGCCTTTCACTCCATTCTCTCACATAGCTGAGATTTTTTCAGCTGTGGGTTTTCTTTAAGAGCATGATAAACTCAAGATCGCGCAGTACTGATGTCTAACACATTCATCCCCATAATATTCCCTCAGTCTCAGATGAATGTCAATTTGTAGCACATTTTCTGCGGTTATAAACTCGATCACGGCACGCTACTTCAGACGCTTCACCAACATTGCATGGTTACATGCTGCCATTTTCCTCGCAATAGTTCAGCACCCACTGGCGATAGAAGTTTGAAACCTTCAATGGAGAAGGTGGAAAGTCTTATAAGTGCAATGTATGGTTGCTCAAAATCCAAATGCGTTTACAAGGTAACAAAGAAAATAAAAACATAGGAAGCGTTACTTTTCAGCACGCCCTCGTATATATACTTTATTGCAGAGCCATTTCAGGATTGTAATGTTGTTCATTGACATTCCAAATTACAGTTTGCAGAATTTCAACACAAAATGTTAATAAGAAATGAAATTAGACATGCCATATTTAATGCAAAATGTTGAATTTTTCACGAGTTTTGTATCTCCTAAACCAATTAAATCTCAAACTCAAAATTTTTACTGAAGTTACTTATTCTGAAGTACTGTATTGTGTACAAATTTCAGATTTTTAAACAACTGCCCACCAGAAATATTTAACCCTGAACTTGGAATTTTTTAACAAAAAGTACATGTTTATGACCCTGTAGAAAAACAAATATTAAAGTCTCAAGCTTCAAATAATTTTGACGTACTCTATTGGTACACAGGTACTTGCGAAAAAAATTCAAGTGTCAAGCAAACTGTCTTCCCCCTCAAAAAAAATGTCCGAAAATGTCATTTTGAGCGATTAAAATACACAATTTTAACCTTAAAATTTATTATGAAGGAATAATATTTAGAAAATTACACAGAAATATAATTGTAGCCTATAATGTGCTTAACATCACAGATTTTGTCTCATTGTCGTAGGACTTACCAGAGCTGAGAAAGAAAGTTGCCGCTGATGCTTACGAATGGAGAAAATGACGCGCGCCATGATAAAAAAAATGCCCGCCATCTTCAAATCGGTGATAGTAAAAATAAAATAAGAATGGTTCTGAACTATCAATATATGAGGCTCACACCACTCAAAAAATAAACTTTTTTAAAAATGGTCAAGCAACCAGGTTGTATGATTTCATATGGATTGACCCTTATGAATAAAGCACCAAAGCTTTTATTTTGTGCAACATAAATAAGAATGACTTTGATTGTAATTAGTGAAAAAATGTGCTTTATTATCCTTCGAAAGATGTGTGTGTATTGAAGTTGCAACGAAGATCAAAAAATAAAATGTGGTGAATAAAAGTGAAACTCTCTTGACAAATATTTTTATCCCAGACTATATAATCAGGAGCTAAGTACTGTAAAAAAATTGTTTACCAGTGTATAGTTAGAGCTTGATTAGTTCATCGAACTCTTCAGCCTAACTATTGCTTATTTTGGGTGAGCACGAAAAGTTTTTATAAGCTGCAAAGAGAAACTGTGACGTTACAAACATGGGTGTTTGTTGTTAATTAGCCCCAATTGTTTCTAGTTTTGCTGTTATGCATATATGTGTATACAATGTACATTGCAGCCATGTTTATACAGATATATATAAATTTAGCTTAAAGATACACAGTAGGCTTACTTCGAGCATTGCATTCTGTAAGCTTACAGCTAGTTATGAAAAGCTTGATGCAAGCATGCCTCGGCAAACTTGCTGCAACTTCCAATTGTGATAGCTAGATTGCTTAATGCAAGCTTGCATCCAGCTAAAAGCTTGCCATGGCAAGCTCCTGATCAAAAGCTCATTAAGACGTGGTTTTATGGCAAAGGGGGGGGGGGGTAAAATATATATTAGGGAAAATTTACTCCTGAACCGAAGCTCGAATATTACGTGATTTCGTGAAGAAATGGGGTAAAAATATCGTAATACGTCATTTGGTACTGAATGAAGGCAACAATATCCTAGGACAAATTTACCCCTGGCCACAAGTTCCTTATTACGTGATGTGGTGAAAAGGGGTAAAAATATACTAGGACAAGTTTACAAGTCTTATCAAATGACTGAAATGACATTATTAACGAAATAATTCCAACATTGTTATGTAATTTAACGAATCTTGTGTGCCTGCGCACCCCAAATTAGCACTTTTGATCACATTGTTTTATCTTTCGTTGCATTATAGCTCTTACTGAGTAACATATTAAGCCACGAAAAAAAAGAAACACTGTAAAAATTCACTGGAGAAATTACGTTCTAAGACCCTACTCAATTTCCACTGACATCCAGGGGTGTCCACAAGGGGGTTATGGCGCAGATTGCGCCATCGAGATTTTTGGGGGGATTTTTTTTACCTTCAAATAATATAAAATTCAACATTTATAGCATTTTTCTAAAATATATGTAAAACGTTTACACCTTAAATCCACCATATTGAATCCATTAGATGAAAAAAATAAAGTATATAGGGGCAGGGGTTCCCACAGTTGGGTTTCTGGCCGCATGTTGTGCCCACTCAACTTTCGGGCTTTGGGGGGGGGGGTGGCGGTTTATGATTGAAATTCAACGTGAACAATGTAGAATTGGACACAATTTGAATTACATTATCAATTAACCGTTGCTGCTATATAGATATCGAGTTTGTAGACTTCCAAGGAAATTGTAACGGGTAATATGTATTATTGGGGGGAGGGGGAAATATCCAAATCTTACATATTAGGCCTTCTGGGGGGATTGAGAATTAAATGTTGGGGGGGGGGACAAGACATGCAACTCTTCAATATCAGTGTTAAGTCTCCGATTATGGCGGGTATTTTGGTTATACCTTGGAGCAAGCGAACGAGAAAAAGTATCTGCGCAAGTAGTGACCCGAGACGGTTCCACCAATGAATACGTGAGAGTATTGGGATTGCATGGGGGGGGGGGAGCGAATGCAGTTACCAGCCTTCCCAGCAGAGTGTACTGCTTCGCTCTGCCCAGTCGATTTCCCCCCTTCTCTGCCGCTATGCGCGACCATGCTCCAGAGATTTCCGGGACAGAGTATAGGAGGATTTGAGCATTCAAATTCAATTCTTGTGTATTACTCTTGTCTTAGACTGTTGCGCAAATTCAGGTGCGTGGACTTACAATTATTTGTTTTGGAGGAGGCAATATCCACTCTTCAATATAAACAGTAAGTCTAAAATTGTCATGGAAATTTTGGTGGGAGGATTGAGTATTAAATTTAAGGGGGAGAAATGAAGGAAGCTCTTGAGAAGGAGTTAAGTATTGGATTGTCAAGTGATTTCTGTAAGGGGGGAGAGTTCGAATATTATATGACAGAGAAACACACGTTTTCGGCTCCGAACGTCCTAAAAGAATAACTATCGCGGGATCCTAAGAAAGTATTGACACCTCATTAAATTAGTAATCTTGAAAGCAAAGAAATTAAAATTTTCTTGCTCGCTTCGCTGGCAGTAGTATCTTAAGGAAATGTGTGTTTGACGTTTTGCTCGGGTGAATGTGAAGTTTTATATTATCGCTACATTACAAGACATTGACGATATTCTCGATATTGATTAATAAAATCACTTCTTAAAATATAATGCTTAGTGTTGGTATATTGCTTAATTTAAAGCAGATGCATCATTTGGATGGTGTACTTCTATTAACAATATTATTGCATTCTTGATTTCCTGTATGCTGTAATAGTTGTAGTAAGTGTACTTCATATGTTAACACCTTGCACGTTACCCGATAAAACAGAAAAATAAATATTATCAAATTCACATTTCTAACTTCTTGTCACAGGACAATGTTACATTAACAAGTGAAATTTGCATTGAAGATAAAATCCACGTAGTTATTGGTTTTTGCTATGGATTACATAAATAATTATATTTACCTCAAGCAGAGGGGGCGAATTCTTTGAAGGAGGAACCGTATTATATTCTCACCCCGAGCTTAGAAATTTCTATGTAGGGTTCTGTAATGTCTCGCGAAACAATAATAATGAATCGGTCACGCGGCTGCTGCATGTTATTTGTTTGCTCAGGTTGAATCTTAAGTTGTGTAACAATTTGTGTTAAATGTGTGGATTTTATAAATCTTATTCTCCAATTCACAAACACTGTTTAAATGCATATTTATATAATTTAATTTATTACATTTAACCAATCAATGTGCTAGCTTTCCGTTATTTCAAAAAGTGAACAATTAATAAAATATGGATAGTTCAACATGTTATTGCATTCAAATAAACATAAACTATTATGTATTCATCCAAACTATTGTGGGGGATTTTGATGAAAGGTTTGGGGGGGGGGATAATGCATCCATGATCTTGGGGTGATGGGCATCCCTCTTTAGGGAAGATGGACAGATAAATGATAGTGTTCAATAAAGCTAAAAGAAAGTTCCTGTCAGTAGACATGCTGTCGTAATGAAATACTTTATAGATATTATAACATGGTTTGAGGGGACGAATGACATGATTCGGGGCCCGGGGAGACGCATTATATGATTTGGGGGGACACATCGAGTAGATTTGGGGGGGGGGGCATTGCGCCATTGGCCTTGGAGGGATGGGCACCCCTACTGACATCCAATTTCCGTTAAAAAAATGACCTTGTTTCAAATGTATTAACGGCCGTTATATAGTTGCTCTAATTAATGTAACTTTAATGATTCAGTTTATAAAACGCCTTGTGATCAAGGGGTCCCGGGTTCGATTCCCGGTGGAGGCACATAATGGTTCGGATCCCACTTAAAACTGTAGGTCTTGTCTCGATTAGCCTAACTGTGCATAAAGTGGACTTAAAACACCAAATCAATCAATCAATCAGTTTTTAAAACTATATTTTTAGTGTACGGAACTGTAAGCTTGAATCGTCATCTACTCGTATCTTTAAACATGATAAAATACTCGAATTTCAATAAGAAAAAAATGGCGTCCCGTTTTCGTAAATTAACACGCAATCTGTTAAATTTTAGCGGTAGAATACTGTAAAATTTACGGTAGCTTCTTCCTCTATTTCAGGAACTTCACCATTCTATTCTTGTACCCAATGAACCAGAGAGTCTCTCCTATATCTTGTGGAATTTGGACGAGATCCATGGCACAAGTACACAATGCAACAAATGAGAAGAAGAAGAAGAAAAGTGT
Organism: Lepisma saccharinum; assembly: GCF_977018435.1. Classification (NCBI taxonomy): domain Eukaryota; kingdom Metazoa; phylum Arthropoda; class Insecta; order Zygentoma; family Lepismatidae; genus Lepisma; species Lepisma saccharinum. The sequence continues at coordinate 43,078,479 of NC_139251.1, forward strand.
CCCACTGGCTAACAACCTAAAACAAATTATTCGGGGTTTATCTACTTAAAGCAGTCGTCTGCTCATATACGAGCGGTACCCAGACGAGAGGGAGACAACAGTAAAACTCGATGCGAGAACGAGAATGATGTCTCTGTACATTGGAGAAGAGAATCTGCTGTCTTCAGGTCTGTTGTCAGCTTGTGTAATGTTTCAGTCATTTTGTGTCCATGAGACGTAAGAATACGCGCCCACATGGATGATCAAGGTCCTCTGAAATAAGGGGGAAAAAATGATTACTTATTCATTCCGTCTTTTATTTGTATCATTTTCTTCTTCTCCGTTTTCCTTTTTATAAATTTTCACCTTTCCTCCTTAGTCTTAGAAGCTATTTCTTCTCGCTTTTATTTTTCTAGTTGTCCCTTAAACTATCTTTACTGTCCCATATCTGACCCATTTTCTTCATTCCTCTCGCTCTCATTTGAGTTTCTTGTACTTCCCATTTTTTCGCCATGTTGCCTTTCTTTATTTCACATTTCTCTCTCTCTGTCCCTCGAGCATGTTCTACTTTGCTTTCCTTCTCTTACTATGCCGTTTTTTCTTCCCTTTGTATATCACACTTTTATTTCTCTCTCCCTTCCTCCCTCTTTCTCTGTCTCTTTACCTTAAAACGTTGTTTATTTTCTGAGAATAGCCATGTACAGTATATATGGTTTGAAGTTTTCGTCCTGTGTGTAATGGCGGCTCTGTCTCATATTACAATGTTATATCGTACACCCTTTATCAATTTTTCAAAATTACATTGTTACTATTAGTAATTAGAGATTATAATGATTAATAATAATAATAATAATAATAATAAGTACAATTTTCGAGTTTTCAAAATATTTTGCTTAGAATATTGTTAAGAGCGTGGAACCCTTATACGAGGACATAACACTTTTTAGCCTGTGAGTGCTATTCTTTGTAAGGCTTTGCATATGAACGTTTTCCCTTACAAACCTTACCCATTTCCCCCGTTGGGCACGCCAGTGGTTTTCAAAAATATTATATTTTCTTTGCATTTAGTATGAATTGTACACACTCTGATCGAGTTGTTCCTAGAACGTTGTCTCAAGCTTCAGGGGAGCTGATGTTGATCCTAGAACATTGTCTCGGAAAGCCGATATTGTTTCTAGAACGTTGCGCCAGGGGAGCTGATATTCTTCCTAGAATATTGTCTCAGTGAGTCGATGTTACTCCTAGAACATTGTCTGAGGAGAGACGTAGTTGTTGCTAGAACGTTGTCTCAAGGGAGACGATTTTGTTCTTACAACGTTTTCGCAGGAAAGCCGATGTTGTTCCTAGAACGTTGTCTCAAGAGAGGTGAAGTTGTACCTAGAACGTTGCTTCAGGGTAGCTGATGTTGTTCCTACAACATTGTCTCAGGAAGCTGATATTGTTCCTAGAACGTTGTCTCAGGGAGCCGATGTTGCTCCTAGAACGTTGTCTGAGGAGAGACGTAGTTGTTGATAGAACGTTGTATGAAGGGAGACGATTTTGTTCTTACAACGTTTTCGCAGGAAAGCCGATGTTGCTCCTAGAACGTTGTCTCAAGAGAGGTGAAGTTGTACCTAGAACGTTGCTTCAGGGTAGCTGATGTTGTTCCTACAACATTGTCTCAGGAAGCTGATATTGTTCCTAGAACGTTGTCTCAGGGGAGATCATATTGTTCCTAGAATGTTGTCTCAGAGGAGACAATGTTGTTCTTAGAACGTTGTCTCAGGGAGCCGATGTTGCTCCTAGAACGTTGTCTGAGGAGAGACGTAGTTGTTGATAGAACGTTGTATGAAGGGAGACGATTTTGTTCTTAAAACGTTTTCGCAGGAAAGCCGATGTTGTTCCTAGAACGTTGTCTCAAGAGAGGTGAAGTTGTACCTAGAACGTTGCTTCAGGGTAGCTGATGTTGTTCCTACAACATTGTCTCAGGAAGCTGATATTGTTCCTAGAACGTTGTCTCAGGGGAGATTATATTGTTCCTAGAATGTTGTCTCAGAGGAGACAATGTTGTTCTTAGAACGTTGTCTCAGGGAGCCGATGTTGCTCCTAGAACGTTGTCTGAGGAGAGACGTAGTTGTTGATAGAACGTTGTATGAAGGGAGACGATTTTGTTCTTACAACGTTTTCGCAGGAAAGCCGATGTTGTTCCTAGAACGTTGTCTCAAGAGAGGTGAAGTTGTACCTAGAACGGTGCTTCAGGGGAGCTGATGTTGCTCCTAGAACATTGTCTCAGGAAGCTGATATTGTTCCTAGAACGTTGTCTCAGGGGAGACCATATTGTTCCTAGAATGTTGTATCAGAAAAGACGATGTTTTTCTTAGAACGTTGTCTCAGGGAGACCATGTTGTTCCTCGAACGTTGTCTCAGGAGAGACGATTTTATTTGTAGAACGATGTCTCAGGGGGACGATGCTGTTCCCAGAACGTTGTCTCTGGGGAGATGATGTTGTTCCTAGAACGCTGCCTCAAGAGAGACTATGTTGTTCTTTGAGCTTTCAGGTTGCAAGCGAGATTGTCACCCGCTCCAGCACGATTATCAGATAGAAATTGGAATAGCTTTAAAGATTAGGAGGTAGTTAAGTCAGAGGAAAATAGTGATTGAGTGAAAAGAAGAACGGGCAGATCTTACACCTCCAGCAGACCTGTGGCAGCGAAGAAACGCTTCATATGGTGGCACGGTGTTGGCAGCTGCAAAGGCAACGACTGCACCAACTGACACTTGTGTCCTCCCCTCCCCTTTCATGATGTAACATGAATCGCCCCGAAGACGAGTTGCAGGCCTCGTCGTTAGGCATCTGGTGCTGCTCTTCTGTTTTAGTGAAGAACAACATGCATTCTGGAACGTCTGCGGTGTTCTTCCATCCCATCCCAGCATGCTCCACTTTACGAATTCTGTCAAACATAGAAGTTGCACATGCGTGTGACCTTCCTCGCTTTTCCCTGCCGTTTCGGTGACCGAGTGTGTTCAAAGGCCAACTCAATCTCACTTGCCCACAGCTACATGAAAACAAGGTGACTATTTCAATAAATTGGTCTACTTCCTAATTTTAGGTGGCGATAATCATGTCCAAATTGGAATCTAGTCCTGATTAGCCTCTTTGTAGCATAACTACAACAGTCCCGATAATCCAAGATGGACGAGACCGAAACTTCATTTGCATTATACAAAACTCGGACCACAGAAAAGTTAAAACTACAGAAAATCGGAAGAGGCGAAAAAAAACAACCCTACAGTATGTGGAAAATGGGATGTGCAGTATTGGTATAAGTGTTGTACTTACATTCTCAGTTCGGCAGTAACAATGATGGAAGGAAGAAAAATAGTTAAACAATATTGAGCTTACACTTTAAAGAAATGGAAGTGTCTTCTGCATCAGGCGTTACATCGTTTCCGAGCAGCGAAGTCACATCATTGTCTGAATGACACATTGTTGTTAGGTGCCGCCTCCAACGCAGCGATTTTTGCCCCTCGGTTCGAATTATAGAGAATCCACAGTATTAGTTTTTTATATATGCTTTCTCTCTCTCTCTCTCTCTCTCTCTGTACTGTTCGAACACAACCGATTTTAATAGTGACAAGCAATTTTAATTGTGCTTTAAACTGGGAAGTCGGGATGTATCCCCAAAATGCAACCGCAGAAAAATACTTTTAGTGACATTACTGACCATTTTCCAATCCTGCAGTGTTAACAATAGTCAGACATAGCGTATGTTGACTACACCACCAGCTAGTTCCTTAGATTCTCCGAAGTGATTATGGAGAAGACGTAGCCCATTATTTCCCAACACTTTCTCGCCGAACATGACAGCCAACCTGCTGGCAGAGGCGGAGCGGTCTAGACCGTGACCACCGGTGTATTTTGGTCTTTGAATTGCGACCTTCATCCAAGACAATGGGACACATACCAACGCATGGGAGTATGTGAACCTGGCGGGAGTCCCACACGCTGAGACAACATGTAAATTTGTTGCAAGAGAAGTGCGAGGTAGGGAGCCAAGTAGGAAGTGAGGTGCGTGTTTTCAAGACAACATCGACTCCTGGGTAAGACAAGGGTGTTTAATATTGTGCCTGTATCTTCATCAACTTCAATATTCTTCGTCGTGATTAACATACGAGGCGGAGAAGAGTGACGTAAAATAAGACCACATCATATGATACTATAGATTTATACGGTGTATTTTTAAAATTTAGTTGACACAACTTGTATGTCAGAGATAATTCTCGTGGCTTCATTACATGCAGCAGCTTGCAGCTCAGAAAGATGACTTCAGATTGTCGCGCGGCTTTCTGACCTGAAAATTCTGGTCACCCCACACGGGTTCTGCTATTGGCAACACAATCGTTGAGCCTGCGCAGTACAGCAATCTGACGGCAGAAAGAAACACCCCCTACTTACGCTTACCGGCTCTGCAGTGGGACCATCAGACAATATCAAGTACTCCCTCTGTCCCATAATTATAGTCCGGTATGCCAAAATGGTGACTTTTTATTTATGTTCTTTTGGATACTAGATCGGCCAATTTGTACTGATCCTTGAGTAATAACGTTGTATGACTTTTTCCCGTTTCATTTTCTTCTGTATACACCAATGTCACAGTTTGCATATCGGACACCAAACAAAAGTGTACCGGACAATAATCATGGGACAGAGGGAGTAACATATTTGCCGGCGTAGAAGACACACTTTTCCCCTTTGAAAATAGGTCTGAAAAACAGGGTGCATTTTATACGACGATACTCAGGTTACACCCTCAGGAAGAAGGAAAAGCCTAGCATTTCATGGGTCAAAGCCTCTGCTGTGAAAACTAAGACAGTGGTTAAATCATTTAAGAAGTGTGGTATTAGTAATTTACTGGTAGACAATTTGTTGTCTGAAGACTCATATTCTGATTTAGGTGAGGTTTCACGTGACGTCATCTAGCTCTGGAGATGAATGTCTGGGATTTGAGGAAGAAGATTAAAATGTATTCTTTCCTAGTTAAATTAGTAGGTATGTTATTTGTTGAAAGTAGACCCACATATTAGTTACTTTACATTTGAAATACTGTAAATTAATTGTAATATTCAGTGATAAAGCCTTTTCCTCAAAAAAGTGTATATGTCGGCAAATACGGTAAGTTCGAGCTGATACAGCCACTTTAGCCAGCCTTGCCAAAATGTGACTATATGACATACACACATACACCACAGCCACGAATTTCCGGTAACTTTTTAGGTGCAAAATGTTAATTGCTCCTATAGAACCGAAAATTTGAATGCACATGTTTAGACAATGTTATTTCGAATTTAATCCATTTAGAAATCAACTACGATAGACATCGTCCACACCTAATATATTTTGATCCTTCAAATAATGTGAAGTCGTGGTTGCTTGTTAAAAGTATGGAAAATGTATTGAAATGTCTTACCAATCAAAAAACTCAAGCACACTCAACGGCAAAAGTAATAGGCGAACTGTCCATAACCATTTTTATTCAATCTGTTTTTACGCTGTGATGCACTCAAATTGAAATAAAAACGTGAATAAGGATGGGACATCTGCTTCGCATCAACATAATTCCATTCTTTAAAACAAGGCTGAATGTAGAATAAAAAAATAATTAAAATAGCAATGGACAATTTTCCTACTATTATCTTTGGCGTTAACTGTACTTGTCCACCCTCTTGTTACTAATACGTAGTTGGGAGGAAATGCACTAAATACACAAACTAATATAAAATATATGTCTTATAGTGAAAATATATGAAGGGGAATTATTACCGAATTTCAACTCTAACCGTCTAAAAATATAATAGGTCTATTTTTCATCAATATTAACATACTTACCACATACTAATTCAGATATAAACTTCAGTTTTTTCAAACTAGTGTGAATGTATACGAAAATGTCATCTGGAATTCAGTACACATTTTTTGTTCGACGTGGTATTCATTCCATACAATGAGTGTGTATTATGACATTCTGTTTTATCTATTTTTACCTCATTGTATGTCTGAGTCATACAATTTGCACATATTAATTACGAAGAAAACTGTCTGGTAAATTTGGTTCATAGCTTGCTTCACATTCAACCTACTTCTACTGCTACGTTAGATCAAATTTGCTTCTTTGCATAACCTCTCGTTGCATGTGAATTTTCACCAGCAGTGTAACATTGATTAGTAAATTATATAACGTTGTACAGTGGGATGCATAAGTATTACTCGGCAAATTGCCCATGACTATTTTCATTAATTTTTTTCTTGCATCCTACGTATTTTAGTGAATACATTTTAAAGTATGCACATGCTGTCAGCAACTTGTCTGCAGTTTTCTTTCAATTCTTGAATCTCGCATTTGGTAAAAACAATGTGCGTGAACATGGTGATGGACAAGTTGCTTGGTAATACTTATGCATCCCATTGTATGATGCTGTTATGTATATGCTTACCCTTTCACCATCACAACAAACACTAGTGAGTAGTAACGAACCCATTGAAAGGAAGTGCGTTTGTTGCAACGATAAGTGGCTGCGCTTCAATTACACATGAGCAAGCATTTTTAGTATTTGTATGTATTTTTGTTATTTAGCGTCACTTTTCTGCCACTTTTGACTAACCGCGACGATGAGGATGAGTGATGGATAAAATCTATGAAGGGATACTCACAAAGAACACCCATGCAGAGATTGGAAGCCGGACGTGAAGCATATAACAGAACTCTTCTCAACTTTGCATAGTTAAAGATGTGTGCTACAATCTTCGTCAATAATTTTACGTGTTGTCAAAGGTGCTTCAACATTTTAGACTAGAAGACAATCAACAGTAATAGTTCACAAAGATTCATTGGACAAAATTCAAATAAAACTTTCATAATTCGGGGTATGCACTTGTACAGAATATTGAGTCTCGAAACTAAACTCTGGTGCAACCTATCTTGACAGTGACGTAGTAACAGCATTGCAAACTTCCATCGTTGATACTTTCACTGTCTGCATTAAGAAAAAAGACAAACAAGGGAAAGAATTTCAATAGTTTGAAATGCAAGAGAAGGAAGTCCAACATGTCGCAATGCGAGGTTTCTTTTAGAATGGAATCATGTAAAATAAAGAGCAATTAAAACGAACACGATGTTAAATACAAGAAAATGAACGGAATCGGATAATGAATACGAGATGGCAACGCGCCTTTGAACGGAAAGTTCGCGAGGCTTGAGCACAAAAATATAGTTCCTTAATGAAAACACGTTACAGCGTATACAGAGCATATAAATGTGTTAAAAATATTAGATACTTAAAAACTTGTTGAAATGTAGAGTATTCGGCACGATTATTTTGTTACAAGTCAAAGTTAAAATTATATATACTGCTCAGCAAAGAAGAGAAAACACCCGGAAAATATGCGAACTAAAATCCACTCCCACCTGTTTCTGTCGCGGTGAACGGCAGCAGACGAGAATATGGGGGAAATTTTTCTTTTTCTTTGCTCTCAAATGGCACGCTGTTGCCACGATGCCTCACAGCTGTTCTCTGACAGATGAAATTCTGATGGACCTGCCGCAAAACGCGACGTTCACGGTGGCGCGGTCAGTGGTTGAAGAAATATGGATAGCGTTCGTGACGATTCCCGATTTAAATAATTAATGACAATAAAATCTATTGTCATGGTTGTGATTCCAGTCTTATTTGGGAAAGTTGTGAAATTCTTCTCTTGGAACTTGCAGTACTCTGCCCAAATTACGATCCACATTTTGTGATGCAATACGACCCTTTATGATACCCCAAACATACTCAATAGGGTTTAGATCGCAATGATAAGGTGGAAGACGAAGTACGGTGTGGCCGTTTTCTGCTGCAAGAGTGTCGACCCGATATTGCGGGGGCTTTTTGTTGGGTTTGATTAGCTGATATAATTGATTGATTGATTGAGTTGGTGTTTTAAGTCCACTTTATGCACAGTAAGGCTAATCGGGACTGGACCTACAGTTTAAAGTGGGATCCGAACCACTATGTGCCTCCACCGGGTATCGAACCTGGGACCCCTTCATTACAAGGCGACGACGCTACCACTGCGCCATCGGGAAGCACGATTAGCTGATATAACTAATATATAATACTATATATATATATATATATATATAATATATAATACTATATAATCCTAAGTCATTGGAAATAATGTTGCGAAGAGTTTCACGACTACCCCGAAAATTAATTTATTTCATTAATTTCGAAAGCACTTCATGTTCAACCGTATAAAAATTACCAATAGTTCTTCTAATCAAACACTTGTCAAAGTCGTCTACAACAATTCTACTCTTTTTGGCAGACCTGTGATTACCTGGTGTCGTAAATTTCCCCCCGGAATTTCATTCCTTTCTAATTTTCTTAATAAAAGTCTCCGACATTTGAACTGCAGCCGCCGCACGCTTTGTAGCTTGATTGACCGGAAACGTGTAACATCCTTCTCTTGCTTCGTTGTCAAAAAAATTAACAACATTGGAAATCACCTCTCGGCTCTCACTATGTACGGTCTTGCCCTTCATTTCGGTACAAACAACATACACAACAGACGCACTCGAACTCAATGACCTTTCGTCCATGTAAGTTTGGCAACATTGAAAGGGTGTCAGAAGTCGAGCAGTTTACTACCCCCCACCTCCCACCCGACCCAACCCTCGATCAGCTGTACACAAAAACGTTCCGTTCCTCCTGTGTGTTTTCTCTGCGGACTCTGAGACACAACTGAGACGGAGAGAATCTTTCATGCTTTGCGCGGAGTGATACAATGGTTTCGCATCAACCCGTAGTGCGGTCCCAGCTGACGTCACTGTCAAGATAGCTTGCACTTTAGTATAGTCTCAGTATAACACACATTTTGAAATCATTTAAGCTCTTGTAAGTTCTTAAATACAGTACATTCCGTTATAAAATTTTCTTGTGCTTCTTGAACATTTCTTCAGTTACAAGCCTGACATACTTTAAAGCGCCGAAATCTCGCAATGTTGCATTTTTCGACGAAGTAATTTCATTCAGACATTACTCTGGTTATATTTAAGTCATAAACCTTTGTTACGTAAAATAATACAAACTGCATTTAGTACAAAGCTATTATTAGTATAGATTCATGGTTGTGTTGTGATATAACTAACAGAAGTTCTATCGATGTGTTTTTTTTTATTAAGTGGTCGATTTTCGGACTTGTCACCGTTCATTAATTTCATCGTCGCTAATAGCCAAGAGTGGCAGAAAGCGTTGCTAAATAAAAATATACAAATACTATCTCTTATTTACTTCTCTTCGGGTTTATGATTCACGGCCAGGAAGCATTCTACAATACCTTGCATTTCCTTGTTTACACTTGATAATATTATGAAACACATCTTGCTTTCCATATTAATTCTCTTTTATATACTTTTTTTTACAATTAATTTTTAATTTGATTATATGATTATAACTATCTAATTTTTCGTGCAATACTAATCTACTAACATTGACATGTTATAGGCAAACTGAAAAACACACATGCTGGTGAAAGCAACACAATCGGAATTACAAAACAATGAAAATAAAATGCAAAATCAATAATAAATTAAGGGAGCGGGACAAGGACAAATAAAATAAAAGTGTTAAAATTAAAACAAAATACTTTATTTACAAGCTGTGAATAGTTATATGAATGCACTTCTACTTAGGAAAAATATATTTCTATAATATTGCTATGATTTTTTTTATTCTGTTAGCAACAAAGTGCATACAATCATTTTTATTATCTGCACATTCGTTTGCTTTGAAAACCCAAAAGGCGTTTGCCGAGTGAATCTGGTTTGCGTCGAGAGTAGAGACTGGGAGTTAACACGATATCGATTCAGCGGAGACAAGTGAGCACCACGCCCCCTGTTTTGAGTTCATACAGGGGGGGGAGTAACTCGGTTCATCCTCCTCACCGCGAGGTGATAGCGGGGGAGAGTGGGACAGTGGGGGAGGCACCCAGTGGATGACCTTTCCTCGTTCTATTCTTCCCCCTGGAGGACAACCGTGGAGTCGTTCTGCTCTTCAACACACTCCCTTTCTTCTCAGATACTGACTTCTCTTCTTGCTTTGGCCGTCCCAACACACATTCATGTTAAATATGTACAGATACATGCATTCTATATTTACAGGACAGTACTCATTCATGCCGAACTCACCGTCTTGTTTTAAGAGGAAGAGCTTGAGTTAATATTTCACTTCGAACTTTCAGACAACTCTGTGAAACTGCTCCAAAAGTATGTGTTCCCTTGATTGTGCCAACTAAAACTGTATGACTTTGCCAAGAACTGAGAAATTTCAAGAATTTGCCAAGGTTCAACGTTTCGGAAGCTCATGGCTAACAGATGAACTGGCTATATGATGTCTCCTACATACTGATTTCCAGAAAGTGATTATCAGGTACAATTAACCAAGCGAAGAAATATTAGTGTTGATTGACTTGATGGTTCGTCCAATGGTTTAGCATAATTTATTAACTTGTGCTGAAGAGTTTCAAGAAGGACAGGACATGATAAATTGAAGACTAGGCAAACAGATTGAGGTGTTAGAAAGTAATCAAGAACACACATAGGATAATAAACAACATCTTGTTAACAGGCTTTTAACGAGATGTATTTTGGATTTTCATAATTACTTTAAGTTAAGAAAAATCGGTTGTCGAAGGCATAACTAAAATCGAAAGAAACACTGATGCAACTGCTTGAGAATTATGCATCGGAGACTATATAGAAGAATATTTGGAAAGACGGCTCGGCTAGCCGTTTTCAAAAATTCCCATCTTTTCGATATCCCAAAATCTGAAATAAATTAAGAATTCCTTCTAGAGCATTCACGTGAATCTTCGTGTGGTTTGCTTTTGCAATTGTCTAGATATTACCCTATAGTTTAATAGGCTTACGTAACCACGAAACTATGGCGAATATCTAGACAACAGAGAAAGCAAAGCACACGCAGATTCACGTGAATGCCCTAGAAGGAATTCTAAACACGTAATTTTTTATCACATTTTGGAATATCGAAAGGAGGGAAAGTTTTGAAAACGACTTCGCTGGCGTTGGCCAGAGGTGCAGCCGAGACTTAATCTTTGAAGAACGCATAGGGGAGACATGTTGCTGATATTGTTTAAAAACTAAAGGTGAAGATCAGGAAGTATTGACAAAGTTACCTTGAAACTAATCTTTGAAGAATGTGAACAGAAGACATGTTGATGGAATTGCTTAAAAACTAAAGTCAAAGAATACAAATGAAGAAACGTTGCCAAAATTATCTAAGAGTTAATACTCCGAAACTAATTCAGGGATTAATTTTTGAAAGGATATGCACGAGGAAGAACTAGCAGAGTATAATTGGGTTGAGGAATCTTTCTGCGTTTCCAACTGAACAAACCTAAACGAAACAACTGATAAAAGACCGTATTCAATTACCTTCGTTCCCTTTCGAAGGATACCCTTAAGGATGGAATTCGACAAGAAAAATTGCTTCAGTGCCTTTGAACTCTCAGGTGTGTTTCTCCGCTTGGCTATCAACTCGGCTGTGGAACGGCCGAAATCTTGGCACTCGCTTAGACCAGAAATCAATGCGGGCAGGAGACCGATTCGTCTTGCATGTCAAATAATACTGCTACATAATTAACCATGAAGAAAACGCCGGGGAACACATCACGGCAGAGAAACCTTCTTTTGGGTTCTCTCCAAACACAATCGATCATTGCAACCTTTGGCGGCCGAAAGCAGTAAACCTATGGGAACTACCACGGTAGATTCAATGTGCTCAGTTATGATGCGATACTTAATGAACCTTGATGATGGAAATGCATTTAATGTGGATTTTCTGAAAGTTTACAATGTTACTATGCCAATTGTCGTATTTGATAGTAGCTGAACATGAACAAGTGGTACTGAAGTGTATATTCTGTGGTTAGCTTGAATCCATCACCAGCACATTCTAAACCACTATGTCAAAATGATATTGTTCTATTCCCAGTTGTATAGGCTAACACCAAATTAATCATTTATCCAATATATCTCAAGCATTTCAAAGTCATACCTTCGTGTCGCTATAAGACAGTAATCCACATAATGAAGACTTCAGTTCTGCTTGTTATTCTGTAACTATCAGTATTTACAATGAAAACTAAGAGTCCGTGAGATATAAAATTCATCCGAAGATTGGATAAATTGCAAGAACTGTACAAAATAGTGGCTATCTGCAAAACATTTTGTGGGATACCATAATATATTGGCTGGTGAAGTACATCTTTGAAGTAGAACAACTTCTTGGTTGGGTTTGGTAGGTTCATTGCAAGGGAAATGGCACAAGACATACAGCTACTTGTACAGTTGGATCCATAAGTATTACCGTGAAAATTGTCCATCACCATGTTCGTGCACTTTATTTGACCCAATAAAGAGCTTCAAGAATTAAAAGAAAACTGAAAACAAGCTGTTGACAACTTCTGCATCAGTATACATAAAAATCCATTGCTTAAAAACACATAGGATGTAAGAGAAAAATTAATGAAAATAGTCACGGACAATTTGCCGAGCAATACTAGTGGATCCCACTGTACAGCAGCTACGAATCACAGAATGCTTTCCACAATATTACTGCTGGATTGAGTGAAGATGAGTAATGCGATTGCATAATGCCCACTTTTCTTTTAGTGCGAGAATGCTTGAGTGATATGTTGTAAGGGAACATTGAAGGAAGTTGGTGAGTTTTGTTTCTCGATTTAAGACGGGAGAGAAATCATCTAAATATATTAAAGGAAATATGTACAGTGAGAGTGAAGCGTGGTGCTCCATTTCCAGGCTCTACTCTCGACGCGTCCTTTTCTCTACATAGTGAGAGTGCTATCAACAAAAATGCACATGCACATTCACAAGGAACGAGTTCCAAAATAACACTCCGTCACGTCACATCAGCAAATACTCACCATTGGCGATTCGTGGCGCTTGAGTAACGTTCACCAAATCAAGGAAGAGTCCGTCACTACCGGGATTCGACGCTTTGTCCCCTGGACTCACGGCGTTCTCCGAGTACTTGGTGGTGACGGGTGTTTCGGGGGAGTCTATCGGTCGGTTCCCGACAAACGAGCTTTCCAACCAGAGGCGTTTCGTTCGCGATCGAGGCGAGGGAGATCGTGGGAACTGATTCGGTCTTGGGGGGGAATCGACGGCGCTCACTTCCGTCTCACTGCCACTCTTGACGGACATGTTTTCCGTCACGTAATGCACTATGGCGCTCGTCACTTCCTTAATCGACGTACGAACGTCGTTCAGGCTATCCTGAGGCGGGGAAAGTTCTAGCGTCGGCGGTTCACTACGTAACGGAGAGTTGTGCTGTTGCTGGTCGAGTTGCTGCTGCTGTTCCTGCTCGATCCGCTGCCTCAACTCCTGCTCCTTCTGCTGCTGACGTAGATTATCGGCCAGTCTCTCCGTGGCGGTCTTGTAGTGCGTCGGTGTGGAGTTGTTGGACGCTATCCGCTCCTGGGACCGCCAGCCGAGGTAAGGTTGCCTGTAGTTGAACGACGACCTGGTGGATCCGCTAGGGGACGTGCTTGCGGACGTCGCCCCGCTGTTTAGCCGACTGGTGCTCCATCTCGTGAACGGGCTGTTGTAGTTGTAGTTGAACATCCCGCGGTCCTGAGGCGACGGACTCCCGCTGGCGGCCGAGTTTGGACTCAGCAGTATGCTCTCCCGCGACGTCTTCACGTGCTTCCAGTCGGGGGCTCGGATCCGGGTGGGTAGGATGACGCGGGTGGGGGTCGGGCTGCGGCTGGACTGCAGACTGGACAGGGAGGTGGTCTTGGAGCTGAGGCCGGGCCATTTCGGTCCGCTGCCGTTCTTCTTCAGCAGGAAGCCCTCCGGGTTGCCGCGGGCTGCGTTGGAGTTCCTGAACCAGTCCGGGACGTCGAGGGACTGCAGGGAGCGCTGCACCCGAAGCTCATGCTCAGACATGTTCCTCTCCGAGCCCTTCTGAAGTTCGTTCTCCGGAGGCTGCAACGAAAAGAAAAGGAACGAATGAAACACACAGAATAACAACAGACTACACATTACCAGCAATCACATTGGTCTCACTTATCGCACAAGACTCTTGCCACCTCCTTCTGGCGTCAGCGCGGAAAGCCTTCGTTCTTAGGATTAGTTCTCTTAACATAAATAATACATTTGCAGTGTATTTATATGCTAAGAGAACTAAACTAGTCTTTCATAACTGACATAAGAACACGATGATTGATTGAGTATTGTGCAATAAGTGCCCCATCTCATTTGACCAGTATCTGCACACAGAACTCAAAATGCTTGTAATAACTTTAATTAACTCAAGGTCGCGCTGGACAGTCAGCAAAAACCACTGTGAAAAATTACACCAGATTAGAATTTCTTCCAGAGTATTAAGGCTAATCTTCCCGTGGTTTTACTGTCGCTTTGGTCTAGATATCTGTGATGAAAAATAGTCTTACGGCGCAAGCAAACCACACGAAGATTCACTTCAAAGCTCTAGAATGATTTCTAATCAGACGAAACTTTTCATTTCTGCATCAAACGGTAGCAAAATGAACCTTTGATGCGTTTGTTTGTATCATCTCTCCTGCTGCAAACTTATCACCAGCATTTTATGCACTTAAATGCAATGCCATGCCCAGGATAAGATATCACAGTACACAGGGATGTGTATATATATATTTGTTTTAGCAATCAGCCCTATATTTTGTCATTTTTAAAAAAAGGAGTTATTACCCCTCCTCCCACTAAACCCTTTTGGCACGCCTCTGCTTCAATATGTTACTGGAGTACAAAAAATGTAAGCATTTTGTTGTCTCAATTGATAGAGTTTGGTTCTGTGTGTAGACTTTATATCATTCCCTGGCATACAGTTTTCACATTTTTACTAATTACTGGTCGACAAACAAACGTCTATCAAGAACAACACAGTCATTTACAACCTCTGTTATCCAGCATCAAACTATACCCCCTCTGCCACTATAGCTGGTCTCGAGAAGAAACACTTCATTAACAAGACATTCTCTGGGCACACGAAGCACTTTTTCAAGATAAAATAAGTGACATAATTGGTCTAGTTTAATGGTAACGTTCATTGTAAACAACTGGATTCTTACTTGTGAGAAGTTTGGATGTTCATTAGTAACTTGCAAGTCGTACGCCAGGGGGTCTAATGGAAATATGTACAGTAAGTGCTAATTCCAGGTAAAAAGATGTGCTGTGAAAATTGGGAAAGTGTCTTAAAAATGGACGATAGCTGCATACTATTCTAGTCAAGCAATAGCTTTCATTACAAACTGTCAGCGTGAATATTAAGTATTGGTGCTTATTTTCATGTGCATTATCAATAGCATTTTTTCAATAACTTATGTAAGTGCATTATATAATCTTAAGCAACATATTTTCCTGTCTTTATCACAACTGTTTCACAAATTTGTACCCACATATGGGAATTTTCTCATCATGATACTTTACAGAAATATTTCACGTATTGCTTGTTGTGTATATACACACTAATATGACTGTTAATAGGGGGATCAATTTACATTAGAAATTATACACCATTAAAAAGACATGGCACGAACAAGCTGCCTCAATACAAATAAACAAATGATCTCTAGGTACACACACTCAAATATTCAATAAATAATATTTATTTTAATTTTCTATACAAGTTATTACCATGCAACAATGAAAACCGCTAAAATGTTTGATATCTTTTCTGCATTTGAATTCGTGCCGATATTTTCATTTTTGCTGTTTAGTTTCAGACACGTAGTATAATTTAGCTGAGGTGGTTCGGTCAAGTCCATCGAATGATTGAACAAAGGATACCCCAAAAGGTGTGGCAAGCTAAAGCATTCGGAATTAGGCCGAAGGGAAGACCAAGACAGACCTGGGACAACTGGATGGAAGCAGTTTTTAAGAGAAGAGGACTGAATATCAACAGAGCAAGAATGATAGCTCGTGACCGTGATAGATGCTTTGCAAAATCTCTACACCTGACGGTAGAAAAGGATCGCTTAAGAAAGTAAGTATAATTTAGTATACTAAAGTAGTTGTATTTTAATTTTAACAGACGCATATGAAGTTAAGTCCAATGTTCCAATGGCAAATCTTTTTTGTGAGCAGGTCATGAATTTAACGATAAATTGATTCCGATATTCTGTGTATAAAAATATTATAATTAAAACAACCTTAAAACTTAATTTCTTGCTCGTTAAACAACGCAAATATCCTATAGCGTAGTGGTTAATTCTGCTTGTAAATAAGGGATACCGGGTTCGATTCTTGGTGGAGGTAGTCTCCACAGTACCTTGAACACCAGTTTAAACTTTACGCCCAGTTCTGTGCATAAATTGGATTTTCAAGAAACAACAAAAACACAAACTATCTACAAATAAGTAATAACAACTAAAGTATTTGGTATGTTTTAATAAGAAGCAAAGTTAAGTCTTTTTAATTTAAATCAAATTTTCCTATGATTTTGCGTTCTAATTTTAAAAAGTTTCGAACGCAACGTCTCGAATTTCAACTATGCTTTGGAGAACCTGATCGTTTTTTGGGTAGAACAACATATTCAGTCATTTCATAAAATGGCATTTTGGAACTATCTCCTCTTCCGGGGTGTAATCAAGCAGCCTTTCTTGCTCGATACATAACATAGGCAAACTGAGAAGAGCAGCAAGCGCCATAAGCGAGCCGACAGTAGTCACGTGGCAGTACGGAGATCAATACCTCACTGGGTCACTCGCAACCACCCTCTGTAGTGACAAACGAGAACAGCTCTTCAATTAATGTCACCCGCCGTCCCCTACACATGAAATGCATTTTACCCCTCGCAAGGTCAAATATCCTTGGCAATAGAGAATACTGCGGGTGTATGACAAATGCTTTCGTCAAACTCTTTTCGTTTACTTGCAGATGTAACGAAATTTATTACATTTTCATTTCGAATACAGGCACGTTTCTTGCTCACGAAACTTGAAATTACACAACTTACCGCCCTTCAATCAAGAAATCCTGAGTTCGATTCCCAGTAAGGCTCGAATCTTGGGTAAGGCATAAATGTTTCATTGTATTTGTTATTTCATCTAATTCATAAATTCATCATCATTATCATCATCACCCTATTTACATAGAGAGGCACCAACGTTAAAAATAACCAAAAATACAAAATGTGTGTTACACTCTACCTAATTCCCGGACGAAATAGAATATATTATTATATATATTATATAATATTGCAGTACTTTTATTGTCTGTAATAACGTAACATTTGATAGCGTGGCTATACTTTCGCCAAACATGGCTCAGTGGTAGCGTCGTCGGCTTGTAATCAAGGTGTCGTGGGTTCGATACCCGGTGGAGGCACATAATGATTCGGATCCCACTTTAAACCGTAGGCACAGTCCCGATTAGCCTTACTGTGCATAAAGTGTATTAAAACAACATTTCAATCAATCAATATTTGCTTGCCTTTCTATTTTAGAGCATTACCTGGTCTACAATTTTGCAATAAAGTTCATACAATACAACATAATTTAGAAGGGGTGGGGGCCAAGTCTGAAACATCATGAGCACGATAACATTGTAATTTTAAAACTAGCTTATATACCTTGGAGGATTTGTCTGGTGTTATATTTGAGTGAAATCGTTCAGGTTCCAAGATGACGAAATTTAAACCTACAGAATTTGGTGCGGATATGTTGGTTTCCTCTGTAATCCATCAGTCAAGTCTGCTAGCAGGAATTCTCTACTTCCTCCCTCCCCCACTCGCAGGGTAAAACACATGTGCACACACGCACGCTCTGGCATTTCAAAGCTAATTGCAAGCCTCGATTGGCTTTTAAGCAAGCCCTTTCAGCCTGACAATTAAAACCCTTCGGTTGATCAATAAACAACGTTTCATTGACCAACAAAATATCATCGCATAATTACTGCGTTAAATTTAATTATTGCAGCGCTTTATGAAAGGTAACTGGCAGATGTCAGTTATTCCTTTCAATCTCTCTCAGTTTGTTTCACACTCAATCTCGAAAGAACAAGCTATTCTCTTGTAAATTCATCAGTTATATCCTAATTGGATGAAGATCATACAACACGCTGAAGGTAACGAAATAGAAAATAGTCCGAGTTAAAAAATTAACACAGGGTTGAAATTATGTAGTCGGTATGACAAGATACAATTGCTTTAATTATATAGGGCAAAGTACGATAATTTGGTGATAATTCCTCTAACGTATACCACAGTGTAACCTATGCATTAGATGCGATGGCTCGCGGTGCACATCATGATGATGCATTTGAGAAGAGCCACCGCATCTAATGCATATGTTACACTGTGGCATACCGTTAGAGGAATTATCACCAAATAACCTATGCCACCAAAGTATCTTATTTTAACCTACTGCTGTAGCACGCTTGCACATAATTGAATAGTTGCGACATTTAAAATACTAGGATTAAAATATAATAATCTTCTTCTATTATGACATCAATTCTAGTACATGACGTATAAAATGGTTATGGACTAACCTGCAGATTTTCGGTTGCTATAGGTTTGCCTATTTTAGTTGCCTATTATCATTACAGCTAAAATTAATATTTGTGTGTTAGTGCATTACCAATTATGTATTTCCAAATTTACCAAAAGTGATTTTTTTCTAAACCAGTCTGCTTATTTAATATATTTTGGTATTACAAGAGAATAACAATTCAGATCTTAATATTAAACTAGTGAATTTATTCTAGACGAAATGTGTGGACTTATGCTTTACATAGAAATCTTGGGAGGCAAATTTGGAAAACAGATTGTGTGTGAGGTTGGTCCATATCTTGCAGAAAAGTCAACTTCATATCCTAGTACGAAATTTCAGTTCAGAGGGCGCGATAAGCGGTAATATTTTAGGGTGGGGGAGATATGCAACTAACAAACCCCGATGGACAAAAAGTGCATAAAAATTGTCCACATTCAGGACCATGAGCAAGCAGGCAATATAAAAAAGTTATTGAACATCCTGGCTCTATATGCAACCCAGTAATGAACAGTGTCAATCGGGGTGCATAACCATCAGGATATGTCAGTGTAGATTAACAGTGGCTTCTTTAAGAGCCGAAGAACAATGACTTCTGAACGTGACTGTACAAAACTGCAATGGTGTAAATGGCTACATTTTCTACACTACGCTGACTACACATCAAGGTACCTCTACAACTAAACAACAGCCATTTTGGGAAGTTCGGGGCCTCCTCTACTTACGCGCTCAAAGACTGCAATCACTCCAACGTCAGACCTGTTGGAACCGTTTAATTACTACAAAGCTTTATAAAATAGTAACATGCACTGCACACACTTTCTAAATATCACTAGAAAGAATCTATAGAGGGCAATAGTAACAAGAGAGAGAACTAAGTTTCAATAAGTTAAAATAAACTTAGTATTTAGAAACCTTAACAAAGCATTGATATTAATAAGAACTAAAACTAGTTCCTAAATTTAAGTGGAGCGACAACATGAGGAGGCTTTAGTTATTACGGATGGCTGTCATTGTTGTCAACACTTTACAGTAAAATTATAAGAAAAATGTACACTTGTCATTCAAAAGGTAAACCTTAAAATACTATGAAAGTTACTGTACTACATAGATATACATAGTGGAATCGAAATCGACTCCTCTGAAAGATTAGAGAACAGTTTATAAGAAAATAAATTAGCAAGCACTGAAAACAAATATGAATAGATAGGAAAGTATGTCTATAACATTCATAAGGTTACAACAGGAAGATGAAAGATACAGGAGAAAAATTAGAACGATGACGTGCACGGGCGTACAAGGCAAAGGGTCAAAGGGGGTCACTTGCCCACTTATACCCTTCTCCTTTTTATTTGGAGCTGTTATAGTGGGACCACTGGTAAGAAAACGTGTGTACTGTGTATCGTTTCGCGCGTGGAGGGGAGGGGTAGAGTGTAGCAGGCTTCCCCATGGTCTGAGCTGAGCGGATGGAGGGGAAGATGCGCGAAGGCTTCAGGGCGAAAGTTCTTTTGTTTGTGGCCGCTCTTTCTCTTTTCTATTTTTACTTTCCTGTACCTTCTTTCTATAATTATATTCTCGGTATCAGTTGTTTACACTCACCGTTCTTGAATGTTACACTTTCTGTATGTTTTTTATTCCCTCTCTCTTTTCTATATTACGCTTAGTTTCCCTGTGTCACTTATTTATTCTCCTGCTTCTTCTCTCCTGTCTCTCGCTTTAATTTTATTCCTTCCCTCCTTTCTCTCTCTTTTCTCTTATTTTTGCACTCTTCATTCTTGTTTTGGCTCTTTATTTTTCATTCATGCTGATCACGGGGTCAACTGGCGGCTGTCTTAGTTTTTGCCACATAGCTCTATCTGTCCACCATTCGTCTTCGGGGGTGTGTGCCTCGATGAGTGTCAACAACCTCAGTTGTGAAGTAAAAGCTGTAGGAGTAACATCGCTCTCCCGTTACAAGGTCGCCAAACGTACGTCTGTTTTTGTCAGTAGTTTTTATTAGCTTGTTTCTATCTCTCTCTCTCTCCCTCCCCGCCTCCCCCATTTTACAGTACGTTTGGCGTGGCAACTAATTGTGTATCCAACGCTCATTTGTTGCTCCGGCCAGCAGCATTCGGTGCCTTGTGACACGAAAATGTCCGATGTCTCTCGAAGAACATTCAACTGATTGCTGATTCGTTGTTTCCCAGCAGGCACATGGAACTGCGAGCAGCATAGTTCTTTCTGTGCGTCATTTATTTCTCTTCCTACCCTTCTTCTCGCTTCTTTATTGTCTCTTTAAGAGGACCAAGTTGTTGTAAAAGACTGTATCCAATCAGTGAAGAATGAAATTAGCTTGATAGTTCAGTCTGAGGTTGTTGGGCAGCCACTTCCACCTGCTATGCTCTCCCCATTTCCAACGGCAGTGAAAGAAACGGACAAGACATTCTAAACAGTCGGCAATTTTGTCTTGTCCGTACAAGAACGTTCATCTAGAAGTAAGGAGAAAAACATTAGTTGCGACGATCCTTCAGTGTGATCACCTACATCTGTTTAGTCACTTGCAGAAGGTAAAATGTTTTGTTCTGGCTGGGACGGAGTATATAAAGAGGCTATTGGTGACGACTGGGAGCAATGTAGTGAATGCCAACAATGGTGGCATGTCCCCCAGATGACGTAGTGGTAAATCCTTGTAATCAAGGGGTTCCGGGTTCGATATCCGGTGGTGGAACATAGTGGTTCGGATCCCACTTTAAACTGTACGTCCAGTCCCGATTAGCCTGTGTGCGCACAAAGTGAACTTAAAAGAAAAACTCAAACTCAACAATGGTGGCATGAAGACTTTTCATCTATGAAAGTTTCTTCAAGAAAAGCTTGCGCAATCTTAGATTACAGTCCTGTAAGATTGCGCATTTCCTATTCGTCGAAGAAGTATATTTTTAAAGTAACTTTTTCATATATAGTGTGGCTCGAGTGTTTCGTTTCTTAACTTTAGTTTTGTCAATCACACTGAGTGCGCAATCTCAGGTGCCTTTACCCTATTAACCCGGTCCCTGGCCATAAGACCCGCACAAATTTTGAGGTGGACGAATTTTCTCTTTTGATCCTCTTTGGGCATGCCTAAAGAAAGGAAAAATAATAATATATTTTCACTTGCTATTTATTAACAGATAATACCTCTGGAAAAATCTGATAAACGAACTGTAAATCAGGATATGAACAGTATTTTATGCTCAGAACCTGTGTGGCGGTCATCTTGGATTCCCGACGCCATGTACCTGCTCTTGACACATTGACCAGCAAAACACCTAGAATTTTACCTATGATTGCATGCCTCAAAATGAAGGCTTCCTCCATACACATGTCTTGCCTTCATTCAAAAACCCAACGAACTTCTGAAGGAGATATGGTTGATGTTCTTTGTTAATGTCTTCAGAGGCAGCCATCTTTGACGTATAACGTCACACAGGCCATGCGCCACAATAGTAGGCATCAACAAAGTATCACAGGCAGTAATTATTTGCCCTTTATATGTCGGAATGTCAAGTAAAATGTAAAATATTACTTAGAATCCTCGCAGAAAAGGGTACGGAATTCCTTAACTGGATATATCTCCATAACAGTGCAAGATATTAAAAGAAAACTGTAAGAATATTTTTTGTTCCGTTTTCAATTGTGAACAAGATATATATCTATGCAAAATTGTCAACAAAATAATTTTAAAGAAGATATGATTGATTTAATTTGTTGGTGCGTGGTGAAGCAGCAGCCATCTTGAATTTATGGTCCCCTAGGAAACTTAAACCCAAGATTTTTTCCTTTCTTTAGGCATGCCCTAACAGTATCAAAAGAGAAAACTCGTTCACCTCAAAATTTCTGCGGATCTTATGACCAGGATCTGGCAATACAAAATAATTGCTTAGAATCCTTGCAGAAAAGGGTACGGAATTTTGTGACTGGATATATCTCCATAACAGTGCAATATATGAAAAAAAAAAAAACCCTGTAAGAATATCTTTTGTTCCGTTTTCAATTCTGAACAAAATATGTATCTACGCAAAATTGTCAAAAACCAATTTTAAAGGAGCTATGGTCGATTTCTTTTGTTGGTGCGTAAAGCGTCGACCATCTTGAATTTATGGGCCCCTAGAAAACTTGGGCCCGGTATGCCACATGTCTACCCAAGATTTTTTTCCTTGCTTTAGGCATGCCCTAAGAGGATCAAAAGAGAACACTCGTCCACCTCAAAATTTTTGCGGGTCTTATGGCCAGGGACCGGATTATAAACCGAAATAACTTAACGTGATTAGCTTCCAGATGAAGCCCAGGTCGGGACTCGAATCTCGAACCTTCCATGGCGAGATCATGAGTCAATTCTTCAACGCACTCGGCCACCGAGGTGGCGCCCTTGCACTGAACCTACCCAGAACAAATCACATCCACCTACAGAGACAAATGCGTATCACGCAAAAAATATTCAATTAAAGAAATTAGGGGATTGCGTGAGCTTCCGAGTAAGACGCGTTTAAAGTTGCAAAACCAGATTTTTCCCCGCACGACGTATGCAAATTGAGAAGAGTCACGCAAACTCTCTTCATGTCTGTAGGTCGAAAGCGGGGCGTGACGATTTCTTTGAAAGAGTGACATCCGTTCACACATTCGTTACGTCTCATGCGAGATAAACACAATGCTAGCAACATGCTACACTTTTCAAGTCTTGCTTTGACCCGTTCAGTAACAGACAACACCATGACACAGTTCCTAAAAAGAAGTTGCATCCTTCAATGTTATGCAAACCCGTACGATAGCAGTGTAATGCGGGTTTGCTACCTCCAAGGGTGCTCTAATTTTTGTAATTTACCGTCGCTTTTCTACCACTTTTGACTGATTGCGGCGATGAGTGATGATTACATGAGATTGGTGAAAAGACACTCCCATCCCAGGCCGGGAAACAAACATGGAAACGTCGGTTGCGACAACGAAAATCGAACATTTAACGCGTTCAGCCATCGAACTTGCTAAAATCCCCAGTAAGACACCTTCTACAGCCGAAAACACAGGTTCAGCGCCATTTTATTCATACTGTTCACAATTATTCACAAATATACCGTTTCTGAATGAACTCTTTACTTTTTCAGCACATTGTATGGGGTTCGAGGGGGAATTCGCCTTGGGAGCTGATCCAACGGAGGTGCCAAACGACCAAAAATCAGGAACATGTTGGAACACGTCCCGGAGCCGATGAAAATATTGGCGCCTTATTAAGTCAATATTCTTATCGGCTTAAATAGAAATAGATTTTTCATATTCGAATCGCTCTTATCCTTATTCGAATGCAAGTTGCAATTTTGAAATAGTACAGGGTGATTCATAAGTCTGTGAAACATTTTAGAAATTTACTATACATAACGATACAACTGCCAGCGGTTGACTTTCAATGGAATCGTTACAAACCATAAGTATCCATGAGTGAATGAATGTAATATGTAGTGTTTTAATGTGTTTGTGTACAAATACGTTTATTGCGGTTTACACATGTACTCGAGCCAAGATGGCGACAAACCGTACGCTTTCAATTGTTGTTGAAATAATACTGACGAACGAAAATCAGCAGCTTTTGTTTCCTTAAAATGTTGCGTCGTTTTTCTACCACTTTTGGCTAATCGCGACGATGGGCATGAACTATGATTTGATGAAATTGATTAAGGTACACTCGCAAAGAACACCCTTGGGCAGAGCAGGAATCGAAGACAAGACCTCACTGGTCACTGAGCTGGTGAAAAAGCAGCGGTTAACCAAAATGGCGCAGTTTAGTAACTATTTTGCACTACATCCAAATGTCCTAATGTAACGTCTCACCTTACAGAGGGAACGTTGCTTCTTGATCGACAAGGAACAAACAGCCGAGCCATTACATCTCGCATTCAAAATCACGGCACGTTTCTTACTTTTCACCACGAACTTCCTCAACCCCGCCCCCTTTCGTCTTTCCTCCGCGTCTTAAGTTAGCTGTGAATTTACCTGCCATCACGGATTCGCTGAGTCATATCCGCGAGAATTTTCACGGGGAGTGTACGGTTTGATGTTCACGTTTATTATTAGATACCGTAAACTGATGACTCCCATCTTCAGCCTTTTCCTTCCGTCAGGGGAAAAAAATATTGGCCGTTTTAGCCCACCAGAAAGGATAAAACGACATCACGTAGCCCAAAGCTTACCATCACACACGTAACATTACAAACATGTCATTTACAAGGCAGACATACCTTTAAACATATTGTTACGTACAGTGGGATCCATGAGAATTACCGTGCAAATTGTCCATTACTATTTTCATTGACCTGTGTGTTTTTAGGCGATGGATTTTTATGTATGCTGGTGCAGAGTTTTCAACAACTTGTTTTGAGTTTTCTTTTAATTCTTGAATATTCTTATTGGGTCAAATAAAGCGCACGAACATGGTGATGGACAATTTGCACGGTAATACTCATGGATCCCACTGTACCTCTACGTCTGTAAAGTCAACGAATTTAGTAGTACTTAGTAATTTATACAGCGCAATTTTTGTGAATTCATTTTAACGTGTTGTAAAATTAATTAGAAAATTTTTCACTTTCACGGAGAAGAATTAAAGACTATTGCACGAAGTAACAGAAAATTCTACTTAAAAACAATCGAATAACGTTGATCGAACTGCACTTTGGACAACAATGCTGTAAGAAGCGAATTGCGACACTACTAAGCGAGGCGAGTGTACTAGAAATTCACTTTTCGCTTCTAATTTTGTGGGCAAAAGACTGATAATTATCAGATTATAATCATTCGTCCACTCACAACGTTTTACAAGATTAAGATAACATGATTAAACGCTCACTTCTTCATACTCCTGCTAACACGTTGCCATGGATATTGTCAGACTACTGTGCTGATAAATCTCGTTGGCAGGTTGACATCTACAGGTTAGTCTATTTATTTGCCCTTCTAATACTAGTTGTCTGTGACACACTAGACAGTTAACAATATACAAAATGAACAAACTCAGAATTCCAGAGTTACGTTAAAATAACATGCAAATGTAATCTAATGTTCATGGCATTACAATATCGTCGTTCAAATAACCAATCAGGATCTTTTAGATACACAGAACACTTTAAAGTGAGTACTTTAAGTTATGTGTCTATGCCTTTTCCAACGACGATGTATTCGCGATGCGATTGGCGTTGGGGTAACACCCCCCAAATAGCCCACTATCCGTTCTACGTGAACTATCTCTAAAAGAGCCACGGTATCCTAATTGGTGTGGCGTCAGGCGAGAGACCCGTTTTCGATTCCCGCAGTGCTTGGTTTTCGACAACGGTTCTGCATAGAGTGGCTCTGGGACCCACTCAGCTTCTCATCAATGGGTAGGGTAAAGGTAGCCGGAGAGTGCTGCTGTTCCCGACTTCCATTATGGTCGAGATCGGGAATGTATGGAGCTCCACAGCACACATCCTGTGTATCTTTATAGCACGGTCGATACACAGGGGAGTGCTTTCGTCTATTTGTTTTCTTACCGAGACGAGATTTCTTCTCAAAAAAGAAAATCTGTCTCGTTCTCGGGTAAATCTCGGTTTAGTCTCGTCAAGCCTCACAGGGTGTGGTCTATTTCTCGACACGAACCCCATCCCAAGACTATTTTTTAAAAAATAATAAACATACTATTCTTAGCTGGACATGATCTAGGTTGGAAACACTGACAGCCACGAAATCTGTCAAACTTGGAGGCCACGAAGCAATATGGTTGTTTTCTCCGAAGACTCCTCTTAGAGAGCGTCCGTCGAGCAGAACGCCTGCTTGACAAGCTAAATAAATCGATTGCACGGCAGAATCTCTTTACATCGTCTCTAGTTAAAGGGTTCCCTCTGGGAGGAACAGCCAATTCTAATGCGAAAGTGACTACAAAGGTTCGCTCACTCTTAACAATATTTCTGCGCACAACTGGGGCTAAAATTAGCAAGGAGCTTTAGCATCATCCAAGATTCGATAAGTAAGGTAGAAATGCAAGTATACGTATGATATTACCACAGCATGGGCAGATAATAGAAAATTTCATTGCGGCGCCCAGGAAGCATTACACATGTGTCTACAACGGTGAAAGTAACTACATATCATGGAAATTTGCCTGTAATATCTATACGATAATTAAAATTTGCCTATAATATCTATAAGATAGTGGAAATTTGCCTCTAATATCTAAAATATAATGGAAATTTGCCTGTAATATCTAAAAGATAATGGAACTTTGCCTGTCATATCTATAAGACAGTGGTAATTTGCTTGTAATATCTAAAAGACAGTGGTAATTTGCCTGTAATAGCTATAAGACAGTGGAAATTTGCCTGTAATAGTTATAAGACAGTGGAAATTTGCCTGTAACATCTATAAGACAGTGGAAATTTGCATGTAATATATATATAAGATAGTGAAAATGGAAATTTGCCTGTAATATTAATTTTATAAGATAGTGGAAATTTGCCTATAATATCTATAACATAGTGGAAATTTGCCTGTAATATATATAAGACAGTGGTAATCTGCCTATAATATCTATAAGAGTGGAAATTTGCCTGTAATATCTATGAGAGTGGAAATTTGCCTGCAATACCTATACTATAGTGGAAATGGAAATTTGCCTGTAATATTTATAAGATAGCTAGTGGATATGTGCCTATAATATCTATAACATAGTGGAAATTTGCCCGTAATATCCATAAGATAGTGGAAATTTGCCTGTAATATCTGTAAGGTTACCTCCAATTGCTGCATCGGTGGTCGACTACTTCAATTTCATCTAATCACCATTCATCTTCATCGTCGCAATCAGCCTCAAGAGGCAGAAAAGCCTTGTCAGATAAGAAGAATACATACACGGTGATTCAAAAGTCCGGCACCATAGGATAACTTCGTTGTTAGTACAGATAACGAAAAATGGAAACAGGGATAATTTGTTGGAAATATGTGATTTTCAACTTAATGTGCTTGAATTTTCAACGTAGAATGCAGAGCCTTTGTGAGAACGGGGCCTTGTTTCCACATGCTTCATCCTTAAGGGGGCATTTACTCTTTTCACCTTGCCTTTTGTTAGTATTCTTCTGCGACAACATTATGTGTCGGCATGTGGCAACAATGTATTCCCTGTTCTCATTGAAGCTCATACCAGTGTACAGCCTAAAGGAGACATTCTCTTATAAAAAATCAGGCACAGTTGATTGAAGCAGGATTAAACATATTTAATAGTTGCAGTGGCGTGCATACAATGTAAGCTAGGTATGTAATTCGAATTTTGCATAATTCACAGGATAATTTATACTCCCCGAAAGTGTCGAGAGGCGTTTTTGCGGAGCCCGTGAAAGACTAAAATGCCGCAAAGCAGTGGCGTGCGGTGTTTTTATCGAAGCAAGCCCTTGATGTACTATTGTTTATTCAAAAATTATATATTCAGTGCTT
The DNA here is from genome assembly GCF_977018435.1 of Lepisma saccharinum. NCBI lineage: Eukaryota > Metazoa > Arthropoda > Insecta > Zygentoma > Lepismatidae > Lepisma > Lepisma saccharinum. The sequence goes on from NC_139251.1 coordinate 43,106,512, forward strand.
CGGCTATCTAAATGGTCACCGCACGTTACTGATAAGTTGGAATATACTGAGAAATTCATCTTTAGGGCTTCTACTCTCCACTTTTTCCCCTTTAGACAGCGGCTGTTGATAAGAGATGAGGCTCCCCCAATTAAAATTCTGGCTATGAAACTGATGGTGCCGGACTTTTGAATCATCTTGTATGCAAATACCAAATATCCCAGTTTATATTGTTGGTCCAGTCCCGGGTATAAAGAGGACTGGAGACAAACTATGCTTTGGTTATGTCGAACATGTATAAACGTAGACTCATGACAGCATATCTTAGCGGATCAAGTTCATCTCGGACGATCGACAGTGTTGCCATTTACAGGTTCTAAAATGTATCAGTATTAACATTCTCGCACTCATCTTAAAATGAAAAAAACAATGGAAAAATTCTACATTTTCTCTAATCTGATTATTATTTCCATCATCACGATTGGGAACAATGCGCAAAATGACAAACCGCATGAGGTTGTAACACTGCAGTAAGATTCTTAGGATTTTCAACCGTACCGTCCGCAAACCAGTAACTGCTGTGCATGTGGTTTTAGATCACCCTGTACCTTACAGACCAGGCCCAATGGTGCAACTGCGTCACGGCAAGGCGATCGAGTGACCCACTTCGAAAGTTTCTCGCCAGGGCGAATGTGGTTGGTTTAATTGAAGAAAAAAGGGCGGGAGGGGGGTTGCTTGGGAGCAACGGCTCTCCTCGCACAATGTATGAAGTGATTCTTATCAAGCTTCCATGCCTCGAATAAACCACAGTTCGTTCGAAATAATAGGATTATAATTCACGTTTTAGCCTAAGTGATCTGATATTCGATCTAGCAGAACGAAAACATCTACTGATTTCGTGCAATGTTAAGTCATGGAAAGAATTATTGTTTTCCGTTATCAGATGGCGCTCCAAGGCACTCGGCCGCGTTGTGGTTCTGCTCCCCGACTGACTTTGAACGCGCTTTCGATGTGGAAAGGCACGAGATATACAAAACTTGAAAACAAGTCCCAGTTATGGAAAGTATCCTGTTTGGATTTTACTATTTGGTAGACACGAACAGCAGAAAAGTTTCGCAACATCTCGTTCAACCACTCCTTTCAATATTTTCAATAAAGAGTTCAGCAGTAACATGTTGCCAGTCATTTAAATACATTCTGCACTCCAAATTCTAGCAGTACACTGACGATTAATCGTGATGTACTCAAGGGCGTCCGCAGGATTTTTTCTAGGGGGGGGGGCAAAGGAGGCATATTTTCCCCCGTAATAGAGATGCCCCCTAAAAAAAAAACCCACTGCAGCAGTCTGAAATTATCATATTTCTTCAACGCCCTTATAATAATTAACAAATTACTGTGGCTGAAATGAAATTATGTGCGAAATATATATTTTTTAGGTGGACATTCATTTTCGAGGGGAGGCCAACCCCCCTTCCGGACGTCCATGGTACTATGACCACCACAGCGCCAAAACGCCCCATCAGCCCAGGGGCGGTTCAAGATAAAATTTTCATCCAGGCGAGGCGGACTTTGGCACCCCTTCATTCCAACCTTGGTCTTCCTAATTTCCACTCTCTCTAAAACAAACTTGCCATGTAATTTTTAAAACAAGAAAAAGTCTTATTTTTTAAATACTTTTCAATACGGTTATTGTAGGTATGCATTTATTTAATACCTCCATAATATCAAGATAAAACTAATCTCTTGGCTTAAATTGCTACATGATTTTGCAATGGATGTATTGTGTTATGCAGCATCTTTTCTGCATCTTTTTTTATCATATTTCTTCTTTCACTAAATATATATTTATCATCTAACAATTTATTTGTATTCTTTCACCTTGTGCTGCCATCTAGTTTTCTATTTCGAAACTTCTTTCTTTCAATTTCGTGTTATTGAAATACCTGGTTTGTAAAAACGCCTTTTGAAACAAATAGCTACACTTATATAATCAAAATTAAGATTTCGGCGCTGCTCGAGTGGGTCACCCCGGTTTGGTGCCCCTGAGGGCAATCGCCAGGGCCGGCTCGCTCTTAAAGCAACCCCTACATCAGTCGAACTCGGCAGAAACAATCTAAAACGTGCAGGTGTATGAAAGCTACATGTGGACAAGAACTGGGAGGGGTAAGGGATAAGTGATAATCAGCCTGATGGAACACTTATCACAGAAAAGCCTGTGTGAATATGAAAATGAAATAGTAAAACATACCAGTATCCATCCTAACGGAATATTCTGCAGAGATATAGTGTTTTTAGGTCTATCCATGGTGCAGACGATGCTAACATAAAAATCCAACACGCAGAAAAAAAAGCAACCGCCATGAATTGAACCTCGTAAAAATGTCACGATAAGAGTTATCAGACCACAGGAATGCGTTCTGGCTGCGAATAGGTAGGGGGAGGAGGGGCCCTCCCTTCGGGAAACCTTGACTTTCGAACTCTCCGTCTTGTGGCTTCTATTTTTAGTTCGGGCCATCGGGGGAGGGATCGACTCGTGCTGTTCATTTTGGGCGTGGTGCAGTAAGGAACGTAGTATATTTTGCTCTGTGGAGAGACCCACTGCGGACACGAGTGGCTTTTGGAGGGTTATTTATACTGTCCCAATAACATTATCTTCTAGCAGCTGGAATTTCGTGGTTCTCACTCCATTTTATGACAGAGCAAATTCTCTTTAATGAATTTCCACACCGTTGTGCAACATTTTGACCACCAGTGTAGCTAGGCATGGGCTCACCGAAATGTTGTCAAATTACACAGCTCTACAAAGATTTTTTTTTTTTACAGAAGCAGTCTTTGCAAAATGGCGATAACCATTGTTGTTTTCATGCAATGCCAGGAAACGTAATTGGCACAACATGAAAATACATATTTTTCATGCTATTTAAGTCGTGAGTTAATGTAAACTTGGTGTTTAAAGCATTTTTGCTTGTTTCTTGTGCTTTCTTCACCACAATTTGTACACATGCTGTGAAAAGCACCTAATGTTCTAGCAAAAATAGTACTTTATGATAACAACAGTCACAATTGATCTACATAGTGACGGATACGTTGCAAATTCTCATATGGGCAGTGTTTACTTTCCAACACACACCCGAAAACAAATTCTGGGTATGTCCCTGATTTTTAACCTACTTAAACCGGATGCTACACTAGTTTCCATAGGACTGTTTGCCACAAAAGTATATTTAAAGTTGTGAATAACATTGTAATTTCCATTTTCAAGCTCAATACAGCACCAGTGGCAACTCCAACAGGGGTCATCGTGGGCTACGCCCCTTTCCAGATCAGTGGCTGCCCGCCTCGTCACCTTCGAATTCCACTTTCAAGGGTGGGGGGGGGGAATATGGACTATCAATACTGAAATTATTTACACATGAAATATTCTGTATTAACTTTCGAGCATCTAAAAATTTCTTGCGTGTGGTCATTTGCAGGCATGCGACTTGTATTAAATGCATACCTAACTTTGAAAATGAGGTGTTAAAACACTTTCTCATTATAACTAAAACTGCTATATTACCTACTGGGGGGAAAAACATGGACGACAGTGAGGATGTTGGAAATATTGTCTTAGGAATATTTTAATTCACACATTCGTGTAATCACATACGGGCAAATTGTACGCATTTGTACACTTAATTGATTGATTAATTTAGTTTATCTTACGTTGCCACTTTTTGACTAATCACGAAGATGGGTTAAGGGACAAACAAACATGGATATAATGACAACCCACAACACAGGATTATACAAAATGTGGCCCCGATTGTATTACGTGGAAGAATGCATTCAGAGAAGGTCACCCATATTTTCTTATAAAATCCATGTAACTTACGTGTTATTTTATCAAAATTGTACTTTCAATGCTCGTGTATTTGGACAGGTCTGTAGCTCCTAACCGCCCCCTTCGGTGCACCCTTAATAACAATGAAGAGGATTCACAGGACACGACCCTGAGGAAAATCTAAACAGTTTTGTTGAAATTATGGAGCTTAACACTGCATTGTTGACGATTTCATGTGTGTCTACAACAGCAGCAATCAATCAGTAATGCCTATATCTAGGTAACCATGGAAGATAATTTACCAATTTATGACAGTTCTGTTGAGAACTCTATCTGCCAATGTGTTTACTTCGAAAACAACACTTGAGCCGTTGTGATATGGAATGCAGCTTAGAAGATAAAGTTGACACATTTTTATCATCAACTTACAAGATAATACTCACGTGAAGTACAAGCACAGCAACTAACACGTGTTTATAAATTCCAATGTTTGCATAATCGGTAATTTACTTATCTACACGTTGGTCTAGGAATGACATTTTACCCCATCAAAATTATTTAGCTAAATAATGATCGTATTGCAATTCGGTTGCCACATTTTTTCTCCTATCATCCACACTTATCAGCATGCGTTAAATATTTGCGTTCTCGGTAAGCGTATAATTGTAGAATCTGCGGAAGCTACATAATCTTCCCCTTACGTTCCAAATTAAGTGGAAACATGAAAGTAGTTCCAGAAATTTGTACTAATGTGCGTTGTCGCACGTTGTAGGTTGACTGTGTACTCCAGAATTAGAAAATTATAAAAAGGCTAATATTACGTGGCGCTGGTGCTGATCACATCACAAAAAAAGCCTAGATCGAGAATGTGTTGGACCCTACTCCAACATCCTCCGTATAGCCTTCATAGCATGGTGCAAATTGCACAAAGGACACTCACAATCATAATTGTCTCTTTTTTCCATCATAATACTAATAAAAATAATACCAATACTTAAAAATTTTGCCTTATCTCTAATAGGCTTAAATTAAGTGTAAATTTCGATAAGACTGCTCAAGCACGTCACTAGCATTCCTCAGCAAACCGTCCACAGACTAACCGTTAAAATAGCTGCAAGAAGTTGAAATTATTTACAACATAATTTTACAATACACCAGCCCTGTCGCTCTACACGTGTTCATTGTTGAGTTTCAATGCAATTATATTGTAGAATTACTAGTTAGCAGTGCAAAACGGACAAAAAATTTAAATTCGTTCACTATTGTCACTTTTATTTATAGAGAGTACTGAAACAGTGTTAATTATTACGAAAAAGCCAGAAAAAGTACGTTCTACGATATATTAATTATAATAGTGGGTAAAAAAAATATTTACTGCATTTTTATTTTTATGCTTAATAAGTACTGAAAAAAGTCAAAGAGAACATAGTTCCCAAATTTCTTAGCTATTGTCCGAATGCTCTGCCAGGGAATTTTCAAGCAGGGACTTTTAAATTTTCGGGGGGATTCCCCCTCCCCTGTGGCTAATCCATGAATTCACCACTGGATAAAAGTAGCAGAAACGTGATGTGAAATATATCTAATCAATCAATTCATGAACAGCGTTACCAACCTCCAGGTAAGAAAAAGTGCTGATTAATCTGTGAAATAGTAAATGCTGATAAATTGTGCTAGGATCTACAGTTATACTAATGTATTATTACTCTTATTGATAATTAATAATAGTAATTTATTATTATGTTTTTTTTCGGCCGAGATAACGGAAATAAGATCTGGATATAATTTTATTTATAATTTCTGAAATTATGGTCTTTTGAAGTGAATTTTTCCCTCCCAGAGCAGCAGGTTTGGAAATTATGCAAGATTTTCCCATTATGCAAACGCAGGGTGCTAGGTGCCAACGAACCTCAAATTGTGCTAGGTTTAGCATCATTATGCTAAGGTTGGCATCGCTGATCATGAACCTCGGGCAGGGAACTTATGATTCCCATTGTCCACCCGTTGAGATGCGAGAACCGACCGAAGAGTTTGGCTGGATCCTCGGCAGATGGCAAACATCACGTGCGGAGACTTTCGACTCCTAATATGGACCGAGTTGCAGTGGTGGGTTCTTTGTACGACCATCGTTCATCGCAGGGAGCACGTACCCATAAAGGAGGACGTAAAAAGGGACGCAAGCCCAAAGTGCAGACCAATAAAATTAGAAAAGCACACGAATCCCTGAGATATATTATGTATCCAAAGGCAGTAAATAGCTTACGAAAATCTAGACTACAAATTTGATATTATGCTGGCAATTACCCACTGCAAGTACTGTTGGTTCTGTACAAAATACCCACACGATACTCGTACCATTTTCAATTATGGGCAGCAAGGGCGCCCGCAGGGAGGGATGAAAGGGGGCGCTTGCTCCCCTTGAGATTTCTGGAAAACGTTAATGTAATTCGAATGGTGAAATTGTAGAGATATTTTATAACAAAAAGTATTGTTTTCTGTGACTTTCAGACCGTAAGTTACAGCAACTATTATTATTGTTGTTGTTTTTAATTAGGGTTACATTTAAGCTTACAGTTATGCAAATTGTATATAGATATACAAAATATGGAAATTACAAATGTATGTACTTTTAAAAAACATTCGTAGTAGTATTAGCAGTAATAATAATAATAACAAAAAATAATAATACCAATAATAATAATACATTTCTACGACTCCCCCTGCCTGGGGGAGATTTCTTGTCGTATTATATAAAAAAGAACAACCTTTTCGAACTTAAAATTCCCTTTCAAGACAATACGAAAAGAACATATTGAGGGTTTATGCGGAGATTTCGATCTGAAAGGGGAGGGGTGTATGAACGATTTTAGATCGTACAAAGGCAAATTTAGCATTAAATTTGACCTCGTGAACATGTTTATGGGGGAGTGTCACAAAAAAAATATTGTTATTTTATTTGCGGGTGGCTAAATGTTGTACTTGTTGTACTCTGTTAAACAGTAAAACTGCAGTACTGAAAAAAATATTTACATGGATGACAGAGTGAAGATGATGAAAATGTTGTCTAAGAATATTTTCATTCGCACATCCGTGTATTCATATATAATTGTATTCGAATCACCGCTTTAAATATATTTTGGGCAATTGTACTTTGTACAGTGGGATTCATGAGTATTACCGTGCAAATTGTCCATCACCATATTCGTGCACTTTATTTGGCCCAGTAAGAGCTTTAAGAATTAAAAGAAAACTCAAAACAAGCTGTTGGCAACTTCTGCACCATCATACATAAAAATCCATCGTTTAAAAACATATCGGATGTAAGTTAACCCATGCAATATCAACAAGAAAATAAAATACAATAACATGCTGTACTGTATCCTTACGTTCAAATGCCACCATTCAAATACGCGTTTCGTATTTTTAAAATACCTTCTCTATTGCAATATGGCCTCCCAGATGGCGCAGTAGTAGCGTCGTTGCCTTGTAATCAAGGGGTCCCGGGTTCGATACCCGATGGAGGCACATAGTGGTTCGGATCCCACTTTAAATTGTAGGTCCAGTCCCAATTAGCCTTAGTGTGCATAAAGTGGACTTAAAGCAGCAGCAAATCAATAAATGAATAAAAAATTATTGAAATATGCCAATTATGGATATAGTATTATCAGTATTCTATTATCCACAGCTTTTTAGGGGGTGGGGTCTCAACGTTCCACGAAACTAAGCGTAAACTTCCCAGAGGTATTTTTTTAGCTACACAGGCTGTACTAATGCAAGCCCATTATTAGTTTAGCAATACGGTTATCAAGAGTAGAGCTGTTAAAAACTCTACAGCGAGGAAAATACACCAGCAACAACCGATAACGCTGGTACAGTGGGATCCATAAGTATTACCGTGCAAATTGTCCATGACTAATTTCATTATATTTTCTTTTACACACTAGATGTTTTTAAGCGACGGATTTTTATGTATGCTGATGCAGAAGTTGTCAACAGCTTGTTTTGAGTCTTCTTATAATTCTTGACGCTCTTATTGGGTCAAATAAATTGCACGAACATGGTGATGGACAATTTACACGGTAATACTCGTGGATCCCACTGTACGTTGCAAAGATGCAAGCAAGCCATGCTTGTCACCAATGTACCTGCACGATGCCATGAAAAAAAAAGCTGCCTCACTTACCATCTGCTACTGCTGTGCGAGGCTTCCGAAACAAAAACACAAAGTTCGATGCAGCAGTAGGAAACGGCATAAGCACAAGCAAACACGGGATTACGAAATGTTCGCTCAACCAATCAGAACAGACGACAACGGCTTTCATGTTCCCTTGACTTCCCAACCCTCCTCAGGCAAAAAACCAAATCAAGAAGCTGATTATACACCTGTTATCTCATGTGAATCACTGACCTACTGCCGACATTTTTTTTCTTTCTTTCTTTAAACGACCTAGACAGTGCTATCAGATTGCCACGAATTAACATTCACAGCTTATAAATTACGATTTAGGAGGGCCGTAAAATTCGACAAGAAGAAAGGAACGTAATAGGAAGAAAAAACAACAATGTCCATGCTTTACTGTCTTGTAAAGGGATTGTGACGACACAAAGCTCATGACATTGTCATTTTTATGTTTCGGTGTACGTTTCATAGCGGTCATTTCCATTTCGCTCTCTTTTGGAAGAAGCTGCTTGCGTCACTGATGCGAAAAAAGCAAGAACGAACACTCTATAAGGGATTACTTCCAAAAACATGGTAAAGAGGGTTAGTTTGCCAAAGATTGTTGCATCAAATTACCAAAATATGTAAAGTAAATCTCAGCCTTGTCACGATTTTCACTAGATTTCAGTACCACTTTATTTCTCAACAAAGAAGGTATGCGACCCCCCCCCCCCCCAAGCCTGTTTCATTTCTAGCTATATTTGCTGTTGTTTCTGTTATTACTACAGTTATAATACTGAATATTTATTATATGTATTAAATGGATAGAAGGAATTTCTATCTTCAATTGCCGTAAGTCTAATGTAAATCGCACTGTTGGTTCACGAGTTACAGCAATTCACAAGTTCATTTTACCACGGATATTAAATCAATATGTTTCATTAACCAATTAATAGTTCAACAACACCCATGCAGCATGAAACTGTTGGGCCATCGTTGGCAAATTATTGTCAATTTTTGTGCCAACAGTTGGGAAACTATTGGCGATGGCTTCCTTCCCATCCATCTCCCAATCAGCCATTTCCCAATTTCCCATCGGTGCATATAATTTCGGAACGTTGGGCCAACAACGTGTGCTACATGGGCTTACTGCAGCTCAGACAATAGAACCACAAGCAACAACTCAGTGGTGAAACCTCTGTCAAACCAACAATAAGGAAGCTAAGCCTATTTCCGGATTCCAGAAGCTTCCCGGATGGAGCACCTTGAGATGGATTGTAATGCTAACATCCTGACCATGTTCATTGTCATTGCCCGTATCCGGGGAGCAACAGGTGATCTTCACCGAATAAAACATATGCGCGCATACATACTAATGTGGAGAGAAAGCCTGGATATTTCTTCCCCCTGGAAGAGATAGTTCGGGTCTAGGTTTACGGCGTTACCACATTCTTTTTTATCTTTCAGCCCCCTGCCTCCCCCCCCTTTTCTCTTCTGAACTTTATGTACACTCCTGTTCACAAAAGTGGCACACACTTCAACTGTTCAATCCTATAAAATGTGCCACTTTATGTGAACAGGAGTGTACAAAAGTGAAATCTCCAAATCGGGTACCCTTGCAAGAATTGGCAACATTGAATGGACATGTGGTGGCTACACGGCTTGTCAAGATTGTGCGGAAGGTATGGTCTAAGTTTATTTCAGTTTGTCCAGAGCTTTGCACGTAATATCTTTCAGCCCATTGTAATTTTACTGCGTATAGTACCAGAACCACACTTACGTTTCAATCAATGGTTTCAATAAACCTTGGATTAAAGATGCATCATCAACGTTAACATTTACATCATATACTGAGAAGGGTATCGCATAGCTCTAGCGCGTAAGAAGATTGGGCAACTTGCCATGACGTGGTAGGTAATTCTTACCCGAAAGGAAACTCACAACAAGCACCAAGAAATTCTTGGAAACGCCGCTGGATGAGTACATGCCGTTAGATTCTCAATAACCAGAATAAATCCTTTTTTCGTTATATATTATTATTACTTGTGTCAATGAAATTTTAAACAGAAATATATATCTCATAAGATAAAATTCCCATTAAATCCCTTTCTACTAAAAAAAAAAGCTTTGTAGTAAAAGCACATTAAGAAAAGTTTTCCTCGCATTGCAGAATGTTTCAACAAATTGGGCTTATAATTTTCTTCAAAACACGAATTTTGTCACCTACATGTGCATAAAATTTGGAAGAAATTTCCCTGTTTTGTTTAAAATTATCACAAAATCTCTTTGCCACGTGGGAAATCTCGAAATCATTATACATTTTCCGAACCAGCGCAATGCAACGCTAGAAATGGAGTTCCCTTGTAGAAAATCGATTACTTCTCGTTTCCTCGCCTTATTTTCTTGCAATGTTTCCATCCACGCGACACAAAGGGATATATATAAAAAAGTAAGCGCAGTCGATACCGTAATTCAAAGTCTTATGTGACGAAATATGTGCTTTCCAAGAAACTGATTCTGAACCAAGGAAGCGAAGAAAGACGTTGTGTTGTCGTAACATATCGATTTGTACTGAGAGAACGTAAACAACAAGCAAGTCAATATGTGGAAGACATTTCCTGTAAAGATTATGAGCTGAAGGGGTTCAATTCGGTCTACTTCAGTAATTTATCCACACACGTCTTAAATTTTCCTTAACATTCTCGCAAAATGTTTAACAAAAGTCCAGTTTACGGTTGTTTTGGCCCCTGAAAGCGACCTTACACCCCATCCCCCAAGAAGGAAATTTTTTGAGTAAATCCGTCATCAACCTCTGTGGCTGAGTAATCGACGAATCCCGACTAAGACATGGAGGTTTACCCTGGCCTGTTGTCTTGAAAATTGAAGAAGTAGTTAATAATAAACAAGAAAATGAAAAACAACAGGGGGGAGGGGTACGGTGTAACAACATTCAAACGTTTTCTTTCGAGTCCGGTGTGTTCGTTCAAAACTAAAAGGTGGGGGTGTTTGATTGATTTGGTTAATTTTACTTCGCTTTTTGCCACTTACGGCGGACACTCACGAAGAACCAAATAATAATTAATCAGCCCGGGATTCGAACCCTGGAGCCCTGGCGTTGTATCGCGCTGTGTTAGCCATGGAAACTACCATGTGTAAGATCAGAGTTCGATTCCCGGCAGGAATTTTTGCATTCATGTTTCTGCTTAAGTGGCTCTATATCTCACCCATCATATTATCGATTGCCGTTGCGGTACCCAGAGAATTATGTTGTTGGTAACTCTGTCTTCATTACGGCTGGGATCAAGAATATATGGAGTCCTATCTCCACAGTCCCCCTATTTCCAGGCGTCCACTAAAGCAATCAACTGTTCCCAATTACGGTCAACATGCTGATAACAACACACGACCAAACTGAGTGACATTTCCTTCCAGATGGAAACACTGCATTCAACCTTGAAACTGTGGAAAGAACATCCGGGATGCCAGAGATCATTCCCTCGACTTCCACCCTCCGCAAGGGTGGAAAATTGCCTCCGTGGATCTGAGAACATTTAGGCCGTCTGTTTCTCAGAGGGTCCCCCAAGAGGGGAGAGCATGTGTGGACTCGCCTCGCTGCAGAGTTCCTGTTTTTACGTAAACATGCTCCGTGTAATGTTTCACGAGAGAATACGGCAGCTGTTTTTGGGTGTTGATGCTTCAGGCGAATCCTGTTAGGCAAGGTCCCGTATTCCAGGAGGATGTAAATGATGTAACCCCCGAGAGTGTAACTCGAAAAACACGCACGGAAATATTTGCGTCAGTCAAACCAAGGGTTTTTCCAGAATTTTCTGTTTCGGGGTTGTAAGATCGGTGGCAAAATATAGGGCAGCCTACTAACAAATAATATATATATATCCCCTTTTCGAAAATCCTGGGCACGCCACTGTGTAAGGCCATTTTAGAGAGGTTGATGTTGGGTCTGTTTGGATAAATCGCTATGTAACTGACAATTTATTTGCGGAATGCGTAATGTGTTCTATTATTATTCTTATTATGCGTATGTGACACGGCGGTAACAATATCCGATGAGAATTTCTGGTAGACTTGATTTAAGTCAGGAGGGTCCGAGCCCCCGACTACCCGCTAAATAATAAATTACACGTGTTAATGTTGCGGGTGTTATGGCTTGGATTTCTGCACGGATATTCTCCTTGAGTTGGTAGATTGTCTGGGGTTTGTTAACGTACACGCATTCTCTGAGTTATTCCCAAATAAAAAAATCTGGTGCTGACAGATCTGGTGAACGTGGAGGCCAATGAATGTCTGCATTTCGTGAAGTAGCACCATCGTGTCCCTGGCTGTGTGTGCTGAATGGTGGTCAATTTTTTCCCCGTATGCCTATTTCCTACATAACACACAAATTAGATATTTCCATAATCAACATAGCCGTTAATCAGAGTTTCAAGCCCTTCGTGAATTATGACCCACGCATGTATTACAATATTGAGAATGAAATCCACAGGCATCTGAACGGATAATTTATCACGACTTTTCAAGAGGTGAATCCTGCGATAAAGCAGGAACTGTCTTCCCGGACAAAAGACAGTGAATTGATGACCCTCCACACTATCTGTATCAAGCAACGAAGTCCTGCAGCTTATCTCCCTCAAGGCCACCTTCCTGCCATCCATTTTCTGTTGTGAAATGCAAAGGTACCTCCCGTCACGCTAGAAAACGCTCAATTTAACCCAAAACGTCGTTCACAGATAGTCAGTCAGTAACCTTTCGTGAACACAGCATCCGTGATACTTCAGTAGGTCGCACCCCCTTTCCTCTCGGCCAATCCTATCTGAACTGTATGCAGGGCGGCATTGTTAGGGGGACATGTTATTTCGTGGCGACAACTTCTCTCAAAAAATCTCAATATCTATCTATCTAACTATCCCTCTCTCTCTCTCTCTCTCTCACTCACTCACTCACTCACACACACACACACACACACACACACACACACACACCATCACACACACACACACACACACACACACACACACACACACACACACACACACACACACACACTGGCTCTTTCTTAGTTTCGTTCCTCAGTACCAACGCACACAGGTTCTTTCAGGTGACTTCCGAATTTTGTACTTGCGATGCTGTGTCAACCCTAAATACAAGTTTGGGGCTCCTCGCCGGAATCAATTTCATTTGATTTGGTTTTTAACTACTTTATGCACAGAAAGGCTAATCGGGACTGGACCTACAATTTAAAGTGGGATCCAAACTACTGCGTGTCTCCACTGGGTTACAAGGCGACGACGTTGTCACTATGCCATCGGGGAGGCATTTCAGATTTGATAATTGCAACCGATCAAAATACATCTATATTGCAAACGTTGCCCGTTTGCCACTTGGAATTCGTTGTTTTAATGCGGTTAGTTGAACAATTTAAAAGCGGAACTGGTAATTGTAAGTTATAACATTGACACATATGTGGACATCAGGGCCCACGTTGGGCGCCATAATTTCACAGGTACATTTTCGACAGTGTGGACGATGGAGCAGAGAGGAGAAAGTGACTGTACGGTGACTATACGTGTCTCTCGTTACTAATCTCAAGATATATCTAAGCGTTTATAAAATTACTGAAACTACTTTTAATTAGCAAAAAAGATTAATCTATACAGGAATTCGGGTCTTATTCCTCAAAATAAAGATTTTTTTGTATATATTATAATGTAAGGTGTCATCAAATATTTCAACAAAACTTTTTTTTTTTACATGTTCATATTCATTAACTTTCGTTAACTGTCGTCGTTCTTTTATTTGCTTCGGTTAATCACGAGAACGAAGAAGGTTAGACTGAAAAAACTAAGAGGAGAATCCAGAATTCGAATCCAAGAAACCTTGCACTAACCAATACATCACGGATGCCTGCCTTACTTCCACTTAATACCAAAAGACTTAACCTAATTTCCTTAGTCCTAACAATAACATTAAAAACATAAATGTACATAAGTCACGATGAGAATTGTGCAAAAACCGAAGTGCAAAGGACTTGGTTATTAAAAGAAATCGCTTGCTTCCATGAACAAATAGCGTTGGCCTGCTGCACTATGAAGCTACAAACGATAGGTTTGGATTTTGCGTACGGTACACTCACCGGTAATAAAAGTTCGACAGCTACATCCTGAAATACCCGCTTCCCTGCAAGGCGTTATCTTGTCACTGGTAGAAGTTGTCTTTGAAGATTTGCTACGAAAATCAACTTATAGCCGTAGAGTTAGGCAACACACATAACGGCTTGAGGGAAGATTCAGTACTATTGCCGGTGACTGTACAGATGTGTTTATCCCTTGTCATCATTTCATCACTGATCCTCATCGTAGCGATTATCCTAGAGGTAGAAACACGACGCAAAAGAAGGTGGAAAAAAAATACCATAATGGAATCCGAAACTTTGAAGGCGCCGCCTCGTCGAAATAAATTTCCAAGCACGACCCTGCCAATAACCCACAAACGTTCGGTTTTGTCGGATTCAGTCGTCACTGGAATCGTCGGAGACACTACGTGCTTTCGTAGTCGATCAATACGGACGACTTCCGAGCGAGGCCAATCCAATGCTTTTAGTAGGCGTAGGGCTCGGAGGGAAAGTGGGGCTTCGGGAACAACCACGGGACTAATGGATATTTCTCATTACGTTCCTTATCCACAGCCAGTTGATATGGGTTATCAATTACGCCCCACCCTGTTCATTTTTGCTTGATATAAATTATAGCGTGCCAGTTACGTATACGTATATACACATTTTAAGTGAATACCCTCTCGTCAAGTACGGTTCGCCAGGTGCGTGGGCTTGCCGAGTGTTGATGGTTCCTCGTTAAGTAAACCAAACACCCTTCAAGGTGGTTATTTGTGTGATTGAGGAGTACTGTAAGGGAGAATTCACAGCGACGTGTGCCACTTGAGGAGCTAACCAATCGAAAGAAGGCTTCTGCGGCCTGCCATGCCGCTACGGTGTGAAACGTTGCTGCTGATTGGCTCGTTGCCAAGCGACATGTGTAGCGTGTCGTTTGTCGCTTCGGTCAGAAATCTCCCAAAGTGGCAACATTGTCACACTTGGCCTACGCAGGACGATTATAACAAATGCCGTTACAAATCATTTGAACTACTTAGATGGAGCTCACAAAAGCGAAGGCCAACCGTGGCGATACGGCTCCAGGGGTCCCGGGTTCGAATCCCAGCTTGGAAATGGGTGTTCTTTGTGAATGTATTTTCACCAATTTAATCACTAATCCTCATCTCCGAGTTTATCCAAAGGTGTTTGAAAAGCGAAATAAAAATAAACCAAATCAGAGCGAAGTAAATCCATCAATCAAACTTAAAGCTGCGGTTTCAAGATTTTTTTTAAGCTATGAAAGAAAGAGTGACGAATACATTGTTAAACAAGAAGCTAAAAGGCTGAATAATATGTTTGAACGTAGATGTGTAACGGGCAGAGAATATTGATCCACTGTTTGTAATTGTCTTGTGACAATCCTATTTCAGAAATTTCCTTGGCAACAATAGGATGATATATTGTTATGAAACTCAAGATGCACCCACTATATTCTCCAGATATCGCACCATCAGACAAACCACTTTCAAGAGCGTGACGACCCAATTACGACATGTCCTTCTGGAGGCCACCACATCTAATCTGATCTGATTTGCTTTATTTTACTTCGCTTCTTGTGCCACTTTTGGCTAATTTGCGAAGATGGGAATGAGTGATGATATGATGCAATTGATGAAATTGAAGCAAATATCCATGCACAGGCCAGGATTCGAACCCGGGACCCCTGGCGTCGTAGCGCGATGTGCTAACCACTCCGCCACAGGGGCCGGCCCCACCACATCTAAGAAATCACTGGCAGTGGCAACACTGTGAGCGAAGAAGCAAGATTATTTGAAGGGTCAGAGGTAAAAACCAGGTAAGTCAATTTAATCAAACTCCAGAAAACTGACATTTCAATTGCAATGCGTTATTGAAACTGTCAAATAATATATAAAACGAAAGAAAGCATGTTGGAAACTCCAGTACAGCATCCACATGGCAGGAAATGACACTACTGTCCTTGTTTTAGGGTTACCAGACGTCCTGTATTATTCGGACATGTCCTCTTTTTTGGATCATATAATGGTCCTGGTGGGTTTTTAGGAAAATGGGGAAATGTCCTCTTTTTTGGTGTATAGACAACTGCTTGCTTCAACTTGAAGATCGTATATTTGTAATTGTTAATATTGCTTCCGTGTTCAATTTCAAAGTTAAGCAAATATAACACACTCAGTTGAAAGCGCGGAGACAAGAAACTTCTCTCTTTCCAAAACAAAAAAATACAAATTGGTGGACGTTTGAGCATCTTCTGTTATCGCCGTGTGACGTTTTGATTTCAAAGCATTTGCAACATCTAACAATAGGTAAGAATATGAGTATCATGACATCAGAATTCAGAAATATATGTAAATAATATTGTATAACACTTACGTAAAATCTTTTATGAAATCTAAAAATGGCCTTTTTTTAAAAGTTTGTCATCTGGTAACACTACCTTAATTTCAACTTTACATGTTGATTCCACCTAAAAACCAGCAAATAGTTGTCCTGGCAATTCCAATTAACACCTATGTCTCTACCAGACATAAAAATTATATTAAAATTCCGTTCACATTAGCGGGAAAGGAATGAAGACCATATGAAATCCTTGCTGCATTTAACATGTCCACACGTGGTATTACGAAGTTAATGAGTAAAGAAAACCTTCTTTTCCTGGGCCGTATGCCTATTATCGTGCCATCTGCACGTGCTCTGATGAAACACACGCGACCAGCCCGTAATGAACATTGCCTGAAGTTCCAGTCACGTGAAAGTTCAGTGCGTGTACGTTTGTGGTCTGAATTCTTCGTATCTTGTGCATTCTGGTTGTTAGCCCATTGACTTTCACGTTTCAAGTTTTAATGTAGTAGTGCGCCTACAAAATCCGTAACAATAGCCCAGTCTTGTTCCCTGCACTTTTTGACGGACTCTCTCTGCACTCACCCATCTAATTGGTTACACGGTGCAACACCAGCTCGTCTAGTTCGTTGATTTGATGTCAAGTAGTGTATTTGGTGTCTGCACCATTTGTACTACGTTCTGCAGCGGTGCAGTGTGTGGTGCATAGTCACGTGGTGCGTGCTAACTAATCAAATGAACGTTTAAAGCAGCAGACGGGCATTTGTTGAATCTTATGAGCTAGAACACCGCTATTGGTCTACTTGGTTGGACGTCATTTCTTTCCACCAGCCTGACACGGGATATAACAGCACCACACCTAACGTCAAACAGTGCAGCGAACTAGACGGGGTCAATGCTAGCAATAGATGTAAGCTGACTCTGTCCATAGGCCTACCATTCTATTATGACAGGTCTGGCAAATGAAATATTTGAATTTTATCTCGAAGTGTATTCGATAACTCGACCTCATGCGATGTATCGCTATTCATTTGGCCCGTTCATTTTAAAAAGGCCGAGTCTGCTGGCACGCACGTGTCAGCAGTAAGAATAAGCTTCAAATTTGCTCCTGCCACGTAATTCGTCTGCTAAGAGGATGTTACAATTCTTAAGAACAGATTGAGACGAGAGAAATGCAAGTTTATCATTAGTGGGAATGAATGTACAGGTAATTTAGAACCTTTTTCTTTAGAAAGCATTTAGGGATATTATTTTAATGCTAACAGAGCTACGAGAGAATTTAGGGCCGCGTCCGAATCGGCAGCAGATGTTACCTAGAGCACCGTTCCATCCGGGGACTAAGCCAACCTCCGTTGTCCGAATTCGCGGCAGACGTGGAATCGGAGGGGAGAGCAGAGAGGCGCGACAGATGCACGCTTGAACTCGCTGTGACCATGCGCTTGGCAGCCATATTCTAACTTTCACTTTGTACAGATAATTTTTACTAATTAGACGATGTAAAACTCAGTGATACTTTAACATTTTATCGATAATACTGAATGCAGAAAAATTGTAAATGATGAAATAGCATGTTACATTTTAATATGAGTAGTAAATAGGTGGAAATCATTATGATGTTTGTTTGGTGTCTGACTTCTGCTTCCGTGCGGTGCGCCTGCGCCCCCAGAGCGCGGTGGGTGAAGTTCGGGCTGACACCTGGCGGGAAAAGTGACAACCGTACTACAAGGGGACATGTAGATTCGGACGACTTGGACGTGACTTCGAGGGCACGCGACAGCAACGGGAGAGAACGGGACGGAGCGCTTGCCAATCCGGACCCGGCCTAGGTTTATTATTAGAAGAATGCTAAGAGACATAATCTTAAAAAAAATTGTGAAAGTAATCGCTACAACTTTACAGTATGTGTTACAGACGTAATTGCATACATAGCATGATGAAATCACGATAAGACAAAGACCGAATCTTCTGCCACGCGCATCTTTTTTGAGGTTCCAGCAGAAAAAGAACGTAGCCGCAGACACTACCTTTTAAAACATGAGAAAACAGTTGCCGCTCGGACACAACTATCGTGCTGCCATCTGCAATGAGGTTTGCCTGAACAGCCCAATTCTCAGTACTTCGAGACTTCTCTAAGCTGCTCGTCAAGTCAACCTTGCAGCAGGTTTTCGCATATGTAGTTCCAAACGTGCGCGCAAGAACATAGTTCCACTGAGACGGGTTCTATTCCGACACAACTGCATACTTGCAAGAAAACAGTTATTTAATTTGTAATATACAGACAAAATAGTACATCCATTAGCAGGTATGGACTTAATTGGTTGCAATCACTGTGCAGACGAACTTGGAACCGTAGATTCGCCAACTGCAATGTGTAGTGCGTTGAAGAGACACTGAAACTTTAGAGCGAGTCGAGCGAGACTGAATGCGTTGCAGAACGCGTGAAATCGGCGATACCAGTGTTGCACATCCCACTATTTTAACCCTATGTTTATTGTAGAGCGGCGAGAATGGCTGAATCTACTGTTCAGCGCGCGGTTTTACCCGAATGTTATTTTGGACTTCGTCCGAAGGGAAATTTTCTTCAAAGACAAGCAAGTTGTTTTGAATGCATAATCCTCCTTGCGGCAACAAGATCAAAGTAAAACAGGGCGTGAGGTGATTTGCCGTCAATGTGCGCACGAATTGTATCACGGGTGTTGAATGATTTGCTGTTTGAGTTTAGCAAGAGGAAACGATTGTTTGTTTTTTGACGACAAAAGAATCTCCGCGGTATTAAAAGATATCGCAGTGAGAAGAAACATGTTTATTATTTGGACGAGACGTCCTTCAACTCGGTGGGTGGGGGAAGGGGGAATAAAACATGGAAGGATACCAGCATGCAAAACCACGCCAGGGCTGAAGAAACCAACGATGAGGGGAAGGGGGAGGCTTATTGTTTCACCCACTGGCGGCAATGAAAGCTTTGTTGAAGGTGCATATTTACTGTTCCGCGCAAAGAAAGGGAAGGGTGATTATCCGCAAGAAATGGACAGACCAAGATTTGAATCCTGGTTTAGTGAAGTGATTCATAAATTGAAACCAGAGTAATAGCGACAGACAATGCACCTGATTGTATATATCACCAATAACAAATGATGCTTTTTTGGTGGTATAACTTGAATTGCGTGTGTCTTACAGGAACGGATGTATTGCGGACGAAGCAACCACGTTTTTCATAAATGTATTTCTTTCTAAACCAAAAAAAAAAAAAAATTGTCATTAAATTCAAGAGGGCCTATCGTTGTTTACTTTTATCTTTGTTCATTTTTATTTTTGCGTGCTCGAAATATACACACACGCTCTCATGTTTCGAAGATATTTCGCATTTATATTAAGTAATGACACATTTATTAAATAATCTATGCGCAGAAAGTACTTTTAAAATTTTATGTTTCAGGAGACAAAGAGAAGCAAAAATACATTCCACTTGACATGCATGCGGGTTTTGATGTGTTGTGCGGTTGGCAATACTGTGGATTTTCTCAGTGTCTGCGATGTAAGCAGTTCGGCGGTTGAGGAAAGACTGGCACGGAAGATTCTGAGCTCAGTTCTCGCGCGGATTGATACATAAAACCTGCTGCAAGGTTGACTTGACGAGCAGCTTAGTCGCATTTCAAGCCTCAACAGCCACATTCAGTTCTCGGTACGAGTCCAGAACAAGACTTACCTCGCTCGACGGCTACATTCATCACTGCCAGACCGCAGTGGGGGCTGAAAGTGAAGAAATTACGCCCTGTAGTGGGCCATTACCGGATTTGTTTATTACGTTAATTTACGAGCACGCAGCTTCTCCGTGTGGCGACGCACGCGATAAACGTGTCAACCGAGGTGTCGTAACTTCCTCCAGGAATTCCAGCGATCTCGGAAGTCTCGGAAATTGCTTATTACAGTCCGCTGGACGATTGGAGGGGCGATATGCAAAATCTCCACGACGGGGGAAGCGGGCTTTCATGTCGGGGAACATTTTCCAGGCTTTTATCATTATTTTCTAATGGCAGTTTCGCGTGTCGGATGGAACAAAAACTGGGATTATCGTGTTTGGCACTGAATGCATTCTGGCGTAAGTAAGTTAGCAACCATGTTTCACGTTCAATGGTTGTCTGTCAGACGGACTACATGCCAATCATGTGGAAAGCTAACTGATACGTTATTTGCGTTTTTAATTACTTTATTGTAAAGCTACCCGTGCGCTTTGCAACATGTGATCAGTAGGGAGCGGATTTTTATGTAAAAACATATTTTTTCTGTTGCTTCGGAAGTCGGCCAAGGAATGGACGATATCGGAAATTTGATATCGCGATATATCGTCACAGACGATACGATACGATATATCGCCCAACACTAGTGCCGACCATGTGGTTGCATAAAAATGCATAATTTTCCTTCAGCACATAAAACACATGTCTCTACAGAAAGAACATAAAATGTGCTTATTTTAGACACTTAGACATTCTGAAATTTTGTGTAAACCCCTATTTTGGAGTTAATGCATAACATAGACGAAACACACGGAAAATTTGTAAATTACTAACCTATTGTGTAGGTGATATTGACGGTGTGTGCGTGGCATCCCTCACTTGAAATATGGAAGCCTGATTACGTGTGCTGTGGAAAGATCGTTTTCGCAATACAAGACATTGTGCAGAGATGATCGGAGTGCATTTTCAATGGACAATTTGTAAATATGCTTTGTTGTTCATTGTAATAAATAGAGGCCTCCCCGATGGTGTACTGGTAGCGTCGTTGCCTTGTAATCAAGAGGTCCCGGGTTTGATACCCGGTGGAGGCACATACTTTAACCTGTAGGTCCAGTCCTGATTAGCCTTATTGTGCATAAAGTGGACTTAAAACACAAACTCAATCATGTAATAAATAGCATTAAGCATAAAACGTCTTGCTGTCACTTGTAAGTATCTATTTATTTGTTTGACAATTTTCATTGAAAATGTTTCTTTTTACTTTCAGCCACATATTTCCGCTGTTTTCTCTCTCCGAGAATTTCCTGGAGGTTCCAGAAATTCTAGATGGTGGAAAATATATGAATACGTAATTATTATTTTTTAATTACTCCATGGTCAACGGAGAAATGATCTCTGTGTTTGCCATTTTTTAAACCTTGTAACCGCCTTCGTCCGTCGTTACTCGCGGATGATCGTGGATGGCGCTCAGCTCGTGCATTTTCGTATTTTTAATGATTACTTTGTTTAAGAAGTAAATAAAATCTATTGTAACGCATTACCTGGCGAAAATAGAGTCGCCCGCGGGTGAGCACCGTGCTCCCTTTTTCTCGCGCCTCCCGACACAACCGAAACAAAGATGGCTCAGAGAGCGTTTGCGAAGACTCAAATTTCGGATTGTGGTGTTTCATTGAAGGGAATACTCGGAAAGGAAGGTAGACGAGAGCTGGCTATCTCACTTCCACCTCGAATTACAACCATCTGAAGACGAAAGTGAGCGCAGCGCTCACCCGCGAGTAACGGCGGATTAATATAGCTAGTTTACGGGGTAAATATCGCTACGCTTCAGAATGCATTTATATAGTTTGAAAGAAAATGCTCAACTATCTCTGTTACTGAGACTAATGAGTCAAGCGGAATCAGTGGCGTACGCAAGGGGGATTCGCGAGATGTACCCCAACAGTATTCTAAGGACTCGCGAGAAAAGGAAGTACACAGTAGTTAAGATATCTGCCTCAGCAACAAGATATCTGCCTCAGCAACCACTAAAAGTTCCAAGTTCGAGTCCCAATGGGGACGTGGGCTGCTGATTTAAAGGGGTGGCTTAGGGCTTTCATAACCAGGCCGCCCTCTACAAAAAGGCCTCCAGTCGATTTTAAGAGCCAGAAAATAACAGAAATGAGGTGCTGAATTGTGAACAAAATCTAAGAAATCTAACAAAACATATTTTACAAAAATCTTCCAATATTGTACATTAAATTTACACATGCATTTGGATATTCCTTTCCCTTCAATTCTAAGAGAACTAAGCCTGAGAAGCGTAGCCTAACAACGAGAACATTTATCGTGACGTCAGTAGACGAAGGTGCTCAGTACGGTGTGCGATAAGTGAGACCTGTGGAGGTACAGCCCCATGCATTCATTATCTCGGCCATATGTGGAGGTTATGTGATCAGGACCACGCTCCGGCCGCTTTTACCCTCAAACTGGAAAAGAAATCCACCTCGCCCATCCCGGGAATCGAGGCCAGGTCTCTCGCTTGCCCTACAGAGTGGGCAAAGTGATCAAAAGTATATGTCATAATTATAAGTAAAAAGGCCTTCCAGTGGCGGCGATTGGGTTTCAAAACTGGGGGGCAAGGACAGTATACTTTCCCTTGGTAGATAAAGTTTAGCATAGTACGGTGGCAAAAAGTGGGGGGTGCAACTGCCCCCAACGCCCCCTTAATCTCCGCCACTGGGCCTGGCGGTTGAAGTGGGGCACATCCCTATCGCCTTACCCGTTGCTTGCATGAAGAAACATTATGCTTCTAAAAAGAGAATAATCTAGTACCTGCAGTAAATATCGTCCCTCCTTTGTAAGAGAACTTCCTGTTGGAGCCTCGGAGTCACCCAAGAACAAGGAGGGTCTCTTCTCTATCGATTGAGCCACAGAGCCATAAACAGTGGCTCCCTCCCCCTGCGTGGCTTTCTTAGTGATAACAGGAAGCTTCGAGTGATTTACTTCCACGCTTCCGCCACGACTACGAAGCAACTTTCAAAAAATAGCAGAAATGAACGGCAACGTTTGAGGTATGGGCGTATAGCTAGAAACTTCTTTCTCATACAGATATAAAACTACGCTCACGTTCCTGAAAGTCAACATCTATTTCGATTAAAACTCTGGCATGCAATTGTTTATCTGCCGATAATGGCCGAATCACACGAGGCTAGATTTCCTGCTGGGTTGTACTTGGACTAGAGTTGACGAGCTGTATCTCTGCGGGTGACCTTGACTAATTCGCGCAGATACATGTCCGTAGATGCTACCTACTCGCCGTTGAGTGGTCGACAGCTCTTACAAAGTTAGAGGAGAATGACACCCATTGGCTAAGGCAGCCGGTAGCTCCTCCCTTTGCTACTGCGCAGCCAGTCATGGTCAAGGTTCACCCGCAAAAGATACAACTCGTCCACTCTAGTAGAGTGGTACTTGTTGGTAGGCTTTTCTTCCCAAAGGCATTAGGCAGAGGACCGACCTGAGGAAGAACATCGTACTGATTGATTTGCTTTATCTTACTTCGCTTTTTGTGCCATTTTTGGCTAATTTGCGAAGATGGGGATGAGTGATTTAAAATATAAAATATACTTCTTTCCCTCCTTAACATACTTTCTGTCGGTAACCGTGATCACATTCATATCAAGCGCTCCCTTACATGTCTATATAGTTAGATGCATATTCTCCCCTGCTGTACAGGCAAAAAAATTGGAATATTAAGACCTATATACTGAAATACTCACTTCTCTGTATGGCGTTGTGAGTGTTGTCTAACTTTACAGCGATGGCCGAACTTCAAAATCAAATCCTCAATCGCTGTAACTGTTGGACAACACCAAAGACTGTGAAAAGCAAGATGCTTCTACTTGCCTCGGGAAGCATCGTATGTAACTGTCTAGTAATTTAGCAGCAGCCCAACAGATGTCTCTATCTTAGGTATTGTTTTTCATATGGGTAATAGTCATCTAGGAAGAACGGATGAACGAGCTCGGTCCCACAGGAGTCCCACCTGAAAGTTATCTTATTGTAAGACATTTGTTTGTTTCGAATTGTCTTTTAACATATTTTAAGCACAAAAAAGGTAAATTATTAGTCTGCCGTGACTGTTATGCAGCTGTTTTCTTCGCGAGACGATTCTCCCGTGGGCGCCATTTTGAAGAACAATGTATCAACCAATCACAATTAAGAGGTTAGAGACAGTCTCGCGCACTGCTTGGAAATAGTTGCGCGCTTGACCAGAGATGGCAGCACTACACATGCGATACGTTTCGATACATGACGTATTCCATAATCGAGCTGTCTTGTTCCCTCCACTGTCTTATTAAGCAGACTTTAATTGCTCCTTGTTGTTTGTCTTGCGCTTGAAGCGGAACAGATATTGAGTAACAGAACGACTTGCAGACAAGGCTCTTTCAGAAGCGTTAAGCATTCAATTAACCCTTCCAGTGCAACCAACTTCACCAGACTAAACTTCCTAAGGTCGCGTGCCACAGGGAGATTTAGTCGTCACCCATTCGCGTGACAAAAGATAAAAGAAAAGTCGCCCATCTTTTAACACCGTATGGCGTGACGTGGTGAAGGTACGCACTGTGTTTCCTGTGGCCCCAGTAATTGGCATGAAATTACCCTTTCCTTTAATATTAAGCAATCTCTTTGAAGGGTATTATCCGTCAGAGCACATACATACATGCTCCTTATCTCAGTGACAAATGTTCAGTGAACACAACTGTTTAATAGCGTTTGGTAAAGTGAGGACAAAGGACCTCATATTACGTACAGGGCTCTGTGGGAAAGTTTAGTGTATTTTCCAAAGGAAATGTCTTCATTATGTAGTGTATGTGTGTGCCGATTAAATGGGCAAAAAGTGGAGCGACAGGCTTAGGTCCTGCGTAGCCGAGTGGTTAGTTTTCGCCTTTGGTGTGAGCGGGACAATATAAAATTTTCACCGGGCGACGTAAATTTTTAGTGCCCTCCCCTAATTTCTACCCTGACACCCTCTAACTTTCCTCCCTAGTCCCCCTTACTTTCAACAACCCCTCAAAGGGCCTCCCGATGGCGCAGTGGTAGCGTCGTTGCCTTGTAATCAAGGGGTTCCGGGTTCGATACCCGGTGGCGGCACAAGTGGTTCGGATCCCACTTTAAACTGTAGGTCCAGTCCCGATTAGCCTTTCTGTGCATAAAGTGGACTTAAAACACCAAATCAATCTATCAATCAATCAACAACCCCTCAATAAAAAACATGACCATGTTATATGATGGCCTTATTTTTAAAATACTTTAAGGTTACGAGGAACAGTTTCAGTGTCCAGCCAGACGCAATGACCCTAAACCGCCCCTCCCCCTTCACCTTTCCCCGCGGCGAACTGGAGAAAGAGAGGTCTGTGCGCTGGATTGTTGGAGGAGGGGAAAACTTAGCACTAATATTATTTTACTTGTTACCTTTGGAATATCAAACTTCCGATGGCATAGGAAACACTTGGACGGAAAGAGGACACGTTGAAGATTTTGTGGTGGGAAAAGTAGACACTTCCATTTGATTAGAAGTAACTTGAAGTTAAGTTGTTCCTCAATAAGGAATACATATTCATCATATTCTTTACAGATCGTTTCCAGCTTAAGGCGAGGAGGGACAATTTCCCCTAGTTCTTTCTCGCTGGGCTCTTCTTTCCTCCCCATGTATTTTTATACATAGCGCTGTGGCTAAGATGAAGATGACAATTTTGTTATCCGGGAACCCTTTATTTTCGATTTTATATTAACATCATTGGATTATTGAGATGGGTGATCCCGCCAAATCTAGGCGGTGAAAACTAAGAATAAATTGCCATCACTTTAAAGCTAACGGTAATAGCACCACCCCACCCCTCTGACAACTAAAATTACCCTAGGAGGCACTTTATACAGCCTTCGTTAATCTAGCTCCTTGAAAGTCATCTTTAGCTATATTAATGGTGAAATTTAGCTCTATTATGCACATCAGGTTTGGCAACACTGCCAGGATGGCCGTAGGAGGCAAGGAGAAATGCACTAGGCTTATGGGACCATTATTTTATTCGTTCTCTCGGGAATATCAAACATCCGATGACAAAGAAAATACATGGACGGGAAAAGGACACGTTGAACTATGTCATAGTAGTAGGAAAAGTCGAAACTCCCATTTGATGAGCCGTAACTTGAAGTTGAAGTTGATGTCCATAAGGAATACATGGGATTCGGTAAATACTAATTCATCATATTTTTCAAAAATCGTATAAGGCTTAATAATCAACCTAGGAAACCGCTTCACTTGCCACATAGAGAGAAATTCATACTCTTCATTTGTGGCGGAGATCTTTTTAGTAGCATTGCTCATTCCGACGATATTGGAATAAATGCGTGCCTGGTGCGTAATTGTCCCTCTTCGCCTTAAAAAACAGTCCCACTTGCAACATGGAGGAGAAATTCATACTTTATTGTAAAATGTTATGTTTTTTTCAATAGTATTACTCATTCCGACGATATTGAAATAAATGCTCACCTGGTGCGAAGCTGTCACTCTTCACCTTAAGTGTTACTGTTAAACAACATCTTTACTGTAGGTATGTATTTATTCAATAGCTACATAATTATATCAAAATAACAGTAATCCCTTAGCTTAAATTGCTACATGATTTTGCATAATACAGGGTGTCCAGGCTAGAGGTATACAAAAATAACTGCTCATAATGCGAAAATTGCTACTTATATCGTTTCATAGTGAAGCTCAGTCGATATACCATCTATCCCAGATTTGACATTTCATCATGATGGTGCCCCATCCTGAACGTTGGATCGGAAGAGGGGAACCAACTTCCTGGCCATCGAGATTCCCAGATTTGACACCATTAGACTTTTTTGCATGGGGCTTCATGAAAGATGTTGTGTACAAGAGGCAAGTTCACGACTTGGGTGATTTGAGACAACGTATCGTTGAAGCGGTTGCGCTGGTCAACACTTGGCACAGCTTGAGTATCGTTCGGATATCTGGCGAGTTACAAATGGTTCCCACATTGAGATGTAAAAAAACATACAACAGTAGTATAAGCCGGAGACGGATTTCTTGAAATTTACAGGAGAAAAGATGAGAAAGTACTTACGGAATTGCGTTCTTGAGGACTTTCTGAAGCCAGGGAAATTGTTTTTTAGAATCGTGCAACGTATTTTGCCTGTAAATAAGGTATTTTTCGTCAATCATGCATCTCCGTTGTACAATAGCTCGTGCCGCCATTACCGTCGACTACGTGAATCAAATGTTTCGTGCGTTCGGTTATGTAACCCCCTCACAGTGTAGCAACCACGCGGAAGTTTGACAAGATGACGTGTGAGCGGTTTTTTTTTCCAATGTAAGGTAAGACTCTAGTTTACGTCCTTTTCATAACGAATACGTGTCATATATCGTTGGAAAGCTTATTTTATAAGGAATTCAACAACTTAAATCTCAAAGCGAGCAAAAATTTTCTGAAGGAGTAAATCGAGAAAAACCGATGTTGTCCGGATATGCGCAATTGAACGTACCGAGGAATATTTTAGATGATGAAGCACATATTTAGGGGTAAAATGAGTGCTAATGGAACCTAACCTAACAGGCCTAACCTAACCTCGTAGGCATACCTCGACCCCGTGAATGGATAGTGGGGCTATCGTGAACAGAAAGTGTAAAAAAAAAAAGGTACTTACCCGAAGAGATGCCGGGTGCCGCACCACGATCGCGCACCGCGAACGCAAAGAAGCAATCACCATGCAGATAAGGACGTAAAGTAGAGTCTAGCCTCAATTTTCGCTTAAAAACCTTTTGTGAATAGTTTGTGCGGCATTTATCGGTTCATAAGTTTTGAAACACTGCACATCAGCTGACGATACTGCATATCAGCTGACGATAGACAACGTGAGTCAAAATTTGCCCGCCGAATTAGCAACGACCAATAAATGATTATAATGTTAAAAATAACGCATTTTTCATGGAAAAAAAGTGATTTCCAGCTTGAAAAATCTTCCACTATGCATATGAGGTAAGTAGCAATGATTTTTATTTGAAAACAAACGAGTTTAATGTGTCTCCGGCTTATACTACTGTTACCAAAGTCTCAGTAAACATGGGTCTGCAAACGAGCCGTTTTCGAAATAATCGCGAATGTGTAATTACAAGCTGCCATTGACTTCATTGTTTGTAAACGTCGTCCTAGTTGCGAATGTGTGGTTACAAGTCGTCATTGATTGCACTTTGTAAACATTGAGTGCTTTACTCCTTGCGCGGTCCGAGGTTTGCTCTTTATTTACAAAACAGAACATTTCCGAGAGGTGGCGCACATTTGCACACATTATTAGCATTTTACCAACTAGGACGACGTTTACAAACAAAGAAGTCAGTGGCGGCTTGTAACCACACATTCGCGATTATTTCGAAAACGGCTCGTTTGCAGACCCATGTTTACTGAGACTTTTTTGCTTCTATTATCGTGTACTTTCACCTGTGTCAATTTGCGCATTTTTCTTTTTAGACACCCTGTATGTGTGTATTTTTGTATACCTATAGCCCGGACACCCTGTAGTTATTATGTTATATGGTTGTAACTTCAATTAATTCTTGTCTATACAAATCCAACTGTTAAAACAAATAGCCACGCGTATGTAATCAGAAATAAGGTTTTGGCGCTACTCCACCTGGCAGGTACAGTCACCGTCAATAAATTTGGACATCTAGATCCTGAAGTGCTCGTTTCGTTATGTGTGTTGCCTAACTCTACGGCGGGGGTAGAAGTTGCCATTGGAAATTGTTATTAAAAGCCACTCAGAGTTAGGCAAAACACATAACGCCTTGCAGGGAAGCAGGTATTTCAGGATGTAGGTGTCTATTTTTTATTGCCGTTGACTGTACCTAGGCTTGCCTATAGTTTAAGGCTTCCTAAGAATGAGTCATCCTCAAAGCTGACTTAAACAGCATTATTATTTATGTTCTATAATTACAACAATGTGATGGTAAGGATAAAGTCGTCCACAGCTTAAACGTGCCTCGCCATCACAACATAAATGAAGGAACATCAAACCAGACTCCACCTTCGATACGTGCTTTCATCATGGAAACAAAAGATGGAATTTACGAAACGGTGTGCAGCTGCAAGGTGCACCATCACTTTGCGTAACAATGCTAATGACAATGGAATTATCGCGAGAAGTTTCCGCTTCGAAAGAAATTTTTTAATGTCCCATTCAAGTCTGGTTTTATGACTTCACTGCGCGTCTGTTGTCTCGACAGCTCTTTCTCCTCTCAGCTTGGATTATTGCCAATCACGTGGAGATGGACGCACTAATAGGCAGAAACAATGACAGAGCCATTGTTGAAGCTGGAGTTTTCATCCCGATGTGGGTTTGACTCATTTAGTCATCCAGTGGAGGTGCGTTCAACCAATAGGGAGGAGGTGTCCCCGATTGCACAGTGGTAGCACTGTCCCCTTGTAATCAATCGGTCCCGGGTTCGATACCCTGCAGGGGTCTTCAACCCATGGTCCGTGTCCGTTTGAAAAATTAAGTACTTAACGTAAAAATCGGATTAAGTAAATGATGCATGACAGTTCTCAATTCCGTGTAGCTTCGTGGCCCGCGAGCGTCATTGGAATTGTTAATGTGGCCCGCACTGTCTGACGAGTTGAAGACCCCGTAGAGGCACATAATGGTTCCGATCCCGCTTCAAAACTGCAGGTCTAGTCCCAATTAACCTATCTGTGCATAAAAGTGGATTTACAACTCAATCAAGTTGCAATAGGTCCAGTTTTTTTAACATCGTGTTGCTACACTTATTGATCAGCTGGTCCTAGTTCATTAGGTGTACTGAACAGCACTGAGGGGTATAGTACCCCTAAATACTTCTTATCCGAATTGTACCCCCCATATAATTCGACAAATGCAAGAGGATGCCCCGTTCAAAGAATACCATTTTAAGAAGATAATGCAAAAGTTTCGAACCACCTTGAACCTATTACGCTACGGTCAGGTACTAGTTCACTTGCCCTGTGCTCTTGAAACACTCTATAAGGAAGTAAAAAAAACTGTTCGAAATGAGTGTAAAACTATTGAAGGGAATCTGTTCTAGAAATGTACATGCTTTTAAAACGTGAAAATAGCCATTGCATTTTTAGAAAAATCATAACTATTTTGTGAATATTGATTTTTTTTATTGGTAGGAAGACCAAGACGAAGATGGAGGGATAACGTTGAGATGGACCTAAAGGAAATTCGTAGGGATGGAAAAGAGTATATAGATCTTGCTCAGGATAGGGACAGATGGAAGGCCTATGTTGCTGCAGCCATGAACCTTCGCGTTTAAGAAGGCTAGAGAGCTAGTTAGTTTTATTGGTAGTGTAAGGTTTTGAGTTTTAAGGCAATTGAGATCTATGTGGCCTGATCTAAAATAGAATGGCCCAGGTTTATGAGTTTGAGTCAAAATTGTAAGAGGGTACATAAAAAGAGAGAGAGAGAGAGAGAGAGAGAGAGAGAGAGAGAGAGAGAGAGAGAGAGAGAGAGAGAGAAGGGGGGATGGAGGTAGACACAAAGTAAGAGAAGAGCATATAACATTGTTTTTTTTAAATGCCTTTTTTGTCACTTTTGTTAATCGCGACGATCAGGCCCGTAGCGAGAATTTTATTTCAGGGGGCTCATTCTTTATCAGCAGCCGACAGCTAAACGCAAAAAAGTAGGGGGAGTAGAAGTCCTGAAGATGAATTTCTCAGCATATTACAACTTATTATACAAGATGTTTAATCCTGCTAAGAAATTACAATTACCACTATACACTAGTTAAATTAGATATTTGTAGAATTTCGGGAGGGGGGGGGGGTTGACGATAAGTGGTGATATGATGAAATTGTTGAAGGGACACTCACAAAGAACACCCATGCCCCGGGAACCCTGGCGTTGTAGCTCACTGTGCTAACCACTCCGCCACGAAGGTCGGTGAGACACACAGAATAAGACAGAAACATAACACAAGAGAGAGATTAAAAAACAAAAGAGCAGGAGACAAAATATAAAGAGTGAAGGGAGAAAACTAGCAGTGTTCCGTAGTGACAACGGTGCCAGAGAAACACTCCCGCGACCAGCTGACGTGTCCGACCCAAGTGCCAAATCTCTTTCCCATCCTATTCCTGCGTCCAAAACTGGTCAGGGTCAAACGGATCCCCAAGAGACGAGGCTCCACTTCGCCGCTCATTCATCCGCTACAGACGCGGCACGTGAAAACAACACGCGTCGACGGCAAGGCTGAAAGAATGCGTGTACGCACACTTCGAGTCGTGCGATCAAAACGAGGTGCCAAATTTAGACCCGCGCTGTTCTTATCGTGTCGTTTTTCAACGCGACGAACCTGGCTCTCTTCATGGCGACGAGCTCCAGACGTTATCAATCTTTCACAGCGGAACAACTTTTTCTGTTTCTCTTGGTAATTGAAGGAGTTATATGCAACTGCCTTGAGCAGCCAAATCCAGACGAGACAAATTAATTTAAACTCGTTTATTTACAGACTACGTGGTTGGTTGTTTTCTCGTAGCATTTTTGGCTGATAAAGAGGATGCTGGAGGATTGTATAGGCTAATTGAGACTGGACCTACAGTGTACGATGGGATCTGAACCAGTGTTGTTAAAGGTTCAGGTCTAGGAATTTTAAATAAATTCAATTCCGGTCCAGGAGACAAATTACTTACTTACTTAGTCGCGTCCTCTTCTACCTTCCGGTGTCGAGGGGTTACAGAGAGCTCTCCAGACGTTTCTGTCCATCGCCTTTTCCTGTGCCTCTTTCCATCTTATGCTTCGTTTCTCCAAAATCTCTTTGACACTCATATTCCATGTCTTTCGTGGTCTTCCTTTTGGTCTTGTTCCTTGTGGACGTGCTTCCCATATCTGCTTTGGCAGTCTCGTCTCACTCATTCTGCTCAAATGGCCGAACCATCTGAGTTGATTACGTTCAACTGCTTCTTGTAGTGGCTGAGCATTTAAAGATTGACGAATGGTTTGATTCCTTATCCGATCTTTCCTGGTTTTCCCACTTATTCTTCGAAGGTACCTCATTTCCATTGTTTGTACACTTTGCAGGTGTTTTCCAGTCATTGTCCAATTTTCACTGCTATATGTAAGTGTTGGTACCAGGTGGTTATAATTAAAGTGACGGTGTTCAGAGTGGTACAGCACGGGCTGTAATGAGAGTAGCAGTCTGAAACTTCGTAGATATGCTAATGAAGCAATGCGCTCATGAATTATGCAAAACAAAAAATTAGTTCCAATTCTCCCCACCAGGGTAAAAATGGCGCTGTAAGCAGTCAAAACTTGGTATAGTTACAGGAAAAACACTATAAATCGTAGAAAACAATACTCTTTGTAATAAAATATCGCTACAATTTCACTATTCGAATTACATGAACATTACTAAAGGAAAAAGCAACAAGCGTCACCAACAACAACCAGGGAGCTCACACAATGGTTAGGCAATGTCACCGACTTTGACGTCAGAGTTACGGAAAATTCCACGTTTTGACTGCTTACAGCGCCATTTTTTACCCTGGTGGCGAGAATTGGAACTATTTTTTTTTTTTTTCATAATTCATAACCCTTTTATCTGTAAAGTATTTAAAATCGGTCCAGGAACCTTTTTTTTCCAATAAAACAACACACAACTTGGACCGAATTTAAATTATGCGAGAAAAACGGTTCCAGACCTGTTGCGCGGAATACAATAGAACCCATTGGTTCCTGGAACTTTATAACAACCCTGATCTGGACCGCTACGTAATGGGGGATCATGAACGCCGAAGGGGCTTAGCATATTTCGTTTCACGTTACAAAAAAAAAAGCAGAAAGTTTGTTATTTTTATACTCAATAAAAGTTAATTCGAACAGATTAACCAAAGTAAAAAAAAAGTGTTAGATCGAAAAAGTTTAGTGTAGAATTCGGTAATTTTTATCTATATTCTACCATTTAATCCAAAGAATAAATGGTTGCACAGCTTTTCCAAATTCCAAAAATAGATTCCATGTGACAGGTCACACAACATGAAAAAGATAAAGCTCCTCGTGCACAGAGCACCGTGCCTGAAGGCATATAAGGGGATGTAAAGGTAGGGCCCCACACATTCACGACCTCAGCACAGGTGATGCGACGAGTACCATGCTCCCTACGCGTTTATCACTGAAGTACCCATTTCTTTCAGGCTGGGTGAACCCCAGAGTCGCTTTATGCAGGAACAAAGCCTGAAGAATTTCCATCTCGGACCACCCACCCGGAGAATCGAACTTGTCTCCACGTGGCAGAGATACGGCCTGTCCATCGCGGCTCCTTCATACAATATAAACTCTATGATAAAATTTCCCACTAACTTTTGGAGCTTACTCTTGTACGAGGTGTGTACAAATTGTGTGTGTCTCTCCCCATGGATTTAGGGATATAATAATGATAATAGTGGTTATTATTATATAGTAATTATTAGATACCCACCAATCCCGATACTTAAAATGTGTTCAAAATATTGATCAATATTGATGTGTAAATATTCTTCTCCAATAATATGCATCAATTTACCAAGAAATTTGCTTTAGAATATTCAAAAATTGCATCAGAATATTAAAATAGATATTATGGAATAAAAAAATATATACTTGCCGATACCGATATATAGCCCTAGAGTGAGCGTTAAATCTTCTGCATGTGGCCTTGAAAGGCTGAACAGCACCAGCGAATCACAGACGTGCAGCGTTGCCAAGTTCCGTGCTCTCCGTGACAAGGCGTTTCGCTCAAACACGCTGTCTCTTTTCCGTGTTAAGACATGGCACCGCTGCAGTGCGCTGCTATTGGCTATCGCCATATGCAGGAGATTTGACGCGCACTTTAGTAATTATGCTAATAAATGGATTTTTTTATTAGTATGTAATAGTTATTTTTGTAGGCTTTTTAGTCATCGACTTCACCCTTCCCTCCACTTCAAAAGTTTCTTTCGACACTCATGGTGGTAGATTCCACAATACAATGTAAGCATTATAGCTTGATGAATTGCAACGATTCGAACAGACGAAAGGGACGAAGGAACCAGCATTGCTGGAAGCCTCAACATGGAGAGGACACGGCAGGCAACACTGTGGAAAAACACTTGCGTGGAATTTTGATGGTTGCTATTTTGGAATCGGATGTTGTGAAGAGAGGAGCGAGCCGAGATTAGCTTTTACTGCCAGGAGCACTTCCAGGAACTCTGTGTGGAGCCAAGGGAAGGAGGCTTGACGGGTCATTGAAGCGAGAAAGCTGCTCCGTCCTCTGACAGACAGCGAGAGCCGAGGGAAAGGGCGGATAAGGGCCAAAGACCAGCAGTTCTAATTGGGCCGGAGCGTGGTGCTGATCACATCCTCCACAAATGGCACAGATTGTGCTTTCACGGCATGTTGCAATATGATTGGGGGCGGGGGGGTACTCCATTACCTTATACCTACCAATGGAGAAGGTTACACAATTTAGAACTGCATAATTTGTATTCATGTCCAGATATTATTTGAATAATTAAATCAAGAAGACTTAAGTGGGCAAGCCATGTGGCACCAATGGGAGAGGAAAGAAGAGTTTACAGGATTGGGAAACCTGATGGTAAGAGACCTGTAGGAAGGCAAAGAGGGATGACGTTGACATAAAGGAAATCGGTAAGGATGGAAAAGATTGGATAGATCTTGCCCAGGATAGGGACAGATGGGATGCTCGTGTTACTGCAGCCATAAACCTTCGGGTTTAAGAAGGCTAGAGAGTTAGTTAATTAATTATTAATTTCGTTATTTAGCGTCGTTTCCTGCCACTTTTGACTAATCACTTTCAGGAATCGAACTTTTTTTTTTTATATAGCAAACCACTGTTCCAACAGAATTTTTACATGCAAAGTTTCAGTAATTGGTTTTCCATACTCCACTCATTTCCCAGTGTATATGACGCCAAGTTTTATAGTCCACATAATGCTCACATAGGCTAATCGGGACTGAGCCTATAGTTTAAAGTGGGACCATCAAGCACTCCGTAATATAACATACGAACGAGGGACCCCTTGATATATGTTTTCGTAAAGACTGTCTCTTGTTTTCATCTACTGATGATAGAAATATCTCTTATATCAACACCCATAATAATCAAATGTTTGCACTTGCTATAAAGAGAGCCGCGGTGGTCTAATCGGTATGGCGCCTGGCTGCCAAGCGGGAGATCTTGGTTCGATTCCCGGGGTGGTTGATCTTTTTTTGATTTGATTTGATTTAGTTTATTTTACTTCGCGTTTTGTGCCTGTTGGCTAATTTGCGAAGATGGGGATGAGTGATGAAATTGATGAATGGACATTCACAAACAACCAAGCCCGACCGGGATTCGAACCCGGGACCCTTGGCGGGGTGGTTGATCTAAAGTCGGATACATTCCATCCTTGTCCACTCATAAAGCGGATCTTAGATTCACCCATCCTCAAGTAAATGGGTACGGGGATGGTAAAGGTGACCAGAGTGTGGTGCTGATCACATCACTTCCACAAATTGTCGAGATCGAGAGTGTGTGGGATCTTATCTCCACATCCATGGGGGGGGGGGCGGTCGAATCGGTCACTCGACCCCCCTCAAAATTTCCATCTGCTTTTTTTTCAATTTATGGCAATTTATAAACGAAGCACTTTATTTCACTTAATTTTGCATCATTGTTTAAAAATGGTCATGAGATATAGAATTTGGTATGAAACTTTCATAAAGGTCCCGGGTTCGATCCCCGGCCGGTTCAAATCCGGGAACTTTTCTAACGGTGGAAGCGGCCCCGGCGTCCACCCAGCGTCGAATAACATGGGTACCTGGGGAAACCCGGGGGGGGGGGGGGGTAAAGGCGGTCAGGGGCGTGATGCTGATCACATCACCCCCACTCACGACCGGATCAAGAAAGTGTGGGGCGTTACCCCCAAACCCACCTATACGCCTTCATGGCGTGCTGCTAAGCACAGGGGAGCACTTTACCTTTTTTACTTTCATAATTTGCAACACTGAAACTCTGTTAATTTGTAACTTTCACACGTTTTGAAGCTTCTTATAATACTGCGTTTGCTGCTCCTACTAATGTTCGAAGTGACTATTATGTAATCTTGGTTGTAACAAGTACTATATAACTCATATAAAAAAAATACTGGATGCTAAAATTGATACTGCTACTACTGCTGGCTACTACTAGTAGTAGCAGTAGTAGTAGTAGTAGTAGTAGTAGTAACAATAACAACACAACTTAAAATACCGATAATGCAATAATTTTGAAAATTAACCCCCTTTGATAAACTTTTGCATATGCCACTGGTCTGTATGAGAATATTTCTGAGGGGGGGGTGTCCTCGACATCTTCGATTCGACCCCCCCCCCTAGGAAAATTTCTGGCGACGCCCATATCCACATCCCTTTAAATATGCTTTCATGGCATGGTGCAATATTCACGGGGAACCTTGCCTACTTGCTATAAAGAAAATACACCCACAATAAAAAAAATAAAAAAACTCCATGGTACAACCGGCTTTCTTATTGGGTGATGCATGGTCAACGCATCGTGTCCCATCGTCGCTGTTTTCTGGCTTTCATGGCCTGAATCAATATCTTTGCAAGAAGTTCGACAATTGTTGGATTATCGCCGAAATTTTGGGAGCTCCTATCGACAATCGTACCCGGGACCGGTCACACCAAAGGCAAGAGTCACACATGTGCGCGTAGCAAGTCCAACATTAATCTCACTTACTATAGAAGAGGATTTTGAAACACGTAAACAAATAAAATGCCACGGGGTGGTGGCTGAGCCCTCACGGCCAACACCCCCTTTGGACACGCCCTTGCATGCAAAAAAAAAATATATACAATCATAGTTAATAAACCAAAAACATATGCACTAAATTTGACATATTTCGAACCAACTTGATCGGTGAAGGTGTGTCGTTGTCCATTAATGATAGTACAAGTAAAACTCACGTAACGGCATGAACTCCCACGGTCTAATAAATGTCCAATAAAAATTGAATGCTAATGAATATTATGATCTGACGTGCAGAAGATGTTAAAAAAAAACTCTCACCATGAAGTCCTCCAGGAAGCTGAGTCCTCGGAGCAACAGAGAAGCCGCACCTGCACATGTGTTTGTGCACGGAAATAGCTAGCTCACTGCCGAGCTCTAACACGCAACACGGTCGTTGTTTGCACAGACTGTGTGATGGCGCATAACATTTGCGGCCACGTCACTGAAAACCGTCTCTCGCTCGCACCTGAGTAAAGGCGGCATTGCAAGGACTGTCATTGGTTCTTGCGAGCTTTCTTTCCCTTTTTGCACTCTTTGGTTTCTCCACTCTATCATCTCTCTCTTGTTTCTCTCTCTTTATCTACATCTCGCTCTTTCTCTTATTTTTTGTCTCCTTCCCTTTGCTTTTGATATGCTTAATATTTTGTTCCTACTTTTCCTCCTATCCTAATTTGTTCCTTTCTATTCTCTCTTGTGATAACGTTTGTTCTGTTTTCTTTTATAATTTTGTCTTCTAGCTTGCTTTTTTCTTTCAATCTCGTTCTCTTTATTTCTGTTTCTCATTATCTTCTGTATCTCCCTTTTTCTTCCTTTTCCTGTATTTTTATCTACTCTTCTCAACTCGCCCTCTCTCTTTTTATTCTGTTTTTGGTTTCTTCTCGCTCTACTTCTCCGTATTCTGATATCATCTTCTTTTATTCACTTTTGTTTTCTTCTACCTCACTCTTTCTTGCTATTCAAACCTATCGCTCGCTATTTCCTTCCCTCTTTTATTTTTTCTCTAACTCTCGCTCTATTTGTGTTTCTTATTTGTTTTCTATCTTCCTGTCCCTCTATTTTTCTCTCCTCTCCTCTCTCTCTCTTCTATTTTTTGTTTCTTCTCACTCCCTACATTTATTTCTATTTTCAAAGTTCCTCTCCTCTCCCTCTTTATTATTTTTTCTCACCCCTTACTTCTATCTTCTATTTCTCCCTCTTTTTCTCAATTACATCCTTATTGTCCTTCTTTACGTGCAATTGTTTCTTCACCCTCCCTCTCATTTTTTTCACTGGCTCGTTCTCTCTCTCTCTTCCTATCACTACTTTGGTCTACCAACAGCCAAGAAGTGGAGCAACGTCTCCTTTTCTAGGGCATCCCCGTGCGTGTACGCACCCAATCTCTATCCCCACGCAACTATCAGGGTCGTCCATGCGCGATAAACGAATCAACGGAACACGGAGCAGTGGCGAAATCAATTTTTCGACCCGATAGCACGACACGTGTTGCATTCATTATAGTAGTACGTCCGTGTCGAATGGGCGTAACTTTGGTGTTCGCATCTTGCTTGCACGTGGATCTCCGGATAGCACGTTCCGTTCTTTTCAGTATTAACGCAAGATTATTCTTTCGATCTTAGGAAATATCTATCCCAATCGAACATGATTTTGACTATCTAATGTTACAAAACCTAAGAAAACTGATATTAACAAGTCTGAGCACACGTATCACCGACCGTATGTAATTCATAAATCTACTAACTGAAAACTCTGAAATGTTGGTTCTATTTTACAAGGGTATATTCTCATCAGATCCGTCAGTGGCTCATTTCACGTGTCATGTGTCATTCACTTAGAAAATTTACCATTTAATGTCATGCGTAGCTACTGAAGGCGACGGTAACACTAGTCTATCATCAAATGAGTATTCACGCCCATTCTCCTGACTTCTGGTGTGCAGAAATATATTACACGGAAAATATTGAGTTTTTAGTTTATGTTTTTAAGTAGACTTTATGCACAGATAGGCTAATCGAGACTGGACCTACAGTTAAAAGTGGGATCCGAACCACTATGTGCCTCCACCGGGTATCGAATTCTAGGATTCCTAGGTCACACGGAAGATTTTATAATCCTATACTTGTGTGCAACGTGT
Organism: Lepisma saccharinum; assembly: GCF_977018435.1. Lineage (NCBI taxonomy): Eukaryota > Metazoa > Arthropoda > Insecta > Zygentoma > Lepismatidae > Lepisma > Lepisma saccharinum. Next base: position 43,145,654 of record NC_139251.1, read on the forward strand.
TTGAGATATTAGAAAACTTGTTCGGAAATATTACGCTTGCTTTACTGTGCAACTTATTTAAGGTATACCTGCAAGGGCGCCCGCAGGGGAGGGGGCACTTCCCCCCTCCAGGGATTTCAGGGAAGAGTTAATGTAATTCGAATGGTGAAATTGTGGCAGTATTTTATAACAAAAAATAATGTTTTCCGTAACTTACAAGCCACACGTTACAGCAATTATTATTTTAGAGTACCTTTCGGCACGTAAAAACATGGAGCAGAGCTACCATGAAGGACAGTAGATTAAGTGCTCTCGACTCTGTGCATTGTGAAAAAGTACAAAACTGTTCACCAACAAAGTAATAGATGTTTATTGAAAGGAAAAAAAGCGAGTCCAGTTTCTATGTAAATAGTAGACTCGAGTCTGAACTTGTATACAACGCTATAGTTGTAAAGTAGTAGTACGAGTAGTAACTAATAATAATAGTAACAATAGCAATAATAATTATAATAATAAAAATAATAAAACGTTTCTATGACTGTTCCCGAGAAAAAATCCTGCGGGAGCCCTTGTGGGATGGGTGTCTGTCAGTGATGTGCATCTACGCGTAAACAACGATAGTCTACATTCTACGCGTAGACTACTTTATACACGTAGATTACGTAATCTATGTAAACAACATGGCGAAAGGTGATAACTTAGCAAAGGGTGCCGTAGAATTAAAACAAAATTATACTACGTATCAGTTGCTGATGTGTGAGGAGAACTTTTCATACTCCTTCTTCCAAATTCGAACAATTTCTCACTTAGCAAGAAACCTAATAGGAAATATATTCTAGTGTTTTATGGGGAAAAGACCACTCTTGCCTCACGACTGCCATCTGTTGTTGTTTTTGCATACTATTTATCTTCTTCCATAGTTGATAATAGAAGAGAAGAGAAATGTTGTTGTAAATAGGATTATTTTCATTTCGTTAGGAGCCAGTAAAGTTGAAAATTTCACTTTCCTTTCATGAAACCTTTGAAAATTAATTTTAATGCACTTTAGATTGTCTACGTAGTCTATGTAACCTAGAACCCAATGTAATCTACGCGTAGATTACGTGTAGACAACGCATGTAGACGTAAACTTATAGTCTACGGCACATCACTGGTGTCTGTTTATAGCTGCATTTTGTTTGGAGTGCAAAAACTTCTGCTTTCAGCTGAGAACAAGATGGCTACTTGATTCACGGAACGACGGAACTATGGCCATTCCAAGAAACAGAGCACCTGGTAACACTTCATCCGCTTTTGTCTAAAAATTTAATAGTTTGGTCCTCAGTTTGAGAAATAAATAAAATTCAGCAATACTACAACTTGACACCAACTGATGAACCCAGTGCGTAGTAAATGAAGATCCCAGAAAGTATGCCGGCAGTATTTTTTCTTTCAAAAGGGCAATTATTTATTGGAGCTGATACCTCTCAATATCTCTCTCTTGCACGTTTGAGTTGTACCTACCGTACACCACCCGCTCCTTGTCGATCATACTTAAACTTCGCTTTTGCACAGCAGAATTACAATTATAGCATTAACTCTTTGTCCCATTAACGGTTATTTGGTTTGATTGATCAAAGTTATTTAAAATGTTATGTGCAAAAATGTACAGTCACGTGGTTTATCATTCTTGTGGTCGTGGATTGAAAATGTTTGTTTTTCGTCGAGTTGGTGTCACGGGCTGACTTATGCGACTTATTCATGTCACAAGTGAAAAACGAGTTTAGATTTGTGGCTAAAACGGACACCTTCCAACAAACACGATACAACTGAAGTTGAACTTTTTAAGTGCTAAAACGGAAGTAATTGACAATTCATGCGTGGCACAAATAATGGAGCGCAATTTGTGGTGATAAAAAGGAAGAGAATGAGAATCGATGTCCCGTATTTTGTTTAAGAAATCACAAAAAAGAAAACCATTGTATCAAAAGACAGCTCTGAGCATACCGGCATTAATTGATTTCCAATTCGGCCACTGATGAACCTTTAGTTCTTTACCACTATCTTCCAAACGAAACGATGCCAAGAACTATTTGTATCATTTCCATTTTTGCTACATACCTAAAAAGTCATGTTTCAGAGTCCATATGTTAAAGCTATACAATACAGCCGACCATTGCAGATTTTAAAGGTAAGAGTGCTTATAATTAGGGCTAGAATATTTTTGACCTAAAAATCACCAAAATATGCAAAATAAAATATGCTCTATAATTTTACAAAATATGCACTATAATTTGAAAAATATGCCCTTATAACTGGACTGTTTCAAACATCAATATCTAACTTATGCTGAAATATTTTCACATATGCACTATTTTTAGTTCACTTCAAGGACCCTGAGTTGCAATGCACAATGAATACTTTGTCTAAATTTTCAAATAAAAATGACAAAGATTTTGCTACAGTCCAAAAAAAACAAAAACCCTCTCGAATAAACATGGGAGTAAGAACGAATCCACTTCGAAAATGACTGTATATTTCTTGAAAATGCATAAATGTGCTGATTATGACTGAAAATCCATCAAAATATGCTACATCATGCAAAAATGGCCAAATATGCCAAAATATGCCCTTAAAAAGTGCCCTTAACTTAATTAGTTTCTTCATAATATGAATTTCTATATGTTTGGGGAACACATCACCCTTACCAAAAAAAAATATGCTAAGTCATGAACATCTTAAGTTATAATAGCTGTGCAGTAAAAAGGTCACCATGCTAAAACATCATTCACCAATGTTAGAGCATTTTTATAAATTACCTACTGTAATATCTCTTACAATTCAGAGAATCAGTTTTGGTCAGGAGGGGGGACATGTCGTGCATCAGATTTCACGTAAAACTGTACCGCTTAACCAAGGTAAGAATACCCCGGCAAACTCGCGAACTAAAGTGCACATTCATTTGTTTGTTCTCGCTTCCTCTTCTCTCGAGACTGTGAGCTCTGCGACTACAGCGCCACAGGGACATTCTTATCTTGGTCAAGCGGTAGATCCCAATTAACGTATTTGCGAAGAAAAAATACTTGCTTAAAAGTTTATGCAATATGTATCACATATTTACGTAAAGAATGTGCTACACTTTTTGTATCATTATCTTCCGAGTGGATGGGCGCTTCTGGCTCACAGAAACAAAATTCTCTGACAAGTTATAAAATACAGCGAACGACTTATAAATGAACTAAGTCTATTGACAAACAACCTGAAGTTAGTCTTATCGATTTTGACGAAAGGCTGACTCACACGCTCTGCAATTTCACACAATTAATCAATTAACGACAGGTGGCGACACAATCACAACAACATGCAACAGCACGCTTGATATTTTCCCACTATACACTTCGTGCGTTACGACGCCGGTTCATTGGTTTTTAATACATTCAATACAGTCGTAAATTCGCTGTCTCGATTCTGTATGGAATCAATTAGTTGCACCTTTTGTTAAAGAACTCGCAACACAATGGATTGTTTTGCTGTTTCAGCCAGTGATTTTTCAGTGCAACAACTTAATACGAGGAATTCGTTACGACATACGTGCGAGATAATCAACTATCTTCGCCAGGACTACTGAATAGCATAATAGAAAACAATGATAATGTGACTCAAAACACTGGGCTTCAAAGCACTAATAAATTCGGTACAACTATTGCAGATTTAGTAAAAGCAGAAGAGTTAAATCTTATTTAATTATAGTAACACTTTAAACACAATAAAGACCCCTGTACTGTGGCTTGACATGCTCTTGACACGATTTGTGCCTTGAAAACTTAGGAATGCGTTCTGCGAGTTGCATTATTGTTCACATTCATGCTTAAAAAGGTGATTAGTCTCGCATTCCTTTGCGTTTTTTCAGAGTTCTTACCTCGTATGAGATTGCTGGCTTGATTTCAAGTGTTGATACAGCAATATTGCCCTCAATGAAAGTACAGGTACATATTTATCCCGTGTTTAAGGTTTGTAATTAGTGGTACGACCACGAGAGAAAGGGAGTTTGGGGTCAAAGTGTGGATCAGTAGCCGTATCCTGACAAGAAGGCGACACACAATACATATCGAATTGGCGAATTGCATAACATGCAAGGCATAATGGAAAGGGACAGGGAAGAGAAACTCCCAAAATCAGGCTGGTCCATCTTTTTTTTCTTCTTTTCGCCTGCGCATCGAACCGGTATTATATTCCACCTCTTATAGTAGTTCAAAGGAACCGAAAGAGAAAAGATGGAGCCGAAAAATGTAGGAAAAGCAGAATAAGTAATTGCAAGGTAGGTTTCCACACGCTTCGTTGTTTCTAACAGAGAGAGAGGGAGGAATACAGTTTGGTTTGTCGATGACAAGTTGTATTTTTAGCGTTTATTGCACAATACAAGAAAGGAATGTCGAAGAATGAATTGGTACCAAAAGAAAGGAAGATCCTTGCATTTCCTTAACCAAGGTTCGTGGGGCATTATGCCATGGGGGTTAAATGGTTTTTCAACATGGAATAAGCGGTTACTATTTTCTACAAGCATAGAAGGGAAAAATGTTCGCATAAGGAAAGGTGGGAAAGAAGAAAAGAGCTACACATATGCACTTATGGCAATAAAAGGTATGCAAAAAAATTGACAGTCTGTTTAATATCGACAATTATAGCCCTCTATTCTCTGTAGGAATGTAACCCAATACACGTGGCTTCTTAGAAACTCAATTGGTTGTACGAATGGCAACTGTGCAGGAATCTTGCGCGTACGCATGTGAAGTAGCATAATTATTGTACATCAAGGAATTTGCAATTAAGGCGTCCCCGATAGTGTAGTAACTGTCACCTTGCAATCAAAGACCTTCCGGTGAGCCTACACCGGTGTCACAAGGCGTCGAAAGTTGCTGGCGGTACGAAACAAACGAGCGTCGGGGATACACGGCATGTTGCCAAACGTACTGTAAAACGGGGAAGAGAAAGAGTTGATTGGCGCCGTTGCTGGATAAACGTTGTAAAATAGTACACAAAGCACGGAAAATTAATACACAAAACACCCAAACATTGTACAAACAAGCTAATAAAAACAACTGACAAAAGCAGACGTACAGTCATGGAAAAAAGTTCTTCCCCATAAGGCTTTAATAGGAGCAAGTAATGCAGGAGGGTAGGCAACACATATTGCACCCTTCGATGATCGGGTGATTTTGCCTGTCTTAACACCGAGAAATGTGTTCCACGCGAAGGTCAACATGACAGGAAAGCAAAGAGGGTCACGTGACTATTGGTTACGTGGAGTGTTGTGCTTCTCCACGTCCCCAGTTCTTGATCCACATTGCAGAAAAAGTAGAGCTGCATGCAATATATGAAAATAGGTTGTTTTCAACTACACGCTTAATTATGATTTTCCCAATTGTAAATCTATCAGACGTGTCTCCCGATTTAGTCGGGACAGTCTTTTACTTTGAATTCTTGTTTTTTCATAGGCGTAACTTGACGGGAGCAGAAAGGGCATTTGTAACCCCCCCAAAAAATCAGGTTTCTTAAAGCTGCTAAAACAGGAATTAAATACTATGATTTGACGCGTCCAAAAAAAGTATTATATTGAAAGATTGTTCCCAAATACGTAGATAGCAATTTAATACTTTGAAAGTGTCTCAGATTTGTTTATTATGTCACATCTTAGTGTGGCACAGGTCTACTACAAAAGTGGAATTTCGTAACAGAAATATGAACCCACTCCTTTTATTTCGTAGCCGATTTCATCTTGAAACTGAAATTAAGAATATTAGTTAACAAGGTAAAAAGGTAAAGTGTTCCCCTGTGCATAGCACCACGCCATGAAGGCGTATAGGGGGTGTGGGGGTAACGCCCCACACTTTCTTGATCCGGTCGTGAGTGGGGGTGATGTGATCAGCATCACGCCCCTGCCGCCTTTACCCCCCAGGGTTTCCCCCAGGTACCCATGTTATTCGACGCTGGGTAGACGCCGGGACCGCTTCCACCGTTAACAAGGTCATTGGTAAACAATAAAAAAATGTGTTAGACCCAATTCTTTAATACCTTATCATAATCTTTATCGCAATTTTAAATTTTGTTGTAAGTCCACTTTATGCAAAAAAAAAAAAAAAAAGGTAAAGTTCTCACCTGTGCTTAGCGCTACGCCATGAAGGCGTATAGGGGGTGTGGGGGTAACGCCCCACACTTTCTTGATTCGTTCGTGAGTGGGGGTGATGTGATCAGCATCACGCCGCCCCATACTTTCTTGATTCGTTCGTGAGTGGGGGGTGATGTGATCAGCATCACGCCCCTGACCGCCTTTACCCCCAGGGTTTCCCCCAGGTATCCATGTCATTCGACGCTGGGTGGGCGCCGGGGCCGCTTCCAACGTTAGAAAAGTTCCCGGGCTTGAACCGGCCGGGGATCGAACCCGGGGCCTATAGCATGGTAGTCAGACGCGTTACCGACTGAGTCACCGGCACAGATAGACTAATCTGAAATGCATACAGTTTAAAGTGGGATCCGAACCACTATGTGCGATCACCTGGTATCGTACCCGAGACCCCTTGATTACAAGGCCTTACCACTACGCGATCAGTGAGGCGTACACAATCTTTGTATTTCGACCTTTTTAAACCTATATGTATCATATAAGAGGTTGTTTAACGTTGCTATGCCTCTATGGATTATATATAGCCAGTATTCGAGCACATAGCGTCAGGTTTCATAGAATATAAGCTTCTCTTGCATGTTTATGGTTTCCTGTCTGCAGTAGAAAAACTGGCAGGTTCCCGTAGCTTTTCTTTCAATAGTCTTCCAATGGTTGCATATCATATCACTCAAATTTGATTCATTCGTTGCGAACACAATCCCCGATGGCGGAGTGGGATCGTGGGCGCCTTGTAATTAAGGGATCCCGGGTTCGATACTCGGTGGAGGAACATAGTGGTTCGGATCCCCCTTTAAACTGTAGGTCCATTCACGATTAGCCTAACAGGACATAAAGTGAACTTAAGACACCAAATCAAGCAACCAACACAATCCCGTTATTGTCCAGATTATCGAATCCAGAGCCTTCGTCGCGAATAACATAAGCAGGAAGACAACATGAAATAACCGAACAGAAACAGAACCTAAAACCTACATCGGATAGATTGGATTAAGTCGACGATACAGCACGGGTTCTGAAATGAAACAGAATACGAAAGTTGAGGGACCTCTATACGCACCCACTTTTCCTCCACTCAATGGGGAAGATATCCTTCTAGCTCAGAAGCCTTTACGTAGGAGTGCCCTGAGGGAACTTCAAGGCCACTACGATAAAGTGTTCTACGTGCAGCGGCGTATACTCTGGGTCATCTAGGTAATCGCAGATGACCCGGCTGTATTTCTTTTTTTTTAATATATATATATATATATATATATATATATATATATATATATATATATATATATATATATATATATACATTTCCTCGCAATATTCTTCCAAACCAATTTCGATGCATACATTTCCTTGCTTCCAGCGCGCGAATACTTCCAATCGTTTGCCACCGAATGTCCGGGAACCTTTCTCCAGCCGGTGGAATGACTTCAGGGAATCTCACCCTGACGTCATTCCTCCCGCTTTCCTTACAACCCTTGGCGAGGAGGGAGGAGAAAGGAAAGAGGGGGAGGAAACACTGCTTTTCAGGCGCGGTGATTCCGTGCCCAGGGTAAGCTCCTTCTTGTGAGAGTCCACCGGTCGCACTCTCAACCTTGAGAGCCTTTACCGTTCCCTCCGCTCAACTAGGGAAAACATACCCGGTAGAGTGCGAAGAACAGGAAAACTGAATAACATGGGCAAACCAATTCTACGCTAATTTTCACTTTACATTTGCTTCTGTCTTGCTGATTTCTGTTACTTGAACATAAATTTATCAAAAGGGAAAAGCTTAAATATTGAAGATGAAGCAAACTGAATTAAAATTCAAGGCTTAAGCAATTAAAGCACCTATTTGCTGACTCCCCCCATCCTTGTATTTACAAAAATAGTGATTGTTTCTCCTCTCTAATCTTCAAAAGCAGCGAGAATACTTATCTCACGGAACTGAATATTTTTTTAAAGGGAAACCCCCCTCCCCGAAATCCTACAAATATCTAATTTAAAAAGTGTATAGTGGTAATTCATTTTACTTCATTAGCAGGATTAAACACTTTGCTTAATACGTTCTAATAATCTGAGATTCATCTTCAGGACTTCTAACCCCACTGTTTCAAATTTATGTGGCGGCTGATAATAAGGGATGATCCTCATCCCGAATTAAAATTCTGACTCTGACCTGCAATGATTCGAACTTTTAAAAACCTGTCAATTCGAGCTCGGAAAGGGATTTTTTTTATTATTCATAGGGAATTTCATTCTGAGCCAGGAACACAACAACAGAAGTTTGGCGCGTGAAACTGAATGCGTGTAGTCGTTGGCTTCGTGCTGTGCTTCGTGTTTATTATTTATTTAGGTGTTAGTGTTTGTCGTGATAGTGCTGTGTTAAAGGGTAATGGATGTGATACAAGATTTGCTGGTGAAACCTTTTGGAACAAGATCTTTTCAGGAGAAGTTGCAAATTGTTAATACAGGTAGGCCAGTGTCATCGCTTGAACTTATTTCTACACACAAAGACAAAATCGGGAATATGTGAGGCATTTTCGCAAGCAAATTATGACAAAACACCATGGTTGACAGGAAGTATAAGTGTTAATAAGCTTTGCATTTTTGTTCGCCGTGCTTACTTTTCGGGGCTGAAAAGAATGTATGGACGCGTGACTGTAATCTTTGCAACACTTGTGCCAAACATGAAAAATCCAAAAGTCACATAACTTTCTTTGTTAAGCTGCAATCTTTCGCCCAGACACGTATTGACGTGCAACTGGACAAACAGCGTGCTTTGGATGTAGTACAGCACAAGTAATCGGGTCCTGGAGTAAGTTGAATTTTGCACTTAAATTAATATTGCGGGTTTTTATTTCACTAGTGCACGTCTTTCATTTTTATATTTCACAGGCTGTTTTTTTATAGCTTTATAATACTGTCTTGTTTTATTATTTGAAATTCTACGCGTATAGTAAACTGCAATAACGAGAATTAATTGATTGTGATCGTAGCAATAAGACAAACATTCCGACACAATATTCCTAAATCCAATATGGAGCGTGACATAAATTGCACGGAAACTTTTGGAGTTTGAGGATCAAAAGGTCGGAGATTACCCACTCGTTAGAACCAGCATACGCCACTGTCTACGTGCAATGACGGGACCAAAACATACGTCAGATAGCTGTGTTCCTCCTTATTTCGTACGCCATTGATAACTGGAACACGTGACCTCGTCTTTGGTAGAGCACAAGCCTGCTTGCTTGCCACCACCCTTTAGTTCAGTGACCTTCGCCCGTAGTCAGCAAGAGTGAATGACTCACCAGATACTTGTTGTCTGTGAGGCTACACAAGAATAGATATTTCGTTAGTGGCTGTAAGTATTGTTTCATCTGCAGTTATATCAGTTAACATTTCAATAGTTTCCTAATGGTTACGTTAGTGATAAACATGTAAATTAGTTCTCGAGAGTGAACGTTTTATCTATTTGAACGGGGGATTTTTATAGAGCCTGCATGTATTATTTTTTCCTGAAACAAGAAGAAATTCGAAGACGCAAAAAGAGTTGTATAAGAGTAGTTAACAAAAGGAAAAAAGAAGAAGAAAACGAAAATGTAAATGCTGAAATAAATTATGGTAGAGATCGAGTGAATAACATTTTGTCATGGGGCCTCCTCGATGGAGTAGTGATAACGTCGTCGCCTTGTAATCAGTGGATCCCGGGTTTGATACACGATGGATGCACATAGTGGTTAGTATCCCACTTTAAACTGAAGGTCGAGTCCAGATTAGCATATCTGTGCACCAAACCAAAACTAAGAAAGAAATTGTCACAGTGTAAGAAAATTTCATGTTCAACCAGATACGAAACAAATGGGAATAATATATTGCAGGTTGGAGTTCACATCTGTAGCATCTAACCAGCACAATTATGAATCGCAACATATCGTATGAGATCCATTTTTATTATACATGTATGATAATATAAGAGAAGTAGAGGAAAGAGAAAACCAAGCGAAACACGGACGCCTTCTCCAGAATTTCAAATCTCGTTACATAAGGTTCTGGGTTGGAGTCCCGAACAGGCATGACTTTCTTGTTCTTGCCCTTTTATCTGCTTCATTTCATCATAATTCATCGTTATGGTTTACCTGCAGGGGAAGAATAATGACAATAATTGCCAATACAAAGCCAATGACAAACAGAACAACTCGATTACGGAGGTGCCAAGAAGAAACGAGACTTGACAGTTTCTCCGCCTCTCGGTTTGTCGAATTGAAAATTGCTCTCCCGTTCTCGGTCTCGACTAGTTAAATATAGAAATCGAAAATGTATGTGAATGAATATACATGTATTTTATATATTCCGGTTTTGTAGGAGATTTCGTGAGAGATGAAATAAGTACTCTTCCATCGTATTTATTTTTATATTTTTTATTCCCTGTTCGATGATCGCGACGATAAGGACGAGTGACCATTACACGAAATTGATGACGAAATAGTCAAACACCCCCGACAAGGACGGTACTCAAAACCGGGAACTTTGGCGACGATATCGAATGTCAATCACTTAATGAGCTTGACCACCGAGCCTGCTTAATGTTGTTTCTCTCAGGAAATTCGTAATAACTGTCAATATCCCACATTCACTATCATTTTCTTCATAATTTATCTTATTGTTGTGATTAACCTGAATTCAAAGAATTAGTTGAAAGGCAAAAATGCAAGATTGAATGTCTCTGATGTTACTTCGTGCCGAATAATATGACGTGGTATTATGATATGAATTTATTAATCATATAATATGCCTATTCATTCCATTGATTGATCCCAATTGAGCACACAAAATATGCTATAATGTCCACTCCATGGAGGAGTGGTTAGCACAGCGCGCTACGATGCCATGGGTCCCTGGTTAGAATCTCGACTTGGGCGTGGGTGTCCTTGGTAAGTGTCCCTTCATCAATTTCATCATAGCATCACTCATCTTCATCGTCGCTATTTGCCAAAAGTGAAAGAATAGCAAATCTAAATAACAAACATCCAATCAAATCGAACATCTCTACCGATTTAATTCTATACGGTACCGAATTCCCACTTTATTACTGCATCTTAAGTCATTTTACAGCATCTCAATTGTTTTCCGATTCGAAAACATTTGGAATGTTGTCTTGTGCAGTTGATTGTGCATTGTTTCGTTGTTTGGATTGTTTAATTAACGTCGCATTAATTAGTTTTAGACCAATCGTGACGGGGGAAGCAAGAGCACAAAGAAAGCGAAAGAGACAAGGAAGAGACCACGGCTTTCTTTAAAGATAGCATCCCGTGAATACAACTCAAGTGACTGCAGAATATTATGAATAAAATTTATTTCGCTTTTTCCTTTTATTTCTGTTTCAGTTATTTTACTTCGCTTTTCTTCTACCACTCGCGTTACTCGTGTCGGTGAGGAAGAATTATAAACTCGTGAAATGGACGATGGTACAAAAAAATATATGCCTCTCCCACGGTTCGAAACTGTCAGTACAAAATATTGTCTTATATTTAAAATTTACGGGCAAATATGGTTTGTCAGGTAGCAATTTTCGCTTATCTCTTTCTCAAGGGGTTCCATTGCCTCTCTGATGTCGTAGTAGTAACGTCTTCGCCATGTAATGAAAGGCTTCCGAATTCAATACCAAGTAGAGAGGCTTTGGTTCGAATCCCATTTTAATCTGTAGGTCCAGTGCATGAACTAGACTTAAACAATTAACGTGTGGCATGTGGTCTGTGATGAGAACCATCATTTCAGCGAACCTTCTTGACAATGACTCTAATATCACTTGATAGAATAGTATTTCCTTACGAGTAGCTCTTGTCAAGAAACCAGTTCCTGAAATTTTCTTCTGGAGGCATCGTAGCACCCAGCTGTTTGTTGTGGCTGGGGCACGAGTCATGTGACTCATGCTATCAAAGCTCAATCCTTCCCGAGAAGTCAGAATCACCAGGCAAACTTAAGCGAATATTTTGTTATTTGGGTTGCATAAACAACAGGCTTTAAGACGTTACGAAATTCTACGTCCCGTGGCCCAGGTATTTTTTTCTCAGACTGTACGTTTGGCAATGTTGTAACGGGAGAGTAACGGGAGAGCGATGTTACCCCTACAGCTTACACTTCGCAACTGTTGCTAACACACATACCCGAAGACGAATGGTGGACAGATGGTACTATGTCGCAAAAAGTAAGTTGGGCCTGCGATCAATATAGTTATGCACGAAGTAGACACAAAATGAACTTTGAATGCATACAAGAAGCCAAAATTCACGCCCTACTTGCCACGTACCTTGGTTTCCTTCTAAAGCTTAAGATTCTGGTCGCCAGTAACAACACACAAGCGCCTTGCCCAGTCCTCCTCAAGGAAACAATGAGGGTGGGTCATAGGTTAAGACCCATCTGGCACCAAGCACGCAAGGGCCTCCGGCGAGCGTCCATTGGTCAACAAGACCATTAACCCATAACCACACACGACTGAGGGCAAGTAAAAAACAGTCCGCAACACTCGACAAGCGGCGAACGAACACTTTACTCCAACCAGATTAGAACAAACTGCTTGCAACAGTGGCAATTACCATCAGACTAATGGCGAAACATCAGCGCCAGTTTCCTTGTTTCCCGGGACACAGAATAATATTAAATCATATAATCAACTGTACTTGTCGGGTGACATATTCGCTTAGGTTGTCGTTGCCGACTATTTACTTCAGCAACTTGGTGTTTAACGTCATCAAAGCGCACCCACGCAAAACTACACCGTGCAATTTTCCTGCTTTACTGGATAAGGCTTCTAAATGCCACTTGCATGGTTGCCAGGCTTAATTATTATCTGAAATAACCTGATAAAACTTTACAAATAAAAAGTTCAGCCATCACCACAGAATATCGAAAATGGCGATTAATTAGGCTAACTGCAACAGGCGAGAGGGGAAAATAATGGGAAGAAAGAAAGATGAATTGGGAGGAGCCCGTGGCTTTTGTGAAATGTACTAGCCCAGCATTCATCCATAGGATAACCACAAAACAATGCGCCTGAAGCATAGTAGATGGTCTCAGTGTATGTATTTACTCCCACGCAAAAGAGTTTCTCTTGGGTCTTAACAATTATAATGATTTGACGAGAGGGAGAGGATATCGAAAGTAAAATACAGAGAAACTACAACCCGAATGAAATTCTCTAAGATGTGTGGTAATCCTGATGTGTACAGTGGTATCCATTAGTATTACCGTGCAAATTGTGCATCACCATGTTCGTGCGCTTCATTTGGCCCAATAAGAGCGTCAAGAATTAAAAGAAAACTCAATACAAGCTGTTGACAACTTCTGCACCACCATACATAAGAATCCATCGCTTAAAAACACATAGGATGTACGTGAAATATTAATGAAAATAGTCATGGACAATTTGCACGGTAATACTAATGGATACCACTCATGGATCCCACTACACCAGTGCGTTTACGGGTAAACAAAGCACCGACGGTATAGGTAATGGTACGCGAATTGTCAACCTGTCTTCTGCAGTGCGAGCACGAATTTAAAAACATAAAACTCCAATACCGTCGCGGAATGGTTAGGGCAATGCGCTACGATGCTAGGATTCCCCGGTTCGAATCCGGGCAGGAGTCTTCCTTGTGTGTGCCCCTTCATCAATTTGATCCATCAACCTCAACTTCGCGATAAGCCAAAAGTGCCAAGAAAGCGAAGTAAAACCAAACAAATCAATCAAGTCCAGTAAACTGGATTCAACGCCTGTATACTTGATGAACGTAGGAAATTCAATTCCTTTAAACAACGTAATTTGTGTATTAATAACGATACAAAATGGTGATGGACAAATTTGCCTACTGTTTTCTTACCTGTAGATTAAGAGCACATGTATTACCAAGCAAATTGTCCATCATCATGATTAGTCTCTTTGTTTTGCCCCCATGACCACTGAAGAATTACAAAATGTCTGCACCAGCATAGCTAAAATCTATTCCTTAAAAACCCACTGGACACAAGAGAAAAGTAAATGTAAATAGTCATGGGCACTTTTAAAGAGCAATACTTATGAATACCACTGTAAAACTAACGGCAAAGATAATATCTGTTGCAATCTTGTACCTGGCCACACTTGAACAGCCAAAGGCAAAGACGATAGTAGGCAAATTGGCCATCATTATTTGCATTCTTTTTTATCCCACACCCTGTGTTGTTTTAAGGCAGTAGTTCCTAAATTGGGCGCCGTGGCTAGCTTACAGGGGCGCCGCGAAATGTTCCAATATTTTCACTGAAATTCAATCAATGGTATGATAGTTCCAAATATGTTAAAATAGTACTTTTTACATGTAAGATGTTTCTGAATTTTAAACATATGTTCATTTTTTAAGGCAAGCAGCCTAATCACACTAACTGAGCATTGCAATTGTTAGATAGGCCTACATTCTGACTTGGGCGCCGCGGAAAGATCTTGAAAATGGCGCCGTGAAACAAAAAAGTTTGGGAAACCCCCTGTTTTAAGGAATGAAATTCGTTTGATGCGAAGCAGATTTGATTTGATATATTTATAATTTCAATTCAGGATCACATTGAATACCTGAATGAAACTGGTGATGGGCAATTAGCCTACTGTTACTTTTGCCGTTAACTGTACATGAAAAGAAGGTAAAATAACGCAGTAAAAAGCTTTACATAAGAATCTCCACGACATTGATTCCGAATATCAAGATGTATTAGGAAGTTATTCTCAATCATGCAGTTAATTCTACATTGAAGATAGGTTAATGTTTAAGCCAGCACCCATTGGCCTTAACCAGAGGGTTTTCTAACAAAACACTGCTAGAAACATCACGAACAAGAACGAAAACAGTGGAAACAGAAGGTACGACCTCTGTTGTATCTCACGTTACAAAACGTCATGTTAACTCCAGTTCAGCTTGCACACAAAAACCTCAGGCTGTTGCCAATTAAAAAACTACTAAACGAACCTGCATTTTCCCGTCGCGTGATTAACTTTCATGTCTCTCCCAGCGATTTCGGGACGCCACACTTCTCTCCTAGCACTGCACAACACTGCGGTACACCTTTCACCACTCGCAGAACACTACAGCAGACACGGAGCACACGGTCGGTAATATTTACTCGAACTTCGAGACACCAGCGCCATCTTCGTTTTGGGGCAAAGCCGAACCAAACCTTCTTCCGAAAAGAAGGAAGTAAACGTTTTGAAACTCACTAGCCGTGGAGAAGCTATCTTCACCGAACCGTGGAAACTTTTTTTTTTCTCTGTGTCATTCTTCTTTGTTGCTTGCCTTGTGCACCAGTCTAATTATCAGGAGATAATGACGTGTCGTAAAGATTTTCCGAGCTTTTTACTTTCCGTAAGATGTGAGAAAATGTACGAGAAGAAACGGAAGAAGAGCTTACTCACGTTGTATCATAATTTCACCATGTTTAAAAAAGCATTGTGGATTGTGTTACTTGCCACATCGAATCCGAATACTTTCTTCAGCCACTACAGGCAAATGCTGGGTTGATACTATTAAAATGAGCATCGGCTGCTCACTTCGTTACTTTACCTACTAGAAAAAGTTTTCCTCGGTGCAATAAAGGCACGCTACAGGGTGTGGAGGTATGGTCCATATTCTCGATCTTGGCTATTCTGGACTAGACATACAGTTTTAAAGTATAAACCGAACCACAATGTGCCTCCATCGGAGATCAGACGCGGAATCTATTGATTGCAAGGCCACAGCGTCATCGGGGTCATGTGGTGAGCACAGAGTTCCTACCACCTTCACCCAGGGAGACTGTCGGAAAATTTCTAACTTGAGAGCATTCACGTCGGGAATCGAACCCAGCCCTCTCGCGTGGCACGCCAAACGCTCTACC
Organism: Lepisma saccharinum; assembly: GCF_977018435.1. NCBI lineage: Eukaryota > Metazoa > Arthropoda > Insecta > Zygentoma > Lepismatidae > Lepisma > Lepisma saccharinum. Next base: position 43,161,660 of record NC_139251.1, read on the forward strand.
GACTGTACTTGAACGTCGCCGTTGACAAATATATCAACGAACTAGAAAAAAGGTAAAGTGCTCCCCTGTGCTTTGCACCACGCCATGAAGACGTATAGGGGTGTGGAGTTAGGGCCCCACACTTTCTTGATCACGGCCTTAATTGACTTGCTCATCTTTATCTAGTACTTCACCAAGTGTATGTATTAGAATCAACGCGTGTGTCACTGATCACAACATCTACGGCTCAAAGCAGGACTGGACCTGCACTTTAAAGCGGAATTCGAACCACTGAAATGTGCACCCATGAAGAATCGAATCAGAGACTCTTTGAGTGTAAGACCATAGCGCAAACCGCTAAGTTACCGCGTTGGACCACGTATAATGCTATGAATACATTCATGCATATACAAATTCCACATTCTGTTTACGTCATCTCATTGCGATGTCATCAAATCACATGGATTTGTACCTTAAGGTCAAAATAAATATTTCAGATGAGGGTTTGACATCATCTTTTCGAAGGTTAATTTAACTTAAAGCTTTGTTTATTATCACACACTAGGATTTTTTACTAATATATTTTTATTCTAATGCTATTTAAGCCCAGGGCCTGGAAAAATAAAACCGAAACAATAGATTGTTATTAAATCCCAAGTTGCTTATTCATCAATCATCTAATAAAACATTTAGGAATAATTTTAGGTTAGAAAACAATGGATAAAAAAACAAACGTTATCAGCATCGCTAACACAATTATAATATCAACATATCGTGTGTTACACACAAAGAGCTATTTAATGAATCCGAGATAATGAAGCGAAATTTCAGCTTGACGACTTTTGATGTTATTGGTAAGCTAAATGTTAATTACTATACACAAATGGTAACATTAAAGATTCTAGGAACGCTGCTCGGATTGGCTGGTAGTCACAATTTCGGTAAAATTCGATCACTTACTGTGTTGCCATCTTACATTATGAGGATTGCCCAATGCGACATCCAAAAACATTTTTTTTTCCTCCCGAAATTAGTGATTTTCAGAAGTAGAAAAATGGAAGAGAAAAATAAACTCACGAAGAATTCGATCCCACGACCTCTGACCTCTACCGAAGACTACGTCCAAAGATTAAGGGACTTGCGTCATAGCTTGAAGACAAGGCAAGACCTTAAAGAGCTTCCCGAAATAATCAATTACAATAATGATCTATCGTGACCTACATCACTCGCTTCTTGGAAGGATGGAAGAGCTGAAGCCCCCCTCCCCCCATCCTCTCGCCAAACGCGACGGTAACTCAAAAAGGTCACGCCTCTTTGCTTAAAATACCAGACCTGCATTAGGAGGCTCATTGGGTCGCTAAAGACCAGCAGAATTCTCGCGTTGTCTGTCAGTGATGTGCTTTGACGCCAGGATGAATACGTACAGGTGGGCCTCGTAAGATCGTGTCCACAGGAATTATTCTGTGACGTAGTTTGGACGATTAGAACAAAACGCTAATTCTGCAGCGTCCCTTTTCCAATTAAAGCAAGTCTCACACGGTACTTATATACGTCCTCACTTCCAGATCGACTTCAAGCCTGGAACTACCAAAAGATTTTTCACGTCCTCAGTCCAGGAAGGCAGCAAGATGGTCCTTAAATCGCAGTCTTAAAATGGCGACTGCATAAACATGATATACCACTTCACAAGTGTAGACGCCAGTAACTGTTAAATAAAGGGGAAAATAATGTTTTCTTCAACAAAGAATAAAATAATAACACTGGCACTGTTGAAAATGCAGTACATGCAGCTCGTAGCTGTGAATATGAGTAACAAATGTTATTTCGTGTCGATGTATCACTTTACTGACACACTAGTATGCAGTTAGTTGTATTGCTCATATTGCGATATGGGTTGCATCTTCTAATGATCCCTTCTACGTACGGTTTTCGGCCTCCCCGATGGTGCAGTGGTAGCGTCGTCGCCTTGTAATCAAGGGGTCCCGGGTTCGATTCCCGGTGGAGGCACATAGTGGTTCGGATCCCACTTTAACCTGTAGGTACAGTCCCGATTAGCCTTACTGTGCATAAAGTGGACTTAAAACAACAAATCAATCCAATCCAACGTACGGTTTTCAAACTTATTCCCCAATACGAACTATTGAAATAAACTACGAAAGCATCATAACAATATTCAAACTGTAGTGTACTTGCATTAGAAACTTTCACCATATTTCATAGCAACGTTCAAGGGTTGATATCAAAAGCGTCAGAGATAGATATATTTTTCGAGGAACAAAAAGAAAACAAGAATGAAATTAGTATTTTTGTTGCACTGAACACTGGTTAGTAAAAGATGAAACAAAGTTTAATTATATTGATAATTTATGTATTGCATCTAGTTACAGTATGCCAAATATAATAAGAGGCGGGTCTTTAATTTTCACTCAGAATAAACTTAAAAGTAACGTAGTTGAAATAAAGCAAGCTGTTGAGTTGTCTGTTGAACAAGACTTCGAATGCATAGCGATTGAAATAGCTATTTACAACTTATGCGTAATATAAATATATAGAACGCCTAGTGGAAATATGGATGTCTTCTTAAACAAGTTAACATTAGTACTAGATCTCGTAACAACAAGCTCCAAAAAGAATATTGTTGTTTGTGGAGATTTTAACATTGATATATCTAAAGACACAGCAGAAAAAAATAGTTTTCTGGATGTAATGAACTCTTTTGGTCTGTTTCATACAATTACAACTCCAACTAGAGTCACCAACAAAACAAAAAGTACAATAGACAATATTTTTACCAATATAAACGTTAATAAATATTGAGTAGAAACTTGCATAGGTTTTTCTGACTATGATTCTCAGCTTATTAAGGTAAACGTAATAGAAGACAAGCGAAATCATAAACCACGCGTAAAATTCAGATTTGTTAGACCCACAAACAATGATAAGAACATTTCAAAATTCAGAAACGCGCTAAAATCAGAAACATGGGATTTTATAAACAATATGGCTGTACACGTAAACGAGAAATTCGAAAAATTTCTTGATACTGTAAGATACCATTTTAATAAATGTTTTTCCATTAAAAAAGCACGAGTTCACAACAAAACCAATTGCCTATGGATAACCAAGGAAATTAAAAATATTAGCAAATTAAAACGATCATTGCATAAACAGAGTTAATATGCAAACAGCCCTACCCTTAAAGATCATTACAAACAGTTCAACAAAAATTACAAGAAAACATTAAAACATTGCAAACAGTTGTATCTAGATAAAAAGTTGAATAATTCAGAAAACAAAACTGCAGAACTATGGAATCATATAACAGATAAAAAAAACCACCACGAATCAAGATATCATATTAGAAGCAGGTAATGTAATAGAGACGATCCGCAAAAAAATAGCTAATACTTTTAATAATTATTTTGTTAATGTAGCACTTAACCTGCAACGTAACATCAGCGTAACGGACACATACAAAGAAAACTGAAATAACGTGAAAAGATCTTTCACGCATTCTTTTTATATGGCCCCTACTACAGACGAAGAAATTTCCAACATAATTCTCAATATGAAAAACAAAAAGTCAACAGGGCTGGATTCAATGCCGATTAACGTGATAAAAGAGATTTGCACGTACATTAACGAGCCTTTGGCTAAATTAATTAACGAGTGTATGGAAAATGGCAGCTTTCCAGACTGTCTAAAAATATCAAAAGTAATATCCTTATATAAGAAAGGAAATAAAACAAAAATTGAAAACTACAGAACAATTTCCTTATTGTCAATTTTTTCAAACATTTTCGAAAAATTAATTTATAATAGGATAATAAACTATGCAGAAGATAAAAAGATACTCCTATAGCAAAAAAATGGGTTTGTGAAATCGAAAACGACAAAAAATCCCATTTTTGATGTAATTGATAATATTCTTTCCGCCATAAACAAAATGTATTCTGTTGTTGGAATTTTTTGTGATTTATCAAAAGCGTTTGACTGTGAATCATCACATACTACTAGAGAAATTAAAATACTACGGAATCCGCGGTCTATCAAACAAATTAATAGAATCCTATTTATCGAATAGAAAATAGAGCGTTGCAATAAATAGCTTATCCAATAATAGGACGCAAACAACATGTTACTCCGAATTGAAAGATGTGGTTATTGGAATCCCCCAAGGCCATAAACAAAATGTATTCTGTTGTTGGAATTTTTTGTGATTTATCAAAACCGTTTGACTGTGAATCATCACATACTACTAGAGAAATTAAAATACTACGGAATCCGCGGTCTATCAAACAAATTAATAGAATCCTATTTATCGAATAGAAAACAGAGCGTTGCAATAAATAGCTTATCCAATAATAGGACGCAAACAACATGTTACTCCGAATTGAAAGATGTGGTTATTGGAATCCCCCAAGGATCGATACTAAGACCCCTATTGTTTTTATTAATCATAAATGACCTTCCAGCAAATGTTGAAACCGCCCAAGTTACCATTTTCGCTGATGATACTACGGCTTTAGTAGATTCTGTTAACGATGCAACTTTAATTTAAAAAACGGAAAAAGCTCTTACTGACTACAAAGCTGGTTTTCAGCAAACAAACTTTCTATGAACAACGAAAAAACGAATATAATAAAATCTGGTGTATCTAGAGCCAAAAAAATCTTCTATTAAGCAAGATAATTTCACAGTAGGGCATGCCGTTATAACAGCTACTAACAATACAAAATTTATTGCAATATTTCTTGCAACTGTTTGTATTCATATTTATCTAATGTTTTGTGTAATAATTACTATGTGTTTGTATCATGTATTATATATTTATGTAAATTATATTGTATATAGCAAATTGTAATGCCTATTGTAATTGGAGCATTCGCTCTGTTATAGGCGATTGGTTAATAAATAAATAAATTTATAGACGAGTGTCTAAACTGGAAAGTTCACATAGATCTTTTATGCAAGAGGCTAAACACCGTATGTTACCAATTAAGAACTTTAAAAAATAGCTTCAATACAGTGTGTATGCTAAATATCTATTTCTCAAACTTCGAAAGTATCTTGAGGTATGGTATCCAATTTTGGGGGAACTCGGCTCAATCGCAGAGGATTTTTAAAATTCAAAAAAGAGCATTGCGTATTTTGGCAAATGCACACAAAACTGATACATGTAAACCTCTTTTTTTTAAAAAAATCCGTATATTAACACTTCCAAGGTTGTACATACTTGAAACACTTACTTTCATACACGAAACAAAATCGAACTATCCAAAGAACATGGACACTCAGACACTCACAATTACAATACCAGACAAAAAGACAACTTCCACATTCCCAAAGTGCGGCTAACTGCAAACCAAACAGGACCTTTTTACTCAGGCATCCAGTTATACAATATGTTACCAAAAAGTTACAAAAATTTTGAAAGAACCACAATCTTTAAAAGTAAAGTGAAAAAAATGTTATTGGAATACATATTATATTCAGTTCAAGAATTTCAGGAATTAAATAACTTTATAAAATAAATTTAGATTGTATACACTATATAATATGTACTTTTACAGCACTACTTCACTTCAAGAAATAATTTGTCATTGTATATTTTACTATTATATTATGTTATATTATTATTAAAAACATTCTGCCAAATTGATGTATAGATATATATTATGTGCGATGTCAACATGTATTTTGTAATGTACATGCACCAATGCCCCTCAGGGGTACTTTCGGTGTGAAAATTGCTCAATAAAACTCAATAAAAACTCAATTAAGGTTATTACATTTACATAACGTTGGCATTTCTTTGGTCATAAAATACTTATTGTGTGATTTATTTCGCAAGCTGCCTAGAATAAACAGTCTACTATCTAGTGCCCTTCTTTTTCCTGCTTTTCAAAGACTATTTCTAATTCTTTCTGGAACTGAGGACAAGAAAGCTGGAGGTTTGCTCTCAGTGAGGACACAAGAATCGTGTCAGCCTGGCTTATGGCTTTGAAAGGATAATTTAATGGAGGTTAACATATGGTAGAAAATGAACTGCATAACGTGGGATGCACAAGTATTGCTAAGTAAACTGACCGTGACTATTTTCATTACTTTTTTCTTGTATTCTACGTCTCTTTGAGCAGTGTTGAATCCAGCCATTTTCCTCCGGGAGGGACATCAAACTTCATTAGGGGGGGATCATAAGCATCAAATTATAGTAATGCCAATAAAAAGTATTAATATTTAAAAATTGCACCTTATTGCTGATATGTGATTAAATTAAATGTAATTAGATTTAATTAACTATCATTTAAACATGAAACTTTCGGTGGTTTCCTGGCCCCCCTCAACAGTGGACACCTTCACACAAGCTTGAAGCGTATCCTGATCAGTGCTTGGAAGTAACTAGTTACAAGTAACAGTTACTTTTTTGAGAAAATGTAACTATAACTACTTAGTTTCTTTTAAAAGTGAGTAACTGTAACTGGGTTACTTTTTTACGATAGAAGTTACTTCTACAGTTACTTTTACAGTTACTTTGCGACACTTAAATTGCTTTGTAAGTGTCATAAATTATTGGCGATTTTGGACTCAAAGTGAGCCGGAATTTAGTTTCTGCTGTGATATAAAAGCCCATTCTTTGAGACATCAATTCTTGCAAACAATAGATGAAGAGGAAAAGAGAAAGTTGTTGTAGTAAATATGTCTCCTGGCGGTGGTCAGTCGGTAGGCTCCAGCCAGGTGCCAGGAATTTAAAGATTTATCATATGTTTCATCTTTCGTTTGGTAGACCTGAATTCCAAAGCGAGACACACACCTCTGATTTCCCAGAAGCGGGAAGATAAGCTTCTAGGAGGAGAATTCCTTCATATTGATGACAGTTTGCAATTGTCAGTTGTGTGCTGTGAAGTGTCTCTTGTTTCTGTAGTTTGTTCCTCTGTGACTTTATGACTTCCCCCTTCTGTAAGCAGCATCCGATAGTTTTCTTTGCTATAATATAGGATTAAGCTGAAGAGGGACACTGCAATATTTCAATGTTTTTACGAAATAATTCAACAATACTGGTAGTATGAACGAAACTAAAGAAGACAAGAGCTAGCAATTACGCATATGAATGGAAAACAATCCAATTGTTTCCACGTGATTTCATTCAACTCAGTTCCTCATAATTTAAAAAAGAAAGTAAAAATATTTCCGGTTAGAATTCGCTTATTTATGATTATTCAGCATTTCTGGACATTTTGAAAAAAATATATATATTTTGGTAAGTGCTATTCGTTTAAGATATTAACTGAGAACCCATTTTCTTGAAATAACAGATACGACACATCTCACCATTATTATTGATACAACAGTGAAATACAACACTCAAGTGGCAAACTAACGAATCAGGAAGACCCTAGCCATTATTCTTGCTTGTTTATGTAATCCTCTCGGAGAGAACTGAAGGGTAAGTTTAAAATGCCATTTTCACCTTAATTGATAACGCACAATTATAGGCTACTACATTATAATTTTTATCATTTTCTGGTTCATAAACACTTGAAATTATACAAAAAATTTGTATCTTTCTGACACGCCCTTTATGCGCAACAGACCTCCCTTCTTAGAATATATTCTACGTGAGTGATATCTCTTTTTCTATACAGTTTCTAGAATCCCCCCCACTCCAATGGGCATTCCTTAAGAACAACAATGATAATAAATACAAATGTTTAAGTCGCAGTAGCTCAGGTCAACCTCCGTGGCGGAGTGGTTAGCACAACACACTATATGAAAGGAGTCCCGGATTCAAGTTCGTTTCGGACATGGATGTTTGTGTTTGTTCCAATGAGAATACAGAAAACAGAAAATTGACATACGTAAAAATTGAGAAGATGTGAATAACGGGGGATACTACCGCATAGGGGTATTCCTTTAATCATTTGGGTGCTTGACTACCATGCGAGAGACCCCGGGTTCGATCCTCGGTGGGGGAGAACCGAGATTTTTTCCACCTGTTCAAGCGGCTCCGGCTCCCACCCAGTGTCGTATAAAGTGTGTATCTGGAGGAAACTCTGGGGGGAGGGGGGAAAGGATGCCAGGGACGTGGTGCTGATCACATCAGCCTCACCTTCGACCGTGATCAAAAAAGTGTGGGGCTCTAACTCCACACCCCCTATACGCCACCATGGCGTCGCGCAAAGCACAGGAGAGTACTTTATTTTGTAATAAATATAAATATACGAAGACTTATATTAGGCTATGTACCAGTAACATAAGCAAAAGACATGTTAGTCTTAACAAAATATTTTATTACAATTAATGATCGATTTGGGTAATTCGGTTGCAAGAAAATTTTCAGCAGAAAGTAATTGTCAAAGTAACTTACAGTTACTTTTGAAGTACAGGTAACTGTAACTGAGTTACTTCTTAAAATGAGTAACTGTAACTGTTACTTTTTTAAGCAAGTAACTGTAACTAACTAGTTACCTTTTTAAAAGTAACTCTCCGAACACTGATCCTAATCCATCGTATTTCTTAATTAAGCAGTTATCAACACGGACCATAACTTAAATTCGTTCATTAGCTTGAGTTTTAATTATAACGAGGACTGAATCCGTGCTTATTACTACGAAAAAACATAAGATGTACGTTCTATGATAAATTAAAATGAATGAAAAAAAGCTAAAGTGAATATAGTTGCTAAATTTGTCCGAATGCTCTGACAGGTTACTGAAATTTTCGGAGGGGGTGCATTTTATATCGGGAATGCCCCGGAACACCCACTGAATTCATCATTGTTTTTGAGGACTCTTCTGGTGTATAGGTTGTTAGCAGCTTGTTGGGGAGGGGGGGGAGTTCAATCGGTGAACCTCTCACTCGACATTGAATGTTCAAGCCATCCAGTTATTTGTCCACAAACCCCACTAAATTTTTACCTGAAGGCTCCATATGGTTATTTTCGCACTAAATTTACCATTAGCCCACCCTAAAAACGGCCTTACACCCCCAGGTGGATAGAAGAAAATGTTAGCCCAAAAGACGCAAACCCAGAATAAGTGGTTCCATTAGCTACAGTGGTAACCCGGTATAAAGTACAAAATACGCCACTGATGTTGTATGTAGCTTCCATTTGGGATGGAAACAATCCCAGTATCCCACTCATGCATGTTTCTGTCTACAATAGTTTCGCATATATTAAATGCTTATTTGCACATAACGACTGACATTGCTAATTGTTAGAACTAATAAACTACACAACACTTTCCATAGCAGTTAAAGTTCTTTCGATATCGAAGGTTGTAAGCAAGCAAGCTTACTGAAACTAAACGAGATGGCAGCACTGTAACTTTGTAAACTTTGACGTGAAGCAAGTGAGCGAAAAGGGGGCTGGAACTTATGAAATATTAAAATGACTCGTGTATTATATAATATGATAAATGTGAACAATTGATATAAAATTAGTGAAGCACAAGGGACTAATAAGTAATTAGTGGTGAGATTCCACACATGTATAGATGTTGAAAAGGTAGAAATAATTACGTAACTCCTCGAACCTTGGGGATGGAAATCTTTTCCCCCTCTCTCTCTGTTTCTCACACCCCATCCTCTCTCTTTCTGTCCTCTCTACACCAATTCCTTCCTATAGTCGCGAAGCTGGGACTTCTTACCTGGTTACAAACTGCGACACATCTCTCTGCAGTTGCTATATCCTTAGATAAAGGCCGGAAACAATACACGGGAGATACAACACCATAGTTAACCTTGCAGGGTCGGATGTAGTAGAGACGACAACGAAGCAGATGGCATGGCTGCTGAACGAAACGAACCTTCTGCATCTTGCCCGGTCCCCGGTTCGTGTCCAGTCAGCAGCAACGCATCTTGCAGACTGATAAGCTGGTCGAGCTCGGCGCAGCCTCGCGGGAAATCACAACGGGAGGGAAACGGCGGGGGCAAGGGGGAGCTGAGTAAAATAAAAAAAGCTTCCCTTGCTGTAAAATAAGGTGATGCAGTTCCGCTACCGTCGCAAGGTCACGGTTGAAATTGTAAAGGGGTTTCCTGGTGTATGTTGTACGGAGGAAATGTGTCACGCATCACCACATAGAATCATTTACAAAATTCCTCTGCTGTGACCTTCCTCTCCTGAATGTAATGGTGCTCTTCCGCAAGCAACGTGGTGCACCGTAGCGCGTGTACGAAGAAAGGAAACGGTAACTCTTGTAGGTTGAAACCGTGCAGGCTATGATGAAAATTATATCTGTGTCAAAACCAAGACTATGGGTCTTCTCTCAGAACTTCTCCGATCCCTTTCTGTCTCCCAGCGTCTTTTCTCCTGGATTGATCACAGGTATGGTAAGGTCTGGACTAAAACCTGGACAAGACCGTATAGCACAAGGCAAGAGAAAAGATTTATGATAGGGTAGGGAAAATGATGTAGACATCAGCGCTTGAAAAGTGGAAAATACCTGGGGGGGGGATGTTTGGTCAAGCCTTGAGGTTAGCTGGGGGGTACTCCTATGGTTTAACATGGTAACAATGAAACAGCTGGGAGGGTGCTTTGCGAAACTTTTGCTAGCTGCGGGAATACCATCCTTCCGCATCGACCCCTCCCCCCACACTTAGATCACTGGTAGGTATAGAATATGATAATACTGCCTCGGAAACAGTAAGTTCTAGAATATACAAACTTCGATCAAAACAAGAACAAAAAAGGACGACTGATAAAGAAACATGAAAGCTCAACCTGACAATCAATCGATAACTTATGTCTGTTTTTCTCTATCATTCGGGTTATGAGCAGTGTTGCTGTAGGAAGGGGAATTTCCCTCGCCGCAGTTAAATTCAGGTAGAATTTGGATGTAAATGGAAAATAAGACATTTCTTTCCTTATTTGGTCAAGTATACACTTGACTACAAAATAATCATTATAATTAAATGTTTTAATAATAATAATAATGGTAATAGTTATTGAAGTTCTGTTGATAGATTTCAATATTTTTTTTAGGATAAAGGGAAAAAGTAAATTTCGGAACTGAAAAAAAGGCAAACTGTGCTTTCTAGTTTTGGCAACAGTGGCTATAGCTTGCAGAGCAGGATGACCCTCATAGAGCGGAAACAGCCTTGCGCAATTGGGAACACCGATAGAAGGTGATAGGACGAAAATATTCTATAACCTTGCCAACTATTCCCATCACTGCTCCTTCATATTTAATGCACATCTCCTGACGGCTCGTGCAAAACGCTCGTCATCGACCGATCCCTGCTTCGAATCTTGACTAAACCAACAAACTTCTTTTCGGAGAAGCTGACCATATTTCACCCCCACGTGGCACGTTCCGTGACAGTAATTTGGCCGAGTGAATCGTGTGTGGCCTCGCAGAGTTTGTTTTCGTGACCTAAAGAGAAGCGTAATTCATGCTACACAAATAAGCGATGACCTTACGTCCCTTATTTTGACCATCCGCGAAAGACTTCCAAAGTACGTTACCGAAATTAAATAATGAAAATATACTTGTTTAGCATTTGTTATATAATCGAAGGTTATCTATTTCCGCCGTTCCGCCGAACTGACACAGCTTTGAATTACAGTACCTAAGAAGGACGCTACTATTTATAATAATATGCATAAAATATTAATCAGGAGTTTATTTCTCATCGACTGCACATAACATCCTTCTTGTTGTTCAATAACTATTCGATTTTTCATTTCTTTGTCATAATGTACAGTTGGTTTAATTAAATTTTATTGAAAGCTAGAATGATTACGTCATGTTATATGTTTATTCTTTTACCGTCTTTTTACCTATTCGTGTAATAACAACAATAACAAAATTAATTTGCCTGTTTTAGTAATTATTATTACTGATTTAGTTTACTTTACTTCTCTTTTCTCCCACGTTTTGGCTAATAGCGGTGAGGATGATGAAATTGATTAACTCACTGTAAAGGCAGGGATTCGAACCCGGGAAATTAGTGTTACGAATAGACCAATTAATTATATTAATACATAATTATAAACATTTATATTGTTACTGTTATTCGTGACACCCATGGTTCGAACCTTTCTCCAAATATATTCCTTCTAGAGATTACACGTGGGGGGGGGGAGGGGCTGCCCCTTCGAACCTTTCAAAAGGCGAATGATGCCAAACTCTTGCTTGGTCTTCAAAGAGAAATCTCGTGTGTCACGCCTCCGCCCCTCCCTCTCCGAGCACCTTCCATCCCGTTCTCTCCTTCACTTACAGAAAAACTGCTAACTGGTTTCCGTGTGCTACACCGCCTACACGCTCATGATCGAGAAGCACGTCTCGACTGTAGGCGTATTACGTCAGCCTATCTCATCGGTGAAAGATTACAGCATTCATGTACAGAGAGAGAGAGAGAGAGAAAGGATATGTTTCATTCCTTCCTATTCCTGCAGTGATATAACAGGTCTCGAACATGATAACCACGGAAGGGATTTATAAGCAGTAAAAATGTGCTAAATATGTATATACATATTTAACTATTGTCACCAAAATATGGCGTTAAATATGGACTTAAAATTGTAAAAATTTACCTATTTAAAAATATAAGACACTATACGAACTAAATAAAATACAGCACGTTTACATTGACATTAATTGTAAAACAACACAAAATGTATTTTCATTTTCTGTTTCCAAAACAATGAATAACAACATTTGAAGACTAAAATTGGTAAACGCTCTAAGTGCCACAATAATTCAAACACCATTTTCCACGTTAAACTGTGAAATGTGCCATGCTTTATAATGTGGTAATGTGGCTGGTAGCCCTCTAAGTAGTTCAAAGGGCGTGTAAAGAGGTCACTAGTGTGAACGTTCTTACGGGCTGATGTGCGGAACGATGAGATTTCCCAACACTTTCGCTTTTGGCACTTACAACGCTAACCACTTTTAGTCCTCATTTATTGTAAGTGTTCAAACATGAATTTCCTTCTTTTGTCCCCTAAAATGGATTTATATTGACTAAAACATCGCAAGAAGTAATGTGAGGTTATTTCACATGTGTCAGTTATTTGCAAGAAATCCACACAACCCTATTGATCACACGGGGACATGTAGTTATTGCACGAATCTGGAGTATATGTTGAGAAAAATTCTGAAATATGGAAATAATATGTAAAAATAACTAAAATATGTAAAATATGAACCCAAACCTAATATACGTACAAATATGGAAAATAAAAAATGAATCTTTCGAGTCTACATGCAATGAAGCCCAAAGATACTACAAAATATAACTGATTTCAGCTTGACATAAATATGTACAAATCCGTTCCGTGATGATAACGAAACTTATACATTCGCCTCATTTAGTACTTCCACAATTCGTTTTTTATACAGCATTTTCGTCCAAGGAGCAGTTCGGCCAGGGTTGGCATGTTTAAAACAACATATAAATAACATGGCTATGTTTCTTTTACAAGTGTTTGAAACACCTATAATTGCAAAGTACCAGAATGAAACAGTTTAGTTCTGCACTTAACGTACATTGTTGTTGCATTCAAAATACAATGTCATATTTCGGACAACAGAGTAGCTGCTACCACGTTGGTAGAGTGGGACTTGGCACCTGTGTACTGTCAGAATTGTAGTATTGTCCGTGGCGGAGTGGTTAGCACAGCGCGCTACGATGCCAGGAGTCCCGGGTTCGAATCCCGGCCTGGGCATGGGTGTTCTTTATGAGTGTCCCTTCACTAATTTCAGTATCATCACTCATTCCCCTCTTCGCGATTAGCCAAAAGTGGCATAAACGCGAAGTAAAATAAACTAAATCAACCAATCGTTATCAACTACGCCGTCGGGAGGCCATAGTTTTAAATAATCTAGAACAACATAACTGTAAGTATGATAACTGAGTTACGGGCCTCCCCGGTGGCGCAGTGGTAGCGTCGTCGCCTTGTAATCAAGGGGTCCCGGAGTTCGATACCCGCTGGAGGTACATAGTGGTTCGGATCCCACTTTAAACGGCAGGTCTAGTCCCAATTAGCCTTACTGTGCATGTAGTGGACTTAAAACACCAATTCAACCAACCAACCATAACTGAGTTACAATTCGAAAAGAGTAACTCCGTTGCTTTTTCGAGAAGAGCAACTCTAGTCTTGTTACTTTGTGCTTAATTGCATGGGCGTAATATGGGACGTAACTTGGGGCGAGCAGAATTAAACTTGGGACTTAACTTTGAAAGGGGGAAGAATCAAACTTGGAATTTAACTTTGGGGGGGGGGGAGACTTCACTTCGGGAGCCAGAATAGACAAATTTTCCATTCCATAAAAATAAGAGTCCAGGACAATTTTGCTAAATAACTTTTACATTTGCAAAATCACATAAAAACACTCTTCAATACTTTGGTCCCAGGAAATAAAGAAAAGTATCTTTAACTTTTAATTTAAGTCACCTGAATTTTTTGTAGGGGGTCAAATACACCCTCTTGCCCCCGCCAAGTTACGCCTATGCCCAATGAGGGCTATAAGATCCAGAACGGTAGCTTAAAAACAACACGATTCCTCTTAATTTCCTTCCTTCCTCCCCTTATATGACTTTTTGAGCCAGGCCGATGGGGAGTTACAACACATATCCTTACTCGTCAGCTATAAACAGATCAACGTGAACAGGCATTCGTGACTATTGGCCGATCAATGAGACTCTCACGAAAACTACGAATGCCCTTCGAGTGAGGAGTTTCGGTGCGATTGGGGGGGAAAGCGAAGCGTGACCTACATCAAAGGATTTGCTTCCAACGGCGCAATGTCGTGTGGGTCAATAGCGCGCCACTGCGGACCAGAAAAGCTCCATCTGTGGTAGAACTCCGAAACTACCTCTGGGAACCTGTCTTTTCGCATCTTTAAGCTGCAAAAATCTTACAAGGTCCAGCGGATGAAGGAATGTCGATTTGTCACAGCCGCACCAAAGCGCAAAAGCTGCTTGGGGGTCTGTGAAGGTGCACAGATGGTGCCATCTTCGTCTTGCAACTTCTGCCACGTCGTGCTAGGACTTTAATGCTCACGCAGAACGCTGTTGCTTTTGTTTTGTGCAAATAAAAATGTCTGCACAAGGGTATACGTCATTGTAATCGCAAGGGCGTGACTACGACCATTGCTTTAAAAAGATGTCACTATTATGTACCAAGTTGTTCTCTTTCTAAGTGGTCTAGTGGATACCGTTCTGTGCTGCGAGGGTTGGGGTTCGAACTTAGCACGGAAGCATCTTACAGAGCGTGTTGAGTACTCGACTGACGATCTTGTTACCGAATGTCCTAGGTTCGAGTCCGGATTGTGTTAAAATGGCAGAAAAGCGATGCAAAAATAAGAAAAATGCAGTAAAATCAACTACTTTCCATCTCTTCTTGTATCAGTTACATCCTTAACATTACGTTTACCTATGACGTAGTAAGGTGCACTTAATATAAGCTAACTGAGACTATACTTAGTGTTCGAGCAAGATGAATCGAACCTGGGATATCTTGATTGCATCACTCGAGTATCAGATGGGCTGATCACCGAAAAGGGGCGTACTGATAGGCTGTAAATGTGGGCGGGGATGGGAGGGCGGTTATGTAACGTTCCGTTGACATTATGGGGTGGGATAGAATCCGGATGGCATTGATAATGGTGGCAACAAGACTGGAAAAAGTACCTCCTTTGTTTGTAGGACACGTGGAAGGTTTCTGAACGGGTGAAAGAAGCTGAAAGGGACTCACCAGAGCAGCGACCTTGTTGTCTTCGTCCAAAAGGAATTCCATGGACTTGGCTCTCGGTTCGGGCACCAGCTCTGGCGGCTGTAGCTGCACTCTGCCACTCATGACCCCTAGATTCAGCAGGCTCTGCGTTTTCTTATGAGCATCCACCACGTCGAGGTCGGTTTCCTGCAAGAGGAGAATCTCCCGCGAAAGGAGAGTGTCCAAATCGGTTTCCAAAATGCCTGTACGGGCGCCATGCAGGAGTTCGGCGCGGGCGCTTGAAGCACTACCTGGACGGGCGGGCCGGGAACTGACGGTGGTCGCCGACGGGCGATCGATGGCGGGCGCTGCTCGGCGAATCGACGCACGAGTCGCCGAGTCGATGGCGGCGAGGTCCGGCACGCTCTGCGCCAGCTTCTCGCGTTCCTGCTTCGCGCCTTCTACGAAGCGGCCGACCGCGGCTTGGAAATCGGGGCCCTTCTCCGGCGACAGGACACGCTCTTGGCTGAAAAAGTGTCGCCTGGCCGAAAGGAGGCGCGTCTTCTGTTGCGGCTGCAGCGCCTTCGGGGGTTGCGGAGGCAGTGGCGGCTTGTTGGCGACCACCGCCGGGGGTGGCGGCGATGCGCGGTTGTCTTGCGATCCCAGCGCCACCAACTCCGCCGCGGACACCTGTAGGATGTGGAAGGCTTCGTACACGCGCGGGTCCTCCAGCTGCACGTTCACGGGGGAGAGGACATCCTCGTAAATGGGTGCCGGTTCGACCGCGTCCTTCACCGGCTCTTCCTTCACTGGTGCTTTTTCTTCCTCCGGCACTGGCAACACTGTCTCCACTTTTCTCTTTTCCTCCTTCCCGCCCTTGTGACGGCTGCTGAGCCTCTTGAAGGAAAACCGCTGGAAGAAGTTGAACTTGCTCTTCTTGGTGGGACTGTCGGGTTTCGAACTCTTGGGCGGCGAGCGGTCAACGGCATTCGGTCTTCCGGTGTTATCGATTTCCGGTGGGCGTTTGTTGTTCAGTTCCATCACGACACGCTCTCCCTCTGCCGTCGGAAGCCCCACCTGCACCTTCCGCACCATGGGTTGCTCTATCACTGGCACTTCAACTTGAACTTTGCCTGCTGGCAGGTCCGCGCACGGTGACGTCATCGCGGGTTGGGTCTCCGATTGACCTACTTGCACCTTTTGCACTTCAGGCTGCTCATTCGACACCACCAGGACCTTCTCTGGATCGTCGTCGTCGTCGTCGTCGACCTCTATGTAGCTCTCCCTCCAACTGACCTCCGACACGACTGGAGAGAAGTGGACACCTCGCGTCCCGACCTTCGCGCTACTCTTGGGGAAGGTGTGGCTCTTGGGCTCCCTGCTTATGTATACCTCAACCTCGTTCCTGGCTCCGTAGCTCTTCAGCGGGACTCTGTTCATGCTTGGATCGGACCTGCTCACTTCATCCCGTCTCGCGACCGCACCTGTCGACTCCTCACGACGCACTGGAAGAACCAGGGACAAATTTGGCGCGCTTCCACGGCTAAGTTTAGCCGCCCCCAGATCTTCAGAGTCGGGAACTACGTGGCAAAGAGACGAAGACCGATGCACGGCCTCCTTGCACAGCGGGTCCTCCTCCTCTCGCAGGAATTCCGCCGCTAATTTTAGACTCAAGGGTTGGCGACGGGGGAGGGACTCCTCTTCCGTGGACGTGAGATCGTGGTGAGCACCGCGCCACGAGACGTGATGCTGGCTGTCACCGGAACTGTCGGAGTAGTAGTCCTCTTGGCTGCTGCTGCCCGGTGGCTCCTCCTCGATGGGGCGCACTTGGGGACTGACGCACGTCGAGATGTGATCCCCGAACCCACTGTCCTCGCTCAGGTTTTCCGCCGAGCGCTGCGAACCGTTCGGTTTCTTGCCGGTCTCTTGCTCGTTCGGGGGGGAAACGTCGGGCTTGGCGTCGTGAGGCTCGGAAAAACTAGTGAACTCGCGCGGGACAATGTTCAGACTGTCGAAACTTCGGAAAGACCGCAGCCTGTTGCCGGCACCGCGAAAACTCCGCAGCGACGAGAACCCACGAGCATCGTCGCTATCGGAGTCGGTGACTTCTGACGACGAATCCTCGTAGATGATCCTGTCCAGGCACAGGACGCCTCTCGATTGTTTATCCGCCTCCCCACATGGCTGGTCGTGCGTCACGAGGTCCGTGCTTCCTGCATCCGCCCAGGGGTCCTCCTCCCCCTCCAGGCACGGCTTTTTCCCCTGGTGGCACGACTCCAGGCTGTCCGGAGAGGTGGGCCACTTCGTGAGGCCCGGGGACTCCAGGGAATCGAAGCTGAAGGACGACACCGAGCGGGACTCCTCGAAAGGGTCGGACGTGGCGCTGGTCCGGAAGACGACCTCTTCCTGGTAGATGTCGTCGATTTGCTTCTCCAGGCACTCGAACTGGAGGAGGCTGCTGGACCGGGAGAGCGTCCCTTCCTGCTCCTCCTCGGCGCTGGCGTCCCGACGGCGACGCTTCTTGGGGACCGCTATGTCCCTCTCTGATCCGCTAGACTCGTGTTCGGAATCCACCGCTCCGTCTAAAAAGACAGAAACACATTATATTACGAAGACAGGCTAAAATAAATTAAGAATTTCCCAGCTAGGAGACAACACAAATAAATACTCGGAAATAATATAGTAATGTACAGTAGAGCGTCGATTATCCGAAGTAATTGGGGGACATGGGTATTCGGAAAACTGGTTTGTTCGGATAATCGAACTGTACATGTTCATTTGCCAAAAAGAAGTACTGTACAGTAAATTTATTCATAAAAACAGGCATCTCTTTAAGTATGTATTACAAAGTAACGTACAAAGGCAACTTTAGTAGGAATATATAGTATGTGGTACAGTTTATTAAACAAAAATATGTACATATTACATACGCATTTTGCATGAACAATACACACAGTACACAAAATTAACGTTTAAAAAAATCCTTTATTTTGGTCTGTCTAAGCAAGCCTACACGCTTACGAGCAGCTAAGTCACGTACTTTTTTCATTACAGATATCTGAAAGTGAGCGAGTACACAGTTCGGTTAAGCGGTCGTTCGGTTGACCGACGTTCGGATAATCGACGCTCTACTGTACTACCAATATGCGAACTATACCTTTCTTCCTTGCCGATGGCGTTTTATCGTAAATGAATAGAGAGAGAAAATGGAAAAAGGGGGGGGGGAGAATAAGAGAGATATTGTTGTTTTAAGTCCACTTTATGCACAGATAGGCCAATCGGGACTGGGCCTATAGTTTAAAGTGGGATCCGAATCTCTATGTGCCTCCACCGGATAGCGAACCCTGGAATCCTTGATCACAAGGCAACGACGTTACCACTATGCCATCGGGGAGGCCCTGAATGAGACAGAGAAAGTCTCTTTCTTACTCATTTCTCCCCACTCTCTTTCTCTCATCCTCCTGCATCTTTCCCTCCCCCTTCCGCTCTGATAGAAGAGGGGTGAGAGAGGGAGACAGGCGGGTTCGATTCTCGGTGGAGGCACATCGCACTGTTCTTCGCACCCCACTTTAAACGGAAGACCCAGTCCTCATTAGCCGATCTAAGCACAAAGTAGACTTTTAAACAAAATTCATGTCAATGAGAGCAGATCAGCTCGAATTAAGAATGCTGTAAATTCGTTATTAAAAGGTACTTCTATAGTTCATTAACTTCACATTTATTTTGTAGCCATGAGGAAGAGTTTTATATGTCGGCAGCAACACTAACCACCTTAGACGGCCAGTGTTTAATTAGCACAGGTCTCATTAACCACCACACCCGTGAAAGAGTTTAAGGTTAGCTAGTCCCACCTGTTATCAATCTCAACCACACTCCGACAGTCTTTTTGCTACATGAACCCCAGAGTCGCTTTAAACGTAGACATCGTCGTCTTCCATGTGGCAAGTACATGCCCAACCACTGAACCTCCGCGCCTAACACGTATAGTTCATTGTTGTATTAAATTTGCGTCGCTTTTGTAGTCGTGGCGAGGACGATGTCGAAAGGGGAGTGACGAGAAAGGTGATGAAACGTCCACTCCCATCATTCACTTGGAGTAATTGAGGGAAAAAAAGTAGGGAACCCTCAGACAATATTTAAACCTGTGTCCCCCAAGAAAGACAATTATTCCTCCCAGATAGTGTGGGAGTTGAGGTTCCGCTGTTGGGATTCGAATCAGGGATTCCCTGTCCTCCAATAACCACTTGACAACAAAGACCGAGAAACTAAACAGGAATAGAAAGAGACATTATTCTTGTGTTTGAAGGGAGAGATGTTCACGTAAACTGATTTACTCCTGGAACTTATACAAATTTGTACATCTCTGCTGTGCAAAAGATTCTAAAAACCCAACATGGATGTCGTATGTAAAGGGAAAGAGATTTTATCGAGGACTTGGAAACGATTTTACTCGTGTTCTTTTCTTTATGATGCACTGTTAACGTCAGAAGCAAAAATTGTCAAAGAAACTACATAGGTAAACACTGTTTTGAACATTTCCAAATTTAGAGAAACATAACACTAACTGTAAGATCTCTGGATATAAACAGACCGACAACTTAATTGTCCCGAAAAATGTCTTCTACTTATCATGACTTGTTGATTTAAAATTACGTTTGTAAAGTATAACATAAATTTCCTGAGGTACAAATGCAGTGTGTTCTTCAAGTTGGTGGGCTTGAAAAGCATACGAATTAGAACAGATATCGATGATGACCAATTGTTCTGTAGAATTGATGAGGGAACACAAAGGAACGTTCATGTTCACGGACTCAAACGCTTTCGTTAAACGAAGCAACTCCCAAAGCAGTCGGAAATCACGAATTACTAGTTTCGTAGGTAGTTCCGCAGCCAGTTGCAAAGCCTGGCGTGCTAGGTTGGTATCTAGTTCCGAAAATCAGTTGCAAAACATGAATCTATTTTTTTAGTACCGCAGCCAATTGCTAAGCATGAGTCTTTAGCTAAGTAGCTAGTTCGGCAGCCAGTTAGAAAGAAGGAATTTCTAGTCTGGTATCCAGTTTTGAAAACCAGTTGCAAAGAACGAATGTCTCTTCTGGTAGCTATTTTTCCCCAGCCAATTGGAAAGCACCACTATCTTGTTATGCAGCCAGTTGATAAACATGAATTTCTAATTTGGCACTCAGATCCAGAAACCAGTTGCAACGCACGAATCGGTATTATGGTGGTTCTTTCCACAGACAGTTGTAAACCCTGGGTTTCTAGTTTGGTAACTAGTTCTCAAAACTAGTTGCAAACATGACTTTCTAGCTTGTACCTAGTTCCGCAATCAGTTACAAAGCATGTATTTCTAGTCTGGTTTCTAGTTCCGCAACTAGTTACAAAGCATGTATTTCTAGTCTGGTACCTACTTCGACAACCAGTTACAAAGCATGGATTTCTAGTCTGGTACCTACTTCCGCAACCAGTTACAAAGCATGTATTTCTAGTCTGGTACCTACTTCCGCAACCAGTTACAAAGCATGTATTTCTAGTCTGGTTCCTACTTCCGCAACCAGTTACAAAGCTTGTATTTCTAGTCTGGTACCTACTTCCGCAACCAGTTACAAAGCATGTATTTCTAGTCTGGTACCTACTTCCGCAACCAGTTACAAAGCATGTATTTCTAGTCTGGTACCTACTTCCGCAACCAGTTACAAAGCATGTATTTCTAGTCTGGTACCTACTTCGACAACCAGTTACAAAGCATGTATTTCTAGTCTGGTACCTAGTTCCGCAACCAGTTACAAAGCATGCATTTCTAGTCTGGTACCTACTTCCGCAACCAGTTACAAAGCATGCATTTCTAGTCTGGTACCTACTTCCGCAACCAGTTACAAAGCATGTATTTCTAGTCTGGTACCTACTTCCGCAACCAGTTACAAAGCATGTATTTCTAGTCTGGTACCTACTTCCGCAACCAGTTACAAAGCATGTATTTCTAGTCTGGTACCTAGTTCCGCAACCAGTTACAAAGCATGTATTTCTAGTCTGGTACCTAGTTCCGCAACCAGTTACAAAGCATGTATTTCTAGTCTGGTACCTACTTCGACAACCAGTTACAAAGCATGGATTTCTAGTCTGGTACCTACTTCCGCAACCAGTTACAAAGCATGCATTTCTAGTCTGGTACCTACTTCCGCAACCAGTTACAAAGCATGTATTTCTAGTCTGGTACCTACTTCCGCAACCAGTTACAAAGCTTGTATTTCTAGTTTGGTACCTACTTCCGCAACTAGTTACAAAGCATGTATTTCTAGTCTGGTACCTACTTCCGCAACCAGTTACAAAGCATGTATTTCTAGTCTGGTGCCTACTTCCGCAACCAGTTACAAAGCATGTATTTCTAGTCTGGTACCTACTTCCGCAACCAGTTACAAAGCATGTATTTCTAGTCTCGTACCTAGTTCCGCAATCAGTTACAAAGCATGTATTTCTAGTCTGGTACCTACTTCGACAACCAGTTACAAAGCATGTATTTCTAGTCTGGTTTCTAGTTCCGCAACTAGTTACAAAGCATGCATTTCTAGTCTGGTACCTACTTCCGCAACTAGTTACAAAGCATGTATTTCTAGTCTGGTACCTAGTTCCTAAAAACAGTTCCAAAAATGAATATCTCTTTTAGTAGTCAGTTCCGCAGCCCGTTGAAAAGTATGAATTTCTAGTCTGGTAGCTAGTTCAGCACCCAGTGCCGTTCAAGTAGGGAATCAAGTTACGTGAACATACTCGTGGCTATAAGTACGTCGCCGTTAGAGCGGCATTGAATCAGCGGCGGCATACCTATGAGTACACATTAATACAACTCAAACATTTCTTATTCGTATTGCATCACTGTACATTGTTGCATGCGCCAATGTGACCCACTTCTCAATGCGCACATCTGCTCCTTCTGCCAACCATTAAGCGTCAGGCCAAGCCTTGAGTAATGGACCAGATACAGCATTGTGCTTTGACGCGCCGTCAGACAAATAAATAAATAATTACAATGCCAGCCGATAAGCGCGCCATTGCTGGATAGCTACTTCGTGTATTTCACAATATGCGGGCACGTATGCTCAATCAGCAGACGCACAAGGAGAAATGTAGGGCAGAAATGACAGGAGAAGTCGTTATGCAGATAGCGTAGGCAAACAGGGTCCGCCATTAGTAAATGCGGAAGGTCATCTGCAAATAATGCAAAACAGTGATCAATCTCTAATGGACTTATCTGCCATGAGAATCTGAAACTTTAACTGGCTGCAGAAGTTCCTATCAAACTAGGAACTGCATGCTTTTCAACTGGCTGTGTCGCTATTAGGGACGGGCGATATCGGAAATTTGATATCGCGATATATCGTCACAGACGATACGATTTGATATTTTTCCGTATCGTGATATCGGCGATAGGTATATCGCGCAATATCGTGACGATATATGTCGCTAAGATATCGTGACGATATATCGCCAAATATCGTGACGATATATCGCCGACACTATATATATGGCTAAAATATCGTGACGATATATCGACCACACGATATATATCGTTAAAATATCGTGACGATATATTGCCAACACGATATGTATAGCCAAATATCGTAACAATATGTCGCCAAAATATCGTGACGATAAATCGTCTAGTTGATATCGCCTGGACGATATTCTTTCAATATCGCGATATATCGAGTCGAAAATATCGCTCAACACTAATAGCTATACACCGGAAACACTTAACTATAAACTTAACCGATGCACTCGCCCCCACACTTCAAGGGGCCCCGCGACAGATAAAAATAATGGTTTGTGTGTGATTTCTTACGAGTTTATGGGATGCTGTTGCTTCCTATTATGCAACTAATCTGATTTTTCTTGACCATGGATTATTTTTACACACTTTAAAATACCTTATATCAGAATTATTACTGAAATCATATTCTAACATGTTCAATTATTTCAATCAAAAGTAGTTCATATGTACCATTCGTTTACCGACAGTATTCGATTGTCTTTAAGTAGAATTGTATCTTACCTTGCGTCATTAATTAGTCTTTAATTCTTCTAGCAAAAGTGAAAACTTTTCTGATTAATTTTACAAAACGTTAAAAATGAGTGCATAACAATTGTAATGTATAAATTACATAGTACTGCTAAATTCAATGGTAAAAGGCGATGAGTGGATAGATTTTCATGAAAAAAAACTACGTAGTTGTTCACACAGGAATGGACCATACAACTCATTGTTTCGGAAAGCCCTCTAAACCAGGGTTGTTCAAGGTCCAGGAATTTTAAATAAATTCAGTGATGCCAACTACATCAAAATGGTACTAAAATCTAGCACAGTTTGATCTTCGTTGGCACCTAGCATCCTGCTTTCCAAATAAAGGGCAATATGAATACAAACGGACAAGCTTTTTACAACAATGCCACGATCTTTTCTCAAACCGTTTTAAGTTCTGTGCTGAACTCATTTAGTTTGTTGAGCCATTCTACACAATTTTGTGGGAAAATTAACAACCACTTAACTGTAGTGAATAATAAGTAACTCAAGTTCGAAACTAGAAAAGTATATGCATAATTGAACTTAAAACTACAGTTATTCGAAAAAAATAATTAATAATAAGCATCTTTTTATTATCCTCAATCCGCAAGACAGGGATTGATTCGATTGATTTAGTTTATTTTACTTCGCGTTTTGTGCCTCTTGGCTAATTTGCGAAGATGGGGATGAATGATGAAATTGATGAATGGACATTCACAAACAACCAAGCCCGAGCGGGATTCGAACCTGGGACCCTTGGCGTCGCAGCGCGATGTGGTAACCACTTTTTTTTTTTTTAAAGGAAATACCCCCTACACGGAGGTATCCCCCACCATTCACAATTTCTCACTTTTACACTTTTCAATACTTACATTTTACTTTGTTTCTTATCAACTGGACGAACACAAATACCCATGTCTTACCCGGGACTCGAACCCAGAACCCCTGGCGTTGTAGCGCGCTCTGCTAACCACTTCGCCACGGAGTTCGACACTACTCGGCCACAGGGTCCGGCCCGCACGAAAGGGGACAAAATCGAAATTCTTGCAAAATCTAAAATATCGTCAATGCTATTTTCGTATGTTTTTATAGCGTCACATTAAAATATTTCATAGTTCAAGGGGGCAAGGTTCCTTGCCCTACCTTGTGCATGGGCTGAATTTAAATACGGTCCAGGAACCATTACTCCGGATGAATTTAAATACGGTCCAGGAACCATTATTCCGGATGAATTTAAATACGGTCCAGGAACCATTATTCCGGATGAATTTAAATACGGTCCAGGAACCATTATTCCGGCTGAATTTAAATACGGTCCAGGAACCATTATTCCTGCTGAATTTAAATACGGTCCAGGAACCATTATTCCGGATGAATTTAAATACGGTCCAGGAACCATTATTCCGGATGAATTTAAATACGGTCCAGGAACCATTATTCCGGCTGAATTTAAATACGGTCCAGGAACCATTATTCCGGATGAATTTAAATACGGTCCAGGAACCATTATTCCGGATGAATTTAAATACGGTCCAGGAACCATTATTCCGGATGAATTTAAATACGGTCCAGGAACCATTATTCCGGCTGAATTTAAATACGGTCCAGGAACCATTATTCCTGCTGAATTTAAATACGGTCCAGGAACCATTATTCCGGATGAATTTAAATACGGTCCAGGAACCATTATTCCGGATGAATTTAAATACGGTCCAGGAACCATTATTCCGGCTGAATTTAAATACGGTCCAGGAACCATTATTCCGGATGAATTTAAATACGGTCCAGGAACCATTATTCCGGATGAATTTAAATACGGTCCAGGAACCATTATTCCGGATGAATTTAAATACGGTCCAGGAACCATTATTCCGGCTGAATTTAAATACGGTCCAGGAACCATTATTCCTGCTGAATTTAAATACGGTCCAGGAACCATTATTCCGGATGAATTTAAATACGGTCCAGGAACCATTATTCCGGATGAATTTAAATACGGTCCAGGAACCATTATTCCGGCTGAATTTAAATACGGTCCAGGAACCATTATTCCGGATGAATTTAAATACGGTCCAGGAACCATTATTCCGGATGAATTTAAATACTGTCCAGGAACCATTATTCCGGATGAATTTAAATACGGTCCAGGAACCATTATTCCGGATGAATTTAAATACGGTCCAGGAACCATTATCCCGGCTGAATTTAAATACGGTCCAGGGACCATTATGCCGGCTGAATTTAAATACGGTCCAGGAACCATTATTCCGGATGAATTTAAATACGGTCCAGGGACCATTATTCCGGATGAATTTAAATACGGTCCAGGAACCATTATTCCGGATGAATTTAAATACGGTCCAGGAACCATTATTCCGGATGAATTTAAATACGGTCCAGGAACCATTATTCCGGATGAATTTAAATACGGTCCAGGAACCATTATTCCGGATGAATTTAAATACGGTCCAGGAACCATTATTCCGGATGAATTTAAATACGGTCCAGGAACCATTATTCCGGATGAATTTAAATACGGTCCAGGAACCATTATTCCGGATGAATTCAAATACGGTCCAGGAACCATTATTCCGGATGAATTTAAATACGGTCCAGGAACCATTATTCCGGATGAATTTAAATACGGTCCAGGGACCATTATTCCGGATGAATTTAAATACGGTCCAGGGACCATTATCCCGGCTGAATTTAAATACGGTCCAGGGACCATTATCCCGGCTGAATTTAAATACGGTCCAGGAACCATTATCCCGGCTGAATTTAAATACGGTCCAGGAACCATTATTCCGGATGAATTTAAATACGGTCCAGGGACCATTATTCCGGATGAATTTAAATACGGTCCAGGGACCATTATCCCGGCTGAATTTAAATACGGTCCAGGGACCATTATCCCGGCTGAATTTAAATACGGTCCAGGAACCATTATTCCGGATGAATTTAAATACGGTCCAGGAACCATTATTCCGGATGAATTTAAATACGGTCCAGGGACCATTATTCCGGATGAATTTAAATACGGTCCAGGAACCATTATCCCGGATGAATTTAAATACGGTCCAGGAACCATTATTCCGGATGAATTTAAATACGGTCCAGGAACCATTATTCCGGATGAATTTAAATACGGTCCAGGGACCATTATCCCGGCTGAATTTAAATACGGTCCAGGAACCATTATTCCGGATGAATTTAAATACGGTCCAGGAACCATTATCCCGGATGAATTTAAATACGGTCCAGGAACCATTATTCCGGATGAATTTAAATACGGTCCAGGAACCATTATTCCGGATGAATTTAAATACGGTCCAGGAACCATTTTTCCGGATGAATTTAAATACGGTCCAGGAACCATTATTCCGGATGAATTTAAATACGGTCCAGGAACCATTATTCCGGATGAATTTAAATACGGTCCAGGAACCATTATTCCGGATGAATTTAAATACGGTCCAGGAACCATTATTCCGGATGAATTTAAATACGGTCCAGGAACCATTATTCCGGATGAATTTAAATACGGTCCAGGAACCATTATTCCGGATGAATTTAAATACGGTCCAGGAACCATTATTCCGGATGAATTTAAATACGGTCCAGGGACCATTATTCCGGATGAATTTAAATACGGTCCAGGAACCATTATCCCGGATGAATTTAAATACGGTCCAGGAACCATTATTCCGGATGAATTTAAATACGGTCCAGGAACCATTATCCCGGATGAATTTAAATACAGCCCAGGAACCATTATTCCGGATGAATTTAAATACGGTCCAGGAACCATTATCCCGGATGAATTTAAATACGGTCCAGGAACCATTATTCCGGATGAATTTAAATACGGTCCAGGAACCATTATTCCGGATGAATTTAAATACGGTCCAGGAACCATTATTCCGGATGAATTTAAATACGGTCCAGGGACCATTATTCCGGATGAATTTAAATACGGTCCAAGAACCATTATCCCGGATGAATTTAAATACAGCCCAGGAACCATTATTCCGGATGAATTTAAATACGGTCCAGGAACCATTATTCCGGATGAATTTAAATACGGTCCAGGAACCATTATTCCGGATGAATTTAAATACGGTCCAGGAACCATTATTCCTGCTGAATTTAAATACGGTCCAGGAACCATTATTCCGGATGAATTTAAATACGGTCCAGGAACCATTATTCCGGATGAATTTAAATACGGTCCAGGAACCATTATTCCGGATGAATTTAAATACGGTCCAGGAACCATTATTCCGGCTGAATTTAAATACGGTCCAGGAACCATTATTCCTGCTGAATTTAAATACGGTCCAGGAACCATTATTCCGGATGAATTTAAATACGGTCCAGGAACCATTATTCCGGATGAATTTAAATACGGTCCAGGAACCATTATTCCGGCTGAATTTAAATACGGTCCAGGAACCATTATTCCGGATGAATTTAAATACGGTCCAGGAACCATTATTCCGGATGAATTTAAATACGGTCCAGGAACCATTATTCCGGATGAATTTAAATACGGTCCAGGAACCATTATTCCGGATGAATTTAAATACGGTCCAGGAACCATTATCCCGGCTGAATTTAAATACGGTCCAGGGACCATTATCCCTGCTGAATTTAAATACGGTCCAGGAACCATTATTCCGGATGAATTTAAATACGGTCCAGGGACCATTATTCCGGATGAATTTAAATACGGTCCAGGAACCATTATTCCGGATGAATTTAAATACGGTCCAGGAACCATTATTCCGGATGAATTTAAATACGGTCCAGGAACCATTATTCCGGATGAATTTAAATACGGTCCAGGAACCATTATTCCGGATGAATTTAAATACGGTCCAGGAACCATTATTCCGGATGAATTTAAATACGGTCCAGGAACCATTATTCCGGATGAATTTAAATACGGTCCAGGAACCATTATTCCGGATGAATTTAAATACGGTCCAGGGACCATTATCCCGGCTGAATTTAAATACGGTCCAGGAACCATTATTCCGGATGAATTTAAATACGGTCCAGGGACCATTATTCCGGATGAATTTAAATACGGTCCAGGGACCATTATCCCGGCTGAATTTAAATACGGTCCAGGGACCATTATCCCGGCTGAATTTAAATACGGTCCAGGAACCATTATCCCGGCTGAATTTAAATACGGTCCAGGAACCATTATTCCGGATGAATTTAAATACGGTCCAGGGACCATTATTCCGGATGAATTTAAATACGGTCCAGGGACCATTATCCCGGCTGAATTTAAATACGGTCCAGGGACCATTATCCCGGCTGAATTTAAATACGGTCCAGGAACCATTATTCCGGATGAATTTAAATACGGTCCAGGGACCATTATTCCGGATGAATTTAAATACGGTCCAGGAACCATTATCCCGGATGAATTTAAATACGGTCCAGGAACCATTATCCCGGATGAATTTAAATACGGTCCAGGAACCATTATCCCGGCTGAATTTAAATACGGTCCAGGAACCATTATTCCGGATGAATTTAAATACGGTCCAGGAACCATTATCCCGGATGAATTTAAATACGGTCCAGGAACCATTATTCCGGATGAATTTAAATACGGTCCAGGAACCATTATTCCGGATGAATTTAAATACGGTCCAGGGACCATTATTCCGGATGAATTTAAATACGGTCCAGGGACCATTATTCCGGATGAATTTAAATACGGTCCAGGAACCATTATCCCGGATGAATTTAAATACGGTCCAGGAACCATTATTCCGGATGAATTTAAATACGGTCCAGGGACCATTATTCCGGATGAATTTAAATACGGTCCAGGAACCATTATTCCGGATGAATTTAAATACGGTCCAGGAACCATTATTCCGGATGAATTTAAATACGGTCCAGGAACCATTATTCCGGATGAATTTAAATACGGTCCAGGAACCATTATTCCGGATGAATTTAAATACGGTCCAGGAACCATTATTCCGGATGAATTTAAATACGGTCCAGGAACCATTATTCCGGATGAATTTAAATACGGTCCAGGAACCATTATTCCGGATGAATTTAAATACGGTCCAGGAACCATTATTCCGGATGAATTTAAATACGGTCCAGGAACCATTATTCCGGATGAATTTAAATACGGTCCAGGAACCATTATTCCGGATGAATTTAAATACGGTCCAGGGACCATTATTCCGGATGAATTTAAATACGGTCCAGGAACCATTATCCCGGATGAATTTAAATACGGTCCAAGAACCATTATTCCGGATGAATTTAAATACGGTCCAGGAACCATTATCCCGGATGAATTTAAATACGGCCAGGAACCATTATTCCGGATGAATTTAAATACGGTCCAGGAACCATTATCCCGGATGAATTTAAATACGGTCCAGGAACCATTATTCCGGATGAATTTAAATACGGTCCAGGAACCATTATTCCGGATGAATTTAAATACGGTCCAGGAACCATTATTCCGGATGAATTTAAATACGGTCCAGGGACCATTATTCCGGATGAATTTAAATACGGTCCAAGAACCATTATCCCGGATGAATTTAAATACAGCCCAGGAACCATTATTCCGGATGAATTTAAATACTGTCCAGGAACCATTATTCCGGATGAATTTAAATACGGTCCAGGAACCATTATTCCGGATGAATTTAAATACGGTCCAGGAACCATTATTCCGGATGAATTGAAATACGGTCCAGGAACATTTTTTCCGGCTGAATTTAAATACGGTCCAGGAACCATTATCCCGGATGACTTTAAATACGGTCCAGGAACCATTATTCCGGATGAATTTAAATACGGTCCAGGAACCATTATCCCGGATGAATTTAAATGCGGTCCAGGAACCATTATTCCGGATGAATTTAAATACGGTCCAGGGACCATTATTCCGGATGAATTTAAATACGGTCCAAGAACCATTATCCCGGATGAATTTAAATACAGCCCAGGAACCATTATTCCGGATGAATTTAAATACGGTCCAGGAACCATTATTCCGGATGAATTTAAATACGGTCCAGGAACCATTATTCCGGATGAATTTAAATACAGCCCAGGAACCATTATTCCGGATGAATTTAAATACGGTCCAAGAACCATTATCCCGGATGAATTTAAATACAGCCCAGGAACCATTATTCCGGATGAATTTAAATACGGTCCAGGAACCATTATTCCGGATGAATTTAAATACGGTCCAAGAACCATTATCCCGGATGAATTTAAATACAGCCCAGGAACCATTATTCCGGATGAATTTAAATACGGTCCAGGAACCATTATCCCGGATGAATTTAAATACGGTCCAGGAACCATTATTCCGGATGAATTTAAATACGGTCCAGGAACCATTATTCCGGATGAATTTAAATACGGTCCAGGAACCATTATTCCGGATGAATTTAAATACGGTCCAGGAACCATTATTACGGATGAATTTAAATACGGTCCAGGAACCATTATTCCGGATGAATTTAAATACGGTCCAGGGACCATTATTCCGGATGAATTTAAATATGGTCCAAGAACCATTATTCCGGATGAATTTAAATACGGTCCAGGAACCATTATCCCGGCTGAATTTAAATACGGTCCAGGAACCATTATCCCGGATGAATTTAAATACGGCCCAGGGACCATTATTCCGGATGAATTTAAATACGGTCCAGGGACCATTATTCCGGATGAATTTAAATACGGTCCAGGAACCATTATCCCGGCTGAATTTAAATACGGTCCAGGAACCATTATTCCGGATGAATTTAAATACGGTCCAGGGACCATTATTCCGGATGAATTTAAATACGGTCCAAGAACCATTATTCCTGCTGAATTTAAATACGGTCCAGGAACCATTATCCCGGCTGAATTTAAATACGGTCCAGGAACCATTATTCCGGATGAATTTAAATACGGTCCAGGGACCATTATTCCGGATGAATTTAAATACGGTCCAGGGACCATTATCCCGGCTGAATTTAAATACGGTCCAAGAACCATTATTCCGGATGAATTTAAATACGGTCCAGGAACCATTATTCCGGATGAATTTAAATACGGTCCAGGAACCATTATTCCGGATGAATTTAAATACGGTCCAGGAACCATTATCCCGGCTGAATTTAAATACGGTCCAGGAACCATTATTCCGGATGAATTTAAATACGGTCCAGGAACCATTATTCCGGATGAATTTAAATACGGTCCAGGGACCATTATTCCGGATGAATTTAAATACGGTCCAAGAACCATTATCCCGGATGAATTTAAATACAGCCCAGGAACCATTATTCCGGATGAATTTAAATACGGTCCAGGAACCATTATTCCGGATGACTTTAAATACGGTCCAGGAACCATTATTCCGGATGAATTTAAATACGGTCCAGGAACCATTATTCCGGATGAATTGAAATACGGTCCAGGAACATTTTTTCCGGCTGAATTTAAATACGGTCCAGGAACCATTATCCCGGATGACTTTAAATACGGTCCAGGAACCATTATTCCGGATGAATTTAAATACGGTCCAGGAACCATTATCCCGGATGAATTTAAATACGGTCCAGGAACCATTATTCCGGATGAATTTAAATACGGTCCAGGAACCATTATTCCGGATGAATTTAAATACGGTCCAGGAACCATTATTCCGGATGAATTTAAATACGGCCCAGGAACCATTATTCCGGCTGAATTTAAATACGGTCCAGGAACCATTATCCCGGATGACTTTAAATACGGTCCAGGAACCATTATTCCGGATGAATTTAAATACGGTCCAGGAACCATTATCCCGGATGACTTTAAATACGGTCCAGGAACCATTATTCCGGATGAATTTAAATACGGTCCAGGAACCATTATCCCGGCTGAATTTAAATACGGTCCAGGAACCATTATCCCGGATGAATTTAAATACGGTCCAGGGACCATTATTCCGGATGAATTTAAATACGGTCCAGGGACCATTATTCCGGATGAATTTAAATACGGTCCAGGAACCATTATCCCGGCTGAATTTAAATACGGTCCAGGAACCATTATTCCGGATGAATTTAAATACGGTCCAGGAACCATTATTCCGGCAGAATTTAAATACGGTCCAGGAACCATTATCCCGGCTGAATTTAAATACGGTCCAGGAACCATTATCCCGGCTGAATTTAAATACGGTCCAGGAACCATTATCCCGGCTGAATTTAAATACGGTCCAGGAACCATTATTCCGGATGAATTTAAATACGGTCCAGGAACCATTATCCCGGCTGAATTTAAATACGGTCCAGGAACCATTATCCCGGCTGAATTTAAATACGGTCCAGGAACCATTATCCCGGCTGAATTTAAATACGGTCCAGGAACCATTATTCCGGATGAATTTAAATACGGTCCAGGAACCATTATCCCGGCTGAATTTAAATACGGTCCAGGAACCATTATCCCGGCTGAATTTAAATACGGTCCAGGAACCATTATCCCGGATGACTTTAAATACGGTCCAGGAACCATTATTCCGGATGAATTTAAATACGGTCCAGGAACCATTATCCCGGATGACTTTAAATACGGTCCAGGAACCATTATTCCGGATGAATTTAAATACGGTCCAGGAACCATTATCCCGGCTGAATTTAAATACGGTCCAGGAACCATTATCCCGGATGAATTTAAATACGGTCCAGGGACCATTATTCCGGATGAATTTAAATACGGTCCAGGGACCATTATTCCGGATGAATTTAAATACGGTCCAGGAACCATTATCCCGGCTGAATTTAAATACGGTCCAGGAACCATTATTCCGGATGAATTTAAATACGGTCCAGGGACCATTATTCCGGATGAATTTAAATACGGTCCAAGAACCATTATTCCGGATGAATTTAAATACGGTCCAGGAACCATTATCCCGGCTGAATTTAAATACGGTCCAGGAACCATTATTCCGGATGAATTTAAATACGGTCCAGGGACCATTATTCCGGATGAATTTAAATACGGTCCAGGGACCATTATTCCGGATGAATTTAAATACGGTCCAAGAACCATTATCCCGGATGAATTTAAATACAGCCCAGGAACCATTATTCCGGATGAATTTAAATACGGTCCAGGAACCATTATTCCGGATGACTTTAAATACGGTCCAGGAACCATTATTCCGGATGAATTTAAATACGGTCCAGGAACCATTATTCCGGATGAATTGAAATACGGTCCAGGAACATTTTTTCCGGCTGAATTTAAATACGGTCCAGGAACCATTATCCCGGATGACTTTAAATACGGTCCAGGAAAAATTATTCCGGATGAATTTAAATACGGTCCAGGAACCATTATCCCGGATGAATTTAAATACGGTCCAGGAACCATTATTCCGGATGAATTTAAATACGGTCCAGGAACCATTATTCCGGATGAATTTAAATACGGTCCAGGAACCATTATTCCGGATGAATTTAAATACGGCCCAGGAACCATTATTCCGGCTGAATTTAAATACGGTCCAGGAACCATTATCCCGGATGACTTTAAATACGGTCCAGGAACCATTATTCCGGATGAATTTAAATACGGTCCAGGAACCATTATCCCGGATGACTTTAAATAGGGTCCAGGAACCATTATTCCGGATGAATTTAAATACGGTCCAGGAACCATTATCCCGGCTGAATTTAAATACGGTCCAGGAACCATTATCCCGGCTGAATTTAAATACGGTCCAGGAACCATTATCCCGGCTGAATTTAAATACGGTCCAGGAACCATTATCCCGGCTGAATTTAAATACGGTCCAGGAACCATTATTCCGGATGAATTTAAATACGGTCCAGGAACCATTATCCCGGCTGAATTTAAATACGGTCCAGGAACCATTATCCCGGCTGAATTTAAATACGGTCCAGGAACCATTATCCCGGATGACTTTAAATACGGTCCAGGAACCATTATTCCGGATGAATTTAAATACGGTCCAGGAACCATTATCCCGGATGACTTTAAATACGGTCCAGGAACCATTATTCCGGATGAATTTAAATACGGTCCAGGAACCATTATCCCGGCTGAATTTAAATACGGTCCAGGAACCATTATCCCGGATAAATTTAAATACGGTCCAGGGACCATTATTCCGGATGAATTTAAATACGGTCCAGGGACCATTATTCCGGATGAATTTAAATACGGTCCAGGAACCATTATCCCGGCTGAATTTAAATACGGTCCAGGAACCATTATTCCGGATGAATTTAAATACGGTCCAGGGACCATTATTCCGGATGAATTTAAATACGGTCCAAGAACCATTATTCCGGATGAATTTAAATACGGTCCAGGAACCATTATCCCGGCTGAATTTAAATACGGTCCAGGAACCATTATTCCGGATGAATTTAAATACGGTCCAGGGACCATTATTCCGGATGAATTTAAATACGGTCCAGGGACCATTATCCCGGCTGAATTTAAATACGGTCCAAGAACCATTATTCCGGATGAATTTAAATACGGTCCAGGAACCATTATTCCGGATGAATTTAAATACGGTCCAGGAACCATTATTCCGGATGAATTTAAATACGGTCCAGGAACCATTATCCCGGCTGAATTTAAATACGGTCCAGGAACCATTATTCCGGATGAATTTAAATACGGTCCAGGAACCATTATTCCGGATGAATTTAAATACGGTCCAGGGACCATTATTCCGGATGAATTTAAATACGGTCCAAGAACCATTATCCCGGATGAATTTAAATACAGCCCAGGAACCATTATTCCGGATGAATTTAAATACGGTCCAGGAACCATTATTCCGGATGACTTTAAATACGGTCCAGGAACCATTATTCCGGATGAATTTAAATACGGTCCAGGAACCATTATTCCGGATGAATTGAAATACGGTCCAGGAACATTTTTTCCGGCTGAATTTAAATACGGTCCAGGAACCATTATCCCGGATGACTTTAAATACGGTCCAGGAACCATTATTCCGGATGAATTTAAATACGGTTCAGGAACCATTATCCCGGATGAATTTAAATACGGTCCAGGAACCATTATTCCGGATGAATTTAAATACGGTCCAGGAACCATTATTCCGGATGAATTTAAATACGGTCCAGGAACCATTATTCCGGATGAATTTAAATACGGCCCAGGAACCATTATTCCGGCTGAATTTAAATACGGTCCAGGAACCATTATCCCGGATGACTTTAAATACGGTCCAGGAACCATTATTCCGGATGAATTTAAATACGGTCCAGGAACCATTATCCCGGATGACTTTAAATACGGTCCAGGAACCATTATTCCGGATGAATTTAAATACGGTCCAGGAACCATTATCCCGGATGAATTTAAATACGGTCCAGGAACCATTATTCCGGCTGAATTTAAATACGGTCCAGGAACCATTATTCCGGATGAATTTAAATACGGTCCAGGAACCATTATTCCGGATGAATTTAAATACGGTCCAGTGACCTTTATCCCGGCTGAATTTAAATACGGTCCAGGAACCATTATTCCGGATGAATTTAAATACGGTCCAGGAACCATTATCCCGGATGACTTTAAATACGGTCCATGAACCATTATTCCGCATGAATTTAAATACGGTCCAGGAACCATTATCCCGGATGACTTTAAATACGGTCCAGGAACCATTATTCCGGATGAATTTAAATACGGCCCAGGAACCATTATCCCGGATAACTTTAAATACGGTCAACGAACCATTATTCCGGATGAATTTAAATACGGTCCAGGAACCATTATCCCGGATGAATTTAAATACGGTCCAGGAACCATTATTCCGGCTGAATTTAAATACGGTCCAGGAACCATTATCCCGGATGACTTTAAATACGGTCCAGGAACCATTATTCCGGATGAATTTAAATACGGTCCAGGAACCATTATCCCGGATGACTTTAAATACGGTCCAGGAACCATTATTCCGGATGAATTTAAATACGGCCCAGGAACCATTATCCCGGATGAATTTCAATACGGTCCAGGAACCATTATTCCGGCTGAATTTAAATACGGTCCAGGAACCATTATTCCGGCAGAATTTAAATACGGTCCAGGAACCATTATTCCGGATGAATTTAAATACGGTCCAGGGACCATTATCCCGGCTGAATTTAAATACGGTCCAGGAACCATTATTCCGGATGAATTTAAATACGGTCCAGGAACCATTATCCCGGATGACTTTAAATACGGTCGAGGAACCATTATTCCGGATGAATTTAAATACGGTCCAGGAACCATTATTCCGGATGAATTTAAATACGGTCCAGGAACCATTATTCCGGATGAATTTAAATACGGTCCAGGAACCATTATTCCGGATGAATTTAAATACGGTCCAGGAACCATTATCCCGGATGAATTTAAATACGGTCCAGGAACCATTATTCCGGCTGAATTTAAATACGGTCCAGGAAACATTATTCCGGATGAATTTAAATACGGTCCAGGAGCCATTATTCCGGATGAATTTAAATACGGTCCAGGAACCATTATTCCGGATGAATTTAAATACGGTCCAGGAACCATTATTCCGGATGAATTTAAATACGGTCCAGGAACCATTATTCCGGATGAATTTAAATACGGTCCAGGAACCATTATTCCGGATGAATTTAAATACGGTCCAGGAACCATTATTCCGGATGACTTTAAATACGGTCGAGGAACCATTTATGACCAATGAGCATTGGGCATACATGCCCACACACAAATAACCACAGGC
This sequence comes from Lepisma saccharinum, assembly GCF_977018435.1. Lineage (NCBI taxonomy): Eukaryota > Metazoa > Arthropoda > Insecta > Zygentoma > Lepismatidae > Lepisma > Lepisma saccharinum. The sequence goes on from NC_139251.1 coordinate 43,199,187, forward strand.
CAACCTAAGTACAAGGGCCATTAGGTTGGCATCAGGGAAAGCTTGTGAGAGCTATTTTCCCAGAAACTTATACCCCCCCACCCCGAATTAGAATCATGGGTCATGTTTACCAACCAGTTGTCACTCATGGGAGGGGTAGAAATGCTTTATTTATAAAGAACCAACCATTGTTAGGCTAACAGTAGCCATTTGGGAGAACAAAAACCATGTGCTCCAAATCTCATGTTTACTAAATCTTTTATTCTTTACTGAAAATCAGAGATAACACTCACCCATAGGTAAAATAATGCCTAATTTATTAAAAGTAAACTCATTTGCAATTATCTGGCATAACTAAGCCAGAAAAGCTGAAAAAACACTTTTGTTTATGCTTTTTAAGCAATTGATAACTCTGCCATCTGGTGGGAGAAAGTGGCAATTCTCCCAAAGACAAGGAAAGATCTCAAAGGACTCCAGCTGGCCAATGAGAAGCCGTCAAGGCTGTGACGTCACAGAGGAGACTTTCAGATGGCCTATTGTGTTCTGAGCTTGCTAGTCAAGCTCACTTGTATTACAGACCCACCTGAGAGCAGGTCAGCTTGGAAGTTGCTGGTAAAATCCAGTGTGTGAATGGCCACCTGTGCCAGCAACAAAGGATACATAAAGGGAAAAGGGATCTAAGGTCCTGTTACAGTAAACACAGGCCTAAGTGTGTGTGACCAAGTGGGATATTGTGTCCACAAGTGCATTTAAGGATCCCAGTGAAAATTCAGCAAAATAGCGAGTTTTGTGTCCCTCATCCCATGTGGAAATCCAGACCACATGGTCGGCAGAACTGACGCCATAGACGCATCCATAGGATATCAAAGAATATCCAAGTTGTTCTTAGCCATCCATCCAAGAAAAGCCAGGAAAATTCATTTATCACCCCCCCAAAGCCTTTGTTACACCAAGGAAGCACATAATAGTAAATTTTTAGTGTGGTGTACCACAAATTTGTCCATGTGTCGGGATGTGGCGATAAAGAGTGAAATAGCGTGTGTAAGGCCCCAGGTATGAGTGATATAGTGTGAAAACGGCTGATATGTAAGTACAAAATCTTTTGTATATCTTTTTTGTGTCTTGTACAGTGAAGTGCTCATGTTTGGTGGCAGCTATGCCACAAGCGATGTTCTTTTCAATGAATAAATATGTCGTTTAAAGGTGTCTGACCTTCTATCATTTTAGTGAATCATAAGCCTATTAAGCCCTCCTCTAGTTATCGATTATTAAAGTTAGGCTAAAGTTCGTCTGTTGCTTAACAGATATCTCAGGGGATATCTGTTACTATACGGAACACCACACGTGGAATAGGGTCTGCGTGTGGCCGCGTAAAGCGTGGTTCTCTTTTGTTTTTGCTGTTTTTGATATATTATATATTTAAAGTTAACCTTTTGTAAAACCAACTTTAAAGCAACGTAATATAATATAAGCAAAACCCACAATAATATAAAAACCAATCCCCCTTATACATTATTCCGGATGAATTTACATCCGGTCCAGAAACCTCTTCAATGAAACAACACGCAACTTGTACCGAATTTAAATTATGCGAGGGGAAAAAAAAAGCAGCGGAACCCAATAGAATTTATTGGTTCCTGGACCTTCAAGAACCCTGCTGTAAACACTGCATAGTTGATTTTTAATTCAGTTCTATTTTCGCGGCAACATCAAATGACTGTCTAGTCTTAACTTCACTTCGCTTCTTCCTCAAAGAGCGGGCGAAAGAAACTGAATGAATATACGGGAAGTACAATCAATCACTGCTGACGTCATGCCGTTGAAGAAAAAAGTACAGTGTTGCTCAAAGAAGAGGTCTTTGACTGAAGAGGGAGCTGAATAAAGCCTTCTTATTATCTACTCCATTCAACATGGTTCCTCGGACATGACTTTCGTGACCTGAACAAAAGGACCCTTTGTAATAATAAAGATATTTTTGTTAATACTTCCGCTTGGTTGAACGTGGGAAGAACAAGATGGCTGTGAAAAGGCGAGCAGTATTGCCAACACCTGTGATGCGGGAATCACTAAAGACTCGCATAAAAACAAGGTGGTGATTTAATCACTTTAATGAAATAATTTATAGAATTATGTACATAAGGATTTTGTAGATAACAGAATCACTTTTCATGAAAGTACATTAATCTCGTAATCATTTAATGGTGTTTATTAGGCTACGAAAGGAAAAGAAAGTAAACAAATTATATGTACTGATGGTGTGAAGCTCATGCGAAAGGAAATGTATGTAAACTGTAAACACAGTTAACAGTTATAGGCAAAAATAGCAAACATTTTGTGCAGAATAATATAGAAAATACTAATCATGTTAAACCGTAAGAAATGTCATTATGATTAAACTGTAAATAAACATGTTACAGTATCAGAAACAGAAAAATGTATATTTACGTATAATTTTTTATTTGCTTTAATCAAACTGTTCAAATATTTTACAGGGCCGTTTACCAGAAAAGCATTTATATTTCTATATATAAAAAAAAAACATGTGCGAAAAACCACACAAGCAAGTTCAAGTGTGTTTTTTAAATTTTAAAATCTATGTAAATAAACAAAATCATCAAAAATGATTTTTTAAAATAAAAATCATTATTTTTATCCACCCTGTATAAAAATAACTAAATCGCAAATATAAGATAAGGCTGAGAAAGTTTAGAGCGTTTAAATTTAGAGGCCGAAAGGTAAAGTTTGTGATTCAAGAGCACTTTCCGCCACTAGGCTAATGTGGAATGGACCTACAGTTTGAAGTGAGAGCAGAACAACTGTGCTATGTCTACAATTGAATACAAACCCGGAGCTCCTTAATTACAAGGCTAACAGGGATGCTTACCGAAAGGAAACGTTTGTCGTTTACCCTAAATCTAATTGCCGATTTAACAATAACGCGTGGTGCAACAGCCCGTGAGGCCGAGGGCCTACCTACCGACTCGGTCACTCTCACTTGCCAAGGTGGGAGATCGGACCAGTTACGGGGTGACGTGTGGTCAGCACGACGAACCCCCAACCGTTGGAGGTTTCCACGACCTCGATAAGCTACTCATTCGTAGCTCCTCAATTTCCTCACGATGGTGCATGGTTCCATACACAGGCCGAAATCTCAGGAGAGAAGTTGTTATACGCTTCCCCCAGGAGACTTGAACCTGCGGGCGTCCGGGAGTCCAAAGCATGACTCCTTAGTTCCACGGTGCGGGACTAATTGACGATATATTATTTTTATATGTTTCGGTGGGGGTGGGGGGGATATTGGTGGACTGTCTACTTTAAATACCACATGAGGACGATTATCTTTTTTTGGACAAAGACCCTCTCTGATCGTCACCCTAACATTAATTTTAGAAATTTTGTTAAATTTTGAAGTACCACCAGTAGTTTCAACCAAGAATTTTCAATCTGGGGGTGATACAGTGCTTTTTAGAGAGAACGTAAGAGTAAATATCGTATCAATCCATAGGATTGTATGTTTATTTTATTAAGTCTCTCTGAACGCTTCATGTTGACCAGGGCATTCACTTGTTTTTCTCTCAGCTGTCTCAAGCCTCTTAGGCATGTTTACAATGCATTGTGTTGTGCCATGCAAACCTCCTGAGCATTCAGGAAATAGGTAACACTTCTGGGTTTGGTGTCAGCGGTTTGCATGGTAGCAATTATGATAATAAACACGATTCGGCGATTCGGCATCGAGGAAGAGCTCGATGGCCAGGGAATATAGAGGTGAGACAAGCTGGGAAGTGACTGGACTTTGGGAATTGGATTGGTAGAGAGAGGAGGTCAGCAAGGCAGGAGGTCGATAGTGGAAGCACGCTTTGGTCAACAAGTTAGAAGCTTACAGAGGACTTCGCTATTTTGATTCAGCTCAGAGACTTCAGTTAGACAGGTAATTATCCTACACCCAGCCATGATACAGGTTCAACGGTTCACAAAATCCAACGAGTTGCCATTGTCTTTTCAGTAGTTTAATTCCTTTGTGTAATTTGTACCTTTCGCATGCCAAGCAATAACTCGTCATGTCAATGACGAGTGGTCTCATCAAGAGGATGAATGATGAGTAGTTTACATCACCCCATCAATTAACTGGTTCAGATCCCACGAACCCCAAGGTTCGTTACGATATTGCAAGCAAATGTCCCTAAATTTGACCTTCGTGGAAAATATTAGGGGTGTGCTGGGGTGGGGTGTTTGCAGTATGTGCTGGTCATAACTGTACATAGTAGTTTATCCACTCACACCCCTAACCAGAGATTTCTTCAGAATTTCCGGTTTGGAACTGTAAGCTCATTTTTATGGGGTGTAAGGGTGTGAAATTTTAAGGGAGGCATTCCAAAAAATTTTATAGAAAGGGATGTTAGAATGGTGCTGGGGTGTGTATACACTGTCACTAAGATTTGTCCAAAATTTTGCCGCGAAATTTACCCTTACACAAAGTGCGCGTGTCGAGAATTTTTGAAAGGGAGGAGTTATGCATACTTTTCCTCTCATTTTGTCATATTTCCCTACCTTTGTACCTTTGACGTTCTTTTTTTAGGAGTACTGGGTTAAAGGGTTATAACCCCCACCAACCCCCCTTAGGCACGCCACTGCTTACACACACTCTAAAAGGAATCATCCCCCTCCCCGATGGATAAATCCCTGTTGTACAATAACTAGTGGCAGTATTGTAAATAATCATAAATTACTTTTCATTGTATAGGGGCTATCCACCGGAAGGAAGTGCCTTCGCGCGGACGCCATACTTGTAGCACAACAACTTCCGGTTCGTAGGCTCACAACATGCCGCTAAAGGGAGCTGAGATTGTGTCATGTATGAAAGGAACGAATGAGTGTGTACAAGGAGGATGTAAACTACGATCACGGCTAAATAATCTTTCATGGATCTCTCTTCATCCATTTCCTCGAGATCTAGGCGCCAAATTATTGCATTCAAGCTGTCAGGCGTGAAAATTGAAAGTCCATTAGAAGGAGTAGACTCCGCAGTATGACAACGGATCTGCAGCAACCCAAAAAGTCGGGACCTGAAAAAAAATCCCTTTCCGATCCAGACTTCGGAAAAAAAATATAGAGTTTAAAAGTAGTTTATTCCCTACATATTTTTTTTGTACTAAATGTCCGAAATTTATTGAAATTAGCAGTTTTTATTCCAGAAATGCAAAATAAATCATCACCCGAGGGTGAAATTGTGTGTATATTTTTTTATTTTTTTTTAGTATCGGGTAATGTTGAATATTTTCCGCTCCTATAATCTCCCAATTTAGTCGGGAAATAACATTATTTTCCCCGTTTTGAACGTCAGGACTTTAAATATCCCGTCCTGTTTCCTTCCCAACCAAAAGAATTTGCGTCCCACACCCCTTGCACTTCATTAAAGGTAGAAGAGAAATCATTCAAATCTCGATTTTCTCTCTGTTTTAGTGATATGAGCAAAAATATTACTTTTCCTTTCAAAAGATGATCGGTCATTGTCAGATAGGTTACACACGTTCTTGAAGAACACACACACTGTATTAATTTTTTGTGTAACCAGATTTTTTTGTGGTGTGTGTGTGTGTGTGTAACCAGAGGAAATAAATTTTTGTGCAACCAGAGGATTTTTTTTTTTGTGTAGCCAGAAAATTAAGTGCGGGTACTATTATTAATTGTCGTCTTTTGCAATGGAAATCCAACATTGATAGAGTGCCTCCCCGATGGCGCAGTGGTAGCGTCGTCGCCTTGTAATCAAGGTGTCCCGGGTTCGATTCCCGGTGGAGGCATATAGTGGTTCTGATCCCACTTTAAATTGTAGGTTCAGTCCCGATTAGCCTTACTGTGCACAAAGTGGACTTAAAACACCAACTCAATCAATCAAATCAACATTGATGGAGAAGAGGTCCTAGGTTTGAACACTATGGTGAGGCAATGGTGTGTCATTGTATTTGTCCCATCATTAATTTTTCCAGTTTATTATTCATCTTCATCGTCATGTTTAACACAAATAGCAGAAAATTGACTTAAAATAACAATGAGCGTTTTGTATTTCTGCGTTCAAACGAGAACGAAACCAGCAAGTGTGCATTATCGCATCCCTCTGACTCGTCCTGACTGAAGAAAAGAAGATCCTTTTTCCGTTTTTTATATGTCCGTAGATCTCGCACTTTTTCACTTAAAACATAAATGTATGCATTTAAGCACTCTCGCTCTGTAGGAAAAAATACTTTCTATTTAATATGTAGGCTACAAATATCGCCAATGAAACGACGATCAGCAAATGGAGCTCATCTTGGAATAAAGCCGTATTACTTCCTAGTTGCTCATCCAATTGATATGCAAAGGCCTCTACTTTGCCCTGATATCTCTTATTCTCCTCGTCGTCAAGTGCTTTTATATGATCCATTTCATCCGGTATACAAAACGAGAAGAAAGGCCACAAGTACGCGCTTGAATTACCCGGCCGCCGTAAACCGGAAGTTGTTGTGCTACAGTTCCACAATCGATTGTGTCATTCGATATGTTTTTGTTTACTCTTGGATAGCCCCTATATATACAATGTGTATGCAGTCTGTGGAGCAATGGGGATAAATCGTTTTATTTTTAAAGATACGAATCATCAAAAGCACGCACCTGGGCTGTGCGGTATATGGATAACGCTAGCAGCATCAGAATCACTGTCCGGCCATCCTGTCAGCTCCGATCTGTCAGAATCGCTGCGTAGATCGTCTGATGTTTCCTCCACAATCGTCTCCAGGAAGAGGAAATGCGTTGGGCCCGACGATCCGCCGTCCCGAGTGTACATCTCCATCAGCATTTGCCCGCCATCTGTTGAGAGAAAAGAAAAGCATTAGTAACTTCCAATGGCAGGGAAGGAGCGTCAAAGCCGTAATCTGTACAATTTAGAATAATAATAATTAATAGTATCATTTTAAAGCAGGCGTGTTTCTCAGTGTGTCACGCTATGTGCGTTAGAATATAATTCCGGATAGGTGAGTCATTCAACTCAAAAATCTCCCCTCCGGAAATGATTTACTCCCGTTTCGCCGAATGCTCTAGAGACAAATATGTAACCTAAGCAAAATTTTCGGCCAAAAGAAAATTCCCGTTTCGCCGCCTATTTTGAAAGTGAATTTTTCCCATCGCTGGTAAATATCAGGGAATGAAAGTGAAAATTAATTTCAACGAATTCATAAAATCAATGTACATTTTCATGGCTGATGAAAAAATACTTCCAGTGCGTTCAGCTAGTTCCTTCTTAGCCAGTGTCCCTGAGACACCTGCCTAAGAAAGATCTGCTTGTAAACTGCACATTAATACTCCAGAAACTCGTAGATACGTTGCAGATATGAAATCATAAATGGAAACTTAAGATGCAGCATCCCACTCCACGAACTCTCCCTCAGAGTGGCAAGACATAAAACACGAAGCATGGAAACTTTCCACACTGCAACTCCCAGGCTCTCACTCATACAACGTTCACTATTCCATAGTCTACCGAATCAGTTCAATATCAAATCAAACCAAATAGATATATTCACTTCATATTCATTTTTTATCAGCAACATAGAAAAAATTGTACATAAGTAATGCTTTTGTGAAACTGATCTATTTACCTTGGTATTGTTTTGGCTTTTTTATTTTTGCTTATTTTATGTTATCCTTTTTTTGTGTTTTAAATCTTAGTCTATTGTTTTACTGTTGTTTATTTCTGGTTTAAAATGGCTTCAGGAGGGGGTCCGACCCAATGTCTCAGAAATAATAATATAATACTTAAAATAATTATATTAAATTAATTAAAATATTAAAAATATCAAAAACAATTGAAGACCCAGGGGGAAAAACGATGAATGTCGATTTTTCGCCCATTTGAGATCGCAGCGCCATCTGATAGTTCAGAAGCTGTACTATAAGAATGAGAATGGCCTTGGTTGGGAAACGGTGAGAAGTGCCTGAAAAACGCATTATTATTTTGGCATATATTGACGTATTTATGAATAGAAATACTCGTTTTTCATTTCCTGGCAAATCGTCTCGAATGAACATTCATCGTTTTCCCCCCTGGCCCTTCAATTAATATTGTATTGTTATTATAGCATCAATGGGTAAAAATACGGTATAATAGAGATATAATAGCTCACGTCGTCAAAATTTGTATAAAAACAACTGCGTGGCAAGGATATTAATGTCAAATACATAAAGAATTGAATATTTTGTGAATACAAAAAAAAAGATGTTATATTCAGTTGACGAAAAGTAAGGTTCCTGATTAATATTTTATGCATATTATCACAAGTAGTGCATAAAACTTTTTAGTACTGCCCTTCAAAGCCGTACGATCCCAATATTTATTTATTTATTTAAAAGTGTTTTTAAACTGCCGAGAACAGCTTTTCAGCCTTAATACAGCAGTATTACATGTTACAAGATTACATATTACAAGATATCCAAAACCACAGTATTGGACAAGAGAGAATTTCAAAATATTTAGCAAACATAACCTCAAACTACAAGAATTTTAAAAATGCATTCAATTGTTACATTTCAGAACTACGTATAAAAGATTTCTTAAATAATTATCCTTATATATGAAGTTGAAATTGTTTTAACAACATTATCAATATCTATCTCACAGTATTCGAATTATAACTGTTTATGAGATACAGAACATACTTGTTATTTTTGTAGTTCTTATCAAGACATAATCCTTACCTGCCAGAAAGTTTAGGGAAAATAAATAACCATCGATTATACAACAAATGTTATTAGAAGTACATTTTCATGATTTAATTTATGTACTTTTTAAGTCTTTCGGGGAGGGTCCGGACCCCTGGACCCTACCTCTAAATACGTCCTTGCTTCTGCTGTACTGGAAATTTCAATAAATATTTTTTTTTTAAAAAAATGTTTTTTCCCCTTTGTGCCCTTTCCCCCTCGATGTCATCCAGTATTTCACTTCCCTCTGTCATTTCTTCTACTCTCAGTTTAACTCACTGTTTCATATATAGATTGACGAGGGTCTTATCCTCTTTTCAATCCACACCCAACCTTTTACTATCTCTGTAAGTTTTATCCAATTCACTCTATATAATGCTTTCTCAAAATCCACAAAAAACTATGAATAGGTCCTTCCTCTAGATATCTTACCACATAACAGTGGTTCCCAAAGTGTGGCTGTCTTACAGGGGGGGGCCGCGAAATGTTCCAATATTTTCACTGAAATGACACTTTACCTGTTAGTCTACACATGATTTAGAATCGAACCATGGCACCAATTCATTTCTTTTAAACTTAAGCCAAGCAACCTAACCACACTAACTTGGTTTGATTTGGTGTTTTAAGTCCACTTTGTGCACAGTAAGGATAATCGGGACTGGACCTACAGTTTAAAGTGGGATCCGAACCACTATGTGCCTCCTACGGGTATCGAACCCGGGACCCCTAGATTACAAGGCAACGACGCTACCACTGCGCCATCGGGGAGGCCCTAACCACACTAACTGAGCGTTGCAAGTGTCAGATAGGACTACATTCTGACTTGGGCCCCAAAATATTGAAACACTAAGGGCGCCGTGAAACGAAAAAGTTTGGGAACCATTTTAATAATCTTTCTGTTTGTTTACACATGAAATTCCCAGCGGAGGGAAAATTCTTCCCCTTCAAAATATTCGACGGCGAAACTAAAATTCTCGTTTCGCCGAAAATATTACTTGGGTGGGAAAATCTGATATAATGCGCCTCTGAGCCACTCGGCGACAGGGGAAGACAAACCCGAAATGACATCCATGGATCCGCCACTGGTTTCGCTGGCCATGCCAGTACGCCCGTGGAGCAGAGGGGAGGGATAGAAACAAACAGAGGGGGAAAAGGGAAGGAAACGCAATGTTTGGAAGAACCAGAGCCTGTAATTATTTCCTCCACACACTTCCTTTATTTCTCTCTCTCTCCATTTCCCTTTCCGACCTGACGGTCACGTGACGTGCGTGCTGTTTCCCCCATCTCGCGTTTTTCGGAGTTATTTTAATTGAGCGAGCGAGCATCCTGGATAAGTCGCCTCTGTGGGTGGGTGGGGCACGTTTACCATTATATTCCCCTACCACGCGTTCAACGCACCTTTCAGAGGAAATGGGTATGATAGTCAATTGTACAGTCACGAACACTTTTGAGTTGACTTCCAATGCGATCATTACAACACAAAAGTGTCCATAAAATTTGTTATGCTATATAAGGCGTGCATCAACGTTTTGACAATAATAATTCATTAAAGACCGGCTCTGGTCGGAATTTATTCGGCCTACGTATAGGGCCGGTGGCAACCCACCATCGTGAGGAAATTGGGGAGCTCCGAGTGAGTGAGCGTAATCCGGTCCCGGAAACGTACTATTACAGCTGGGAATACGTCGGGCTGACCCCCCGACTATTCCAATACTGGTTGCAGATCTCCACGCTTAGAGGTGACGAGGGAAAGCGTGGGAGGGAGACCGGCAGTCGGTAGGTAAGCCAAGGCCCTTCAGGGCTGTTGCGCAAAGGATTATTATTATTATTATTGCATGTGAGCGAATTGGTTGGAACTCCCCCCCCCCATTTTGTTCGCTAGTTCTGGATACGTGCTAGGGCATTTCCAAACCTCAGGCCCAGTCCCGATAAGGCTGTGTGTACTACAATAACTGCTTTTAAAATCCCCTCAAGATAACTTTATATCAAACCCGTCGTCAACTACATCTTTCTTTCTGTTCTGGTTGGGGTGGTATTTAAATTCGGCACAAAATGCCTTATTTTATAACGTTCTTATTCTGTCATTGTATTGCAATATCATACGAAGGAATTTTATTATCCATTCAAACTCTAGTAAACTGCATTCTTTCTTTTTATATAAAGGCAGTGAATACTTTCAAGCGCTGCCAGGTGGCGACACTAGGCGGCGACGATTCGAACCTTCTGTTCAAGTGAAGCATCCCTGCTGCCATCTGTTAGTTTTTCTGCAAAACACATTCAATCCTACAAATGTACCAAAATATCACGGAACTCTTCCACAAAATCGACAATGTAAATCATCGCTGCAAGCCATCCGGCATTGTCTAGTGGCTAGGATACCTGGCTCTCACCCAGGAGGCCCGGGTTCGATTCCCGGTGTCGGAAAGCAATTTTTTTTTCTTTAGTCAATTGATTAGAGGCGTTAATTTAGCAGGTGTTATTCCTTTCTGCCTCATGGTTATCTGTGACAAAATCCTAGGCATTGCTATTTATTTGGCTGTTTTTGTGCAGTAGTGGCAACACTAAGCGGGGAGGGGGGGAAGGGTGGGCCGGCCACGACCCCTCCCAGACTTCAGAATCTAAGAGTTATAGACTTTTTAAGTCTTCAGAGGATTTTGAATGGGTATTGAATAAAATTACTACATGAATTCAGAAACGGAAATGTTACAGAATAAAATAAGAAGTGCAATTGTGGTTTATTGAGAGAGGATTACGAAAAAAAAGTTTAAAAAAATAACCCCTCTTTTTGGGTTCAAATGATGATGATGATGATTTAGTTTATTTTATGTCGCTGTTCTGACACTTTTGGTTCATGTGATGATGGGATGAACGAAAGGAGAATCAAACATATGGACGCCAACACACGAACACCCACAGAAGATTGATTGTACGGGTCCAGGCGTCAAAACCTCGTTAGTCCGCAAATGTGCAGCCCGGAGTGTACTACGTGGAAGAGAGGTTGATATTTGAGTGATGTCGGGTTCAAACGAAACTCTGCATTCTAGCAATACTAACACATAGGCACAGTGGCGTGCCAGAAATTTCCAAAGGGAATACGTATACTTTGTGGTCAGCCCTTATTTTGCCACCTATTCCTGCTTTTGGCGTTCTTTCTTTTAAGGAATACTAGGACAAATTATACTTATGACTCCCAACAATCCCCCCTTCCCAACTTGGACACGCCACTGCATAGTTTGATGCACTTTTCTTACATTAATAGTTCACAGTGGCGGCGATTAGGATCCAAATCTGGGAGGGCAAAGACAGTATATTTCCCTCTGTAGATACGGTTTGGCACAGTGCCGGGGCAAAAGTGGCGAGAAGTGGGGGGGGGGGGCTGCCCCCCTAATCGTCGCCACTGATAGTTCATTAATGCTTTGGTTTGAAACCAACTGTTTTAGCTGAATGCTGAAACAGATAAAATATAGTGCTTTAGCCTTAGTAACACATGCGGATAACTTCTTACGTCGATAAAATTTATGAACTTCTTACTATGTGATATTTCTGACGTATTATTCTAACCACATCGATTCAATCGTATAAACATGTAAATATACAGATACTTTAGTCATTTGTGTATTAGGATGGAATGACCCATTCACACTATTGGTGATGGGAACATAATTTGCAATTAGGGTACTGTTTTGAGTGCTGCATGAAGAGTATTTCGCTCGAGTACCAAATAGTTCGCACGGACGCCGTTAGATAGCGTACGGAATTGAGAGCTTCTTCGCTCGAGAATAATGCTTGAACAGGTAAAGCGAGCGGTATACACTCGAAGTATGTAACTGTAATTTGTCTGTGGTAGTGGACCTTCAAATAAGTGAACACAGTCATCATCTACATGTTAAAATGATATATGAAAATGGAGTAGATGACTGTGGGCTGAAACTACCAACGCGGATATTTTACGTATATGTGTCTACGATTACTGTCACATTAAAAGGAATACCTCTTCCAACTTCTTTATCCTGTTTAATATCGTCACCAGATGTAAGAATTGTATTTATCATTTGTAGATTTTTTCATGATATTAATATAGACATATGAAAATTGTAAATATTCAAAATGTGTAACTTGATATAGTCACCAGATATAACAGGTGGCGACACTAGGCGGCGACGATTCGAACCTTCTGTTCAAGTGAAGCATCCCTGCTGCCATCTGTTAGTTTTCCTGCAAAACACATTCAATCCTACAAATGTACCAAAATATCACGGAACTCTTCCACAAAATCGACAATGTAAATCCTCACTGCAAGCCATCCGGCATTGTCTAGTGGCTAGGATACCTGGCTCTCACCCAGGAGGCCCGGGTTCGATTCCCGGTGTCGGAAAGCAATTTTTTTTTCTTTAGTCAATTGATTAGAGGCATTAATTTAGCAGGTGTTATTCCTTTCTGCCTCATGGTTATCTGTGACAAAATCCTAGGCATTGCTATTTATTTGGCTGTTTTTGTGCAGTAGTGGCAACACTAAGCGGGGGGGGGGGGAGGGTGGGCTGGCCACGATCCCTCACAGACTTCAGAATCTAAGAGTTATAGACTTTTTAAGTCTTCAGAGGATTTTGAATGGGTATTGAATAAAATTACTACATGAATTCAGAAACGGAAATGTTACAGAATAAAATAAGAAGTGCAATTGTGGTTTATTGAGAGAGGATTACGAAAAAAAAGTTTAAAAAAATAACCCCTCTTTTTGGGTTCAAATGATGATGATGATGATTTAGTTTACTTTATGTCGCTGTTCTGACACTTTTGGTTCATGTGATGATGGGATGAACGAAAGGAGAATCAAACATATGGACGCCAACACACGAACACCCACAGAAGATTGTACGGGTCCAGGCGTCAAAACCTCGTTAGTCCGCAAATGTGCAGCCCGGAGTGTACTACGTGGAAGAGAGGTTGATATTTGAGTGATGTCGGGTTCAAACGAAACTCTGCATTCTAGCAATACTAACACATAGGCACAGTGGCGTTCCAGAAATTTCCAAAGGGAATACGTATACTTTGTGGTCAGCCCTTATTTTGCCACCTATTCCTGCTTTTGGCGTTCTTTCTTTTAAGGAATACTAGGACAAATTATAGTTATGACTCCCAACAATCCCCCCCTCCCAACTTGGACACGCCACTGCATAGTTTGATGCACTTTTCTTACATTAATAGTTCACAGTGGCGGCGATTAGGATCCAAATCTGGGAGTGCAAAGACAGTATATTTCCCTCTGTAGATACGGTTTGGCACAGTGCCGGGGCAAAAGTGGCGAGAAGTGGGGGGGGGGGGGCTGCCCCCCTAATCGTCGCCACTGATAGTTCATTAATGCTTTGGTTTGAAACCAACTGTTTTAGCTGAATGCTGAAACAGATAAAATATAGTGCTTTAGCCTTAGTAACACATGCGGATAACTTCTTACGTCGATAAAATTTATGAACTTCTTACTATGTGATATTTCTGACGTATTATTCTAACCACATCGATTCAATCGTATAAACATGTAAATATACAGATACTTTAGTCATTTGTGTATTAGGATGGAATGACCCATTCACACTATTGGTGATGGGAACATAATTTGCAATTAGGGTACTGTTTTGAGTGCTGCATGAAGAGTATTTCGCTCGAGTACCAAATAGTTCGCACGGACGCCGTTAGATAGCGTACGGAATTGAGAGCTTCTTCGCTCGAGAATAATGCTTGAACAGGTAAAGCGAGCGGTATACACTCGAAGTATGTAACCGTAATTTGTCTGTGGTAGTGGACCTTCAAATAAGTGAACACAGTCATCATCTACATGTTAAAATGATATATGAAAATGGAGTAGATGATTGTGGGCTGAAACTACCAACGCGGATATTTTACGTATATGTGTCTACGATTACTGTCACATTAAAAGGAATACCTCTTCCAACTTCTTTATCCTGTTTAATATCGTCACCAGATGTAAGAATTGTATTTATCATTTGTAGATTTTTCATGATATTAATATAGACATATGAAAATTGTAAATATTCAAAATGTGTAACTTGATATAGTCACCAGATATAACAATTGTATTTATTATCAATTTTAGATTTGTATGATAATGATGTAGATAAATTATGTATAAGAAAACTGTATATATTCAAAATTTGTAATTTGTGTAACAGTGTCATGCATGACATATTTTTAGGACACTTGGTGTAGAGCTGGTATAACAGCTAAAACCAATAAAGTATGAATGAATGAATGTCACATTAAAATTATATTCAATTGTATACGCTCGAGGGTGGGGGACGAATACAAGCGAGCGAAATTACTTTGGGGGAAGAGACTCGAAGTTTTCAACCCCAACGTTTGCGAAATTACGAGTATTACCCCTTATTACTTTGCTCCTCAGGTCCCCTAACTTCTAAATTTCAATAAACCCGAAAATTTTGGGGTGGCAACTAACTGCCCGCCCCCTTGCCTCCGCCCAAGTTACGCCTATGCTCGTTTGGTCTTTGTCTGACGCACACCACAATAGGCGTACAAGAGGAAGCAATTAAGAACTGGCAAAAGTTAATGGAGCAACTTTGGACGCTTCCATAACCCGTCAAGCAGGTATCGATCAACGTGAAGCAATGCTTGTCCATTGAAAGCCTCGCAGCTAGTTCCACTACACAGAGGCGTGTTCTACATTTTCACGTTTTTAGCGGTTCACTCCCACAGCCCCACACTTCGAGAACGAGGAAGCCTGTCTCGTTTTCCGTCTCGAAATTATAAATGCAAAACTGTAAGAAAAGTTAGGTTCGTTAAATAGGTCAATAGTAGGAATGCATAAATTCAAAGAGGATGAAATATTCATTTTCCTTTATAACCCCCGTGCAAAATTCTTTCGCACGCCACTGAACACGTGGGCACGAATACGTGGTATGTAAACCAGGGACGAACCGTTTTACAATGCACAAGTAGTAGTTACAAAGCAGACCAGCAGATGGTACTCTAATCGAAACAGTAGAATAATACTCTTATCACGGCCAATTAGTAGACATAAAGATTAGCATTCTGTCATACAGGTACTTAAATTCAAATAAATAAACTTACGGTATAGCTGCCAATTGTCATGGACCATTTTCATATCCATGGATTTTTTTTTCCAGGGGGCAACGATGCATATTTCCCCCATAATAATGTGGACCCCCTCAAAAAACATTCCTTCAGTTTGAAGTTCCTGTAATGTTCTTACATTGTGACATAAATTACTACGACTAAAATTAAATTGTATGAAATATATATTTTTTTATTTGGCAGTTATTTTCCAGGGGGAGCCACAATGGCTCCCCCTTCCGGACGCCCATGTCTCTCATCTTACTAGTCTGATACGGCAGTCAACATGATTGTAATGTTTCTGGTAAAATATTATTTCCAGTAAAACATTGCTACAATTTCATCATCCCAATCTTTTCGTGATATCTCGGGGATACCGGCACCCTTGATTGTTTGTCAGCAGAAAGTGAAAATTCCATAATTCAAAATAACGCGCTCACAGGCATGAAAAGAAGATGTTCATCTTTATGTAGTTCACTAAAGCATACGGACAATACTTACAAATGTGCCGGTAGATGGCAGCACTAGAAATAAATACATATATATATATATAATTTTGTGTATTTTCCTCCTGTCTATTTTATTAATTATCTTAAAGCATCTAAAAATTGTATTATTATACATTAATATGTACTGTATATTAACTGTTACACCTTATGTTCAAATTACCTATTGATTTGACATGATGTGCTAATTCTCAGTTATTCTCCTCAAATATCTGCTTATAAATAATTTTGTGTCGCGATTCATCAAAAAAATATTTTGCTAAAAACATTCTTCTTTTTGCAATTCCCGGCATTCGAGTCTGGGAACGTAACAAAATTAAAAACAAGTAGTTATCGGTCATTTATAAAAATAATACAAAGTACTATGACGGGTGACAATAACTAAATTGTGTCAATTGTACGCATTTATTTTCCGCATGCATGTGTGTTTCTGAACGTGACGAGCTTGGAAGAGGGAAAAAACTGTAGCAACATCTATTAGAAGACGTAGGAAAGGTCCTGTTGACCTTTTCCAGGAAAGACATCTCTAAGGTCTGCCGAACTTTATACACGGTTCATAGCACAGTTCGCAAATTCAAAATTTTGAAATCTTGTCACATCTATTTCATGTATATTTCTTTCCCATGTTTTCGCGGACCGCAATTTGGTAACCGCTGATCCAGATCTTTGCAAAAACAAATACCTGTCTTTTGTTTTGTAGGGGCGGTTATTTGAAAGCTCAAAAGAAAGAAAGACGAAATATTTCACGGTCAAAGAAGCGGAAAATGTGTTTCGTTTTGTCGAAGCGTGTTGAGAGCGTCCATTGTATGTTGGAGAGAAGATGAGCCCAACAATCAGAAGCACGACTTGTTGAATGACAGGCAAATGCGAACAATAAGAGATTCTATGAAGCCAGCACATATTGGTATGTGCGTGTGGAAACGAGTATCTTAAGAACAGAAGGTTAATGTGAATATATATTCAAGAATGAACTGGCAGGGTATGTAACGAGACGAGGACGAGAAAAGCTTTTGCAGAATCTGAGACGAGACCGAGAATTTTTGCTCGAGGCTCTCGTTTCGTTTGAGCCTTCGGTAAACAAGTTTCAAAAGATCAAGTAAGCCATAATTTCTTTGTGATTCGGATATCAATAGGGTGGTTAACATAATAGCTCTATTAAATGATGTTCACTAGTTCATTAGTGATATGTTTGGTTTATTTTATTTCGCTTTTCTGCCACTTTTGGCTAATCGCGAAGATGAATGAATGAATGAAGTAAGTATTGGGTGTGTCGGCACTAGGCCATTTTGCACGCTTCATTGTTTGCGGGGAAATATTCCTCTATCTAATTGAAAAAATTGAAACAAGGAGTGTAAAAAGCCCCTTGGAAAAATTGAAACAAGGGGTGTAAAAAGTCCCTTGGAAAAATTAAAACAAGGGGTGTAAAAAGTCCCTTGGAAAAATTAAAACAAGGGGTGTAAAAAGTCCCTTGGAAAAATTAAAACAAGGGATGTAAAAAGTCCCTTGGAAAAATTAAAACAAGGGATGTAAAAAGTCCCTTGGAAAAATTAAAACAAGGGGTGTAAAAAGTCCCTTGGAAAAATTAAAACAAGGGATGTAAAAAGTCCCTTGAAAAATTAAAACAAGGGGTGTAAAAAGTCCCTTGGAAAAATTAAAAGTGCAAGGCTGTACAGGAACCTGAACAAGACAAACTCAACACATTAAAAAGTCAGAAAAAAACTAAAAGCTTCCTCACAGACGGTGGAAGAGACCAGATCTTCGAAAAAAGCTAAAAATCTTCAATAAAATACTGTTAATTATCATCGCCCAACAGGGACGACAAACAACCTGAAAGGTTAAAAGTCTGCCGGAGGTAAGCAAGATCGGCACATTCAACAAGAATATGCCGAATACTTGAAACTACATCACAAACGCGACGCAACGGAGGGTTCTGCCCTTCCAGCAAGTAACCATGGGTTAGACGGCTGTGTCCAATTCGCATCCTAGTTAGGAGAACTTCTCGGCAAGAGGGACGGGACGAGGAACGCCAAGCGCATCCCACTCTTCCTGCCAAGTATCGAGGCTACAACGAATCATATTCTGCAGGTCGCTAGCTGGCACAAGGGATGATTGATTGATTTGCTTTATTTTCCTTCGCGTTTCTGCCACTTTTGGCTAATCGCGAAGATGAGGATGAGTTATGATAGGATGAAATTGAGGACGGGACACTCGCAAAGAACACCCATGCTGAGGCACAGGAAAAGCATCGACCAGTATCGGTGATTACATTACAACTGATACCAGTAGTATTGGCAGATAACGATACCTTCGTATTGGCTCCCTCTACTCCCAATTCTTCATTATATTGTGAAGTTTTTGTCCTACAATTTGTGTTTCCCCACTTAAAGCTATAAAATATAATCAATACAAGGGTTTTGTCATTTTAGGGAAAAGTGTGCGTATGAGGGAGAACGAAATAGCAGGTTTGCTGTACTACGTGTCAAATGAGAAACTGTCTTAAGGAATGTTAATATTTAAGATTAACGCTGATCATTTTACTGCTGTGTATATAGAGTCATCCACTTTTATACTCAGTGTGTTGAAGATCTTCATAATTTAAAGATTAGCACTACAGGTAAGCTGAAATTGGAACCAATTCTCAATAAGTCTTCCTACAAATCAAGCCTAGATATCAATTCATCCTTCATCGTTCATTAAGTCCAATGTCGACTTGCATTCATAAACAATGAAATATTGTTTATGTGGTTTTGCAGAGACAAGTGTGAGTTTGTTCTTGTGCCTATAAAGACAATGCATTTGACTGCTTGTGTATACTTGTTGCTGACTGTAGGAAACATACTGATGTGACGTCATGCTCGTTTTTACCATAATCTCAGCTAATGATATTTGTAACTACAGCCCTAAGTTACAGGACAATATTTTACTGAATGAGTTGAGACTTCTACATGAAAATTGGTCCAGTTCAAATTGGTAGCGTACTTTGAAACCTCTTAACCCTTGCTAATATATTTCGCCCAATAAATTCTAATATTTTATGAAATATGCAATATATTACTTGTACTGTGTGCGTACTGTATTTTTGTATCTTTTCATATTGAAAGTTGTTCATAACTAGAGCCATCTTTACATCTTCTTCGAAACCTAGATAATAATTACATGCATATTCCACGCAAGAAAACTTCAGTTGTTCTATTACAACAGGATTACGAGGGTCACTATTTATATTTTGAGCCTAACAATGAAAAAACAGGAATTTGGCATTGAAAACTGCTTTATTGTTTTTCGAAGTATTCTCCTTTATGGTCAATACACTTTTGTATTCGTTCGAACCATTTGTCAAAGCAGTTTTTCCAATCTTCTTGAGACACCTCCATAATATGGTTTTTCAACGCATCAACGGCGTCTTCCGCCGACGAAAATCGTTGTCCACGCAATTTATTCTTGACATTCGGGATTGGGTTCATCTTGTAACACCCATACAGTCGACTGCTGTTTACGTTCCGGCTCATATGCATATATCCATGATTCGTCACCTGTTACAATCTTATATACGTCTTTTGAAGCACCACGATTGTATTTATTGAGCATTTGTTTGCACCAATTGACGCGAGCGTCTTTTTGAGTTTTTGTCAAATTGTGTGGGATCCAACGAGAACATACCTTTCTCACAGCTAAATGATCATGTAATATTTTATATATGCTGGTGGAACTAATGCCTATGGTTGCCTCAATCACACAGTATGTCACATGACGATCTTGCAGTATTAGGTTTTGCACAGCATCAATGTTTTCTTGAACAACAACTGATTTTGGACAACCTTCGCGAATCTCGTCGGTGAGCGAATGGCGGCCACGATTAAATTCGTTATACCAGCGTTTCACAGTGGCAAAGGATGGGGCTTCATCGCCAAATGTGGAAGTAAGTTGATCGATGCACTCTTGTCTTGATAATCCACGTCGAAAATCGTAAAAAATCATCGCACGAAAATGTTCACGAGTTAATTCCATTTTATTGTTGTCGCGCAATCTCCAAGGCAACATAAACAACACAAATCAAGCTATTGACAAAACATTTGAAGTACGTTATGGTCAATAATGCCAGACGATTCCGTGCAAACGTCAAATCGCGCCTATCTTCAATCAGTGTTGCCAAGGCTCAAAATATAAATAGTGACCCTCGTACTCGATATAGCCTGTCTGCTTTAATAGCGACCATCGACATAAGTGCGCATGCGCTCACTGGACGAGTCCACTGGCAAAATAGGGGTGGGCAGGGTAAGAGAAACAGGTCGCGTGAATACTGTGTGTTGCTGAAAGAACACTGACATTTTACACATAGCAACGTCGCTGGCAAAATACGTTAACAGGGGAATTGGGAGTTTAAAAAAAATAATAGGAGAACACAGTGAGCGAGAAGATACAAAACAACAACATTTTGTTTCGTACTTGTTTATCTGTGTATGTTCCCCAATCACATGTTCTCTCGTCTCGTCGGACAGTACACAGAAAATTGCACAGTGTGTGCCAGGAATTATTCACCCCTTTCTCAGCACACTCACTTCTGCCCACCCAAACAGAGAAAAACTGAGGATGATTATAGTAGAGGGAAAATCATACATGAAGGGATGAAAAGAGAAAGCGATGGAACGAGAAATTGACAGAAGATAGAGAAAAACGACGCATGAATAGAATTACAGAAGCACAAAGAACAAGAGAGAGAATAAGAAAGAAAGAGTGCGAAATAGACTGAGAGAAAGGATTACAGAACCAGGCTAAGAAATGGAGAAAGATTGAAAGAAAGAGGAGAAAGAGATACACAAACAGGTGAAGAAATTGACAAAAAATTGAAATACAGAGGAAGGAAGCGAAACAAAGTGAGTAAGAAAGGAAGAAATAGGAGACAAAGAGATATAAAAGCAGGGGTAGAAAGGGAGAAAATAAAAGAAAGAGATTGAGAAAAGAAGGAAGAGATAGAAATGCAAAGGCAGAGAAAGTGAAAGAGGGATATAGCGAAAAAACAGATGAAGAAAGTGAGAAATATTAGAGAAAGACACAGAAAGAGGGAATAAAGGAATGAAAGAAAAACGATAGAGGTAAAATAATTATGAAAAGAGCAGATAAAGATGTTCTTACTGTGTTAGACCAACAGAGTTCAGCCAAATGAAAAAAAAATTCTGCGCCTTTGAGCCTACAAAAAAGCACGTCACTTTTACACTACTCAGGTGTTAGGGTCCTTTCATTCATGTGGTGGGGTACAATTTGTTGTTTAAGTAATATTAAAGCCGGTCTGTTAACATTAATTCATTCTTATCAATGCAAAATTTATCATTTTGCAGGTGAATTCGCCTGGGGAAATCCAGGCTCTGGAGTTCACCCAGCCTCAAATCAATGGAGGCAACCCTGGGGGGAGTAAAGGCAGCCAGAGCGTGGTGCTGATCATATCACCTACAAAATCAGAGCTCGAGAATGTGTGCCTTCATGGCACGGTGCTATACGCAAGGGGAACCGTACCTTCATCTTAAGTGCAGGTTGGAAGAGCGTTGGAGGGTTACAAACTGTTAACAACTTCGTAAAAATGTTACCTTTAAAGAGCTCGACTGGGTGGCAACACTGCTCATTCGCTAATTGCTAGTGTGAACTCTCAGAGCTCAAGAAAAGAAAAGAACAAGACAAAAACCACTTGCTCGAGTCTATTATCGTTCTGCAAATTTTTAGTAAAAACGTTCCAACAAGGTTCCACTTACTGCACACAAAAGAAGCTCTCAGTGAGTTAATATCTCCTGCACATTCTTATCTCTGCATTCTCCCAAGCCACAAAGCATGAAAGACTTGGTGTTTACCATTCTTATGCTTTTGGTGATCTGGCCCGCTAACATACTGGCTGCACAAAGGGAAGGAAAACCGGCTAACCACTCCTTACCTTCTGCACCACACACAGAGGAAGTCCCCCTCCCCTCTTTTCTTTATCT